>NC_140799.1:22030501-22758001 GCF_037176805.1 Vigna unguiculata | reverse complement strand
CGCGTAACCAACTCCCGAATCCCAAATATGGTTTTCGCAAACTTTATTTAATTTTATTGTTTTCCATAGTTTTCTAGAGTAAACTATGCTGGCGAGTTCAAATCTCCTTTTCTAAACAAATTTCTTTTTAGTTTACCGTCTCGTCGCGACACACACACACACACACATATATATATATATATATATGTATATATATATGTTAGAAAATGATTACTGAAATAATACTAATAATAATAAAAATATGAAATAACATAATAATAATTATTAGAGCAATAATAACACTAAGACATATATATAAATCAATGAATATTTATAAGAGATCAACAATTATAATAACAATAAGAGATAAAAAGTAAACAAGGAAAGGAGTAGAAATATCTTGGGTTGAGGCACGCATAGCGCTATCCTTAGAGAGAAAACATTCCTACTGCACAGGGCTAAACAAGTACACAATTATATGTGTTTCAAATCATATGCGTTTCTCTCCCAAGATACAACAACCCGTCAAATTGATCGAGTGCAGCGAAGGATCTCCGAACCTTATGAACACCAATGTCTTAAAGATAATATAGAGAAGAAAAGAAGAACACTTTTTAGAGGACTCTATTGTTTATTGTTTCTGTTGTTGTTGTTGTATTTTTCCCATGCACCTAGGTGGTATTTATAGGTAGAAAAAGGAGACAAAGGAGTAAATAGTAATAAGAATATAACCATTAGCCATAAAAAACATTAACCCATAAATTAAAGGTCTATAAAAATATGAGTAACAGTAAGTTTTTTTTAATTATTTATTTTTTAAATTATATTAAAATATTTCTAATAATATATATATATATATATATATATATATATATATATATATATATATATTCTTGTGAGGCTGAGGCATATCCTATAAAGTGCCACAACTTTAAGGGGTATGCATCCTCGGATTCGAAAATACTCGTTCCGGAAGTTGAAAAATGTGGGAGATGTGCATGCAAAAAACACTTTAATGCCAAAGTCAATCTGATGTGTCAAAGAATAAATACTAATGAATACGTAATCAATATACTTCATAAAATGTGTCTTTTATACTACTGTTCATGGGCCTTTTCTAGTTGGGCTTTGGTAAAGTCATTAATTATCTAATAATTGGATTAACGTAATTAACCTGGGGCTTAATTATTCTGAACAACAATAGTTTCATCCTGGTCTACTGGTGTAGGCTGAGTATATGTTGTCCTAAAGGGCATTCCTTGATCTTATACAACACACTAGCCCCTAGTCTTAACATGTTATATGTTGAAGACTTAAGAGAGGTTGAGAATGTACTCGATTGTCGATCATTAAAGATTTTGTAAAGAAAATTTGTATATCTTTGACCATATGACCATATAGATAATTGTCGCAACCAAAATCGAAACGAAACGACGAACCAAAAATAAAAATTTGTAAAAACTGAGTTTGGAGTCGCCACCATAGTTATTATAGAAAACTATGGAAAACCATAAAAAGAGCAAGGTCTGCGAAAAAAAAGATTTTGGATCCGTAAGTCGGTTACGCGTGGGGAAGGTATTAGCACCCCACAACGCCTGTCCTAATATGGTACCTTTAATTAAATGTGCAAAAGTTATGTGGTTTTTCAAAATATTTATTTTTCCCAAAAAATAATATAAAAGGATCTACAAAAGAAAAAAAAACTTTTTTTTTGGGTTTTTTGGGTCCGATAAGGATTAATCCTTGCTCCTACGTATCTCCATTTACAATGAAGAATCAGGGTTACGTAGTTCTTTATGAAAAACTATTTGAAAAATGATTTAATTTTTTTTATAATTTTGAAAACCTTTTTATTTAAATTTTGGGTTAATTATGTTTTTGGTCCCTGAATTATTAAGCGATTTTGGTTTTAGTCCCTCTTCTAAAATTTGCTCTAAATAATCCCTATCCTTTCAAAACTCATGGGATTAGTCCCTAATATCTAACACTGTTAATATTTTTCTTAACGTGGCAAACGGTATACTCCATCATCAATTCTATTTAAACATGTGGCAAATTATTTAATTAAAAAGTAAAATTGATTTTTCACCTTCCGTGGGGCAGCTCCATCTGGATCTCCAATGTTACTTCCCTTTCCTCCAAAATATCACCTCCATCTCATTCCACTTTCACCCTCTCCATCACCCAACACAACCACATATTCTTCCATCAATGCCAATAAACACAAAAACACACTACATTTTTTTCATTTTCACAAAACTAACACAGAGAATCTTCATCTTCAAATACGCACACTCATGAATTACAACCCAAAGCTCACATTTTTCATCATCAATAAAAACAACCCAAAATCAAGAAGAATAACTAATTAGAATTAAATGGGGAATTGGTGCCTCCGATTGTGAACGTCGTTGTGCTAACAGTAGTGGATCCCGTGTGGCCCGGGAAAGGAAGAAGCCATGGAAGCTTGAAGGAGAACACGTGTGAGCGAATAGAAATAGAAGGGTTTCGCGCGGTAGCAGACGTGGTTGACGCAGGCAAGCACTTCGACCCCAAGCGGCGTCACCAGCGACAGCTCTGAACGGACGAAACATTTGTAGTTGTGGAATGGTGGCTGGATTAGGGTTCTCGCGCGCGGAAGAAAAACAATAGATGCAAGGTGCGACAACAACGTCTGCGTGCTCGAATGGGGAGACAAGGGGAAGCTACATCCCACGTGAGAGAGAAGAAAAAGATTAAGATTTGTTGTGTCTTTGGATTTTGCAGAATGGAAGGAGCAGAGAAGCTCTAATGGAGATTTGGGAGAGAAACCTAGCCTAACAAAGGAGAAGAAGATTAGCTGGAAAATCAATTTTATTTTTTAATTAAAAAATTTGTCAAATGTTTAAATAGATTTGTTGACGTAGGATACCGTTTGCCACGTTTAAAAAAATATTAACAGCGTTAGATATCGAGGACTAATCCCATGAATTTTGAAAGGACGAGGATTATTTAGAGCAAATTTTAGAAGAGGGACTAAAACCAAAATCGCTTAATAAGTCAGGGACCAAAAACATAATTAACCCTTAAATTTTTAATATTATTTTAATATTGATGTCATGCGACGCTAGCGGCTGTACAAACACTGAAAATAAATTCTTTTTTTTAATCTTTGATTTTTTTTAATCTTTTATAATTTTTCATATTTTTTTAAAGTTATTTAAAAGTGGATGTGAATGTCACTATGACGTGAACAACTAGATAGATATTAAAGAGTAAACAAAGAAAACTATTTTTTATTCTAAGATTGATATATATTGTTTAGACAAAAAAAAAGGAACGAAAGTCTAAAATGGATGTCATGCAACGCGAGCGGTTGAATAGACACCAAAGAAATGGGAAAAAAATATTTTTGAATGATTTAAAAAGAATAATAAAAAATTCATAAAAATAAATCAAAAGAAAAAAAATGAACTAGCAGTCGTACCTTACAAAATGTTCAATATCTCTTCACCTTTTCTCTTTTTGATTCTTTGCCTGCTTTTCTAATATTTTTGTTTTTTTTTCTAGAGAGATAAAAATGAGATGGGTCTGTATGGGTGGTAATGAGAGAGAAAGACGGAGTGTAGAGAATGTTTTCTTCTTCTTTTTTTCTACCTCCTTCAATATTTTCTTTTGAAAGAGAGATAAAAAAGAAGGTATGTGTGGGAGTGGTGATGGTAAAGAATTAGAGAAGTGTAGAGAATTTTCTTTTTTTCTTCATATGATAAAGTGCGTATTTATACTCACACGTGCAATATCAATGCAATCTCAGCCTTAATTATAATGAACAATATAAGGAAGGAATTGGTCATGATAGCAGCACATGATGGGGATCAAATCATAGCAAATCAGAGCACAAAATCAATCAAGATCGAAAATATTAATTCTAACCATTAATAAATTAGAGTACAAAATCAATCCTAATTAGTAATATTAAGTATTACCATTTGAAGAGATATTACTTCTAATTATTATAATCATATCACTAATTTCTCTATCAGGACCAAATGGTAGGAAATATATGAGTTGTTGGGCTCATGAATAAGAGTGTGATAATTAATAACAAATTGGGCTCTTCTTTCTTCCTTTTTTTTCCTTTTTTTTTTCTTTTTTCTTTCAACTCTTTTTTTTTCTTTTTGCTAAAAGTTTGAAAATCTTTGAAGAAAAATTATTTCACCTTTTTTATTTACCATTAACTTTATTTTATTTTATTTATTTTTATTTTTTGAAAATAAATTTATTCACCCGGACGAAATTGGATGTTGACAGCCGCCCCTCTTTACTTATATTTTACTAGATAATATGAAAATTTGATTTTTTTCACATTATCGTAATAAAAGATAAGTAAGATAAAAACACTAATTTCGTTCGGGTTTCAAAAGAAGACAAATTTGTAAACAAACTTGACCATTCCAAAGGAGGTGGTCTGTATCTTAAATAAAAGAACTACGAGACCAATTTTTTTTTACCTTTTGAAAAAAACCAAATTAGACCAATCCCGAGGAGAGTATCTATATCTAAAGATTCGATAAGCATTACCATGTAGAGGGTTCGATCCATTTTTTTTTTTTTTGAGAAAAGATTATACCAATCCCGAAGAGAGGGTCTATATCCAAAAGATTTAGTGACCATTACCATGTAGAGGGTCACAATCTGACAAATCACTTTGTTTTATTATTTTTTTTTGACTTTTTAAAAATACATATTAGGCCAATCCCGAGGAGAGGGTCTATATCAAAAGGAAAGAAATCAATGACCATTGCCTCACAAAGGGTCTTGATGTAAAGAGATTGATGACCATTGCCTCGCAGAGGGCCTCGATGTGACATAAGAAATCAATGACCATTGCTTTGCAGAGGGTCTTGATGTAAAGAGATCGATGACCATTGCCTCGCAAAGGGCCTTGATGTGACATAAGAAATCAATGACCATTGCTTTGCAGATGGTCTTGATGTAAAAAGATCGATGACCATTGCCTCGCAGAGGACCTTGATGTGACATAAGAAATCAATGACCATTGCCTTGTAGAGGGCTTTGATGTAAAGAAATCAATGACCATTGCTTCGTAGAGGGCCTCGATGTAAAGAAAGGAAATCAATGACCATTGCCTTGTAGAGGGTCCTAATATATAAAAGGAGAACTAGAAATTTGCTTTTGAAGTGTCGACAAACACCACGTGAATGCCTAACGTTTGTGAGACTTAAAAAAAAATATCATTGCTGACTTTTTTTTAAATGATTTTCAATGATTTTGTGGAGTATAATGGATGACATGATGTGAATGTGTGTACATTGTATGGTATGATGAAACAAAGACTTTTTGTATCTTTCATTTTTCCTTTTTTCATAAATCTAAGAAATGTTGGAGGAGTTATGCATATGCACATGTTATGAATCATTGATGATGTATGACATGCTGTGATTTTCTTTTTAAATCTAGATGATGATGCATGCATGAATGCGTGGATGCATGGGTGAGACTCATGAGACTCTTATTTGCTTTTCTCATTTTTCCTTTTTTTCATAAACCTAAGAAATGTTGGAGGAGTTATGCATATGCACACATTATGAATCATTGATGATGTATGACATGCTATGATTTTCTTTTTAAACCTAGACGATGATGCATGCATGGATGCGTGGATGCATGGGTGGAGTTTGCTTTATTCAAAAAGATGAATTACTCATGTATGCATGACTTGATATGATGTATGAATTTTTCTTTTGCATTTTTTTGAAAACAATATTTGAATTGATTCCCATTTCATTGTTATTTCTAATTCATGGAATCATTCTACTTTGATTTTTTTTTACTTTTCCAAATCATTTCCTTGGTCTAATCAATTTACTAACAAACACTTTTTTAATCATTTCTTTGAAACACTATTTGAATGACATGCATGAAATTGCCAAGGGCTTGAAAAGTTTTTGAAGAGGTAATGAAGATTAACTAGGGAGTTGCCCCAATTTGAATTGGTCTCGGGACACAAAATGTGTTTGAGCTTTCCCAGTTATTGATGGTATGAAGAAAATGATGAGGACTTAAAAAAAATTGCCCCTGGTATGAGAGCCTAAGATGGTCTTAGGGTGCAAAAGTGTGTTTGACTTTTCCCAATTGAGGAGATTGAAAAATGACGAGGTCTTCACAAGTTACCCCTAATGTGATCACAATCTTTGATGTAAATAAATGCCCCAATTCAAAATGAATTATAGGAATATATGAATTACAAACAAAGTGACTGCCCAGTTTGGGTTTGGGATTGATAAAGATGGATTATTTTAAGGTTGGTCAAGGTTTAGGCTTAGAGCGGGTTATTATTGGAGCAAAGATGGAGTTTCACGAAGAATGAATTGAAAGAGGACAACCCAATTTTAACCAGATTGCTTGATTGCCCATGCTGATTTTGGAGCTTTGAAAACATGTCAACCAAACATAAACTGCCCCAGTGTTTAAAAGAAAATCTCTGAACACACTTTTTCAATCCTTTTTTTTATAATTTTTTTTAGAACAAACCTGTTACCAAATAAAAATTTTCCTCTAAATTAAAATCTTCGAAAGATAACAACCAATCTTTGATCTGTGTGAACTTTATTAGGCTTGTATTGTGGCCAAGGCTAGGGGTATGGAAGTAATGATAGTAAAGGCCCAAACAAGTGATTGGAGGGTTGTTTCAAACAAGGATCTTTGAATAATGTTTCATGCAATATTTATTTGACTTCATTTCGTTCACCTTTTTTTTTCTTCTATATTTTGACATTTTATTCTCATTCTTTAAACTTTTGCTTTTTTTTTCTATATAACCATATCATTTCTTTCTCCTTTTTTATTTGATATTTTTGTATTGGTGAACTACAAGTCGGATGAAACAAATGCAAACATTATGTCAACCCTCAGTGGGAGGGTGATTCTTGTTTAGGGTAATTTGAATGAAATTTTTTGGAAGGCTCAAATTGGGTAGCAAAGGATAATTACTTTTGTTTTTTTTGGATAAAGAAACATGGTCACACATAATTTCAAAACATGATTGTTTTAAAAAAAAAATTAATTCACAGGAAAATAATTGATTTCATCTTATAGGATACCCCTTATTTGGATCTCTTTTTTCACTTTTTTTTTGTCTTATTTTTTGCCTAGACTGTCCTTCAAAGTTGTTAGTCTGGGGAACTTTTCTTCCCTTTGTTTTTTTTTTTTGTGTTTAAAGAGTTTCTTGTAATCATTTTTAAGGCATGTGTCCCCTTTATGATAATTCTCTAGGAAAAAGAAAACAAGATTTATGGTGGAAGAGAGATGGAAAGGAAGATAGATTTGAGCAATTTCATGCATGCAAGATTAGATGGGTATTTCAAAAGAAATGATAATAAACAATATTTTATTTCTTTATTAAATCCACTGATTTGAGCAAAGAATATTTTATTATTTACTCATTTTTTATAAGAAATATTCCAAGAAATCATTGACAAGCAAAATGGGAAACAATTTGAATTTATTTTAGTGCAATTTTTTTTGTTTTGTTTTTTTTTAAATTATGCATATGCATGTTGAAACTATGAACATGATACCATGGATGACCACAGAGTGGGAATGCAAATGCATGTTTGTGCATCATAGAGCACTTTTTCATGTGATATTCTAATGAAGTGCATGTTTATGCTTTTAAAGGCCTTTTTTCTTTTTTTTTATAATGGTGTGATTGTGATGAATTTATTATTATATACAAGGAAAGGTGAGGGTAAAGAACGCAAATAGTCTCCCTTTAGTGCCTTTCTTTATTTAACATGGGTTTGATGCTTAAAGTTCTAAGGGAAACTATATGTGCTCACAAGGATAGTTCCCTAATACCTAAATATCAAGGTCACTAGAGCTATGGCCCACTTCATGGCATTTCCCACGACAGTTGGTAAACAACAAGAAGTGGGAGTACCAATGAAGCAGACAAACTCTAGCTGGGGTTCTCACAATGACTACTTGGGAAGTACATCCACTGTGACACTGCTACACAATCCCCTCTAATTCTAAGCAACTCAGACCCGGGTATAGGGCCCTACTCATGTAATGAATAAAATGTATGTGTGTGAAGGGAGAATACAATGTATACCCAAGCCCCCACTTCACAATTATTCCAAATACCAAAGAATATACACATACAATTATTATTAAGGTTAAAATACCTTTTTGGTCCCAATTTTCGTCAAGTTTTTTCAAATAAGTCCTAATTTTTGTTTTGTGTTCAAATAGGTCCCAAAATTGGTTAATCTTAACAAAAATTAGGACCTAATTGAACAAAAATAACAAATATAGGGACCAAATTGAATATAGAATATTGACTTTGACACGTGGCACACTACTAGATTGACACGTGGACATTTAAAAAAAATTCAAAAAAATAAAATAAAAAATTCAAAAAAACCACAAAGTGACACATGGCACACTCCTGGGTTGACACGTGTACATTTAAAAAAAAATAAAAAATTTAAAAAAAAAATAAAAAATTAAAAAAAAAAAATTTAAAATTTAAAAATAAAAATAAAAAAAAATTCAAAAAAACCATGAAATGACACGTGGCAGTCACTGTTCATGGCCGTTAATGATTTAAACGGTGTTAGCAAAAAAGGACCCAATTGAACATACACAAAAAGAAAAAAAAATGGTTTGACTCTCTAGCATCCCCAATGGAGTTGCCATCTGTCGCAACCGAAATCGCGACAGGACGATGAACCAAAAATAAAAATTTGTAAAATCTGAGTTTGAAGTTGCCACTATAGTTATTATAGGAAATTATGAAAAATCATAAAAAGAGCAAGGTCTGCGAAAAAACAGATTTTGGATCCAGGAGTCGGTTACGCGTGGGGAAGGTACCCCACAACGCCCGTCTTAAGACGGTACCTTTAATTAAATGTGCAAAAGTTATGTAGTTTTTCAAAATATTTATTTTTCCCAAAAAATAATATAAAAGGATGTACAAAAGAAACAAAAACATTTTATTTTGGTTTTTTGGGCCCGACAAGGATTAATCATTGCTCCTACGTATCTCCATTTACAATGAAGAATCAGGGTTACGTAGTTCTTTATGAAAAACTATTTGGAAAATATTTGAAAAATGATTTATTTATTTTTTATAATTTTGAAAACCTTTTTATTTAAATTTTTAGTATTATTTTAATATTGATGTCATGCGACGTGAGCGGCCGGATAGACACTGAAAATATTTTTTTTAATCTTTGATTTTTTTTATCTTTTTAATCTTTTATAATTTTTCATATTTTTTTAAAGTTATTTAAAAGTGGATGTGAATGTCACTACGACGTGAACAACCAGATAGATATTAAAGAGTAAACAAAGAAAACTATTTTTTATTCTTAGATTGATATATATTTTTTAGAAAAAAAAAGGAACGAAAGTCTAAAATGGATATCATGCGACGTGAGCGGTCGAATAGACACCAAAGAAATGGAAAAAAAATATTTTTTAATGATTTAAAAAGAATAATAAAAAATTCATAAAAATAAATCAAAAGAAAAAAAATGAACTAGCAGTTACGTACCTTAAACAATGTTCAATATCTTCTCACCTTTTCTCTTTTTTGATTCTTTGCATCCTTTTCTAATATTTTTGTTTTTTTTCTAGAGAGATAAAAATGAGATGGGTCTGTGCGAGTGGTAATGCGAGAGAAAGAGAGAGTGTAGAAAATGTTTTCTTCTCTTTTTTTTTTCTACCTCCTTCAATATTTTCTTTTTCGAAAGAGAGATAAAAAGGTGTGTGTGGGAGTGGTGATGGGAAAGAATTAGAGAAGTGTAGAGAATTTTTTTTTCTTCATATGATAGAGTGCGTATTTATACTCACACCTTGAGTATCAATGCAATCTCAGTCTTAATTGTAATGAACAATACAAGGAAGGAATTGGTCATGATAGCAGCACATGATGGGAATCAAATCATAGCAAATCAGAGCACAAAATCAATCAAGATCGGAAATATTGATTCTAACCATTAATAAATTAGAGCACAAAATCAGTCCTAATTAGTAATATTGAGTATTACCATTTGAAAAGATATTACTTCTAATTATTATAATCATATCACTAATTTCTCTATCAGGACCAAATGGTAGGAAATAATTTGAGTTGTTGGGCTCATGAAATGGAGTGTGATAATTAATAACAAATTTGGCTCTTCCTTCCTTTTTTTTCCTTTTTTTTTTCTTTTTTCTTTTAACTCTTTTTTTTTTTTTTTGCTAAAAGTTTGAAAATCTTTGAAGAAAAATTATTTCACCTTTTTTATTTACCATTGACATTTTTTATTTTATTTATTTATATTTATTTTTAAATAAATTTATTCACCCGGACGAAATTGGGTGTTGACAATAATATATATATATATATATATATATATATATATATATATATATATATATATTATAAATTATATTCTGCGAATAAGTATAAGTGCTGATACCTAAAGAGCTCCTACCTTCGTGTGCACTTCGAGAATATAACTTCTGAATGAAATTTTTCGTGGGCGCCACCACACCACATTTTCTATACTTGGAAGTTATGAAATTCGTAATTTTTTACTTTCCTTACTCTCACACAAAACACCATCTTGTTCCTAATATATATTGTTGTGTTCATTTAACATTTAAACAATATAAGCGCTTAACCTTTTTTTTTTTATGTACTTCCAAAGCCATCGTCCCTGCGTTTTTTTTCTCTTCCTTTTCTCAAGTTCCCATTTAATTGTATGATGATTGGAATGATTTTTCTGTCATGCTCTAGGTACTGAAAAAATATTAAGATATTAAGGATTTAACGTTATAGGATGATTTCCTTATGTTTTTAATTAATTAAGATAACAGTAAAATGCTTAAGAAGTCAACCCAACACCACTTTATAATTGCTTACACCATCTTAATGTACTGGTATGTGCACGCGAGTCTCAGTTTTCTATTCATACAATTATGGACATAATTACATGTTTCACCACTTAAAGAGGCACTTAATCATGTTTTTCTTTCTTTCCCTTAAGGTTCAAGTTTCGATATATATATATATATATATATATATATATATATATATATATATATATATATATATATATATATATATATATATATATATATATATATATATATATATATATAGGTTTGCTAGTGTGATCACACTACTGCTTGGTTCATTTCCCTTTTGATTTCAAAGTATATATGATTGAAGATGTGTAAAGAAAAATATATTAGGGTTTCAAAGGAATTAACCGATTAGGCTTCAAATTACTCCATATAATTCATACAAATATTTAATGAAGTCATTTGCGTGCATGACCAAGTAAGCATGATGATGATTTTATTATAATGTATAAATTATAATATTAAGAGTTGGACATATGATAGGAAAAGTGAGGGGTTGTGGGGTTAATAGTTTGGCTTTTGTGGGGTTTAAGAGTATCTTTGGAAAATCCTTATAATTAGTGATCTTACCAAGGGAATTATTATATACATGGGCTAGTTACAACTGACAGTAATTTGTATATTATTGCTTATAATGAGCGTTACATGTGCTTAAATCACTATCTTTAAGGGCCCTATTAGTGAGATTAGCATCATTCAACCAAGGAATTATCCTTTGCAAAAGTAATAATATTTTGACTTATACCATAGGAGAAAAAGTGACTAAAGACAAAAGTAAATAGGAAAAAGTTAGTGCCAACCAAGGACACTTTGAAGATGTCAAATACCAATTTAGATTGAATAATCAGGATGTTTATGAAGCTTCCAAGTCATTATATTATATGGCCATCATTAGATTTCATGTGGGTTCCGTAGTCTAGATATGCATTTTGTGATGACCTAATAAGAAGAATTAATGCATATATAAATATATATACAATAAAATTAAGAATATGATACTTAAAGGCATTATTGCTCACCATTATAGAGGTGCCTTATAGCCTACCAGTCATAAGAGTGATAAAATTACTTATCCAATAAAAATAATTAATATTAATTTTTTGTAGATACAAAAGCATGAATAAGCAATCATAGATTATGTTTGATAAGAAATCCACAACATTTTGCTCTCCCAACCTTTTGACGTCAAACACAAATATAAGAATAATAAAAAAATTTGAATATATTTAACTAAATATATAATTGGCAGATGAAGATCCCATCAGTACCAAATTGCATGAG
Organism: Vigna unguiculata; assembly: GCF_037176805.1. Taxonomy (NCBI): domain Eukaryota; kingdom Viridiplantae; phylum Streptophyta; class Magnoliopsida; order Fabales; family Fabaceae; genus Vigna; species Vigna unguiculata. The sequence goes on along the minus strand of NC_140799.1, from coordinate 22,745,821 downwards.
CCTTTGTCATAAACTCATGTTCATGGTGGGGAAGAGAAATAAAGGTAAGATTTGGGATAAGAAGTGGAGGGGTTATGTCTTCTGGAACATGAGCACATACTCAATGCATGTAAGTGCGTGAATGATACCTTTCCAATTACTTAATTATGGAAGACATAAGTGCTGATATAGGCACGTAACTCTCATTCCTACCCATTTTATACATGAATTTGTATCAGTTTCTGATGTATACATTTTAAATTTGCTCCTAAGTTTAACTTGCAAAAAATGCAAAAATGAAAAACATAATTTTTTTAATCAAAATAATGACAAAGATAAAATTACTATAACATATAAATATTAGACTGTCAACCTACCCTCTTAACGTAATTAAACTAATGCAATTTAAAAATAAATTGCAAAACAATAGTTTTTATGAAAAAGTTAAAGTAAAAAATTTAATAATAATTAATACTTTTTTGTATTATGAATTTTCTCCGATCCATTGAACCCAAATTAATCTCGCTTATCATGCAATAAATTAGCTTTTTTTAACAATAATTTTGTACTTTAGAAGACTACTGTATCTTAATAAAATTTCACATATTTTCAGATTAAGGCATGGAAAGAGGATAAGAAGAAGATATTAAGAGTACGTTTTCATGTCATTGGTTCTCTTACCGTAAGAGAACCAATGACGTTAGAACCATATCGTCTTTTATAGACAAAGTAATTGTTTCTTTAGTATCTCAAGTGGAGCCAAAGAACAAAGTGGAAGTTTTGAAAAAATTATTATTTTAACACAACAATTTTTTACACATATTTTACATTCATTATTTTATATTTTTATCAATTTTTTTTAACAAATACATAAGTTAAATTTTGTAATGATCAAAATAAATACTTCTAAAAGCGAATTGTCAATTGGTGCAAGTGGTACAAGTGATGTAAAAAAGACATTAATTCTTCCTCATACTATCAATGTGTGATTGAAACAACATGCAAAATTTTTTAAAATAATTTCTGTATTTTATTTATAAATAAATAGCTATTAACGTTACATTTTTTAATTTAACACAACTAAATATTTACTTCTATAAATATTTTATCCTAACAAATATTTTTCAAGTTATTATTTTCTAATTAACTAATTCTTAAAACAATTACTTTTTTAAACCATTATTTTTAAAATATAATACGTCTAAATAATTATTTCTTAATATATTAGTTTTTTAAATTATCATTTTTTAATATATTTGTTCTTACAAGACCAAGTTGTATTTTATCAAATCCTCAAAACTTTTCTAGTACTCTATCTTTAGGAAAATCATCCTCCAATTCCAACAGATCTCGTCCAAATCATGGGGATGGTACCTACAAAAGACACTTCCAATACTTAAAATAGTACCACTGATGTTTGGGAATTCCAAAGAATAATTAATGCATAATGAATACATAGGATAACGTGTTATTTATACTACTTCACCTATGGGTCCCACTAAGATGGGCTTTTTGGTCCAAAACACATTTTTAGTCACTCGTAAGTCTATTCAAAGCGGGTGAATTTATCCAAAAGCCCTTGCTAGTTTTTGGTTCTTGGTTTTTGGCCATATAGTATGGTATGGCTATGTAGAGATGGTACATCAAAAGACGGTAAGCGACCATATGGTGTGGTATGGCCGGGTACGGGTCGTACATCAAAACATGGTAAACAGTCATATGATAACGCTGTCATGAAGCGTTCAAATTAATACTACTTATCTATAACAACTTCAGTATTGTTAAGAAAGTAGTCAACAAAATAGAAATGGTAAAGTAACCCAAAGTCGTCTCCTGACGGACATGAAATTGCTTTTTAACAAATTAGTTCTTATAAAAACAATATAATAGAGTTAGTCAAATTATAAGAAGATTAAGATAAATCAAAGAAATACAATTGAAAAGATAAAAAAAAAACAATAGTAAATAAAATATGTTGATTCCACTGCTTTTTAAAAATATGATTCATCATTGGTTTTCTAAAGATTATTGTTATTGATTTGTTATCTAAAATTTCAAATTAATCAACGTAACTTCTCAATTAATTTGTTAGCATCCATACTTTTAACCAAAATAACTTCTCAATCAAAAGCAAGAAATTTATAAATTATCTATAGTAAATTTAACTAAAGTAACTTCTCAATTAAATATTACTATGCCTAATCATCTCTATTCTTTTACCTCTTATATATAGTAAAAAGCTAATTAACCAAAGTAACTTCTTGATTAATTCTATTCAAAGTTTTCACCTTTAATCAAAGTAACTTCTCAATTATTAGCAAAAGCTCATTCAATCATATGAAAGTTTCTAAATTTAACCAAAATAACTTCTCAATTAAAATTTAAAAACCCTTGGACTTATATGATTGTTATGTTATGTAGATTAACACCTTGCTAACTTGTTACAATGTAAAAATCATTACTTTTACTAAATTAAGAACCAAAAGAAATAGATGCAAATAAAACACAATAGGAATCAAAAGAACAAATAAATTTATTCATTCTAACATTAGAATCCATAATGAAATTACAATGGAACCAAACCTTGAAGCTTAGCCCTCCATGGAATACAAAATAAAATAAAAATAGAATAAGAAAACGTGGAGAGAGAGAGAGAGAGAATGGAATTAGGCCCCTTAAGGTTCCTAAACTTCGAAGTGTCGAGCTTCCCTTTTTTCTTCCCCTTGATCTCTTTATATAGGACTTGGACTTGAATGTTATATTTTTTGTTGCTCAAAACTTTTATCCTTTGATATAATATCTTTCTAAAATATTTGGAAGATTTTCTTTGTTGATATTTGAGATATACCAAAGATAATTAATTAAAAATCTTTAATTAATTATTTAGCAACTTAATTTTTGTCCAATTTCCAATTTTTCCCCTCTTGTTTGACCATTTGACCAACTTTGACCGAAATTTGTCCAGAGTTGACTACTTTAACAAAGTTTGACGAGATTTGAAAGTGGTGGATTGATGACATGGCATGATTTTGGCTTGATTTTGCAACTCCGAACAATTCAATTTTACACCTTTAATGAACAAAATTTAACTTCAGCTACATCAACAAACGTTAGAATATCCAAAAATATTTTATGCAACTAAAATAACTTTGTAAAACATTTTTATCGCACATGTTCAATAAACCCAATTATCAGAACTGTCAATTAAGACATTCTTTTAAGCACAAAAATTCAATTAAATACCCATAATTAAACATTAAATGAGGGTCTAAATATGAACTCATTAACATACATATGGAAGTTGGGCAAACACGAACGAGAAAAATGAAAACTTGGACGAGAGTAGGACATGCATTAAAGTGAGCAAGAGAAATAGAGGAGGAAGCACAAGTGCCAATGTATAAATGAGAATTTGAAAAGAAAGAATGCCTCACTAGATGTCGTTTTGATCAAGAACGACCATGACCTTTGGATGCTTCACTCTTTAGACTTGAATTGCTCATATACCATTATATAATCTTTTGATTAACACATTTAATGCAACAAGATAACACAAACACTGTGATGCTTCAAAAGAAAACCCCTCATCAATGCTCAATGATCCGCGAGAAAGCCTACCTAAATTGGTAACACATCCTAAAGCCTGCCCAACTCGGTAGTACGTACCAACGCGTGTCCAGCTTGCCAACACGTACTAAAGCCTGACTAAGTGGCAACACACACTAAAAACTGCCCAAATTGACAATATAAAGCTCGCTAAAAAAAGCAACATCAGACTCTTTCCAAATCAATAGCCCAAAGATGCCAATCCACCTAGAAGGTCAAAGACTGCCACATACAGTCCGACCAAATGGGCTATCCACCTACAACATTGTAAAAGTCGGCCACAACTCGACCAAGATTCCAATCAACTCCCGAGACTAGGAGACTTATGTACTTACCCGCTGCAATAGATGATGCTAAGTAATGCAACCTAATAAGGCCTAATTAGCCTCATCACCAAAGAAGACTACAAAATATTCTAAGATACATCTATTAAGACAAATATTCACATATTAACAGTAATTATATCAAATTTTAGTAATTTGATTACATCTTAATATTCCTTGATACCAAATATTTACAGGATATTTGGTATATCAAGTAAGGTGTCACATTATCATTAATATTATTTCTTATTTGAGGTAAGACGTTCTTTTACTGATATTACTTGATATTATCCACGACCTAAAAGGCCATATAAATACATCTAGTACTCTCTAGAGAAAACACACAGTCTCATACTCGTATTCTCTCTTATACAAGATCTTAACTCTCTTACTAACTTGAGCGACAAAGAGTTTTTTGCAGATGAATCTTCCCCCATGTTTCAATCCTCGAAAGCACTTCGTCAAGGTCTATAAAAAGTGAAAGAATCATATAAAATATTTCATAATTAACATAAATAGAATTTCACAACTAAAACATCTATAAATTTTGGAAACATTAATGAAACAAAGTTGATAAAGTTAAAAAGTATTTTTAAACAATTATAAAAAGAAAACAAATATTCAAGTTTAAAAATATTTCAAATTTCTTTTTCTAAATAAGGTTATGTTAGGCATCACTATGAACTTTGACATCTTAACTATGTTGACACCCATTGCATGACCCAAAGAAAACTCTATTCTACTGGGCCCAAAATACAAAACCCAAAATAAAATCCTAATCTAGTATTTACAAGCAAAGAGTTCTAGGCTAGGTCTTCACATCTTCCTTGGCCAATGTGAAGTTCATCTTGGGCCTTGCATGCACATTTAAGGCCCATTCCTCTTGTATTCTCCTAGCCATGGCTCTTCTTGTAGGTCCCTTGGCTCGAGGCATCTCATCATCCCCTCCTTCTTGAGAAGGATTTGTCCTCAAATCTGTAGTCTCTACCTCATCATTTGTACCACCTGTGTCAACATCCAATTTCGTCCAGGTAAATGTGTTTGTTTGGTTAAAAATAATAATAATAATAATAATAATAATAATAAAAATAATATATAATATAATAATAATAATAATAAATAATAAAATAAAATAAAAAAAATATGTTTTTATTGATGGTAGGTTTTTAAACTTTAATTCTACCGTGGGAAGAAAGAAAAAAAGAAAGAAAAAAAAATCAAGAGCGGGAGAATCTAATTTATTGTTAATTATCACACTCTTTTCGTGAGCCCAAATGTTTTACATATTTTTACCCCCACTGCTTGCTATTTACACTCTTTGCATGACATGTCAAAAAAGGACGTTTCATAATTTCCAGTTTTAGAGAAGCGTATAATATTAGGAGCAATTTTTTTATAATAATTTGAATAAATATCGTGCACTTACATTTGTGTGTCTCTTTGCGTTGTCAGTCTGGGAAGATATTATTTTAATTAGAAGGAAATATTCCCGATAATAATGCTTTTAGATAATGGTATGATTTTAATATTTAGAAGAAAGTATTTCCGGTAATAGTTAGAATCAATAATATGAATAATATGTCATGATTTGATCACGATTTTTATGTGACAGAAAATATGATTCTAGTAATTATAGGCAATATTTCGTTAATAATTATAATCAATACTGTGGATATTATGCAACGATATAACAAGACCAATTCTTTCCCCATATATTTTATTATAATTAAATACTAAGATCTCAGTGGTACCCAAGAGGCCTATATAAGCACAAAGTTTCTTCAATGTGAGACACAGAAAAAAAAACTCCTCTCTTTTTATTAGAGAGCACACACAAAGGGGGTCACCTTAAGGTAAATTTTCTTTTGCTCCTAGTATGTTATTCATGATTCTCTTATAACATCAAATATATGATTGTTTGAATGTTTGAATTGTTGTATGATCAAATGTGTTCGGGGTTCTCATGTTAGATGATTTTGGGTTTGACATCGATGTGCTCAGCCTTTCTCTTTCCCTCTATTTTTATCTTGTTAATTAAAAAGGTGTTTTTTTAGGTTTTAATTCTCTAAAAAAATAATAATAATAGTAAATAAATAAAATAAAAATTACATTTTTTTATAAGTTTTAAATGTCATGTCAAGTCTCGGACTTTCTTGATAATCAAAACGCTCTTTCATAGGCTTTTAATTTTTTAATTAATAATAATAAAAATATATAAAATCATTTTAAATGTCATGTCAAATCTCGGATTTGCTTGATAACTTTTTTTTTATCATGTAGAATCTCAGATTCTCTTGATATTTATAAAATATATATATATATATATATATATATATATATATATATATATAAATCTAAAATTTAGAACAAAACAAAATAATAATATGAAACAACAAATTTTTTACAAAGAACTACGTTATCCCTGATTTTCCAAATGGAAATACATAGGAGCGAGGTACAATCCTTGTCGGGCTAAAAAATATAAAAAATAATTTTGTTTTTTAATCTTTATAATTTTTTGTATGTGTTTTTTTATTATTTTGTTTTTTTTAGGAACAACAAATAATTTTAAACATCAAATTCTATTTTACACACTTAATTAAAGAAGGAACCGTATTAAGACGGGCGTTGTGGGGGTGCTAATACCTTCCCCACACGTAACTAACTCCTGAACCCAAATTTGGATTCGAAGACCATTCTTTTAAGATTTTTCTATAGTTTTTCATAATAAACTATGGTGGCGACTCCTCTGTACTTTTTTAAATTATTTTCGCCGTCCCGCCGCGATCTCGATTGCGACAAATGGTGACTCCACCGGGGACTTTTTTTTGAGAGTGGATCCTATTAGTTATGTGTGTAATTTTTTTTAGTTGTTTCAAATATTTGCGTCCTTTTTTTTATTTTTTTTATTATTATTATTTTATTTTGTTATTTATTTATTTATTTTTATGCATGTATATCTAATTTTGTTTGTATGGATGCCTTCTATTTAGTTTAATGTCCTTTATTTTGATGCCTATATGTGATTGTATTATGAAATTATTGAATCCTAGGATAGACGACAATTGTTATATCTGCCTGGGAATTTTCTGGCTGTTTTGTAGGTGGGTTTGGGTAGTCTTAGGTTGCTCCCTTCACACACTACACATGTTAGGCTAGTGCATTCATTTTAATATAGGGGTCCCATACCTGGACCTGAGTTAGCCATAAGGAGTGGAGGACCAACGATTGTTATGTTAGATCTCATATCTACTTGACTATTGTGAAGACTTCATCTAGAGTTTGCTTCCTCTTGACATGTCACATCTGATAGGTCGCCTATCGTTGTGAATTATGTCTTGATGGTTGACTTTAGCTCTAGAGGCCTATTGAGATTATTTAGGGCTATCCCTGAAATAAAGCATATAAAAGTCTATATACCAAAATAGGTTCTCTTTACACCCAATAGGACACCAAGCGGGAGCATATGTTGTTTGTTTTTCAAACTCGTTTTTTAAAGTGTACATAACACATTAAGAATTATTTATTTATTTATTTATTTTTATTATTTTATTATTTATTTATTTTTATTTTTTTTTGCGAAATATGTGATAATTTTATTTTATCCTACATTGTTAAAAAAAATAATAAAATAATATCGGAGTCATAACCACTTTTTTTTTTTATTATAACTCGTGACGTTTTAAAAGGTATGCATAAAATTATGGGGCTTTAGGTTTTTCTTTCTTTTTTTTTTCAAGAAAATAGGTGGTAGCTTTGTTTTACTATCATAAGGCATGCATTTATTTATTTTTTAAATAACAATAAAATAATATATCATTGCGACATTTTATAACCCTTTTTATTTTTATTTTTTTTTAAGAAAATATAGGTTTGAAACCTCTTGAGTCATACGCACAATCATGGGATCAAATCAAACTTATATTTTCCAAAAGAAGCATATCTTTGCTAAAATAAAGAAGTCAGAGGTACAAAGGTTGAAAATCACGAGTCAGCTAATGAAAAAACCACAGGGAAGAACTTTTGCGAGCTTGTATGGGAATATATTGCATTTGGCAATGATAGAGGTGTCTACTGATGCGATCGCCGCTTTGATACAACACTATGATCCGCCTTTGAGGTGTTTTACTTTCTAGAATTTCCAGCTAACACCTACTATAGAGGAGTTTGAGCAGATCCTAAGATGCCCTCTCTGGAGATAGGAAGCCTTATTTATTCTCAGGCCATTATTCATCCATGGCAAAGATTGCGACAGTGTTGAAGATTGAAGAAAGCGAGTTGTTAGAAAAGAAGCAAAATAGAAACAACGTGGAAGGATTTCCTCTACCCTATTTGGAAGAAACGGCTCGGATAATGGCTGCAAGGGAAGAGTGGGAGGTTTATATGGATGTGCTAGCTATGATGATATACGGGGTGGTCTTATTCCCTAGATGTGATCAATTTATAGACTTGGCGGCAATTGATGCTTTCATGGCCTATAAACATAAAAGAGAATGTCCAGTGATAACTATTCTAGCAGATACTCTTCATACACTGAATGTTTGTTATGAGAAAAAGAATGAAAAATTAATGTGTTGTCTCCCAGTATTATTTGTCTGGTTGGTTACTACTATCTTCAAGCGAAGTGGTGGGGCAGTTTGTCCCATTGAAGATTTTAAGGGTTGTAGCATAAAAAAGGATTTGGATTGGCAATTCTACATGGCAAGTATGAGCCAGAGTAATGTGAGATGGTGTCCAAGGTGGAAGAATTTGACTGAGATGATTTGGCGATGTGGCGATTTCCCCAATGTACCTCTTATGGGAACTAGAGCTTGCATCAATTACAACCCTATAATAGGAATGAGGCAGCACAGACGTCCCATCCAAGGACCACCTTCTGAAGAAGTCATAACTCCCTTCCTGGTCCCAAATCTGCAGAATCAGGAAATGTTGACTAGAGTACGTCGTGCTTGGGAGAAAGTAGTAAAAAAAAAATGAGTATTAGGACAAAAGAGGATAACAAATACGGTTACAGTCAATGGTTGAAGGAAAGGGTTTACAAAGTGGGATTGCCTTTTCCAGAGAAGAGCGAACATGTTGATGAGGAAACAATAGAAGAGCTGGTACAAATTGAAGAGCTGTTGGCATTACGAGAGACTTTAGAAGACGTAGAAAATGAGAAGAGGAAACTGCAAGAAAGGTTGCAAGAAACTGAAAAGGAAAATGAAAGGCTGCGAAAGGAAAATCTTGAAGAGAAGCAAAGTACAAAGGGCGTTGAAGAAAGTGAGAATCGAAAGACAATGTAATCAGATGGTGCGAGGGGCTTTGAGGAACAAAGAGAATGAGTTGGAGGAAAAAGAAACTGAGCGAAACCAAGTACGGGAAGAAAATCAACATCTAAAGGAATCATTGAACAATGCTAGGATGGTCCAACAAAGTTTGGGGAAATAATTAGAAGGGGTAAAACTACACATTAATGAGCTGATTCGTGAACATGAAGAAAGAATAATGAAAGAAAAGCAAAAGCTGGCGGGTATGTATCAAGAGGCTCTCAGGGAAGAGCAAGGAAAACTACTATGGAAAGATCGCAAGCTGAAGGAATTGGAGCAAATCATTGGGACTGCACAAGACGAATGCCGCGTCTGGAAAGCAAGATTTGCTACAATAGTGAGAGGAGGGCAGGATCTTTCATTCCTCTTGGCTCGAGCTAAGAACATTGCTGACGTTTTCTCTACCCCTTCCGAGATACATAAGTTATTTGAATATTGTAATAATATGATAGAATTGACGAAGGAGATGGCTCAACGTTCGTGATGTAGGAGTTAGGATCTTATTGACAATATTATTTTGCAAAGATATGATTCTCAGTTAATAAAATACGATTTGATCCCATTTTGGTTTTCTTTTTGTGCACGTGTGACTTGTGAGGTTTCTAATAGTAATAAAAATAAAAATGAAGATTGTGCTTTTCTTATAGTGTCACGTATACTTATATCATTCACATCTAACAGTTGGTGATTTAAAAAATAATGACTCAATCCAAAACACTTGTTTCACGGCACCCTTATAGGACTCGAGCCATAATAAAGAGAATGGAGAATCTTGAACAATCTCACGAAACTCTAAGGGCAGATGTCAATTCTATGAAAAAACAAATGGCTGCAATGATGGAAGCTCTGAATGTGATTAAAAGCAAGTTGGAAAGTACGAACTCCTTAACTGAAGAAGGGATTTCTTCCTATCTACGGGCTCCTCGCCAAGATGAAGTGCAAGCCCAAAATGTTGATACATAGGGAAACCCGAGGGCTCAAGTCTTTCCGCAATATGGCCTTCCCTCAGACTATGTTCCCCCAATGGCAGAATATTCAGAAGGAGTTCATGTAATGCCTAATATTGGACACATGAACAATGTTGCGCTGCGCACAAATATTAATGAAGATCATGGAAATATGGTGGGGTCTCAGGGGACTATTCTATCAAAGGTAAATCAAGTAAAACCTAGGGATGGAACTCATATCATGGACTCGGAAGCAATAGTGGAAGATGTTAAAGCAAGGGATAAGCTAAAAACCTCGGAAGAAAGATTAAGGGCTATTGAAGGAGTGGGAAATTATGGCTTAGGCGATGCTGCAGGATTATGCCTGGTACCGGATGTGGTAATACTAGCAAAATTCAAGGTGTCGGAGTTTGAAAAATATAAAGGGACTACTTGTCCCAAAAGTCATTTAACCATTATTGCAGGAAGATGGCGGCACATGCTCATGATGATAAAATGTTAATCCATTTCTTTCAGGACAGTTTGGCGGGAATGGCTTGTAACTGGTACATGCACCTTGAGCCTGCCCATATTCACTCTTGGAAGGATATGGTGGATGCGTTCATAAAGCAATATCAGTTTAATCATGATATGGCTCCTGACAGATTGCAGTTACAGAATATGGCAAAACGAGAGAATGAGGCTTTTAAAGAGTATGCACAAAAATGGAGAGAGGTGGCTGCTCAGGTAGAACCACCTTTGCATGATAAAGAAATAGTGGCTATGTTTATAGGCACTCTGCAGTCCCCTTTCTATGACCACATGATAGGAAACGTGTCCTCAAATTTTGCAAATATTATTGTAATTGGTGAGAGGGTTGAAGTGGGTTTGAAAAGTGGTAAGATTACTCATAGTTCGATGGGAAGTTCACAAATGAAGAAAATAGGGTTTAATACTGGGAAGAAGAGAGAGGGAGAGACTAATGCAACATCCTCTACACCTTCATGGGAGACTCATGCCCAGCCTCTTTATAATAATCATCAGCAACGCTCTACTCAAGGGCCATATATTGCTAATACTGGGCTAGCTTATCACCCACCAAATCATCAGCAAAATCGTTATCAAACCTGTGATTCGTATCAGAAACAATCTGTTCAAAGTAATCAGCGCAGGCAAGGTTGGAAAAATGACGTGAGCCAAGGTCAAAATGCAAGGAGAGATTTTGTTCACTTTACCCCGCTTCCAGTAACGTATACTGATTTGTTACTAGATCTTCTTCACCATAAGTTGATAGCAATATGTCCAATGAAGCCATTGCAGCCTCCTTATCCCAAGAGCTATGATCCCAATGCTAAATGCGAATATCATGGAGGAGAGATGGGTCATTCAACAGAGAGATGTCTGGCTTTTAAATTCAAGGTACAATCATTGTTGGATTCTGGATGGTTGACTTTTCAAGAGGATAAGCCCAACATTGAAAATAATCCGCTATCCGGACATGGGAATGCTTCAACCAATGCGATCATGTAGTGGGAGGAGCATAGTCTGTTGAATGATGCAAGAAAAGTTCGAAGCTCAATGAAATTCATCTTTGAAACCTTGTGTAAAATTGGACTATTGGAGTATGAAACAAAGTTCAATGATAAGTGTGGTATCCATCCGGGTGATGAGCATTCTATTGAGGATTGTTTAGGGTTCAAGAAAATACTTCAAGAGCTAATGGATAGACAAATAATACAGGTGGGTCGGCAGGATCTAGAGGAAGATATTTTCGCTCAAATGGGAGATGAACGAAATATAACTGACCCTAAATCCTTGGTAGTCCACTTTACTAAAACTTCACGTATGCCAGAAAGAAGACAACATGTTGTAATACAAGCTCCTTCCACTTTCCCATATAAGAATGATAAAGCAGTGCCCTGGAGATATGGTGTTCAGGTTACGAAGGGAGGTGAACAACACACTGGGGCACCTGCAATAGATAATATTGTTGGGATTGGAGGAATGATGAGGAATGGTCGTATATTCGCACCAAGAGACCTAAGAAGGGGACAAGATCACCAGGAAAGACAAAGAAATGAAGGGGTAACTAATGAAAAAGCAAAGGAATTTTTTTAAAGAGAAGGCTATGCAGATCAAAGAAGAGCCAAAGAAGATGAAACACAAAGAAAAGAAAGAGATAACTGATGAAGAAGCTAGTGAATTTTTGAAATTTATTCAACAAAGTGAGTATAAGGTGGTAGATCAGTTGAATCGCATGCCGGCTAGGATTTCTTTGTTAGAATTATTAATGCATTCAGGCACTCACAGAAAGTTGTTGATGAAGATATTGAGCGGCGCGCACGTGGAACAGGGCATATCACTGGATAAATTTGAAGGGATTATCAGCCACATTACTGCTAATGATCACCTTGTTTTTACTGATGAGGAGATCCCAGCCGAAGGAAAAGGGCATAACAAAGATTTGCACGTCTCTATGAGTTGTATGAATTATGTTATAGCACGCGTGCTTATTGATAATGGCTCATCTTTGAATGTAATGCCAAAATCTACGTTGGATAAGTTACCTTTTGATCATAATCATTTGCGACCGAGTGCTATGGTGGTTAGAGCTTTTGATGGGAGCAGGAGAGAAGTTATGGGAGAAATAGAATTACTAGTCCAGATTGGGCCTTGCACATTTCAAATACTTTTCCAAGTAATGGATATAGCACCAACATACAGTTGTCTATTAGGGAGACCTTGGATACATTTTGCTGGTGTGGTACCTACCACTCTACATCAAAAGCTGAAATTCACGATTGGAGAAAAATTGGTTATAGTTTCGGGAGAAGAAGATTTATTGGTAAGCGGTCCCGCTCGTTACATTGAAGCTGCTGAGGAGGCTTTGGAAACATCTTTCTAGTCCTTAGAAATTGTAGGGACTGCCTATGTTGAATCATTTCCTATAAACCCTTACCTATCAAGTGCATCTTTAATGACAGCCAAATCCTTGTTAAAAGAAGGGTATATATATGGAAATGGACTAGGAAGGAGCGGGCAGGGGTCATTGTTCCCATTGCATATTGTTGAGAACAAGAACAGATACGGTCTGGGGTACAAGCCCACTAAGGAAGACAAAAAAATATTATTAGAAGAGAAGAGAGAGCGAGCCCTAGCTCACATACAAGGGCGAGAACCGAGGATGGGAAGAATCCACATCTGTGACATCAAAGAGAGCTTCCATAGTGTTGGATGGATCAACACCAGGCAAATTTCAGTCATTGAGGAACAACAGGATGTTGCAAACTCAGATTCTGTGTGGCCTTGTCCTCCAAATGTGCAACTCAATAATTAGAAGATGGTGGATGTGCCTGTGGTGTTTAAGTGTGCTGAAATGTAATATGGCATAGTCGATGTTGTTTTTTCTTTCTTCAAAGCTTTGAATAATTATCCTTAAATGGGTTGACTTTTTCTACTTTTTGCTTAGTGTGACATTAATAAAATCGTTGTTTTCGTTTTATGTTTAGATTGTTGGTTAAGTCAATTATTTATTTTATATATATTTCAATAATGCAGATTTGACGATGAATCTTTTGAAAATAATATTGATATTCCCAATTTTGAGTATCCTGTCAATAATATGGAAGATGATTATGAGGATGACTGGGAACCGTCCCCAGAATTGATGAGATTAGTGGAACAAGAGGCTAAGGAGATAAAACCTCATCAGGATAATGTTGTGGTGATTAACCTAGGAGGTGAGAATGAGAAAAAGGAAGTAAAAGTCGGCGCTTACATGTCAAAGGAAACACAGGAAAATTTATGGGCTTTATTGAAAGAGTTCAAAGATGTTTTTGCATGGTCATATCAAGATATGCCAGGGTTGGACCCAAATATTGTTCAACATAAACTTCCGCTTAAACTAGAGTGCTCCCCAGTTAGGCAGAAGTTAAGAAGGTTGAAACTTGAGATGTCATTAAAGATAAAAGAGGAAGTAAAGAAGCAGTTTGATGCAGGATTCTTAGCTATAGCCAAATACCCCCAATGGGTTGCCAACATTGTTCCGGTGCCAAAGAAGGATGGAAAGGTGCGGATGTGCGTTGACTATCGGGATCTGAATCGAGCTAACCCTAAGGATAATTTTCCCTTACCACACATTGATACTTTGGTTGATAACACAGCTAAGTTTTCATTGTTCTCATTCATGGATGGGTTTTCAGGATATAATCAGATTAAAATGGCGCCTGAGGATATGGAGAAGACTACCTTTATTACCCTATGGGGCACATTTTGTTATAAAGTAATGCCTTTCGGGCTTAAAAATGCTGGCGCAACTTATCAGAGGGCGATGGTGGCTCTCTTTCACGACATGATGCATAAGGAGATTGAAGTTTATGTTGATGACATGATTGCCAAATCTAGATCTGAAGGGGAGCATATTATCAACTTGAGAAAATTGTTTGAAAGACTAAGAAAATTTAAGCTCAAGTTGAATCCAGCAAAGTGTACCTTCGGTGTAAAGTCTGGAAAGTTGTTGGGGTTCATTGTAAGTGAAAAGGGAATAGAAGTTGACCCAAATAAAGTGCGTGCGATATTGGAAATGCCGATTCCCCACACAGAAAAAGAAGTACGTGGTTTTTTGGGCAGATTAAACTACATTGCTAGGTTTATCTCTCAATTAACTGCTACTTGCGAACCTATCTTCAAACTGTTACGTAAAAGTCATGTAACAAAATGGAATGAAGACTGTCAAAAAGCCTTTGAAAGGATCAAACAGTATCTGCAAGAGCCTCCCATTTTACGTCCACCGATACTCGGAAGGCCTCTCATCTTATACTTGACAGTTTTAGAGGATTCCATGGTTGTGTTCTAGGACAACATGATGAAACAGGCAAGAAGGAACATGCTATTTATTATTTAAGCAAGAGATTCACAAGTTGTGAGCAAAAATATTCCTCTTTGGAGCGAACTTGTTGTGCGTTGGCATGGGCAGCTCATCGTTTGAGGCAATACCTGCTAAATCATACAACTTGGCTTATATCTAAAATGGATCCAATAAAATACATTTTTGAGAAGCCAGCTCTTACTGGAAGGATAGCCCGATGGCAAATGTTATTATCTGAATATGACATTTCTTATGTCACTCAAAAGGCTATCAAAGGAAGTGCTTTAGCAGAGTATTTGGCTCACCAACCTATTGAAGGTTACCAACCCATACAACATGGATTCCCTGATGAAGATATTTTGGCTCTTTTTGAGGAAAGCAAACAACATGAAGATACGTGGACATTATTTTTTGATGGAGCTTCAAATGCACTAGGGCACGACATAGGGGTCGTGCTCATTACTCCAAATAACCAGTACATACCAATGACTGCAAGGTTGTGTTTTAGTTGCACTAATAATATAGTGGAATATGAAGCATGCGCTATGGGTATACGAGCAGCTATTGAGTCCCGAGTGAAGTTTTTGAATGTATATGGTGACTCAGCTTTGATTGTCCACCAACTGAAAGGAGAATGGGAGACCAAAGATCAGAATTTGATTCCTTATCAAGCATATATTAGGGGGTTGATGGAATATTTTAATACTATAGTATTTCATCATATTCCCCGAGAGGATAATCAGTTAGCAGATGCTCTAGCCACGTTGTCGTCCATGTTTGAGGTAGATCAAAATGATGAGTTACCGATGATTAAAATGAGAAGTCATGAACAACCGGTATACTGCCACTTTATTGAAGAGGAGTTAGATGACAAGCCCTGGTATTTTGATATCAAGCGATACCTCCAAACTCGTGATTATCCTGAGAAAGCTTCCAAAAATAATAAAAGAATGTTAAGAAGGTTGGCCTCAAGTTTCTTACTAAATGGAGATGTCTTGTATAAAAGAAATCATGATATGGTGCTTCTACGGTGTGTGGATGCAAAAGAAGCGGAGTTGATATTAAAGGAGATTCATGAAGGAGCTTTTGGAACACATATGAATGGGCATGCCATGGCCAAGAAAATTATGAGAGGTGGATATTTTTGGCTGACTATGGAGAATGATTGTTGTATTCATGTGAGGAAATGCCACAAATGCCAAGTATATGCAGATAAGGCGAATGTGTCGCCTATGCCTTTGAATGTCTTGACCGCACCTTGGCCTTTCTCAATGTGGGGAATTGATGTTATTGGAGCCATAGAACCAAAAGCGTTGAATGGTCATCGTTTTATTCTAGTGGCAATTGATTATTTTACTAAATGGGTGGAAGCTACTTCTTATTCCAGTGTAACAAGGAAGGTGGTAGTGAAATTCATAAAGAAAGAATTGATCTGTAGATATGGGCTACCAAATAAGGTCATCATAGATAATGGTACTAATTTGAATAATAATATGATGATTGAATTATGTAGAGAGTTTAAGATCCAACATCATAATTCTTCTCCCTATCGGACAAAAATGAATGGGGCAGTGGAAGCTGCGAACAAGAATATCAAGAAAATCATACAAAAGATGGTAGTGACATACAAGGATTGGCATGAGATGCTTCCTTTTGCTTTGCATGGATACCGTACTTCAGTACGAACATGAACTGAGGCAGCACCGTTTTCATTGGTTTATGGAATGGAAGCGGTACTTCCCTTTGAAGTTGAAATTCCTTCTCTGAGGGTATTATTGGAAACTCAGTTAGAAGAGGCAGAATGGGTGCAAGCGTGATCTGATCAACTCAACCTCATTGAAGGGAAAAGATTGGCAGCAGTATGCCATGGCCAATTATATCAAAGGAGGATGAAGAAAGCATTTGATAAGAAAGTACGTCCCAAAGAATTCAATAGAGGCGACTTGGTAGTGAAAAAGATTATGCCCATGCAGAAGGATCATCGAGGGAAATGAATGCCGAATTACGAAGGACCCTATGTTGTGAAGAAAGTGTTCTCTGGGGGGCCACTATTTCTCACAAGGATGGATGGGGAAGAGTTACCACTACCAGTCAATTCTGATGCAGTCAAAAGATTTTATGCATAATGATTCCATGATAGTAAAAACTTGTATGGGAATATTGATATTGTTTAATTTAAATGATTCGTTGAATGACAAATTTGCCTATTTCATAGTTGGTTTGATGTTTTAAGATTTTCTTATGTCACACTAAGTAAAGGAAAATCTCGTTGACAATAAACACCAGAAGTTCATCCACAAAATATGAAGACCGGTTCAGGGCAAATAGAGATGGAGACCGAAGGGTGTCGTGAAATAATAATAAATGTGTAAAAATAATAATAATAATAATAAAGAGTGGAAAATGCAAAGCGTGTTAATCGTCTGCTACCAAAGTCGTCGAATGCATGTTTTTCTAAAAATGGTATTAAATAAAGGTGAAGGTCCCACACTTTTTCGCAGTTCAGTGTTTTCATATTGGATGCTAGAGTTGACGTTTCCTTTTGACATATCATGTGTATTACCCAAGTCTATCCTTGTCTCTAAATAAAAAGGGGTTGCTCTAAGTAGGGGTTAGTCATTTGCTCAATAAGGACATGACATTGGGGCATGTGGTTTTAGGGTGTACTACTTGGTTTTATGGGAATGATAATTAAATCCCCGAGGCTAAAAAAAAGAAGAAGAAAAGAAAAGAAAAAAGAGAGAAGAAAAAAGTGGAAGGAATAAATAGATAAAGTAATAACAAGAATGAATGACTAAAGGTAACAAGATTTGAGCACTAGTAAATTTTGTTTAAGATATAATCTGTGTGAGGACCAGTGAATCAAGATTCAAAATGATGTGTGGCCATCTTTCTATCCTAACAAAATGAGATATCCATTGCACCTTCTTTGGGCTGACAACAATACTTTCCTTCAAATTTATCCCCACTACAAGGATTATCAGCATGAAGAGTTTAATTAAAGAATACAATGTTCAATTCATCAAAATGTGAGAAAGCATCAGTCAAAAAGTGAAAAGTAATTCAAGATCCAATGAATGAAAAATGAAATCAAGATGATCCAACATCAGTGAAAACGTAAGAAGAGAAAGAGTCACAAAGAGGTGACGATATGTACAAAAGGAAATGAAGATGCTGATCAAAGTTGTGAGGAAAGTTGAAACAAACAGGCTTATAATCCTTGCCTCAAAGATAAAAACCACAAATTTTACTTGGGCTTGTTTATCTTTTCTTCAAAACCCGTGTAACCTTGACCACATTAGAAGTCTAATAAAAGTCCACACTGATTGAAAAATGATTCTTCTATTTTTTCATAAAGCTTAAGTTTGAGACAAAAGACTGTGGTTGTAAATGTTGTTACTAAAGAGAAAAAAAAAGATAAAGCCTCTGGGTTAACGTCTTCCCATTAGCTTGTTAGCAAGATACCTTGGGGCAATCCTTTCCATTTTACCAACACTCAATAGAATAAATACACCGGAATCACGTTTTTATACGATGAATCCAAACAAGGGAATTTTTGTTTTTGTCCTCGTATAAAGTTTATCCTCCAACTTCACCAATCTGCACAGATCTGCTTGTGTTGAATAATACAATTACATTACACCATTCAATTCCGGTTCGCTAGGGGATCACATGATGTGTCGAAAGTAAATATTAAGCAAATGGTTTCTTGTGTTGACATTGGGTGTTAGAATTTGTTACAGCCTTCATCTTATCTTTCGAGATAGCGAAGCGACATTCAGTTGGATTCGATGATCGAGGAAACAAAATGATTATAACTGCTAGTAAAAAATAAATAATGAAAATATTAATAATAAAGAGAGGAAAGAAGTAAATAGAAATATAAGGAAATGGAAAAGAATAAATTGAGCATAAGGAAGTTTTGGAAAACAAGGTTGATTGGAATTCATTTATACATTCATGGATCTATGCATTCTTTTTGTCTCAAATATCAACTTGATTTCTCACGGGGTGATGATTCCTTTTTAGAACCCTCTTCACAAAAGGGTAACAAGTTGTTGTTCTATATCGGCCCTCTGCGAGGCAATGGTCGAGCCTAGGTTCTCTTTTGATATCTCGGCCCTCTGCGAGGCAATGGTCGAGCCCAGGTTTTCTTTTGGTATCTCGGCCCTCTGCGAGGCAATGGTCGAGCCCATGTTTTCTCTTGGTATCTCGGCCCTATGCGAGGCAATGGTCGAGCCCAAGTTTTCTTTTGGCATCTCGGCCCTCAGCGAGGCAATGGTCGAGCCGAGGTTTTCTTTTGGTATCTCGACCCTCTGCGAGGCAATTCTCGAGCCCAGGTTTTTTGTTGGCATCTCGGCCCTCTGTGAGGCAATGGTCAAACCCAGGTTTTCTTTTGGTATCTCGGCCCTCTGCGAGGCAATTGTCGAACCCAGGTTTTCTTTTAGCATCTCGGCCCTTTGCGAGGCAATGATCGAGCACAGGTTTTCTTTTGGTATCTCGGCCCTCTGCGGCAATGGTCGAGCCCAGGTTTTCTTTTGGCATCTTGGCCCTCTGCGAGGCAATGGTCGAGCCCAGGTTTTCTTTTGGTATCTCGGCCCTCTGCGAGGCAATGGTCGAGCCCAGGTTTTCATTTGGTATCTCGGCCCTCTGCGAGGCAATGTTCGAGCCCAGGTTTTCTTTTGGCATCTCGGCCCTCTGCGAGGCAATGGTCGGGCCCAGGTATTCTTTTGGTATCTCGGCCCTCTACGAGGCAATGGTCGAGCCTAGGTTTTCTTTTGGCATCTCGGCCCTCTGCGAGGCAATGGTTGGTCCCAAGTTTTCTTTTGGTATCTCGGCCCTCTGCGAGGCAATGGTCGGGCCCAAGTTTTCTTTTGGTATCTCGGCCCTCTGCGAGGCAATGGTCGAGCCCAGGTTATCTTTTAGTATCTTGGCCCTCTGCGAGGCAATGGTCGAGCCCAGATTTTCTTTTGGTATATTGGCCCTCTGCGAGGCAATGGTCGAGTTCTTTTTTTTCATTTTTGAAACCCGAACGAAATTATTGTTTTTATCTTTACTTATCTTTTACTATGATAATATGAAAATTTCACTTTCATACTATCTAGTCAAATATAAGTAAAGAGGGGCAACCGTCAACACCCAATTTCGTCCGGGTAAATGTGTTTGTTTGGTTAAAAAAAAGATAGTAATAATAAAAATAATATATAATATAATAATAATAATAATAATAATAATAAATAATAAAATAAAATAAAAAAATATGTTTTTATTGATGGTAGCTTTTTAAACTTTAATTCTACCGTGGGAAGAAAGAAAAAAAAAGAAAAAAAAAACAAGAGCGAGAGAATCTAATTTATTGTTAATTATCACACTCTTTTCGTGAGCCTAAATGTTTTACATACTTTTACCTCTACTTTTAGCTATTTACATTCTTTGCATGACATGTAAAAAAAGGACGTTTCATAATTTCCGGTTTTAGAGAAACGTAAAATATTAGGAGCAATTTTTTTATAATAATTTGAATAAATATCGTGCACTTACACTTGTGTGTCTCTTTGCGTTGTCAGTCTGGAAAGATATTATTTTAATTAGAAGCAAATATTCCCGATAATAATGCTTTTAGATAATGGTATGATTTTAACATTTAGAAGAAAGTATTTTTGGTAAGAGTTAGAATCAATAATATGAATAATATGTCATGATTTGATCACGATTTTTATGTGACAGAAAATATGATTCTATTAATTACAGGCAATATTTCGTTAATAATTATAATCAATACTGTGGATATTATGCAACGATATAACAAGACCAATTCTTTCCCCATATATTTTATTATAATTAAATACTAGGATCTCAGTGGTACCCAAGAGGCCTATATAATCACAAAGTTTCTTCAATGCGAGACACAGAAAAAAAAACTCCTCTCTTTTTATTAGAGAGCACACACACAAAGGGGGTCACCTTAAGGTAAATTTTCTTTTGCTCCTAGTCTGTTATTCATGATTCTCTTATAACATCAAATATATGATTGTTTGAATGTTTGAATTATTGTATGAGCAAATGTGTTCGGGGTTCTCATGTTAGATGATTTTGGGTTTGACATCGATGTGCTCAGCCTTTCTCTTTCCCTCTATTTTTATCTTGTTAATTAAAAAGGTGCTTTTTTAGGTTTTAATTCTCTAAAAAAATAATAATAATAGTAAATAAATAAAATAAAAATTACATTTTTTTATAAGTTTTAAATGTCATGTCAAGTCTCGGACTTGCTTGATAATCAAAACGCTCTTTCATAGGCTTTTAATTTTTTAATTAATAATAATAAAAAAAATATAAAATCATTTTAAATGTCATGTCAAATCTCGGATTTGCTTGATAACTTTTTTTTATCATGTAGAATCTCGGGTTCTCTTGATATTTATAAAATATATATATATAAAAAAATCTAAAATTTAGAACAAAACAAAATAATAATATGAAACAACAAATTTTTTACAAAGAACTATGTTATCCCTGATTTTCCAAATGGAAATACGTAGGAGCGAGGTACAATCCTTGTCGGGCTAAAAAATATAAAAAATAATTTTGTTTTTTAATCTTTATAATTTTTTGTATGTGTTTTTTTTTATTATTTTGTTTTTTTAGGAACAACAAATAATTTTAAACATCAAATTCTATTTTACACACTTAATTAAAGAAGGAACCGTATTAAGACGGGCGTTGTGGGGGTGCTAATACCTTCCCCACACGTAACTAACTCCTGAACCCAAATTTGGATTCGAAGACCATTCTTCTAAGGTTTTTCTATAGTTTTCCATAATAAACTATGGTGGCGACTCCTTTGTACTTTTTTAAGTTATTTTCACCGTCCCGCCGCGATCTTGGTTGCGACAACCTGCAAAAGGTATTAAGTTAGCAACATTAAAGGTGGCATGCACATCAGAGCCTTCAGGAAACTCTAGCCTATATGCATTATCATTTACTCTTTTTAGCACTTTAAAGGGACCATCGCCTCTAGGGCTAAGTTTAGACTTCCTTTGCTTAGGAAATTTATCTTTTCTAAGGTGTAGTCACACCCAATCCCCTTCTTCAAAAATCATTTCCCTATGGCCTTTATTGTTGTACTTAGCATACCTATCTATTTGTTGTTGGATTTGAGTTTTAATCTTTTCATGCATTTTCTTAACAAAATCAGATTTTGCCACCCCTTCTTTATGAATAAAATCAAAAGATGTAGGAAGTGGTAGCAAGTCCATGGGAGTGAGAGGATTAAAGCCATAAACAACTTCAAATGGAGAGATTTTAGTAGTCCTATGAACTACTCTATTGTAGGTAAGTTTAATATGGGGAAGGCATTCATCCTAAAATTTGTGGTTCCCTTTCAAAATTGCCCTTAGCATAGTAGACAAAGACATATTAACAACTTCAGTTTGCATATCAGTTTATGGGTGGCATGAAGTAGAGAAATTAAGCTTAGTTCCTAGCCTTGACCAAAGTGTTTTCCAAAAGTGGCTAAGGAACTTAGTGTCTCTATCAGAAACTATGGTGCGAGGTATACAATGAAGCTTTACCACATCTCTAAAACAAAGCCTAGCAATGTTGCTAGCATCATTCACTTTGTGGCAGGATATAAAATGTGTCATTTTGCTAAATCGATCTACCACCACAAAAATATAATCAAAACTACTTAGTGTTCTTGGGAGTCCTAAGACAAAAATCCATGCTTATATGTTCCCAAGGGGTTGAAGCAATAGGCAATGGGGTGCATAATCCATGGGGCATTGTCTTAGACTTAGATTGCAAACATGAAATACATATATTACAATGCCTTTGGACATCCTTCCTCATATAGGGCCAAAAGAATTTTTATTTCAAAAGACCTAGGGTTTTTTCTACCCCAAAGTGACCCATTAATCCTCCTTCATGTGTTTCTTGGACAAAGAGTTTTCTTTGTGAACATTAGGGAATACAAATTTTTCCTTCTTTAAACAAATACCCCTCATTAACAAAGAAAACTCCTTGAGCTCTTTCCATACACTCAACATAAGTAGAGGAAAACTCAGAATCTTGAACATACATTTCTGGAATGTGATCAAATCCAAGAATTTGGACTCCCAATTTTGAAAACAAGGTGTGCCTTCTAGACAAGGCATTAGCCACCACATTACTTTTGCCCTTCTTATACTTTATCACATAAGGAAATTGTTCTAAGAATTCCATCCACTTAGCATGCCTTTTATTCAACTTGTGTTAGCCCTTCAAGTATTTTAGCAACTCATGGTCACTATGAATGACAAACTCTTTGGACACAAGGTAGTGTTCCTAATTTAAAGGGCTCTAACAAAGGCATACAATTCCTTGTCATAGGTCGGATAGTTGAGGGAGGCACCATTAAGTTTTCACTAAAATAAGCAATGAGGTGTCCTCCTTGCAACAACACGACACCTATTATTACACCAGATGCATCACATTCTAGCTCAAAGGTTTTTGAAAAGTTTGGTAAGGCTAGAATGGGCGCATTGGTGAGTTTTTCCTTGAGTTGCTGAAAAGCAGACTCTTATTTTTCACCCCAATTAAAAAACGCATCTTTCTTGACAAGTTCATTGAGGCGTGAAGCCAAAGTAGAGAAGTTAGGAACAAATCTTCTATAAAAGCTTGCCAAACCATGGAAGCTCCTAACTTCTCCAACACTTGTAGGAGTAGGCCAATCTTGGATGGCCTTTATTTTTGTAGGATCAACATGGACCCCATTTTTGTTCACAACAAAACCTAAGAAAACTAAACTATCTACATAGAAAGTACATTTCTCTTTATTAGCAGACAAACTATTTACTCTAAGGATAGTAAGGACAGACCTCATATGGTCTATGTGCTCATGCAAGCTCTTGCTATAGATCAAGATATCATCAAAATAGACAACCACAAAATTTCCTATGCACTCTCTAACGACATGATTTATTAGCCTCATGAATGTGATAGGTGCATTAGTAAGCCCAAAGGGCATCACCAACAACTCATATAATCCAAATTTGGTCTTAAAAGCAGTTTTCCACTAATCACCTTCTTCGATTCTTATTTCGTGATAACCACTCTTTAGATCAGTTTTAGAAAATATGAGGGACCCATGCAACTCATCAAACATGTCATCAAGCCTAGGGATTGAATGCCTATATTTGATGGTGATGTTATTTATAACCCTACAATCACAACACATTCTCCACTTTCCATCCTTTTTAGGCACTAACAAAACAGGCACAACACAAGGACTAAGGCTCTTTTGAACAACTCTTGCACTTGAGAGTCTATCTCCTTTGTTTCTTGAGGATTTGTCCTAGGCTGGTCTATTTGGAAGACTTGCCCAGACACTAAATCTATTTGATGCTCAATTCCTCTAAAAGGAGGAAGCCCAATTGGCCCTTCCTTAGGGAATATATCCTCAATTTCTTTCAAAAGATTTTCAATTTTAGGAGGTAGAATCTTAAGTTCAAGAGATGTGGTAGTGCATGTAAGTGTTCCTTTACACATCAATAGGCATGAAAGTTCTTCATCATTGAGAACTTGGTTTAAAGATTTTATAATCAAAATGTTCTCATGTTGAATGACCTTGGGAGAAGGAACACCAATCTCTCCCACATCAAATTCATCTTTAGTTACTTTTTGGTGGAGATGGAGGACTTTTTTTTTATCCTCTTTTCTCTCCTTTTCCAACTTCTGTCTCATTTAGGTTTGATCCTCTACCACTTGAGATGGTGATAGAGGATGCAAGACAAATTTTCTATCCTTGTGAGTAAAGGTGATTTCATTGGTAAGACCATTATGCATGGATTTCTTGTCAAATTGCCAAGGTCTTCCCAATAAAACATGGCAAGCTTCCATAGGTACTACGTCACATAACACACTATCTTCATATTTCCTTATGGATAGTTTGACCTTCACTTAATGTTAGACTGTCAAATCCCTACTTTCATTAAGCCAATGCAGTTTGTAAGGTTTTGAATGGGGAATGACAGTCAAAGCCAAGTTATCAACCAACCTTGTACTACAACAGTTGCAGCATGAACCACTATCAACAATGAGAGAACAAGTGTTTTCTAAAATTTTACATCTTGTATGAAAGATGTTCTCTTTTTGTGTTGGCTCTTTTGGAATGGGTTGGTTGCTAAGAAGTCTTTTAATCATTAGAAGGTCTCCTTCACAAAGATAGGCAATTTCCTTAGACTCATCATTAGACTCCTCACTAGAAGTCTCACTATCACTTTCTTGCTCATCTTGGCTACTATAGTGGCTAACACCCCTTAAGATCATGGTCTTTTTGGTGGGGCATTGAGATGCAACATGACCTCTACCAAGACACTTGAAACATTTGATTTCACTAGTATGAATGTGTGTAGATGTGCCTTCCCTTGGTTTCTCCTTTTCCTTGAAACTTTTGGAGGGTTCTTCTTTGACTTGCTTACCCTCCCCCTTGAATTCTTTCTTGGTATAAGAGTTAGAGTAGTCATTTTAAAAATTTTTCCTTAGAATTTGTTGTTCTACCTTTATGCAAAGTTGAACCAAGTCATTTAAGTCTTGGTAGGACAACAATTCTACTCTATCTCTTATCTCAAGACTTAAGCCTCTAAGAAACCTTGCAATGGTGGTATCCTCAAATTCTTTAATCCCAACCCTCATCATATATAACTCCATCTTTTGTCTATATTCTTCCATTTTCATTTTATTTTGATTGAGTCTTTGGAGCTTATCCATTAGCTCTCTATGCTAGTAGGAGGGAATATATCTTCTCCTAAGGGCTCCTTTAAGGTCATTCCAATATTTGACCTCGGGACTTTGATTGATTCTCTTATCTCTTTTGAGGGCAGTCCATTAATACATAGCATTGCCCTAGAAGCTAAGGGTAGCTAAGGGTATCTAAGGGTACTTTCCTCTCCTCACTTATTTGATGGCAAGCAAAGAGTTGCTCAACCTTCATTTCCCAATCAAGATAAGCTTCAATATCATCTTTCCCATAAAAGTGAGGGAAGTCTATTCTAATGGCTCTTGGTTCCTTAGGCTCTCTTCTTTCTCTTCTTAGAGGAGGAGGAGGTTGATAGAAGTTGTCAACTAGTCTACTATCTTCTTCTTCATAGTGTGTGACTAGTGTTGGAGTGTGGGAGTACAAGTGTTGACTCTTATTACTCATCCTCTCATGCAACCTTTCCATATTTCTTGTTCCCCTCCTCTCTTCATCTAAAAGTTGATGAAACCTATCTCTTTCTTATTTTTCCCTTTCCCTTGCAATTGTTTCATCTTCCTTCCAACGTAGTAGTGCTCTCAAATCAAAGGCTATTTGTTTCAAACTTATTTCTTCTTCATTTGAAGCACCCATACATTGAGAAGGAGGTTGAGACATATTTTTAAGATTTTAGAAGACTTTGGTCTTTTAAAGAAAATTTCAAAGAAGTAAATAACAAAAGCTTTTAGTTCTCCTCCAGGAAAGAGAGGTGAATCACTTGGATTGCTTACATACCAAGTCTTTCCTAGCCAAGGGAACTTGAAACTTTTGTACAAAACTTCTTAAATGAAATTAATTCAAAGACTAAGTTGACACACACTAAACTATCAAACAAGAAAATTAAAAACAAGAAATATTAGAAGCTATATGCGGCCTAAGTTTTGGTAGAAGTAGAAGGCACTTGGAACCTTTAAATTTCACCACTAAAAGTGCTTCACTAATGTATAGAAGAGGTTCTAGTTAGGAGATAAGATTGAGTACCTAAGACTCCCCCAAAACACCTAACTAGGCCTTGAACACAAGAAGGAAGCATTATAATTTTACAACTCAATTTGAATACAATCAAAGTGCACAAAATGTAAAAGGTCTTCTTGGCTTTGTCTTTTTGGCTTGGTCCTCACAAGTGTTTCAGTCTTACAGTTCCTCTTGATCTCACCAAAGAGGATTGTCTTTCGGGACTAGGTACTCCACCTCCTAGGATGCTACCTTAGGAAAGTTAGATCACCTCCAAAAAGAAGTACACACCAAGTGTAGAAACCAAACCAAAAGAGGTCAAGAAATAAAGCAAGAAAAGCACAAAAATTATAATTGCTAAACCAAAAGTGAATAATGCCTTGACAAACTCAAAGGATTACCAAATAAATGACAAACTAGAAATAAGGTAAAGAAACAAGACAAGCACTCAAATGAATTACCTAATGAATGACACTAGAATGGATGAAAAACAACCAAAATAAGCTAGAAAACTGCACTAAAATTTGATTTTTCACTCACTGCCAGTCCAAAAACGTGAATTCAAGCCTCTGCTTAAGCTATTTTTCATTTTTTCATTTCTTAACATTTTTAAATGATTTTTTTTCTCTTTTTCATCTATGTCATAGCTAAAAAAGGCAAAAATTAGATTTGGATTTGCACCAGCGAATATTTTATGATAAATCAAATACAGATAGTGTGCAATCAGACAGAAACTGGAATAACAGTAAAATGCAACAAAATAATGCTCTCAGACTCAATTGATAGTAATGATTCTAGTGTACTTCTTCTGCCACTTTATTTTAATCTTTTCTTTTGATTCTTTTTGGCACTTGCTTGTATTCTTTTTGTGCTCTTTTTCTTTCTTTTTATAACTCTTACAACAGCTAGTTTCCACTAGAAATCTGAATCACCACCACACTATGCTTGATCATTTGCATTTTAATGGAAACAAAAAGCACAAAGGAGAAGGAAACTTAAAGGAATCAAAAGAAGATCATGAACACAATGAAACACAATGGAAATTGACTCTAAGATATTGTTAAGATCTAAATAGCAATCTGAACTCAAAAATAGAAATGAAAAAGCACCAAAGCACAATTAATTGAAATGAAAATTTAGTGTGGTTTATGGTGATGTTAAGCAAGCACAAGGAAAATTCCCACTGGACATTAAGATAGCTAAGGTTATCTTGATGTGAAGATTCATTTCCAAGGCTCCAAGTATAACGTCCTAGCCAGAAATTACTTATTAAAATAAATAAGAAAAATAGTTTAAATAAAACAACATCATTTATTCTTCAACAATTTCCCAAAACGTGGGAAATATTTAAAACCTTAAGTTCAACGCGCCAAACCAGATAATATAATTCGCGGCAATACCATATTACAAATATAAATGTCTATAAAACTATTACAATAGATCCATAGTCTGACAAAATAAATTAGTGAAAATTCCCAATAGGTCCCCACTCCGTCTTTATGCACCAGCCTGCTCACCAGCATCAACATCTGCTCCCATGTAACAAGTTACATGATTATCACCAAGCACATACAGATAGGGTGAGCTCATTTAAATAAAACCAAACAAATATCATATTAAGTACATCATCTCAAAATTATAACCCGGGTTAGTATTTTTCCTTTTTTCCTTAGTTCTCCATTTCCAACACTTGCAATAGACGTCTATCATTTCTATACCCTTTAGGTGAGATCAATGATCGATCTTTGCTGCACAAGTGTCTACTCGCCCCTCCGACTACAGGCCACCACCTGATAGTCCACACGTAGGAATAACTTTGCCACAACATCTCACTATGACACCAAGTGGAGCTCCCCAAAACAAACATAAGTTTGTAGTTGTTCCCAGACTACTAAAGCTCTATCAAAATACACTGCAGAGGGTAATCACCTGAAACCTCACCATACGAGCCATAATTCGCACACTCCACTATACTTCCTAACCCACCAGACTATAACCTAGAGTGGTCACGTGTTACCCCAATACGAGTTGCACTTGTAACTGGGCCCCCAACCAAAGCCTCACATCATGAACATCACCTAAAGTTGTGTAGAAACCCTTCCTCGCGCATCATCATTGGACAAAAACCGCCTGGGGGCATCTCACACCGCTAGGCAGAATCTGGGTCCAGACCGCCTAGCAAGAATCACACACCGCTAGGCGCCAAGCGCCAAACAAGAGTGTTGTTGCACTACCACCGTCTAGCGGACCCCAAACCTGCTGCCAGGCGTCACGTACCCTCCAGAGCCTCTGTTGCACCTCTTCCGCCTAGCGAAACCTATACTGCAACTAGGCGCCTCGCTAGTACAGGGACCACTGCCACTATTTTTGAATTCTACCGCCTGGATGCTCACACCACGCCGCCAGGCCCCATACTAGTAGCGTAAAGCTATTGGTTTTTGGTACTTTAAACATATCCCAAATGATTCAAATCATACAACACATGGAATTACAGGACAACATGGTTTTCCAGTCATAACTCTATATCTAGATTACATCACATCCATTCAAACATACCATCAAATTAATCATCATCATGAACCCATACTCATAGCCTTTTGATCATACAATCTAATGTTTATATAACCCATGCCACTACAGTTTTACCAAACATAGCACCAATATTTTATAACGATACCACCTTCACAATAACTATTCTATAGGAAACAGATACCACACATGCAATATCACTCATATCAATCCTACCTTTATTGGCAAATTAACACATAGTCATAATCTTCCAATAGTTTTTAGTGCATATCATCACTCAACCTTTATTTAACTTAACACTCATATCTCAATTAACATCTTCTCATACCTTCCCTTTCTATACCCGATGATTGAGTTTCCTTCCTCCCCCACTGCCATACCAATCCTAACTTGCCCTAAACTCATCCCGCGTGATACCACTACATAAAATCAGCGCTGAAACTCAAATACTCCACAGCGGTGCCCATTGCATACAATTCCACATGCTTGTACAGGAAACATACTTGTGCTTTGCATATAATAATAACACCCATTTCGTCAAACAATATACTAATTATGTATTTATATCATGCATAATTGTTTTAAACCCCCAACATAAACCCTAGCCCGCATTTCATATAAGAATTCATGCATCCAACATAACCATAATATACACAGTCAACCATACTCATCAAAATTCACATTATATCATATGAATATCACTGCGACCTCATAGGTAACCCAAAAATACCCAAAACAACCAAAAACTGCGCAACCCAGTTCGCGTCGCCTAGCGGATCGTGCTCTGCCGCCAGGCGGTTCATGGGGAAACCTAGAAAACTGGGTCTATAGCTTGTGTCGCCTGACGGGTCGCGCTTGACCGCCAGGCAGTTTCTGGAAAATTCCAGAAACCTGAATGAAACTCAGATAATTCGACAAAATGCAATCGCAAACCCTTGGAAATTCATGATTGCATACAATTTAAATTTAAGCAAACAAAAGGAACTCCCCTAACCTGGAATCCTTGCTTAAAATTTGGACAATTGAGTGTTCCACCACTTGTTCGCTAATGCCCTTCTTCGAGCTCTCTCCCAATTCAGCCTCTAGTTTGCCTCACCCTCACAACACACTCTCTAATTTCGTTTTGTATCTCCTCTCAACTACAGAATAACTTCAGCTTCCATTGGCTGCTCCTTCATCTAGGGTTTCCCTTACCCTTTCACATTCATGCCAAAAACTAAAATGGGCAAAAAGAAAGTTTATTTTGTCCAAGCCAAAGCTTGAACCCATCACCACACAATTGCAATTCAAGTGCACAACAAATTCAACCAAACCATCTTTCATGATAATATTCATACATCACAAATTGTATCCTTACTTATCACGCTCGACCACATCTAGAAGAAAATAAGACAAATTAAATAACACGCAAATGGCATACATAGGACTCGAACTCAAGTCCTCTCACACATTTAAGTACTCTCAACCACTTGAGCTAGTACTTTTCCACGTCATGAAGGTTAGTATTAAATTCCATAAAGGCTTCTCTTACCCGCATTTATTAAATAATTATTTAAATTTAGTGGGTCTTACATTCCCCCCACCTTATAAAATTTTCGTCCTCAAAAATTAGAGCTTACCAGGAAATAGATGCGGGTAAGATTGTCTCATTAGGTCATCCATCTCCCAAGTCATCTCCTGGGTGGCTTCATCCCAAAGAACTTTCACGGTGTGGATCTCCTTGCCTGTCAACTATTTGATCTGTGAATCTACAATTTGCATCGGTCTCGCCTCCATAGTCAAGTCCTCCCGAACCTGAATATCGTCCGCTTCCAACAAATGTGAAGGATCTGCAATATACTTCCTTAGTTGTGATATATGGAAGACGTTATGCAAGTTCGCGAAATGAGGTGGTAGTGCAATCTCATACGCCACATGGCCTATCCTCCGAGTAATTTCATACGGCCCAATGAACCTTGGGGTCAACTTCTTTGACTTGAGAACTCTTCCAACACCAATGGTTGGAGTCACCCTGAGAAACACATGGTCTCCAGCCTCGAATTCTAACTGTCGCCTCCTTTTGTCAGCATAAGACTTTTGTCGACTCTGGGTAGCTCGTATCCTTTCCTGAATTATCTTCACTTTATCAGTGGTCATCTGTAAAAATTCAGGACCCAACACCACTACTTCACCATCCTGATTCCAGCACAATGGAGTCCTGCACCTTCGCCCATATAATGCCTCATACGGTGCCATCCCGACACTGGAGTGGTAATTGTTGTTATAAGTAAACTCCATCAAAGGGAGTACCTCACTCCAACTACCCAAGTGATCCAGCACACAACCTTACAACAAGTCCTCCAAGGACTGGATAGTCCTCTCCGACTGTCCATCAGTCTGAGGATGATATGCTGAACTCATCCTTAGTTGCATACCCAGTGCTACTTGCAGCGACTACTAAAACCTTAACGTAAACCTCGGACCGCGATCAGATACTATATTGGCCGGCACTCCATGCATTCTAACCACTTCCCTCACATACAACTCTGCCAATTTATCCATTAACAACTTCTGGTTTATCGGCAAGAAGTGTGCACATTTGGTCAACCGATCTATAATTACCCAGATCGCATCATAACCCCTAATAGACTTCGGCAAGTGAGTTACGAAATCCATCGCTATACTGTCCCACTTCCACTAAGGAATCTCTAAGGGTTCCAACGTACCCCTTGGCCTCTGGTGCTCTATTTTTTCCTTTTGACACACCAGGCATGAAGCTACAAAATCAACCACGTCTGTTTTCATAGCCAACCAGAATGTCGCTTTCAAGTCTTTATAAATCTTAGTCATACCTGGATGTATGCTAAGACGACTCTTATGCCCTTCATCTAAGAGCATCTTCCTCAATACCCGACTCCTGGGTACACATACCCTTTCTCTAAACCGTAGGATGCCATCTTTACCCATCCTGAAATCTTTCCTCATCCAAAAACTCATTAGTAATTCGCAACATACTGCACCTTATATAATAAGCTCTCGTGTGTAACCCTAAGTTCATGTCCTGTAACTGCTCAATAAACTCCAGTTCTTTTATCATCATGGCAGATAAATGCACCATCTTTCTACTCAAAGCGTCTGCAACGACATTGGCTTTACCAGGATGGTACAACAGCTCAAAGTCGTAGTCTTTTAAGTACTCCATCCACCTATGTTGCCTCATGTTTAGTTTCTTTTGATCAAACAAGTACTTCAAGCTCTTGTGATACTGAACACCTGAAATTGTAAGCCATACAAATAGTGTCGCCAAGTCTTTAGAGTAAACACTATTGTAGCTAGCTCCAAATCATGCATCGGGTAATTCTTCTCATGCACCTTCAACTGACAAGATGCATAAGCCACAGGTCGTTTCTCGTGCATCAAGACACAACCCAATCCCTGATAAGAAGCATCACAATATACTTCAAAGGTCTTAGCTGTATCTGGAATTGCCAAGATTAGAGCTGTGGTCAGCCTTATCTTCATCTCCTTGAAGCATTTCTCACAACTATCCGTCCAGGAGAAGGGTTGCTCCTTATAGGTAAGTTGCAGCATAGGACTCACCAACTTCGAGAACCCTTCCACGAATCTCCGATAATAACCGGCCAGTCCTAGGAAACTCCTTACCTTTGATACTGTTTTTGGTCGCTCCTAGTTCATCACTGTCTCAATCTTTGCCGGGTCAATCGCAATACCCTACATAGAGATCACATGTCCAAGGAACTGAACCTCCTCCAGCCAAAAATCGCATTTGGACAATTTCTCGTATAATTGGTGCTCTCTGAATACATCTAGCACCACCCGTAGATGCTCAGCATGTTCCTCCTAGTTCTTTGAGTAAATAAGAATGTCGCCAATGAACACTACGACAAACTTATCTAACCATGGTCTGAAGATTCTATTCATGTAGTCCATGAATATTGTCGGGGCATTGGTCACTCCAAAGGGCATCACCACATATTCATAGTGACAATAACGCGATCTGAATGCAGTCTTCTAGACATCCTCTGGTTTAACCAGGATCTGATGATACCCGTATCTCAGATCAATCTTTGAGAATACCCCTGCTCCTCTCAATTGGTCCAACAAGTCCTCTATTTTGGGCAATGGATATTTATTTTTGATCTTCAACTTATTTAGTTGACGATAGTCTACACAGAGTCTGGAGCTTTCATTTTTGTTCTTGACTAATAGTACTGTAGCTCCCCACAGCGACACACTAGGTCGAATGAACTTCTTTTCTAGTAGATCTCCAATCTGCTTCTTCAGCTCTGCCAACTCTGCCGATGCCATTCTATATGGAGCCATCGACACTGGCCCAACTCCCCGGACGAGATCAATGGTGAAGTCTACATCCCAACTAGGTGGTAATCCAGGCATTTCATCTGGAAATACATCGGCATACTCATCCACTACCGGTATGCTTCTGATCAAATCAATTGTACTCCTTTTCTCCGACTGCACCACTATCATATAACACGAAGCTCCATCGACCTCCTCTTGTATAGCCTCATGAGTGGAGATCAGTGACAACCCATCAGCTTCAGGAAATACTACACTGCGCCATCTACAATCAATTATGACATGATTATTCGACAGCCAGTCCATCCCCAATATCACATCCAGCCCCTTCAATGGCAAACAAATGAGGTTAACTTTGAACCCGCGTCTTGCCACTTCTATAGAGCATATAGCACAAACCAAGTTGGTCGAGACTTGCCCAGATGCTGGTGTCGAGATCAGCTCGCACCCCAAGTTAAGGACAACAAGTCCAAGTCTACTCACACATTCTTCGGAGACAAATGAGTGAGTAGCTCCTGAGTCAAATAACACCAACACACTATGGTCAAACAATAAGCACCGATCAAGGATAAGGTTACCTGACTGAGTGGCCTCAGTATTGGTCAATGCGAATACCCTCCCAACGGCTCGGGGTCAATCAGCTAACACCTTCTGTTGGTTCTGCTGCTGGGGTATTTCTCTGGTCACTTTCTTGTTGGGACACTGCCTCGTATAATGCCTCATCTGCTCGCATTTGTAGCATTTCACGTGTTCAATACTAGCACCTGAACTGCCTGCAACTTTAGTACAGTTCTTGCGAAGGTGTGGCCCACCGCAGTTATAACACCGCAACCCTGGGGAGGAAGAATGTGGCCTGCTCTATGGAATCTTCTACTGCTTAGTCTCTATAGTACTCTTTTGTGACCTTACGACCCTATTGGGTCCCATTTCCAGCTCCTCTACTGTTTTGGCCTACTCGACCAAGATCGGAAATTCTCTGATCCGGAGTGGTACCAGGAATCTGCGCAGCTCGTGCCTCAAGCCTCCCTCAAACTTGCGACAACGCCACTCCACTGTGATCTCCTACGAGTAGAACCTCACCAAGTACTCAAAATTGTCAATGTAAACCTGCATCGATTTACTACCCTGTTGTAGCGTAAGGAACTCCGCCTCCAGAGCATGCTTGGCCAAGTCTAGAAAATACTTCTCTAGGAATCTGGTCCTGAAGTTCGTCCAGCTCACCTCCTCCTGGCGGGTCTGCATTTGCTGCTGCAACCCTGTCCACCAATACTCGGCATCGCCAACAAGTAGAAAAGTGGCGAAGGTCAGCTACTGCTCCTTAGTACACGCCATCACTCTGAATATTTTCTCACACTCCCTGAGCCAAGCATCGGCCTTATCAGGGTTAGCTTTACTGTTGAGCTTAGAAGGCTTGTGCTTCAGCAATCCTCCATAGTGACTGCTCGAGGTGGCCGAACCATCGCCCTGGGTTGCGCTGCAACAGGTTGCATAGCATCAACCATCCTATGAATAGCTTATGCAATCTCGTCGGCGCCGACATCGTTCCTTCTCCTCCTATTTTCCATAGCCTGAATGTGGCACATATTGACTGATAAATACAACAATTTATATTTCAATCTCATAGCAAAATAAAAGAACACATACACACGTTAACACGATGGGCTCACTCCCCAAAGACCCTATGAAATCATTGAAATCATGGCTCTGATATCAAATGTAACGTTCTAGCCGGAAATTACTTATTAAAATAAATAAGAAAAATAGTTTCAATAAACCAACATCATTTATTCTTCAACAATTTCCCAAAACACGGGAAATATTTAAAACCTTAAGTTCAATGCGCCAAACCAGATAATATAAATCGCGACAATGTCGTATTACAAATATAAATGTCTATAAAACTATTATAATAGATCCATAGTCTGACAAAATAAAATCAGTGAAAATTCCCAAGAGGTCCCCACTCTGTCTCTATGCATTAGCCTGCTCACTTGCATCAACATTTGCTCCCATGTAACAAGTTAGATGATCATCGCCAAGCACATACAGATAGGGTAAGCTCATTTAAATAAAACCAAACAAATATCATATTAAGTACATCATCTCAAAATTATAACCTGGGTTAGTTCTCCATTTCCAACACTTGCAATAAACGTCTATCATTTCTATACCCTTTAGGTGAGATCAATGATTGACCTTTGCTGCACGAGTGTCTACTCGCCCCTCCGACTACAGGCCACCACCTGATAGTCCACACGTGGGAATAACTTTGCCACAAAATCTCACCGTGACACCAAGTGGAGCTCCCCAAAACAAACATAAGTTTGTAGTTGTTCCCCAACTACCAAAGCTCTATCAGAATACACTGTAGAAGGCAATCACCCGAAACCTCGTCGTACGAGCCAAACTCGCACACTCCACTAGACTTCCTAAACCACCAGGCTACAACCTAGAGTGGTCACGTGTTACCCCAATACGAGTTGCACTCGTAATTGGGCCCCCAGCCAAAGCCTCGCATCATGAACATCACCTAAAGTTGTGTAGAAACCCTTCCTTGCGCATCATCACTGGACCAAAACCGCCTGGCGCGCATCTCACGCCACTAGGCAGAATCTGGGTCTAGACTGCCTGGCGGGAATCACACACCGCTAGGTGCCAAGCGCCAAACAAGAGTACTGATGCACCGTCACCACCTGACGGTCCCCAAGCCTCTAGAGCCTCTGCTACACCTCTTTCGCCTGGCGGAACCTACACTGCCGCCAGGCGCCTCGCTCATACAGGGACCACTACCACTACTTTTGAATTCTACCGCCTGGCTGCTCGCACCACGCCGCCAGGCGCCATACCAGTAGCGTAAAGCTACTGGGTTTTGGTACTTTAAATGGATCCCAAATGATTCAAATCATACAACACATGGAATTACAGCACAACATGGTTTTCCAGTCATAACTCTATATCTAGATTACATCTCATCCATTCAAACATACCATCAAATTAATCATCATCATGCACCCATACTCACAGTGTTTTGATCATACAATCTAATGTTTATATAACCCATGCCACTACAGTTTTACCAAACATAACACCAATATTTTATAGCGATACAACCTTCACAATAATTATTGTTTAGGAAATAGATACCACACATGCAATATCACTCATATCAATCCTACCTTTATTGGCAAATTAACACATAGTCATAATCTTCCAATAGTTTTCAGTGCATATCATCATTCAACCTTTATTTAACTTAACACTCATATATCAATTAACATCTTCTTATACCTTTCCCTTCTATACCCGATGATTGAGTTTCCTGCCACCCCCATTGCCCTACCAATCCTAACTTGCCCTCAACTCATCCCACGTGATACCCACTACATAAAATCACCACTGAAACTCAAATACTCCACAGCGGTGCCCATTGCATACAATTCCACTTGCTTGTACAGGAAACATACTTGTGCTTTGCATATAATAATAACACCCATTTCGTCAAACAGTATACTAATTATGTATTTATATCATGCATAATTGTTTTCAACCTCCAACATAAACCCTAAGCCACATTTCATATAAGAATTCATGCATCCAACATAACCATAATATACATAGTCAACCATACTTATCGAAATTTACATTAAAGCATATCAATATCACTGCGACCTCACAGGTAACCCAAAAATATCCAAAACAACAAAAGACTGCGCAACCCAGTTCGCGTCGCCTGGCGGATCATTCTCTGTCGCCAGGTGGTTGATGGAGGAAACCCAGAAAACTGGGTCTGTAGCTTGTGTCGCCTGGCGGGTCGCGCGTGACCGCCATGCGGTTTTTGGAAAATTCCATAAACCCGAATGAAACTCATATAATTCGACAAAATGTAATCGCAAACCCTTGGAAATTCATGATTACATACAATTGAAATTTAAGCAATCAAAAGGAACTCCCCTAACCTGGAATCCTTGCTTAAAATTTGGACAATTGAGTGTTCCACCACTCTCTCGCTAATGCCCTTCTTCAAGCTTTCTCCCAATTCAGCCTTTAGTTATCCTCACCCTCACAACACACTCTCCAATTTCGGTTTGTAACTCCTCTCAACTACAGAATAACTCCAGCTCTCAATTCACCTTCCTCTCACTCCTAATTTGCCTCTTAAATTTCACTTTAATTGGAGTTAATTTGGTCAAAACGAAAATGGTTAATTGTGAAGGGTAATTGCCTTTCAATGAATGATAATGGACTGTTTTCAACTTCCATTGGCTGCTCCTTCATCTAGGGTTTCCCTTACCCTTTCACATTCATGCTGAAAAACTAAAATGGGCAAAAAGAAAGTTTATTTTGTCCAAGCCAAAGCTTGAACCCATCGCTACACAATTGCGATTCAAGTGCACAAGCAATTAAACCAAACCATCTTTCATGATAATATTCATACATCACAAATTATATCCTTACTTATCACGCTTGACCACATCTAGAAAAAAATAAGACAAATTAAATAACACGCAAATGGCATACATAGGACTCGAACCCAAGTCCTCTCACACATTTAAGTACTCTCAACCATTTGAGCTAGTACTTTTCCACATCATGAAGGTTAGTATTAAATGCCATAAAGGCTTCTCTTACCCGCATTTATTAAATAATTATTTATTTAATTATTTAAATTTAGTGGGTCTTACACCAAGAGAGAATAGAGTGTTCATTTTTAAGGATTAAGAACTACACTGAAATCTGAAACAGAATTCAGTAGCACATCACGAACAAATTCAAAGCAAATTAAAAGCTAAAGAAAGAATTAATGACATATATGGAGTAAACATGACTCTAGACAAAACATATGGATCTTAAAATCAAAATAAACTTAAGAACAAGAGAATAAACCGAAAAAATACAACAATTACTCAATTAAAATGAAAAGTAAATGGTAGAAGCAAAATAGAACACCTAAAGCACACAAGGATGGTTCAAGATGAAGCAAATAAAGATGAACCAAAGTAAAAAGACATGAATACTCAAAATTAAAGGAACAAAACAACAAGACAAGTAGAAGAAGAGATGAACAACACTGAATTGAATGAAAAATGGAGAAGAAGCACATAACTCACTAAAATCGAGAGCAACCAAGGCTCATGATACCACAAGATGGCTTCTTCTTGTCTCCATTGAAGCTTGCATGAAGAATGGAGGCTCCATGGATGGTGTTGGACATGAAAGCATGAAGGAAAGGAGCTTAAGGTGTTTGGTTTGGTGTAGGTGAAAGGATTCTTAAGAGAGGTGAGGCTAACTCCTAAAGAAGAAGACTAGAGTAAACTAGAGAAGAGTTTATTCTAAGGTGAGGTCAAAAGAGATTTGTGCACAAATTTGGGCAGCACTTCATTACTCAATTTCAAGCTGAATTTTACATGTCCTAAGCCTTCTATTTATAGGCCAAAAGGAGACCAAGAAGTCTCCAAAAAGTGGAGGGAAAAAGTTGTCTAGAAAGTTAAATTTTGGAGTCAAAAATGAGCATGTGGGAGGTGTGACTTGCCACCTAAGCAAGTCACACTAGTCTTGCCATGGGAAGCTAACTCTCATCCTTAGAGAGCAAGTTTGAGAAGCTTCTAGGCTTTTATAGAGTAGACACTACTCTCGGCCCATTTGGCCCAATTCCCCTTTTTGGTTCAAAATTACTTCTAAAGCCCAATTTCCTTTAAGGCCCAATACATGGCCCAAAGAAAACCCTATTCTACTGGCCCAAAATACAAAGCCCAAAATAAAATTCTAATCTAGTATTTACAAGCAAAGAGTCCTAGGCTAGGTCTTCACATCTTCCTTGACCCATGTGAAGTTCATCTTAGGCCTTGCATTCTCATTTAAGGCCCATTCCTCTTGTATTCTCCTAGCCATGTCTTATGTTGTAGGTCCCTTGGCTCGAGGCATCTCATCATAATACCATGTCAAATTGATGACGATTTAAAGAACATATTTTTCTGATACTTAAACTTAAGAAATCGAAGACACATAAGTGTAGTCCAAGTCGTTTTCCCATAAGCAAACTCCCAAGTTAAACGTAGCAAATATGTATTATTCTCCCACTGAACATTAGTAATCTGCAAACCACCACTTACCTTAGAACCACACAAGATAGACCATTTAATAGTGAGCAATCCCTTTCTTTTGTATCTCCATTCCAAACAAAATTTTGAATCCATTTTGTAAACCTGGAAGTTATAAGCCAACAATTACGGAACTTTCAAGTTGAATTCTCCCCGCAAAAATTGGCACACCCAAATACGTAAAAGGAACATATCCTTCATTACAAAAGAGAACCCTCTTGGGATGTCTAACAAAAGAAACGGAAGCATTAACGATGTAAAAGTGAATTTTAGCAAGACTTACCCAGTGATCATAAAAAGTGTCATACTCTTGCAAGAATGATTTCAAATGTTGCAGGGTTCTAATATCTTCTATACAAAAAACAAATATATCATTAACATAGAGAGCATGAGAAGGAAATTCTATCTCCTCAGGACCAATCATAGGAAGCATATCTTTTTTAAAAATAAACTCTGAGATACCCCTACTCAAAACCTCCTTAGCAAAACAATAAAATAAAATTGTACTGTACCTAGCCAAGCCCAATCAAGTAAATAAGTACACACGTTAAAACCACATACCATCCAGCACCCGGACACAACCAGCACTAGCCATCTAGACAGGTAGCCGGCCAAAACCGACTACTTGCCTAGAAGGCTAACCCACTTCAATACACCTCTGGAAACTGCTTTAGGACCAGGCCCACTCATGGCCCAAGCTGGGGCCCAAGCTAGAGCCCAAGTCAAGGCCCAGCCCATGAAATGGTCAAACGTCATTAATGTCTATAAATAC
Source organism: Vigna unguiculata (assembly GCF_037176805.1). NCBI lineage: Eukaryota > Viridiplantae > Streptophyta > Magnoliopsida > Fabales > Fabaceae > Vigna > Vigna unguiculata. The sequence goes on along the minus strand of NC_140799.1, from coordinate 22,705,370 downwards.
ACGTGGACCCCATCATTTAAAGGTACACATTCATTAATTGCTGATTTGACTCTTGAGAGGTTTGACTTACTTGAGCTTCGGAGATTCTTCTGCAGGTAACCCCTCCTGGGTTCAAGCCGACATCTATCGAATGGGAAGAGGCCAACTGAGGAGATAGCGGACTACATGGTAAGGTGACTCTTGTGTCTGACTTCTTGTTTGTTCTCTGCAGGAACAATTGGCGCCCACCGTGGGACACGAGACGAATACCCTTAGTATCCGCTTTTCTCTGAAGATGGTTTCTACCCGCAGCAAAGCTGGAGCTAGCAAGCAAGTTGACGCTGGTCCCTCTGGACCTCCTGGCGTCACCCCTGACTTGGCCGCCATCCTAGACGGCCAGATAAAGATGCAACAGGAAATCGCAGACCTGAAGAAGCGCAACGCTGAAGAGATGGAAGCGCTCAAACAAGAGAACTCCCGCCTCAAGAGGAGAATTGAGGCAGATGCCGACCTGAAGGGAAAACCCAAAGAGACCTCTGAAGCCGTGAAGTCTCCGGCTTTCCAACCTACAGAGGAAGAGAGTGAATACAACCCCACCCCCCACACCTTCACCTCCACCCAACAAACCCCTCTCACTACCACACACCCCCAACACTTCCCACCCAGTCACCCAGGGCTTACAGCACCCTCAACGACCCACATTCCCCGCAACCTACCCACTACTCTCCACACCGCATACGTCCCACCCTACAACCCCCCATATCTCCCCACAACCCACATCCCTCCTCACAACATCACCTCCACTTTCCCTACCATGATCAACCACCCACCCCCCACCAGCCCAGACGCCGCCACCCGTTCACAGACTTTATCGCTAACACCCCTCTCCCAACCCAGTGGGAACCATTCAACCTCGATCGCTACACTGGCGAAACTGACCCCGATGAACACCTGAAAGTTTACATCACACACGTCGCCTTGTACACGTCCCAGGACGCAGTCTTCTGCAAAGCTTTCCCCACAACACTCAAAGGCCCCGCCCTAGAGTGGTTCACCACCCTACCACCCTACTCCATTGATAACTTCGACACCCTTTCCCACATGTTCTCCACACATTTCGCTGGCAGCCGCCCTCACCAAACCACCACCATGTCCCTACTGGGCATCAGACAGGAGCCAAACGAACCACTCAGAACATTCATCGACCGCTTCAGCAAAGCAGCCCTCCGCACACCACACCTTAACCAGGAAATGATACTCCAATGCATGACCCTCACTCTGCAACCCGGACCCTTCGCTAACAACGTCTACCTTCACCCACCCACCTCCATGCACGAACTCAAGCTGCGCGCCGCCGACTACGTGCGCATGGAAGAAATGCAAACCCTTCACACTAAATTTTGCAACAACTATGCCGCCAGCACCTCCAACCCCAATCCCAACCCCGTACCCAATCCCACCCCACAGCCTCACCCGCGCCCCGATACCCGTCCACGTGAACCCCGCCAACCACGTTTCACCAGATACGCCCCACTCACAGTCGCCCGCTCCCGCATCCTTGACGAAGCCCTCCAGGCTGACCTCCTCCCCCCACCACGCAAAACAACCACCCCTCCTAATGCTGACATGACCAAGTATTGTCGATACCACCGCAATCACGGTCATACTACAGAAGAGTGCAAAGCGCTACAGGATAAGATTGAAGAACTGGTACGCGCCGGCCACTTTCGCCGCTTCATCCGCAGAGATGACCACACCTCCTCCCGAACCCACCACCCCCCACGCCACGACCACAGACGACAACCAAGCACCACCAACCACAATAGCCAACCCGCCCAACCCAATGATCAACACTCACAACCCGCCCACACCAACATCACCCCTGCCGACCCCCCCTTGCGAGGTACTATTAACACCATCTCTGGTGGCTTCGCAAGCGGAGGCTCCACCTCATCCGCCAGAAAGAGACACCTCCGCCACATACAATCTATCAACCACATCACCCAATCCCATCACAGACGACGTATGCCCCCTATCGTGTTCACAGATGATGACTTTCACGGCCTCGACCACCAACAAGACGACCCCATGGTCATCACAGTTGAAATCGAAAACTATGCCGTTAAAAAGGTACTGGTTGATCAAGGCAGCTCTGTTGACATCCTCTACTGGGCCACCTACCAAAAATTACAACTCCCTGACACCGCTATGATCCCCTATGACGAGCCCATATACGGCTTTTCCGGCGAGCAAGTATCTACCCGCAGCTACATAGACCTCCATACCGTCTTTCGGGAGGGAACCCAAACAAAAACAATCCCAATCCGCTTCCTAATAGTCGACGCACCCACATCCTACAACATACTCTTGGGCCGTCCTTCCCTCAACACCCTCGGAGCAGTCGTCTCCACCCCGCATTTGGCCATGAAGTTCCCGGCACCATCCGGTGACATCTTAACCATCCATTGTGACCAACGCTTGGCACGCGAATGCTACATGGCGAGCTTAAGGCCCCAACTCCCAATCCAACAGACAAACCACATCGCGCGACCGCCTAATTCCCGCATAGCCTTATCCGGCGAAGACCTTGACCCCAGAATAGGCCGAGATGCCCGCCTCGAACCAGTCGAGGACACAACCCCCATGGAACTCCCCAATGGCCATTCCATCAACTTGGGCACTGGTTTAAGTCTTGACGAGCGTGCCACAATTACACCCATCCTCACAAACAACACGGATCTCTTCGCTTGGTCAGCCGCCGACCTCCCAGGGGTAGATCCTAACGTCGCATCCCACAAGCTTTCGGTATACAAAGAAGCCCGCTACGTATCTCAGAAAAAACGCAAACTCGGCGAAGAACGCAAACAAGCAGCCAAAATAGAGGCCGACAAGTTGCTAAGCGCAGGATTCACAGACGAAGCGCATTACACAACCTGGCTTTCTAACGTTGTCTTGGTGAAGAAAGCCAATGGTAAATGGCGGATGTGCGTCGATTACACAGATCTAAACAAGGCATGCCCTCGCGACGCCTACCCCCTACCCAACATCGACCGCCTTGTAGACGGCGCGGCAGGAAACAAGGTACTCAGCTTTTTGGACGCATACTCAGGATATAACCAAATACCCATGGCCACAGCAGACATGCACAAAACCGCCTTTATCACAGACGATGCCAACTACTTCTATAGAGTCATGCCCTTCGGCCTCAAGAACACTGGGGCAACCTACCAGCGTCTAATGGACAAAGTATTCAGCCACCTCACAGGACACTGTGTCGAAGTCTACGTCGATGACATGGTTGTCAAATCCCCAAGCCATCATCAACACGCTATAGATTTAGAGGCAGTTTTCTCCGCATTACGCCAGTACAACCTCCGCTTGAACCCAGAAAAGTGCGTATTCGGCGTGGACCGGGGTAAATTCCTCGGTTTCATGTTAACACAGCGCGGCATAGAAGTTAACCCCGAAAAATGCAAGGCTATCATCGAGATGCGTAGCCCCACCACCATCAAGGAAGTACAACGACTAATTGGCCGCCTCACAGCTATATCCCGTTTCCTACCAAAACTAGCAGAACAAACTCAACCCATAATCCAGCTCCTCAAGAAATTCGCCCGGTTCACATGGACCGAAGACTGTGAACAAATCTTCCTTAAGCTCAAAGCATCCCTAACCTCAGCCCCCATCCTCCGCAAACCTGACACTAGCCAACCCCTGCTAGTATACATCACGGCCACCGATCACACCGTCAGCGCTGCCCTTGTCCAGGAAGCAGAAGGCACCCAGCACCCTGTTTACTTTGTAAGCAGGACACTCCAAGACCCTGAAACCAGATACCAAATGGTAGAAAAACTAGCCTTATCCTTGGTCCACGCCGCACGCCGTTTGCGCCCATATTTCCAAAACCACACCATAACTGTCAAGACCGATTATCCAATTCAGAAAATATTGCAAAAACCAGACTTAGCCGGGCGCATGTCGTCATGGGCCGTGGAGCTCTCCGAATTTAGCATCCGCTATGAACCACACGGCCCCATCAAAGCCCAATGTCTCTTGGACTTCGTTAATGACCTACAACAAACACCCACCGAGGACCAATGGACGCTTCATGTAGATGGCTCCTCGAACCCAAGAGGTGCAGGTGCCGGCATCGTACTAGAAGGCCCCAACGATATCCTCATCGAGAAATCCCTTCATTTCGCTTTCAAAACATCAAATAATCAAGCCGAATACGAAGCTATACTAGCCGGTCTCTCCCTAGCCCGTGAAGTAGGCGTCAAAAAGCTAATATGTAAAACCGATTCCAAACTCACAGTAGGTCATTTGAACGACGAGTTCCAAATCAAAGACCCCACCCTCCAACAATATTACCATTTAGTCCGCGCAATCATCCAATTCGCCTTCGAACTAGTCCGCGTCGAACACATACCCAGAACCGACAACGTCAGAGCCGACATCCTTTCCAAATTAGCCAGCACCAAACTCAAAAACCGCAACCGATCCTTGCTACAGCAAACACTATCCACACCCTCCGTCACACACACTTGCCAAACGTTAACCCACACCCCATCAGACAATCTCACCCCTACCCAAAGCCCAAACTGGACCACCCCTTACATTCAGTACCTCAAAACTGGCAACCCCCCGCCCGACGCAGACAAAACTTGGATGGCCAAGGCCGCCAGGTACACTATGGTAGGCGACGACCTCTACAAACGCGGATATGGCCAACCCCTACTCAAATGTGTCACACCAGAGCAAGCCCAGTACGTCATCAAGGAACTACACGAGGGGATCTGCGGTTATCACTCAGGAGCGCGCACCATGGCCACAAGAGTTCTCAGAGCCGGGTACTTCTGGCCTACAATAGAAGCGGACTGCCAAGAATACGTCAAAAAGTGCAAACCGTGTCAAAAGCACGGTAACCTCATACATCAAAAACAAGAACAGCTACACCACATATTGTCCCCCTGGCCATTCGCTAAGTGGGGAATGGACATCCTAGGCCCATTCACACCCGGCAAAGGACAGGTTAAGTTCCTCATCGTAGCCGTGGACTACTTCACCAAGTGGATTGAAGCCAAACCATTGACCACTATAACGGCCCAGCAAGTCCAGCAGTTTGTGTGGAAGGACATCATATGCAGATATGGTATACCGCATACCATCATAACAGATAACGGCCGACAATTCATTGACAAGGAACTAGCAAAATTCTACACCGGTTTGGGCATCAAACATATCACAAGTTCTGTAGACACCCACAGACCAACGGGCAGGCGGAAGCGGCAAACAAAGTTATCCTCGTGGAACTGCGTAAAAGATTGGATACCGCTAAGGGCCGATGGCCAGAGGAGTTAATTGAAGTACTATGGGCCTACAGATGCACCCCACAATCGTCAACTAACGAATCCCCCTTCAGCCTAGTATACGGCGCAGACGCCATGATACCAGTAGAAATTGGCGAACCTTCCCTGCGCCGAGAACTATACGACCCAGCTCACAACCACCAAAACATGGCCTTGCATCTTAACCTCCTTCCCGAACTCAGAGAAAAAGCCCAAATACGCAATCTCGCCGCCAAACAACGAGCCGCCAGGAAATATAACGCAAACCTGCACCCGAGATCGTTTGTCATAGGAGACCTAGTATGGAGAATGGCCAGCAGTGCTAGAAAGAAGGATGACAAGTTCTCTGCCAATTGGGACGGCCCATACCGCATACGAGAAGACACAGGAGGTGGGGCTTATCGCCTAGAACAACTATCCGGGGAAGAAATCCCCAACACATGGAATGTATCCCACCTAAAGTTTTATTTCAGTTGAACATACACCATACTTGTAACCACGGGTGTACTCTTTTTCCTCACTTGGTCTTTTTTCCCTAAGGAGGGTTTTGGCCAAGGAGGTTTTAACGAGGCACCCCCATTTCAATCAATAAAATGAGTGGTTCCCTACTCTATGACTCTATGATACTTGTGTTTAATTCGTTTAAGTTCCCCACCCTTACCACAAGTAAGCGGCCTGGGTCGAACACCCTCTACTTGTGTTTAATTCATTTAAGTTCCCCACCCTTACCACAAGTAAGCGGCCTGGGTCGAACACCCTCTACTTGTGTTTAATTCGTTTAAGTTCCCCACCCTTACCACAAGTAAGCGGCCTGGGTCGAACACCCTCTACTTGTGTTTAATTCGTTTAAGTTCCCCACCCTTACCACAAGTAAGCGGCCTGGGTCGAACACCCTCTACTTGTGTTTAATTCGTTTAAGTTCCCCACCCTTACCACAAGTAAGCGGCCTGGGTCGAACACCCTCTACTTGTGTTTAATTCGCAAAACGCCAACAACGTTCCCTTATTTAAATACACATACAACATATCTCATATTCCTATCACATGCTATCATCAACAACCACAAAACATGTATATATCCACAAGATGCATCATATTAAAAACAAATCAAAATATTGTACGAGTTATTACAGACTTAGGATTCATTGCGAAATCAAACAATATAAAAACTACATCCTAAGCTGCTTGGTTACCATCAACCTCCACGGTCACATCCGCTTCCTTCTCTGCCTCGGGCGCCTCACTCCCAACCCCTTCCTCACCTTCTTCATCCTCCCCTACCAGCTTTCAACCGACCACATCTTTATCTACATCAAACCTTGAATCCAGTGCATCCACATCGTTATAGAAGAAGGCCGCCTGCCGCAACCCCTTCTCAAAGCCGTTTATATGCTCCTGAATAACACTGTTCTTTAGGTCATCCAATTCACCGACAGCCCCATCATACTTATCCTTTAGATCCTCATAGTCCTCCTCCATCTCCCCTATCCGCTTATTCAACTTCTCCTCAGAGTCTAGACAACGAACCTTCCACGACACCAACCTTTTTCTCTCAGCTTCCCATCCTTCCTTCTCCTTCTCCAACGCCGCCTTCTCCTCCGCCAACTTGTCCAACTTACCCTGCAGCTCCCCCACCTCCTTCACTTCCCTTCTGTAAAGGGACCCCACACGTCTACCCAACACCAATGCCTTACTCCAAAATTCAACCATGGTCCTTACAATATGATCAACCTCCATATTGTCGATGGAGTTCACAACAGTATCAGGCAAGTTTATCGAGATATCCTTCCTCACGGATATCTCCGGCAACTCGATTAGCCCGGCCTCCGGCGCCTTCTCCCCGCTCGCCGATCCCGCCCCATCACCTGACCCAAGGATAGCGGCTCTTATCTTCTTTACATCCTTACCCTTCCCAGGTCGAGCCGGAAGCTCAGCCCTCCTCTTCGTGCCGCCATGTACATGCACTTCCACCACGGACTCCTGCAGATTGGGAACACCAGCTTTCCCAGCCTCCTTGGCCTTGGCGGCCATCTCCTTCCTCAGTGCTTGAAAGAGCGCCAAGTTCTTCTTGCCAGACTGCGCCATATGTCCTGCAATAACATATCACAACTCGGATCAAAACAACTTAGCATCATTAACACAGATTAAGTAATAAACAGATACCTTCAATATCTATAATCGGATGCACCGAATTATAAACCCTAACTAAGCCCTTAGTGGGCAACTTATCCACAAATCTTAACAACATCCCCACCACCTCCTTATCTCCGGACGACAACTCCTCCATCCCCATATCCTTGTAACGCAAAGGGTTATTGGTCCAACTGAAAGGGAACTTTGTACTCCCATCCGCATTCAGGAAATGCTGCTCACCTCCCTCCTTCACCACAACCTTGAAGTATCCATCCTTAAAGTGCTTGAAAGACTGGGAGAATGCATCCAACCTGCTAATGCTGGGACGACTTATCAATGACAACCATGTAGCCGGCCTCCGGGGTCTGGTATCATAGAAATACAAAAACGCATAAGGTGAAGGCTCCAAGTACAGCGACTCGCACAGAATGCGGAAAGCCTGTAAGTAAGCCCAGCTGTTAGGGTGTAGTTGAGTAGGCGCCACATTCAAAGCCCGCAACACGCCCATGGTAAAGTCGTCGAAAGGTAGACGTATATGCAGTTGAGAAAAATGGCACATATACATGTAAAAGAACTTCTCGGTAGCCCCTTCCTGCCCATGGCATACCCGGTCTATGGCGCTCACTCTTTCCAATGAAACAATGTCTCCACTGACCCCTCTAGAGATGACGGGTGTACAGTTTAGCCAGGAATTCAGCAGACGAGACCACCTGAACAGGGATGACTGCTCACGAACATCAGATGCAACCCACGCATAACCACCCTTAGCCGGCCAATTGCTTTCCTCTAGTTCTTCAGGGGGATCTTCTCGGATCTCCCTCACTACTTCCATTGGCACCCCGCTTGTGCCAACTCCAACATTCACACCCTCTCCACGGAGCCGGTCGCCTCTACTCCTATCCGACTCAGTACTCTGACTACTACTAGACGTAGATAACGATGAACTATCGCTACTGGACATACCTATTTGATTTTTTACGGAAAGATGTCGGCGAAATTTGAGAACTAGTCGGACAAGATGTTGCGCACAAGATCTCTGATTTCGAAACTCGCAAATGAACCAAGTAAACCATCAGCTGCATTCAAAGCTGTATTTATAGTCCACGATCCCAAACGACTTAAACTCTTCCCGCCAAAATGGAATCCCAGACCAAGCGACACCATCATTATGAAATGTATGACACATAAAAAACGACGGCGCCAAAAGTTTAACGATATGACCACCTGACGCCTTTTCACCTACCTTCTGACACTTCATAGCCTTAACACTGTTCATCACACTTAAAGGCTGGGGGACTGGTGTATCACACCTAGCCGGTTTTGCTAGTTCACCAACACATGTTATCCTTGACCGACAACCCATATCGGACAAGGCTGGGGGACTGGTGTACTGTACCTAGCCAAGCCCAATCAAGTAAATAAGTACACACGTTAAAACCACATACCATCCAGCACCCGGACACAACCAGCACTAGCCATCTAGACAGGTAGCCGACCAAAACCGACTACTTGCCTAGAAGGCTAACCCACTTCAATACACCTCTGGAAACTGCTTTAGGACCAGGCCCACTCATGGCCCAAGCTGGGGCCCAAGCTAGAGCCCAAGTCAAGGCCCAGCCCATGAAATGGTCAAACGTCATTAATGTCTATAAATACACGTGGACCCCATCATTTAAAGGTACGCATTCATTAATTGCTGATTTGACTCTTGAGAGGTTTGACTTACTTGAGCTTCGGAGATTCTTCTGCAGGTAACCCCTCCTGGGTTCAAGCCGACATCTATCGAATGGGAAGAGGCCAACTGAGGAGATAGCGGACTACATGGTAAGGTGACTCTTGTGTCTGACTTCTTGTTTGTTCTCTGCAGGAACAAAAATAAATCAAAGGAAAGAAAGGATCTCCTTGTCTAACCCTTCTACCACAATTGAAGTAACTAGCCAAAGCACCATTAACCTAGATAGAAAGATGAGCAAATTGCAAGATATGAAGAAAATCTATGTAAAAAATCCTTAATAAAAACAAAAAACAATGCAACACTTGAATTAATAAATTCCAATTCATGGTATCGAAAGCCTTAGTTATATCTATCTTGATGGCTATATTATCACTATAACACCCTAGGTGAATATTACTTAATAAAGCAAAATTTATAAGTAAAATAAATTTCAATATCTCATATCATTGCTAAGCACGGGAAAATTAAAAACTTTAACAATGGTAAAATAAAAATACTTCATAAATATTTTATTACAATCCATAATCCAAAGCACTACATAAAGGAAATTACAAGATAACCAAAATCAAGTTCTAAAACAAAATCCCAATAACTAGCCCTTGCTACGTCTCTACGCATCGCCATCCTCACTTGGAATCACATCTGCTCTCGTGTGACAAGTCACACGATCATCACCAAACATAAACAGAAAGGGTGAGTTTAAAAAGGAATAAACATGCATAAATAATAATATAGATCCTCACCCAAAAGAACTTAACCAATTTCTCATTTTTAAAGTCCTTTATACCATGAGGTGCATAGGCAACACTAATCTCATAACCTATATGACATTAGCACATAACTAACCATGGTCTAAGGGATTTCATATGCTTCCATAAACTTGTCCGCTCATGGTCCAACTCTACAAACCTCCCCGTTCATAGTCCAACTCTACAAACCTCTTCGCTTGTAGTCTAACCTCTACGAACTTCTTCGCTTGTAGTCCAACACCCGTGAACGCATCCAATTACGAACCTCCCCGCTCGTAACACCCTCAAGTGTGAGCACAAAACATACGTAGAGACAAAGAATACAACATGCTCACAAGAAACTTTCAAAAAAACAGAAACTGCTACTACCTACAACTCATGCAAGATCATATCTTACCTCAAACAACACTTAAAGAATTTCATCTATTCCAATATCTCATAGTCAACCAAGTTTAGCATCACCATACAATCAAATTCCATGCATTAGGTACATAACAATACAATTTGTCCAATGTCTATCACTACCACATGTATGAGTCAAAAGAAACACACAAAAAAACCCACCCCGCAACACCAACACACAAAATGCACACCTTTCTATGCTCCACACGTCGCCGGGTGGCACCTACTTACCGCTAGGCAGTGCATTAGAGTTCTTGGACAAGACTTAGATTTCTGCACTTGCAGGAAGTCCCAAAATCCATAACAACTCGTCCTAGTCAATCAATTGTATGAAACTACATAAATTCATGTTCTCTATATTCTCTCTTTCTCTCTCATTACCACCACACAGATGCATCTCATTTTTATCTCTCTTCAAAAAAAAACACAAAAATATTATAAAAGGAGGCAAGAAAAAAGAAAAGGCAAAAGGTACGTCATCGTTAGTTTCTTTTTCTTTTCATTATTGTTTATAAATCATAAAAAAATTTCCTATTTCTTTGGTGTCTACTTGACCGCTCGTGTTGCATGACACCCATTTTAGACTTTCGTTTTTTTTTTCTAAAAAATATATACCAATATAAGAATAAAAAAATAGCTTTCTTTGTTTACTTTTTAATATCTACTTGGTTGCTCACATCGCAATGACATCCACATCCCTTTTAAATAACTTTAAAAAAAATATAAAAAATTATAAAAGATTAAAAAGATAAAAAAAAATCAAAGATTAAAAAGAAAAAATTTATTTTCAGTGTTTGTCCGATCGCTCGCGTCGCGTGACACCAATATTAAAATAATACTAAAAATTTAAATAAAAAGGTTTTCAAAATTATTAAAAAATTAAATCATTATTCAAATAGTTTTCCAAATAGTTTTTTCATAAAGAACTACGTAACCCTGATTCTCTATTATAAATGGAGATACGTAGGAGCGGGGATTAATCCTTGTTGGGCCCAAAAAAACTAAAAAAATTATTTTTGTTTATTTCTTACATCCTTTTGTTGTTACTTTTGGGGAAAATTAAATATTTTGAAAACCACATCCTTTTTGCAGGTTTAATTAAAGGTACCGTCTTAGGACGGACGCTGTGGGGTGCTAATACCTTCCCCACGCGTAACTGACTCTCGGACCCAAAACCTAGTTTTTTGCAAACCCTTTTTTATCCTTTTTTTGGTTTTTCCTTAGTTTTCCAAAATAAACTATGGTGGCGACTCCGAACCTCTGTTTTTTTTTTCAAATTTTAATTTTTGGTTCGTCATTCCGTCACGATTTCGGTTGGGATAGATGACGACTCTGCTGGGGACCTTAGAGAGTCAGACCATTTATTTGGATGTGCAAAATTGATGTGGTTTTTCTTCATATTTTTTTTTCTTTCTCCTTTTTTTTTTCTTTTTGGGTATGCATATTTTATCTCATTTTATATTTAGAATAATTGTATGTTTATATTCTTCTTTATTTTGGTATTTGGAATAATTTTTAGGTGTGGGTTTGGGTATACATTGTATTCTCCCTTCACACACACACATTTTGTTTATTACATGAGTGGGGCCCTATACCCGGGTCTGAGTTGCTTGGAATTAGAGGGGATTGTGTTGCGGTGCCACAATGGATATACTTCCCAAGTGGTTATTATGAGAACCCCAGCTAGAGTTTGTTTGCTTCATTGGTACTCTCACTTCTTGTTGTTTACCAACTATCGTGGGAAATGCCATGAAGTGGGTCATAACTCTAGTGACCTTGATAGTTAGGTATTAAGGAACTATCCTTGTGAGCACATATACTTTCCCTTAGAACTTTAAGCGGCAAACCTATGTTAAACTAAGGCACTAAAGGGAGACTGTTTGCATCCTTTACCCTCACCTTTCCTTGTATATAATAATAAATTCACCACATTCACCCCATTATTAGCCATAAACATACATTTCATTAGCATATCATGTGACTGCCCTATGAGGCACAAACATGCATTGCATTCCATTTTGTGGTCATCCATGGTACCATGTTCATAGTTTCAACACATAACATGCATATGCATAACTTAAAAAAAACAAAAAAATGCACTAAAATAAATTCAAATTGTTTTCCATTTTGCTTGTCACCAATTTCTTGGAATATTTCTAAATAATAAAACATTTTTTGGTCAAATCAGTGGATTGAATAAAGAAATAATGTTTTTTTGTTATCATGTCTTTTAAAGCATTATATAGTCTTAAATACATGAAATTTCTCAAATCCATCTCTCTTCCACCATGATGAGATGCCTCTAACCAAGGGACCCATAACTAGGGCAATGGCTAGGAGGATACAAGAGTAAGGGGCCACCAATGCACATACAAGGCCCAAGATGAACTTTACATGGGCCAAGGAAGATGTGAAGACCTAGCCTAAAACTCTTTGTTTGTAAATATTAGAATAGGTTTTATTTTTGGGCCTTGTATTTTGGCCTTTGTAGAATAGGGTTTTTGTTTGGGCCATGTACTGGGCCTTGGAGGGTTTTTGGGCTTTGAAGAGTCCATTACCATTTCTAGATTCTTAAGTGGCTTCAACCTTGATATAAGAGATAGAGTTGAGTTTCTAGCTTACCAAGATTTGAATGATTTGGTGCAAATATGCATTAAGGTAGAACAACAAAATTTGAGAAAATCTTTTTCAAAATGAAATCAAGCTCAAACTAACTCTTATGTTAAGAAAGATTTTAAGAAAGAAGAGAAAAAGGAGGAGCCACCTAGGAATCAAATGTTTCAAATGTCTTGGTAGAGGTCACATAGCATCTCAATGCCCCACCAAAAAGACCATGATTCTTAGGGGTGTTGATAGATATAACAGCCAGGATGAAAATGAAAGTGAGAGTGGAAGTGAGGAATCCAACGAGTCTAATATAGAAGATGCTCACCCTTGTGATGGGGACCTTTTAATGGTTAGAAGGATCCTCAACAATCAACCTAGTCCACAAGCACTAACACAAAGAGAGAACATATTTCACACAAGGTGTAAAATTTTGGAAAACAGTTGTTCTCTAATTGTGGATAGTGGCTCGTGTTGTAACTGCTGCAGTACTAGGTTGGTTGACAAGCTGTCTTTGACTGTCTTACCTCATCCAAAACCTTACAAACTTCATTGGCTTAATGAAGATGGGGATTTGGCAGTCAATCATCAAGTAAAGGTCAAGTTTTCCATAGGGAAATATGAAGATAGTGTGCTATATGATGTAGTACCTATGGAAGCTTGGCATATCTTATTAGGGAGACCTTGGCAATTTGATAAGAAAACCATGCACAATGGTCTCACCAACGAGATTACCTTTACTCACAAGGCTAAAAAGTTTGTTCTTCATCCTCTTTTGCCATCACAAGTGGTTGAGGATCAACTTCAAATGAAGAACAAAAGAGCAAAAGAGAAAGATGAGGACAAAAAAAAAGTCCTGAAAAAGTCCAAAAGCTAAATAAAGATGAATTTGAGGCGGGAGAGATTGGTGTTCCTTCTCCCAAGGTCATTCAAAATGAGAACATTTTAACCATGAAATCTTTAAATCAAGTTCTCAATGTTGAACAACCTTCATGCCTCCTACTGTGTAAAGGAACACTCACATGTACTACCACAACTCTTGAGCTTAAGAATCTACCTCTAAAATTGAAAATCTTTTGAAAGAGTTTGAGGATATATTCCCTAAGGAAGGGCCTATTGGGATTCCTCCCTTTAGATGAATTGAACATCAAATAGATTTAGTGCCTAGGGCTAGACTACCAAATAGACCAGCCTATAGTAAAAATCCTCAAGAAACAAAGGAGATAGAGTCTCAAGTCCAAGAGTTGTTGGAGAAGGGTTGGGTTCAAAAGAGCCTTAGCCCTTGTGGTGTGCCTGTTTTGTTAGTACCTAAAAAGGATGGGAAATGGAGAATGTGCTGTGATTGTAGAGCCATAAATAACATCACCATTAAATATAGGCATCCTATTCCTAGGCTTGATGACATGCTTGATGAATTGCATGGGTCCCTCATGTTTTCTAAAATTGATCTAAAGAGTGGTTATCACCAAATAAGAATCAAAGAAGGTGATGAGTGGAAAACCGCTTTTAAGACCAAATTTGGATTATATGAGTGGTTGGTGATGCCATTTGGGCTTACTAATGCACCTAGCACATTCATGAGGCTAATGAATCACGTTCTTAGAGAGTGCATAGGAAAGTTTGTGGTTGTCTACTTTGATGACATTTTGATCTATAGCAAGAGCTTACATGAGCACATAGACCATCTAAGGTCTATCTTTACCATCCTTAGGGTAAATAGTTTGTTTGCAAATAAAGATAAATGCATTTTTTGTGTAGATAGTGTTATTTTCTTAGGTTTTGTAGTAAATAAAAATGGGTTCCATGTTGACCCTACAAAAATAAAGGCCATCCAAGAATGGCCTAATCCTAAAATTGTTGGAGAGGTTAGGAGCTTCCATGGTTTGGCAAGCTTTTATAGGAGGTTTGTTCCTAACTTCTCTACTTTGGCTTCACCCCTCAATGAACTTGTTAAGAAAGATGTATCTTTTAATTGGGGTGAAAAACAAGAGTATGCTTTTCAGCAACTCAAGGAAAAGCTCACCAATGCACCCATTCTAGCTTTACCAAACTTTTCAAAAACCTTTGAGCTAGAGTGTGATGCATCTGGTGTAGGAATATGTGTTGTGTTATTGCAAGGAGGGCACCTAATTGCTTATTTCAGTGAAAAACTTCATGGTGCCTCCCTCAACTATCCCTCCTATGATAAGGAATTGTATGCCTTAGTTAGGGCCCTTCAAACTTGGGAACACTACCTTGTGTCCAAAGAGTTTGTCATTCATAGTGACCATGAGTCGCTAAAATATTTGAAGGGCCAACACAAGCTGAATAAAAGGCATGCTAAGTGGATGGAATTCTTGGAACAATTTCCTTATGTGATAAAGTATAAGAAGGGAAAAAGTAATGTGGTGGTTGATTCCTTGTCTTGAAGGCACACTTTGTTTTCAAAATTGGGAGCCCAAATTCTTGGATTTGATCACATTCCAGAAATGTATAATCAAGATTCTGAGTTTTCCTCTACTTATGCTTAGTGTATGGAAAGACCTCAAGGAGGTTTCTATGTGAATGAGGGATATTTGTTTAAAGAAGGAAAAAATTGTATTCCCCAAGGTTCACAAAGAAAACTCCTTGTTCAAGAAACACATGAAAGGGGATTAATGGGTTATTTTGGGGTAGAAAAAGCCCTAGGTCTTTTAAAAGAGAAATTCTTTTGGCCCCATATGAGGAAGGATGTCCAAAGGCATTGTAATAGATGTATCTCATGCTTACAATCTAAGTCTAAAACAATGCCTCATGGATTATATACCCCTTTGTCTGTTGCTTCAGCCCCTTGGGAAGATATAAGTATGGATTTTGTCTTAAGACTCCCAAGAACACAAAGGGGTTTTGATTCCATTTTTGTGGTGGTAGATCGTTTTAGCAAAATGACACACTTTATACCCTGCCACAAAGTGGATGATGCTAGCAACATTGCTCGGCTTTTCTTTAGAGATGTGGTCAAGCTTCATGGTATACCTCGCATTATAGTTTTTGATAGAGATACTAAGTTCCTTAACCATTTTTGGAAAACTCTTTGGTCAAGGCTAGGAACTAAACTTAATTTCTCTACTTCATATCACCCACAAACTGATGGGCAAACTAGAGTTGTTAATATATCTTTATCTACTATGCTAAGGGCAATTTTGAAAGGAATCCACAAATCTTGGGATGAATACCTTTCCCATATTGAGTTTCCCTACAATAGAGTAGTTCATAGGACTACTAAGATCTCTCCATTTGAAGCTGTTTATGGCTTTAATGCTCTCACTCCTATGGATTTGTTACCACTTCCTACATCTTTTGATTTCATTCATAAAGAAAGGGTGGCAAAATCTGATTTTTTAAGAAAATGCATGAGATGATTAAAAGACAAATCCAGTAACAAACTGAGAGTTATGCGAAGTACAACAGTAAGGGGAAGAGGGAAATTATTTTTGAAGAAGGGGATTGGGTGTGGCTACACCTTAGAAAAGATAGATTTCCTAAGAAAAGGAAGTCTAAACTTAGCCCTCGAGGTGATGGTCCCTTTAAAGTGCTGAAAAGAGTCAATGATAATGCATATAGGCTAGAGTTGCCTGAGGAATATGATGTACATGCCACCTTTAATGTTGCTGACTTAATACCTTTTGCAGGTGGTACAGATGATGAGGCAGAAATTTCAGATTTGACGACAAATCCTTCTCAAGAGGGAAGGGATGATGAGATGCCTCTAACCAAGGGACCCACAACAAGAGCAATGGCTAGGAGGATACAAGAGGAATGGGCCACCAATGCACATACAAGGCCCAAGATGAACTTTACATGGGCCAAGGAAGATGTGAAGACCTAGCCTAAAACTCTTTGTTTGTAAATATTAGAATAGGGTTTATTTTTGGGCCTTGTATTTTGGGCTTTGTAGAATAGGGTTTTTGTTTGGGCCATGTATTGGGCCTTGGAGGGTTTTTGGGCTTTGAAGAGAATTGGACCAAAGAAGAGTTGGGCTTGAAATTGGCCCAACAAGAGAGGGAGCGCATTTGTGAGAGGATCTAGATCCTTCTTGCTCCAAGCTTGGTCACCAAGCTTCTCTTATGCACCTAGAAGCAAGTCCCTTATGACTTGCTTAGGTGGCAAGTCATACTTGCCTCATGCTTTCTTTTTGGCTCCAAATACCACATTCTAGATCCTTTTTCCCTCCATTTTTCTAGACCACTTGGCTCTCCTTTTCTACTATAAATAGAGAGCTTAGGACCCTTGTATTTTCATTCATGAATATAGTAGAGAAACTCTGTTGAGATGAATCTAGACTCCTCTCTTTTTGTGAATCAACTTAGGCTAGAGTTCTCTTTCTTGGTTTCCTCTAGCTCCTTTCCTTGAGTGTTGGCCCAACCTCACTTGAGAGCTTCTCTAAACACCATTGCCACACCACTTCTCCTCTCATCTTCTAACTTCCGCACCTTCATCCTTCTCCATGGAAGCTTCATCAATTCGGCATGGCTTCTCCTTGGCTTCCTTATTCTTGAAGATGGACTCATCACACCATAAACCTTGTTTTCATTTCCATGGAGGATTATCATAAAGGGGACACATACCTTAAAAAGGATTACCATAAATTCTTTGAACACAAAAAAAATGAAGAAAAATTAGTTAGACTGAAAATTCTAAAGGACAGTCTAGGCAAAAATAAGAAAAAAAAATGAAAAAAGAGAGAACAAAACAAGGGATATCTTGTCATATGAACTAAATTATTTTCCTCTGAATTAAAGTTTTTATTGAGAAAAAAAAACCATGATTTGAAATGATGTGTGGTCATGTTTCTTTATCCAAAACAAAATAAAAGTAATTATCCTTTGCTACCCAATTTGATTCTTTAAACAAATTTCTTTCAAATTATCCTAAATAAGGGTCACCCTCACACTAAGGGTTGACATAATGTTTGCATTTGTTTCATCTGTAGGTAGTTCACCAATACAAAAATATCAAAAGAAGAAAAAAGAAAAAAGAAAGAAATGATATGGTTATATAGAAAAAAAAAGTTTGAAGAATGAGAATAAAAGGTCAAAATATAGAAAGAAAAAAAAGGTGAACAAGAAGAAGTCAAACAAATTCTGAATGAAACATTATTCAAAGATGCTTGTTGAAACAATCCTCACATCACTTGTTTGGGCCTTTACTATCATTTACTTCTATACCCCTAGCCTTGGCCACAATACAAGCCTAATAAAGTCACACAAATCAAAGATTGATTGTTATCTTTCGAAGGTTTTAATTTAGAGGAAAATTTTGATTTGCTAACAGGTTTGTTCTAAAAAAAATTATAAAGAAAAGGATTGAAAAGTGTGTTCAGAGATTTTATTTTAAACAGTAGGGCAGTTTATGTTTGGTTGACATGTTTTCAAAGCTCCAAAATCAGCATAGGTAATTAAGCAATTTGATTAAATTTGGGTTGTCCCCTTTCAATTCATTCTTCATGAAATTCCATTTTTGCTCATACAGTATCCTACGCTCTAAGCCTACACCTTGACCAAAGTTATATAGTCCATCTTTATCAATTCCAAACCCAAACTGGGGCATTCACTTTGTTTGTGATTCATATATTCCCATTATTCATTTTGAATTGGGGCATTTATTTACATTGAAGAATGTGATCACATTAGGGGCAATTTGTGAAGACCCCGTCATTTTTCCACCTCCTCAATTGGGAAAAACCAAACATGCCTTTGCACCCTAAGACCATCCTAGGCTCTCACACTAGGGTCAAATTTTTGAAGTCCCCGTCATTTTCTTCATACCATCAATAACTAGGGAAAACCCCCAAACGAATTTTGTGCCTCGAGACAAATTCAAATTTGGGCAACCCCCTAGTTAATCTTCATCACCTCATCCAAGCCTTTTCAAGTCTTTGGCAATTTCATGCATGTCATTCAAATATTGTTTCAAAAGAAATGATTAAAAAAAGTGTTTGTTAATAAACTGATTAGACCAATTAAATGATTTGGAAAAGTAAAAATAATTCAAGGTAGAATGATTCCATGAAATCAAAATAACAAAGAAATGGGGATCAATTCGAATTTGTTTTCAAAAAATGTAAAAGAAAAATTCATACATAAGATATTTCATACATCATAACAAGTCATGCATACATGAGTCATTCTTTTTTTTTGAATAAAATATTTTTCTCCTTTCCGATCAAAATCCTCTTCACTCATATGAATGGCTATCAAATCCTTTCGTGTTAGATGGAAGAAAATAAAAAAAAATACACAAATTTGTTTCTATATTTTTTCTCAAATTTATGGTCCTCTTCATTCATATGAATGACCAATATACCACAAGCCTAGTTTCCACATTGGCCCCCCAAGTCTAGTTTCCACATTGGCCCCTAAATCCAGTTTTGTCTGGCCTCACAATTTTTTTTTCTAGTCTCTAAGCTTAGTTTTCCTTGCTCTCAAATTACAATAAAGGAAAAATGAAAAAAAAAACAAATTTCACTCATGCATCCATGTATCTATGCATCCATGCATCCATGTATACATCATCATAGAAGTTCAAAAAGAAAATCATAACATGTCATGCATCATCAAATCATCCATCATACTCCACAAAATCATTGAAAATCATTTCAAAAAAAAGTCAACAATGATAATTTTTTGTGTAAGTCTCACCAATGTTAGACATTCACACGATGTTTGTCGACACTTCAAAAGTAAAATTCAGGTTCTCCTTTTATACATCAAGACCCTCTACAAGTCAATGGTCATTGATTTCTTATGTCACATCGAGGCCCTCTACGAGGCAATGGTCATCGATCTCTTTACATCAAGACCCTTTGCGAGGCAATGGTCATTGATTTCTTATGTCACATCGAGGCCGTCTGCGAGGCAATGGTCAACAATGATAATTTTTTGTGTAAGTCTCACCAATGTTAGACATTCACGCGATGTTTGTCGACACTTCAAAAGTAAAATTCGGGTTCTCCTTTTATACATCAAGACCCTCTACAAGGCAATGGTCATTGATTTCTTATGTCACATCGAGGCCCTCTACGAGGCAATGGTCATCAATCTCTTTACATCAAGACCCTTTGCGAGGCAATGGTCATTGATTTCTTATGTCACATCGAGGCCCTATGCGAGGCAATGGTCATCGATCTCTTTACATCAAGACCCTCTGCGAGGTAATGGTCATTGATTTCTTATTTCACATCGAGGCCCTCTGTGAGGCAATGGTCATTGATCTCTTTACATCAAGACCCTCTGCGAGGCAATGGTCATTGATTTCTTTTTCACATTGAGGCCATCTACGAGGCAATGGTCATCAATTTCTTTACATCAAGACCCTCTACGAGGCAATGGTCATTGATTTCTTTGTCATATCGAGGCCCTCTGCGAAGCAATGATCATTGATCTCTTTCCTTTTGATATAAACCCTCTCCTCGAGATTGGTCTAAACTATTTTTACAAAAAGTCACAAAAGAAAATAATAAAACAAAGTGATTTGTCAGATTGTGATCCTCTACATGGTAATGGTCACTGAATCTTTTGGATATAGACTCTCTCCTCATGATTGGTCTAATCTTTTCTCAGAAAAAGAAAAATTTTGGATCGGAACCCTCTACATGGTAATGGTCACCGAATTTTTAGATATAGACTTCCCCTCAGGATTGGTCTAATCTTTTTTTCAAAAAGTCGAAATACAAAAAGAATATGGTTTTTCTAATTGGGACCCTCTACATGGTAATGGTCGTTGAATCCTTTAGATATAGCCACTCTCCTCAGGATTGGTCTTTTTTTATTTCAAAAAGTAAAAAAAATGTGTGTCGAATTGGGAACCTCTACTTGGTAATGGCACCTAGTTCCTTTCTTTCAGATGCAGACCATCTCCTTTTGAATGGTCAAGTATGTCTTCAAATTTGTCTTCTATTGAAACCCGAACAACATTAGTGCTTTTATCTTTACTTATCTTTTATTACGATAATATGAAAAAGTCAAATTTTCATATTATCTAGTAAAATCTAAGTAAAGTAAAGAGGGGCAGTTGTCAATACCCAATTTTGTCTGAGTGAATAAATTTATTTTCAAAAAAAATAAAAAATAAAAGTTTTTAGTTAATGGAAAATAAAAAAAAATGTGAAACAAAATTTTCTTCAAAACTTTAATTTTAGAAAAGAAAAAAGAAAAAAAAAAGAGATGAAAAAATGAAAAAAAAAAGAAAAAAAGAAGGAAGAGTACAATTTGTTATTAATTATCACACTCCTTTTCATGAGCCCAACAACTCAAATATTTTATACCCTTTGTTTCTGAAAGAGAAATTAGTGATATGATTGTAATGATTAGAAGCAATATCTATCTCTTCAAATGGTAAGAATCACTAATACTAATTGGGATTGATTTTGTTCTCTGATTTGTTGACGGTTAGAATCGATATTATTGATCTTGATTGATTTTGTGCTCTGATTTGCTATGATTTGATCTCTATAATGTGCTGCTATCATGACCAATTCCTTTCTTATATTGTTCATTACAATTAAGGCTGAGATCGCATTGATATTGCAGGGTGTGAGTATAAATACGCACTCTGTCAAGACCGAAAAAAAAAGAAATTCTCTACACTTCTGTAATTCTTTCCCATCACCACTCCCACATACACACATCCTTTTTCATCTCTCTTAAAAAAAACATATTGAAGAAGGTAAAAAAAAAGTAAAAAAACAAAAGAGAAGAAGATTCTCTATAATCTCTCTTTCTCTCTCATTACCACTACATAGACGCATCTCATTTTTATCTCTCTAAAAAAAGAAACAAAAATATTATAAAAGGAGGCGAGAAAAAAAAAGGCAGAAGGTACATCATTGTTAGTTTCTTTTTCTTTTGATTTATTTTTTTTTATTTTCATTATTTTGGTTAAAACATAAAAAAATTTCCTATTTCTTTGGTGTCTATTTGACCACTCGCGTTGCATGACACCCATTTTAGACTTTCGTTTTTTTTTTAAATATATACCAATCTAAGAATAAAAAAATAGCTTTCTTTGTTTACTTTTTAATATCTATTTGGATGCTCACGTCGCAGTGACATCCACATCCCTTTTAAATAACTTTAAAAAAATATAAAAAATTATAAAAGATTAAAAAGATAAAAGAAATCAAAGATTAAAAAGAAAGAATTTATTTTCAATGTATTTCCGGTCATTCGCGTTGCGTGACACCAATATTAAAATAATACTAAAAATTTAAATAAAAAGGTTTTCAAATTATTAAAAAAATTAAATCATTATTCAAATAGTTTTCCAAATAGTTTTTTCATAAAGAACTACGTAACCCTGATTCTCTATTATAAATGGAGATACGTAGGAGCGGGGATTAATCCTTGTTGGGCCCAAAAAAACTAAAAAAATTATTTTTGTTTATTTCTTACATCCTTTTGTTGTTACTTTTGGGGAAAATTAAATATTTTGAAAACCACATCCTTTTTGCAGGTTTAATTAAAGGTACCGTCTTAGGACGGACGCTGTGGTGTGCTAATACCTTCCCCAGGCGTAACCGACTCTTGGACTCAAAATCTGGTTTTTCGCAGACCTTGTTTTATCCTTTTTGGTTTTTCCTTAGTTTTCCAAAATAAACTATGGTGGCGACTCCAAACCTCTATTTTTTTTTTTAATTTTAATTTTTGGTTTGTCATCCCGTCGCGATTTTGGTCACCACAATATTATAGTAAATGAAATATCTTTATGCAATTGCGGTAGTAAAATTACACTTATGAAAAAGAATTAGAAAATAAAATAATTATATTAGAAATCATCATAACAATATTTTACATAATAAAATAAACATCAAATAAAAAAAAGATAAAACGATTTGATACACCATTGAATAAAATTGCACAAAGAAAAAATATATATAATTAAATGTATGATAAGATAAAAAGTACCTTGAAGATCTAATAAAATTTTCTAAATATCAGAATAGTCAAACCCCTGAGAAATAATGAAATTTTTTTTAGTAAAAAAATAGTTTTCAAATAAAATAAAAATTAAAGATCAAAGTTTTTATATTACTTAATAAAAGAATGATTTACGTGATTGAACAATTGATAATCAAAATTTTTATGTTAAAAGAAAGATAAACAATAAATAAAAATATTTAGAATAAATAAAATAATTAAATATGAAACCTAAAATCTATATTAAATTAATAATATATCATTTCAACATAACCACAACAAAAAATTTAAAAAGTATAATCAAAGTTGAAATAAGTGGAAATTAGTGGTAAATATGTTTTTTGAATATTTTCCTTACTTAATAATACCTACGGTCGATGTCTACTTAAATCACGAGGTTCATCTATGTAGGGGTTGGCCGATACCATCTCGACCCAAGGAGGTGGGAATGACCAGTATCATCTCGGCGCAACCAAGACGTACAAACGGCCGACACCATCCTAGTCCAATTCGTAGACATTGAAGGATGACCTCTTTGCACAACAGCCCAACAAAGCGCGATTGGGACATTGGTAAGACAAGAAGGTTGGGAACATCCCGGCCTAGTTGGCTGTGTATATCCCGGCCCAATAAGGCTATGGATGGAAAATGAAACTGCTTTGTTGAGGTGCAGAGAAGCAACGCGTTGTCTTATTAAATAAGGGAAGAGTTGATGCTTGGCGAAGTACAGACAAACAAATCTCAGAATGGAAAGAGCTGATCTTTGACAAAAGTACAGACGAACAAATCTCAGAATGGAAAGAGCTAATCTTTAACAAAGGCACAGTCGTTCAAAAGGAAAGAGTGGATCTTTGACAAAATGCAAACACACAATCTCAGTCAATAAGGAAATAACCGACGCCTACAACTTTAGTCGGAAAGGGAAATAATTGATCCTCGAATACAAACGACCCGCAAATAATAATAACAGGTCCATTAAGAAATTAGTATAAATTAAGGCCTATTGAACACGTAAAGGTATACTTTTCTTACTTTATTACATACACCACATATCGAATCACTATTTGACTTGAGCGTCGGAGAGCATGCAGGTACCCCCACCCTCGGAGTTCAAACAATAAGAATATCCAGGAAGAGGCCGGAGGGGAACAAGAGGATGTTCGACACAGAGGGTTCTTGAGATCATCTAGTTTTGTACTAAAATAGTATCGATCAAGTAAAATTGGCGCCCACCGTGGGGCTAGGCTATTCTCAAGAAGGATGGTGTCGACAAGAGCAGCAGTCAATCAAAATACAATAGCAACGGAGATGCAACGGGAGACGAACTGTAAGACCCGTAGAATTTAATTAATTAAATAAATAATTAATTAATAAACACGGGAGGGGAAATAATTATGACATTAAATTATGGTTGGTATGACGTGGAAAAGTGCTAGCTCATGTGGTGGAGAGCACTTTGATTGTGTGAGAGGACTTGGGTTTGAGTCCTATGTATGCTAACTTTTGTGTTATTGTTTTATTATTTAAATCTATGAAAACATGTTCTGGTATGATATTATGATTGAATGTGATTTCTAGCATGAAATATGAATTGGTTAAATGGTTTGATATTGATTTGGCAATTGCATGGTTATGGGTTCAAGCCTTGGAGAACTTACATTGAACTTTATTTTTTTGGCATTTTTGGCTTTGACTTGAATATGGAAAGGTGGAAAGAAAACCTAAGTGAGTGGGCAGCCAAAGGAGGCTGGAAAGGCAGCCGTAGGGGAGTTGAATGGCACATTATGTCTTATTCAATGTCATTTTCGTTTTGGGATTAATCACCTAGTTTTAGGCACACTTTAAAATGTAAAATTAGGTTAAGAGTTAAGGTTTGACAAGCTGGAAAAGATACCAGAGAGAAAGAGAACACGTAAATCTAAGAGTTGTGAGACTTGAGGGAGACTTGTGGTGCTGAATTGTGAGGAAGCAAGGAAGGTGGGTGATCAAAGGAGAACCTTACAAATTATTAAAGTGTAAGTGAAAGGATCCAGGTTAGGGGAGCTGGACTCCGCGGTTTTGTTTTAAAAGAATAATGACATGTGATGTATGATAATTGAATGCCTATCTGCTATTGTATGCTTGAATTTCTGCGTTTCTGGAAATTTTCCAGAAACCGCTTGGCGGGTGATGAATCACCGCCAGGCGGCTCATTTGTTTATGCGAGTTTTGGCATTCTGAAAGTGGGAACCACCTGGCGGCACACCCTCAACCACCAAGCGACACGTGGGTTTGGGTCAGTTTCTGGGTTTTAGATGAAGGGCCTGGCGGTGTTGAATCAGCCGTCAGGCGACATGAGCGTTAGGTCTCGATTTTTGATGATTCCGGGTTCTGGGTGGTTTCCAAACGGGAAAGACCTTATGTCAATTTTTGGTGAACGATTAGATGTTGAAACTTCTGCTGAACGCAGGGAAATTTGGGTTTAAACGAATGTAACAGTGCAACTAGGTATTTAGGTTGAAAGGTTTGAAAATTTTGATAATGTGAGTCCCATTGGTGTGGCAAACCTGAGGGAAAATTTATGGAGTAGGTACTGTTGGTAACGCGACTTTTATGGGTGTGAAACTTCGTGAGGACTAGGGAGAGAAAAATTGGATTCGTGCGAGTGCAGTGCGAAATTTTGGAAATTCCAGAACTGATGCACCGCCTTGCGGTACGTGACTTGTTGTCAGGCGTCAA
The DNA here is from genome assembly GCF_037176805.1 of Vigna unguiculata. Lineage (NCBI taxonomy): Eukaryota > Viridiplantae > Streptophyta > Magnoliopsida > Fabales > Fabaceae > Vigna > Vigna unguiculata. The sequence continues at coordinate 22,679,768 of NC_140799.1, read as the reverse complement.
TGTAAGGAAATTAACTCCATTTAGCTGCGAGAGAATTGAGGTTCTGAGGTAGTTCAATGGGAGGGTTGGTACACTAAGAGGGAGCTTAGGGCCACGAAATTTTGAGCCTGTAAAAAGGAAATCATATAACTTGAAGATGGTTAGATTAAAATAAGTATAGGGAACTATGAGGAAGGATTTAGAAAAATGAGATTCTGGTATGATGCTTAAAGTAGTGCAACTACAATTATGATATGCAGATAATGTTTCACGATAGTTATGGTTAAAGGCAAAGGATACTTTAGGTCCAAGGAGAAGGGTAATACCCCTACATGTTGTGGTATGAGTACTATTATAGGTATAAAATGGCTAAGCAATTTTGTAGAGAGTTGGATCATGGTTCAGATTACTAGTGATAAATGAGAGAGCGTGTAATTTGATTAACACAATGGGGTGGTTAGCTGTTCCTTATGATTATGGGGTAGAAAACTTAGAAACGTAGAAATGACTAAATGATCCTTAAGGAGGACTAATGTGGTAAACTGGTATGGTCACATGGGTTGAAGGATTGTTTCTTGAAGATAGTAACAAGCATTGGAGAAATATGGGTGAGTGAAGAATGAGGTCGTGAATATGGATGCTTGGGTGATGAGTGGAGTCGTTGTGTGATAACCAATACAATCAGAGGGTTGTCACTGTCACAGCGCCTAGCGAGACAGTGGGAACCGCCAGGCGGTAGAGGCCAACAATGGGCAACTGGCGCGAGGGCGCCTGGCGGTGAGGTTCCTTCCGCCAGGCGGAACTTGCAGCGAGGACGAACTATAGCCACTATGCGCCTGGCGGCACGCGACAACCGCCAGGCGGTCTGGGAGCTGGCAGCGCCTGGCGGTACGTGTCCCCCGCCAGGCGATTTGTACTACTGCAACTTTGAACATTGATTGTGTATTTGTGATCTACAAGGCGTCTAGTGGTGCTTTAAAGGTGGGGTTGCTGGTGTTCCTTGAGTTGTGGCTTGGAACGTATCCCTTAAGTAGTGGCTCGGGATAGGGGTTAAGAATGTGGTATTCCTTGAGTTGTGGCTCGGAATAGCATCTCTTGAGTTGTGGCTCGGGATGGCGGATGAACACGAGGAACCCTTGAGTTGTGGTTCGGGTTGGCGAGTGTTGCCAGTGTGAGTGTGCTAGTTGTGGCCAGTACGGATGGGTCCAAATAGATTGCCCTCCTCAGTTATTGGTTGACGAGTTTGGTAGTCTTAGGACGATACAAACTATGTTCGTATATGGGAACTCTACCTGGCGTTACGATGTATGATCTGTAGCATGTTTTCCCACACGTGCTCTATCGGTTGTGGCCGATAGGTTATGCAGCAGGTCACCTTGAAGTAATCCTTAGACGATGTAGAACACGAATGATCTGATTGGGGGTCAGATGGTAGAAATTAAAGTATAGAATAATGTGGAAAGTTTAAGTTATGTATGGTAATACGTGTGTATGTGAACATAGACATATCTGTAATATATATATGATATATATGTTAAGCTCACCCTATCTGCGTGTGTTTGGCGATGATCGTGTACGCGGTACACGGGAGTAGATGTTGTTGATGCAGGTGGCTCAATGGGAGCTTAGTCGCGGAGAGGGGTTCGACTTGGGGAATTTTATGCTTCTTTATTTCTTTTGAAACAGTTGTAAATCCTGATGGGTGATTTTATAACATTGCTTCTTTAATTTTGGAACTGATGGATTATGAACTTTATTTGCTCATTTAATAAATTTTAAATTTTCCCGCATTTTGGGAAAATAAGGTATTATTAAATGCATTGTTATTTATTTATTTATTTTATTTATTTATAAATTCGTAATATCCTGACGGGATGTTACACGAACCGTTAGTTAGAGGAATTGAGACGCAAGAACGAGGAAGAGATAAATGCCCTAAGAGAGGAGAACCAACAGATGCGGAGGCAAATTGAGCAAAATTCCCAAAAAGGAAAGAATCTCACAATAATGGAGAAGGAGAGGGCGGCATAGGGCGATACGAATCCAGTGTACTAACCACCACCAACCAAACAGGCGCGAGATCCAGAACAGCCAGACGCCACCCCTTCGTGGACCGGATCGTGGAGGTAGTACTTCTCGCACACTGGAAGGGTTGACTATGAGCCAGTACGATGGCAATACTGATTAGAGGAGCACGTGGACGTATTCACCACCCAAGCAGGGTTGTACACTTTAGATGATGCAATTCTCTATTGTGTTTTCCCACTCAACTGGTTCACACGATTACCACCCAACTCTATCGATTGTTTCAATACGTTGGTCATCCATTTTGGCATTCAGTTTGCCACCAGTAAACCACATCATTTCACCTCTCTGGCGTTAATGAATATACAATAAGAGAAGGGAGAATTTCTACCGGAATTTATGGAGCGATTGAGGAAGATATCATTGAATATCTATAATCTGAATCCTTAGGTCGTCATGCACCACCTTATAACAGCATTGAAGCTTGGCCCGTTTCTTGATAGTCTATGCAAGAAGCCCGTGAGCAATCTGGACGAGCTTCGAACCAGGGCAACCAAATTCATGCAATGGAAGAATTAAAGGAGTTTCGCAGTACGACCTGATCGGACACTCAGGAAAAGAAATACATCAACAAGGAAAGGGTGTTATCACCATGACCTGACAATGTTGTTATTAGGGATGTCAAAAATATCCGTATTCGCGGGTATTCGCGGATAAAACCCGCAACGGATAGGAACTGGATATTGTAAATGGATACCCACGGGTAACGAGTATGGGTATTTTTAATACTCACATATTAACGGGGCTGGTACGGGTATCATAGTATTCGTAACTGTGGATACCCGTACCCGCTATACTCTAATTTAAATTAAAAAAAAATAACAAAACATGATTAAAATATTAACATATTGATTTTTAATGAGTTATTTTTTTACCAATTAGTTTTAAAAAAAATCATTTCTTTGTAAATTTTCATTCAACACTATTTAAATGAATATTTTGGGCTTTGTTTAAAATTTATGAATGTTATGTATTGTATTTTATTTGAATTTATGACTAAGATGCGTTGTTAAATATTTATTTTTTATTTTTTTTGTAAATACTCGCGGATACCCGTGGATATTAAAAAGTTATAGTGGTACCTGCATAATGGATATCTGACAGATATGAATACGGATACGGAACAGATATTTATCCAGCAGGTAGGGTACGGAAAGCTACTACCCGTACCATACTCGTACCATTGACATCATAATTTTGTTATCACTTATAAAGCATGTCTTTTATTCATTCACCATTTATATCCATAAGCTTTAATTCAAAATCTTATTTTATAAAAATTGAATCAAACCATTGCCTGTTGTGCGCTATATATACACAAATACGTATGTCCTACATTATCAATGTGTAGACATATCGTACGTGACGAAAGAGCGTCTTTAAGTACCCTATTATTATCGTCCGTAGTACTTTCATGTTGAAGATCGTAGGGTTAGCACAACCTTTCTCCAATTTTGCCCATGGCTTGTTGAGTTGTTAACATCCTATAAATGGAATAAATGAGTAAGTACACCCTATTTTAAGGTGGATAGGGGTATAAAAAATAAAACGACAGAAAAGTACAACATCTAATATTTAGTGTAATATTCAATTTTAAGCACTCTTTATTTTATTTATTTTTAAATAAGTAGAAAGAAGACGAAAAGGTTTTTTTTTAATAATTATTATTCATTTTTGAAGAGACTTTACAAATATGCATTTATTTTTCTTCCACTTTGATTTTCGATTATATTATTATCACATGTAGTATTTTTTCATGTCCGGATATTTGTAGTAAAATTTTTTAAATACATTCATTTTAATCACTCAACTTATTTCATTTACTGCATAAAAATGGTATGAACTCTTGCAAACAAATTATATGAATTCACATAATATTTTTCATTAAATTGTACTTCAGATGATCTTCTCCCATTTTTACTTATACTTTTTAAGAGTTTGGAATCGACATAACGACGTCATCTTGATTAAGCTATATAAACAAAATTACGTATTTAATCATGAAATCAAATACTAATAAGGTATTACGATCACTAGGTTAGGTTGATCTATATCCATCGAAATAAAGGGTTGATCAACACTCTATAAATAGGTTCACATTTTCAAATATATTATTTATTGATTACAAATTTATCAATGATTTGCAACTCAGAATAACTTTCGGGTGTCAGATTGTTTTTGTTTTGTATTTTATTTTTTATTTTTTTTAGACACATCTGAACTTCGTCGGGAAAAGAAAAATACATTCTAGGACAACAAAATCCGTCAAGGTCTTGATAAGGTTTCAGAAAAAGTTGCACTTTATAAGACTATGGATAGATAAGAAAAGTGACAAATAGTGACAGCCGATAATAAACTATATTTATATAAATATGTAGTTTATTATGTTTGTTTACTGTACATATTTATTTTGTAAGTTAAGTTTTAGTTAAAAAAAATGGAATTGTAAATTTATAAAAAAAATGAATTATTTTAAAAAATGGATATTTTTCAAAGAGGAATAAAGTTGTTAGTGGAATAATTTTATTGTACTTATAACAATTAATAAGAATTTTATATTAGCATAACTATGCTTAAATGACAATTAAGAGAATAATAATAATAAATCCATAGTTTTCTTATTCAAAAGGCTAAATAGATAGATACATATCATAATCGAGTCCAGATTCTATACTGATTTTTTTGGTGTTGTTCTCTACTAAGCATTAAACCTACACTGTGTTGACATTATAAATATCTTTTTAATATATTTTAAACGTCAAAATTAATGATAATTGGTATATTATGGAGACACAGTAGAAAAATAACACCTAAATACCCAACAGATAATCCAAATTCATCACAATCCTTCTAGGTAAACAATTTTAGAAATTTAGATAAGAGAGATAATGTTAGGGATGGCAAAGCGGGCCAGTCCGACCCGTTTTGGCCCTCCCCGTGTTTTGGACCATAAAATGGAGGCTGGGTTGGCCCGCCCAACAGTTTAATATCAAGTTCACTTTTCTGGCCCGCCCTGCCCCGCCCCGTGGGTTTGCTCGCGGGTCAGCGGACTAGCCCGCATTTGTGATGAGCGAAATATTGTTTTTTGTGTTGAGCAAAATAAAAAAAATCATAATAACTAATATTCATTTTTTATCGAAATAATTCCAATTTGGTTACCTAATCAAAGACAAGAAAAATAACAACGAAGATTATAGCTAAAGTACAATAGCAACATGTCACCTGTAAGACCCACTAAATTTAAATAATTAAATAAATAATTATTTAATAAATGCGGGTCGGAGAAGCCTTTATGACATTAAATGTTAACCTTCATGATGTGAAAAAGTACTAGCTCAAATGGTTAGGAGTACTTAGTGGTGTGAGAGGACTTGGGTTTGAGTCCTATTTATGCCAACTATGTGTTATTTAAATTTTATTATTTTCTGATGACATGTTTGGAGCACGATGAGTAAGTAGATAGTTTTATATGCATAAATATTCGCATGAAAGGTGACTCGGTTGAGTTGGTTGTGCACTTGAATTGCAATTGTGTGGTGATAGGTTCAAACCTTGACTTGAACACAATAACTTTCTTTTAGTCAAAATTTACCCTAGCATGAAGGTGAAGAGGCATGTAAACCCTAGAGTACATGGCAGCAAGGGTGGCTGAAAAAAAGATTGCATTAGGCCATTAAGTGATAATTAAATTTTGATTAATGTTATTTTCGTTTTGGTGCAATTAACCAATATTAAGGTCACATTAAAAAGCTAATTTGGGGTAAGAGAAAGGGTTTTGTGAACCTGTCATTGAGATTAGAGCAGAGAGGATGAGATTGGGAGTGTATTGAGAGAACTGAGTGAAGCAAAGGGTGTGTGGGGAAAGAAAGATAAAGGAGGCCATTGGTGATCAAGGGAAAAGCTTACAACTTTCAAATTTGGCAAAGGAAACCAGGTTAGGGGAGTTCCTTCGTTATTTAAATTGTGATTTTTGTGTAATCATGTAATGTATGGAATTGTTAAAGCCTGCATCTCTGTTAATGTCAAGTTTTGTTCGCGTTTATAGATTTTTCCAGAAACCGCCTGGCGGTAGTTAATGTGCCGCCAGGTGACCTAATGTGATTAAGCTTGTTTCTAGTTTTCTTATGAACCGCCTGGCGGCTGAGGGTGCCCCGCCAGGCGACGCAACCTGCGTCTTCCCATTTTCCCGTTTTTGTTGGTTTGTCAGTGATGTTCTGGTATTTGGGTTGTATTCTTATTGCACATATATGGTTGCCATGATGAATTATGGTTTGCACTTACTAAATTGATGGAAATTGCATGAACTCGAGAATGGAATTGGGGATTAGGGTTTATGCTGGTTTTGGGATAATAATCATGAACTATTTCAATGATTGATGCATTGATTTTACCGAATTGAGGATGATAGGGATGATGTATGAACTCTGTATGATGTGTGCATATAGAAACTCATTAGTATGAAGGTGGGTACTGTAATTGGGATATTAGGGTGCATTTCAGTGCTGGAAAAATCTGGGCAGAACCCATATATGCATACACCGCCTAGTGGTACAGGAATTACTGCCAGGCGGCTCGTCAGTTTAGCTTGCTGTATTGATTTGGTATGGATTTCGTGTTATTAGGTATTTAAAGGGTGAATTATTATGTATATGACTAAAATGGAGGTGGCATGTTAGGTATATGCAAGTGGCATGTTAGGAAACTAAATAAGGTTAAAGAAAGCGAAAATGGAAAGGGTGATATAATATAGCAGATGTTTTAAATGGTTGTAATATGAGATAAGCTATATCTCAGAGAGTATGTTAATTTGGTAATAAGAGTGAGATGGATTTATAGGACATGGTATGGTTGGCATAATTTTTCCCTAGACATGGTTTTTTTGATTAGGAATTGTTAGTAAAGTACATAAGAAATAATGACCAAAGTGTGAGTTATGAGTTTATATAAATATTAGATTGTATGATCATAAGACTGGTCGTATGTTGAGTGCATGTGGCATGTTTAAAAGGGTAAAGGAAGGAGAGCATGGGTACATGACAATAATTGATTTGATGGCATGTTTAAATGGGTGTGGTGTGATCTTGTTATAGACTTATGACTGGAAAATCCTACTGGAACTATATTTTTGTGTGTTGTATGATTGAGATCCTTTGGGATCTGTTTAAAGTACCAAAAATCAATAGCATTACGCTACTTGTATGGCACCTGGCGGCGTGGTGCGAGCCGCTAGGTGGTAGAGTCCAAAATTAGTGGCAGTGGCCACTGTCAACGTGAGGCGCCTAGCGGCAAGGTGGAGCCCGCCAGGTGGTGACGGTGCAATGAGATTTCTGCTGGCGCTTGGCGCCTGGCGGTGTGTGATGCCTGACAAGCGGTCTGGACCCAAATTCCGCCTAGTAGTGTGAGATGCGCGTCAGGCAGTTTTGGTGCAGTGATGGTGCGCGAGGAAAGGTTTTTACACAGCTTTAGGTGATGTTCATGATGCGAGGCTTTGGCTGGGGGCCCAGTTACGAGTGCAAATCGTATTGGGGTAACACGTGACCACTCTAGGTTGTAGCCTGGTGGTTTAGGAAGTATAGTGGAGTGTGCGAGTTGTGACGCGTACGATGAGGTTTCGAGTGATTGCCTTCTTCAGTGTATTCTGATAGAGCTTTGGTAGTCTGGGAACAACTACAAACTTACGTTTGTTTTGGGGAGCTCCACTTGGTGTCACAATGAGATGGTGTGGCAAAGTTATTCCCACGTGTGGACTATCAAGTGGTGGCCTGTAGTCGGAAGGGCGAGTAGACACTCGTGCAACAAAGATCGATCATTGATCTCGCCTAAAGGGTATAGAAATGATAGACATGTAATGCAAGTGTTGGAAGTGAAGAACTAAGGAAAAAGGGAAAAAAATACTAACCCGGGTTATAATATAGAGATATGTATAGTTATTTTTTATATTTGTTTGGATTATTTAAATGTGCTCACCCTATTTGTGTGTGTGTGTGTGTGACGATGATCATGTAACTGGTTACATGAGAGCAAATGTTGATGCAGGTGAGCATGCACATGCGTAGAGACGGAGTGGGGATCACGACGGGACTTTTTACTCAATTTTATTATGGCTTTTCTTTTGTAATTTTTATGGTTTGGTTTTTGTAATAATTGAACATTTCGGATTTAATTACTACTTAAACGACCATTTGGGCTCGCCCTGAATTGGCATTCCTAGATAATGTTGTCATTGACGCTATCTAATTAATACTACTTGATTATAGCAACTTCAGTCAAGCTAATTGTAGCTAATGGACTACATATAGTAAAACCAACTCCAAATCATATACAAACAAACATGAAATTGATTTTTAATAAAATAATTCATATTAAAATTATCCAGTGTATAGATCCTCAACTATAAACATAGGAATAGTTGAAAATTAAAACTTAAAGCCTTAGTACCTCTATTGGAAGAATGAGGCTTAAGGTTGGGAGTTTTGGTCCGGTAAAGATCCTTGTTTAAACGAGGGAAAGGAAGTCAAAGCATAAAGGATTAAAGCTTAAATCCTTAGTGCCTTAGACAGAACAATGAGGCTTAAGGTTGGAGGGTTTGGTCCGATAATTTCAGGCCTCGGTTAATGGGGGAGGCATGTAGTTTTAGGTTAGTCTTTGAAGGAAGTAAGGTGCATATAGTGAAGGTTTTGATCAGTGAGAGCAAAGCAAAATTGACCCAACTTATCAATTGGCTATGATGAACTTCTTGACTGAAGGAGTTGTATTAAGATCCGCAATCCCAAGATTAACGAGTAAGAAAGAATAGGGAATCATAATCGCACAAAGATAATGTGCTAGGATTTTGTTGTTATTTTGTTAAACCACTTAAAGATTTAAAAGAGATTTTTTAGGAAAAGATAAAGAGGTTTTTATTTGATTGCTTTGCAAAAGATATGGTTTGTAACAAAAGTTTTATAAATAAAGTGTAGAACTCCACGGAGAGGGGACCATGTTTTGAGAGCCCTAAATTCTCATTAAACTGGAGATTGATAACTTACTTAAATTCTTTTTTCTTTTCTATGTTCTTGAGTTGAGAGCCTTTTAACTCTTTGGCCATTATATTGGTGCCCACCGTGAGGCATGTAATTCATTCTTACTCCCACAAATGAGAAACCCACGACTGGTTCTACCATTGAGTGACACTGACAAAAATCCTAAGCTGCAACAAATCATGGACACTGTGTTAAGCTCTACCAACAAAATGAAAATAAAAGACTAAGAGTGGAGGAGGTTGATGAGCCTCTATTCCTTTACATGGCCCAAATTAAAACTACACTAATGGACTATTAGAAAACTCATCAAATATTTATGTCCTCCTTGGTCCATGAGAAAAACATTTGAAGCCTATTAGGCCCATTGTAGTCTTGAAGTTCCATGTCTTCGTGTATTCTTTTGAACATCTTCTAGTGATTGGGCCTTTAATTGGACTATGGTTGGGCCCAAGTCATCATTTCCTCCCTCATTAAAAGGATTTGTCCTCAAATATGGAGAGTCTATATCTTCTTCATACCCACCTACAAAAGGAATTTAATCAGTCACATTAAAGGTGGTATTGAGGCCACACTCCTCAGGAAGGTCTAATTGATAGGAATTATTGTTGACCTTCCTTAGGATTTGGAAAGGACCATCTCCATGAGGGTTAAGTTTGAACTTTCTTTGTTTAGGAAACCTTTCTTTTCTTAGATGAAGCCAAACTAAATCTCTCTCATTGAAGATTACCTCTCTTTTCCTCTTATTATTATATTTAATGTATCTCTCAGTTTGGTGTTGTATTTGTTGTCTAATCTCTTCATGCAAATCCTTGATAAATTAGATTTAGATACCCCTTCTTAATGAATAAAATCAAATGAAGTAGGGAGAGCTTTTAGTGGTTCTATGAACTACTATTATATGCAAACTCTATATAGGGAAGGTACTCATCGTCCCAAGATTTATGATTACCCTTCAAGACCACCCCAAATAAAGTAGATAAGGATCTATTAACTGCCTCTATTTGTCCATCTATTTGTAGGTGACAAGTGGTAGAAAAGTTCAACTTAGTCCCTAATCTTGACAATAAGGTCCTCTAAAAGTGCCTAAGGAACTTCAAAAGGAACACAAGAACATGATTGAAATCAAATAGGCAAAAAAGGAGTGAAATAAAGAAGGAAACTTATCTTTGGTAGACCTCCAAGCACTAACCAGGAGCTCTGAATACCAAATGATGGACGAAGGCTCCGTGGTGAACTCTTGAAGGATGGAGTCTTCACAGAAAACCTTCGTCCCAGATCTACTAAAGATGACTGACGACAATCCTCAAAAGGACCTCCAAATGAGTGGAGGATGCAGTGGAAAACTCGAATAAGTCACCAAGTTTCGTCGATGGAAGTTGGAGGTTCACCGATGAGATAACTCTAAGGTTAACTCTCGGTCAAGGTGAAGTCCTAGATGAGGGAAGACACAAAGGTGTAAACACTCGTATATTTTTTCAAAGTTATCCTTACATATGATGAAGAGGTAGTTAATGAATAACCTAACGACTAGACGATGACGAGGAACCCTAACTACTAGAAGGGGTTAGATGTCTCAACGAGGAAGTAGTGTGCGTCTAAAACAACCAAGGAACTCTAGTTGTTAGGGAGACGAAAAATGATGTTAAATTCTAGCTTGAACAAAGCCTCTAGGAATCCTGAGAAAGTTTGTGCTTGAGTGGCCATTAGAGCACATTGTGCTTTTGTTTGGTCTTGGCCTAGAACTGATGATGCATGCTGGTAGAATTGGTTGCATGTTGCCAACCCAAAACGAATGACATGAAAAAAAATGCAAAAACAACAAAAATAAAACTGGAGCCTAAAATATAAGCCCACAAATATGCTAATTACACCACTAAAAACAGTGCACCTATACATTTATTTAAGTATTTATAAACACAAAATGATAAACGGCTTTAGCCATTGGCCCAAGTTATAAGACCTTAGGGTGATTTCCATCATGATCCAACCTATTTAAAGTTATGTTCTACTATTTTTACAACTTACTTAAATCTATGTTATAGTGTTTTTACAATTATTGAAAGCTTGGCCTAATACATGGCCTAAATTAAAACTATACATGAGAAAAGCATTTGAAGCCCATTAAGCCCATTGTAGTCTTGAAGCTCCATGTCTTCTTGTATTCTTATGAGCATGCCTCTAGTGACTGGGCCTTGATTGGCCTATGGTTGGGCTCAAGTCATCAAAATTTTTACAAGATTTTAACACCGATAGTCACTCACTACATCAATTCCTAATATGTGCATATGCAAAACAAACTAAAATAAGCATAAATACATCCATACTAGTTAAATAAAGTCTAAATCATTGTGTTTCAGCAAAGAACATGTCATTCACTTATGGACACCAGAGTTGACCTCTCAAGGAAGTGTATACACTCATTGATTCTCAAATTTCTCAATAGAAAGTGTTTTGCCTTTTGCACGTGCTATAAAACTACATTTCCATAAGCTTGTAAAGACTCTAACATCCACCAATATGTCAAAAGCACACATAGAATCAATAAGACTTAAGATTCAGCTTGTAACCTAGCTTGGCTAAGGGTGTGTCAAAAAAGGTTTTGGATCTTCTTCAGCTAAGTAGTGAATAGTAGAGCAACGATGGCTAAGTGAGTGAATTCAGATCTTCTTCAGCTTTTGGCACCACACCATAATCAACAAACTTTGCTTTCTTTTCAACTTTTCATCTCTCTTTTATTTGCAACTTATGCTTCTTTTCATTTCAGCACTTGTTTTTCTCTTTTGTTTTTCTTTTTGTTTCAGCATTTTATGCAACAATTTTTCACTTTGAAACACCTCAACACAACCATACTTGAGTTACACACACTCATTCAACTTGTTCCACTGCTTCACAACTCTTAGATAAGCCATATTTTATGTTTCTTCTAATCATGACTGATCAACAAGGTGAAATGAACACAAGAAAGGGTAAAAAGACTCGAATCATGGGTGAAATGGTGTATAATTGTAGGTAGGCTATGGTAAAAAATGGTTGATATCATGTCAAAAGTGTGTTCAAAACATATGGTATCAATAAGAGTTTCCACAAGTTATATAGTGAAGCATACACAAGTGAATCACACTAGAAATCAAACATTTATGTTCAAGCCTCTCAATGCATGTATTGTGTCAAAACTAAAATGTCTTGTTCTTGAACCGGACCAAACGACCTCAGGAGTCTTCTGCTCTTCCCTTCTTCTTCTCTCTAGCATTTTCTGAGTCGCTAGCAAGTGCCGCTCCTAGAGGGTGGGTACTTGCAGGTACTCCGACGCTCAAGTTAGCTCAACGTAGTGTAAGAGTGAGTATAGAAATCATAGAAAAGATGATCTTACCTATGACTATTCAACCCTATTTTATATTACCTGGACTCAATCTTCTCATTACTACCTTTGAGGTCGTTTTTATTCTTTCATAAATACTAATAAAACCCCATGAATGCCATATTGTAACTGCAAAAGATTCCTCTTGTACCGTTATACTTTCCTAATAAGTATGAGATTGCACATCTTCCTTTACACGCTTGTACCTTGCCTATTTTCACATTGGGCCAAGACATCCTTACCCACTATTTGGGTCAAGATGAACCTGACACCTCTCTACACAAATGGGTCGAGATATACCCGACACCCACTATAGTCAGCTTCCCTAACGCTTCTATTGTGCACGCTTAGGCTGGGACGCTCCCCACCCTCCTAGCCGAGATCATCCCATCCATTCTAGCCGGGTAATACCCGACCCTCTGTACATGTCTAAACATGTAAACTTTCTAGCCATCAATGAAAGGAATGTAATAAATAGCTAGAAATCAATCTACTCAAAGTAGAAAATTTATACATATATGCACATCACAAAATTGACCATAATGAAAGAGTAAATATGTAAAATATGTGAACACACCTAAAACAATGCCTAAAATTATCTACACAAGTTCTAATTGACTAAAATCACCTAAAAATGACTCCTAATAAAATTTAAAAAATTCATTGCTCAAACCTTAAAAATTCTTCTAGAATGGCCAAATATTTGTAAATTGCTCTAAACTAGCCTAAAGAAACCATCCTAACAAGTTTAAAATGACAAAATCAAGCAAAACAAAAGCTAACCACTAAAATAGGCTACAATTGTAAAATTTGAAAGTTGCATTAAACTGATTATTAAAATTGACAAATAGTTGCTAAACAACTTTTAATTAGTAAAAGGGAGATCAAAACTTAGATTAATTTAAAAAATAATAGAAATAGAAAATTTTGGCTACGAGAAACCAAAAATGCACTTAAGAACAACAAACACTACACTACAATGACGAAAATTCTATGCCTAAGCTATCCAAACAGAAAACTCACCATCTAAGCAAAAGTTAATGATAAGAGAATGCTAAAAATCATGCTAACCATTATAAGTAACATTAACCAAGCAAAAACTATAACTATGCTAAATTTGAGAATAAAATTGTGAGGCAAGTATCTAAGAAGGTTTCATATGCCAAAAGACTATAAAAAAGCATAGCTAACCACTAAAAATTCATTATGAAACCAAAATCTAAGTATGCACCTAAAATTTTTCTAAATATAAAATCTTTATTGAGATATACAAATACTTAAGAAGTACTAAACTGAATAAATATTAAAGAAACTAACATATCACATTTTAGAAGGTACAAAAAATGCAGAAAAATAAAAAACAACTCAAACTAACTTCAAATTCTAAAATGCACCTATGCAAATCTGAAATGTAAAAGTATTATACTAGTTAGCAACTAAAATGAACATATAAAACTGAAATAGATCTAATACTACTAGAATAAACTAAAATAGCAACTGAACATGTTCAAAATCATCAAACCAACCTATTACTACATATATTTATAAAAGTAAATTTCAACATGTTCCTTAAACTGTGTTGTAAAACAGAACAAAACTAGAAAGCGAAATCAACACCACCATAAACTTATAAATACAACATAAGAGAGTTGGGATAAGAAAGATGAAACTAGGTTCATGAAAAACTATGTCAAATTATGATGTGGCTGAATCCTGACTAGCAGACCTGTAGCTAATTCACTATATTTGGATTTTCTTAACATCAAATGCATTTCATTTTCATTTTTTGGCTGCCTCTCCTGAAATATCTTCAATTGAGTCCAATTCATCTTAAACGTTTTATCATCTTCTATTATTCTTATTTCAACAACCCCATTTGGAAATATTGTAACAAACTTAAATGGTCCCTCCCATTTTGATCTCAATTTTGTACCTATAAGCTTTAATTTAGAGTTGTATAACAATGCTTTTTATCCAATGTAAAATTCCTTGGGAATAATCATTTCATGACATCTCTTAGATGTTTCCTTGTAGATCCTTGAATTTTCATATGTCTCCATTTTGGTTTCTTCAAGTTCCTGTAGTTGCAATTTTCTATTTGCTCCTACTTCATCTACATTCATATTACACTTCTTGATGGCCCAATATGATTTATGTTCCACTTCTATATGTAATTAACATGAATTGCCATACACAATTATGAATGGAGACACTACTAAAAAAAACTCATATTTCCTACCAATTTTGTTTTGAATTTTTTTTGTAAGAAATACTTATAAATTTTTTTATGAAAAAAAATTTGCCAAAAATTGTTGCCAATTTTTTTGTAAAATATTTTGTATAAAACACTTTTCGCAACAAATTTTGTAGGAAATACTTGCGAATTTTATAATATTGTAGGAAATAATTACCCACGAAGGAATTACCTGTCAATTAAAATTCTTAGAAAAAATAGCAGGAAAAAGTCTTTCTTACAAGTTTTCTTAACAAATTTGCAACAAAATTCCCATGTAATATGAGAATTTTTAGTAGTGAGACATCCCTAAAGGAGTTTTATATGTTGTTCTTTGAGCCCAAAATGATTCATATAAGATCTGATTCCAATTTTTTCTACTCAATTGCACTAATTTTTGGAGTAGTTTCTTCACCTCTAGATTAAATACCTCGGCTTAACCATTGGTTTGTGGATGGTAAGGTGTAGATATCTTATGATTTACTCCATTTTTGATAAGTAATACAACAATTATTTGATTGCAAAAATGAGTCCCTTCATCACTTATTATATTTTTTGGCACTCTAAAGCATGAGAAAATATTAGTCTTGAGAAATTGTGCTACAATTCTGGTATCATTTGCCCTTGTTGCCTTGGCCTGCACTCATCAAGAAACATATGAATAACCAGAGGAAGTGGGTAAAGGCCCTATGAAATCAATTCCCCATATATCAAATACTTCACACAAAAAATAGACTTTTGTTAAGGCATCTTATTTATTTTTATATTTCCTCCAGCTTTTTAGCAGACATCACAAGTTTTTCACAAATTTATATGCATCCTTGAATAGTGTCAGCCAAAAGAAACCACAGTCCAAAAATTTAATTACAATACATTTTCGTCCAAAGTGACCTTCTTCCACTGTATCATGACATCCTTTTAACACTCTCTGAAATTCATGATCAGATACACATTTATAGATGATTTGATCACTAAAAAACATCCATAAAAATGGATCTTCCAACAAAAAATATTTGGAATGAAATTTCAATTTATCCACTCCAGCTTTATTGTTATTGCACCAAGGTTTGGATAAAACTATGTGCATAGTGTATAAGAATTAATCTGGAAATTTATCACTTACACGAATAGGGTCAACTAGACTCTCAATTCGACTAAAGTGAACTGCAAATTGATTTAAAGCATGACGCCTACATTTTATCAAAATATCTAACTCTTGCATGAGCAACAACCATATCTTGAGCCTTGGTTTAGAATATGCTTTCTTCACCAGTTTTGTTAATTCGTTAGGAGCCATTTTGTACGAAGCCACTGATATTGAACCTGCTCTCGAAACAAAATCTATAGCAAAGTCCATTTCTCTGCTTGGCGGCAACCAAGGTACTTCATTCGAAGAAAAAAACAACACCAATACACTTTTCCACTACCTGTATACCAATGATCTGCTCCTTGGCACTATTTTCTTTTTCTCTTGGGCTATAACTATTTAACAAGTAGCCCCTTCATTGATATCCATCAGAACCCCTTAAACCGAACTTAGTTTTAACCCAGTCACATATGTTAACATAAAATAGCCTAAATGATTTGATACTTGAAGATTTGATGAAGCTTTTGTGAAGGTACTTGAAGTCATTGCCTTGGAACCATGCTTACATTGATGAAGATATTGAGATTTGATGTTTCACGTGTTGATCAAACCTTGTGTGCGTGCCCTCTATTTGGATTTATCATGCAGAAAACAAGCTTGAAGATTGTAATTCATATTGTAGACCATTTTGCATTAATTAGATGTATAGGGTCATAGTTATGTCTTTTAATCTGTTGAAATGTTTTTCAACATGTTAAATGGTGTCTTTTAATCTATTGAATGGATTTTTAACAGATTAAAAGGTTAGCTGCAGTAGTCTTAACTGAGACTTGTTCAATTAGTTGATTTATTTTCTAATCAACTGATTTCACTTAAGTTAAGTCAAATCAACCGATTGATTTGAAAAGAACTTGTTGAATTTCGTAACAATTTAATTATAAGAGTTGTATTTTTCAAAAGAGAGGTAAGAAGACCATTTTTAAGCGTGAAATCATTCTAGTGGAATTCTCTCTCTCTTTCATAATCATACAGAGTGCAGTTGTTGAAGATTGATCTTAGATCATTCTTGGAGCATTTTACTTGGTGTTTTAATCTTGGAGAAGGTGCTTGTGGTAGGCAAGGTTGTGCTACCATTGACGTTTGATCTTTCTCAAGCTTTTTGGTTGTGCTTGGTGGTTTTCTAGGTCTGCAAGAGGTGTCTTGTTGTGCTGGTTTGATTCTTGCGTGATTCAAGAGTCATTGTGTGGTATCCTTACATATTTTAAAAGTGTAAGGGTGTGAACTTTGTAAATCTTTTGAAATAGTGCAAAGTCAAGCTCAAGTTGCCTTGATTAACTGGATGTAACTCAGGTTTGAGTGAACCAATATAAAAATCTTGTGCATTGCTCTTTTCTCTAACCCTTCTCTCTTGCATTACTTTTTAAAGTTTAAAGAATTGTGATCTAAACCATGTTTTTGACATTCTTGTGAGATCTGGTGTTATATGTAGCATTGATCATGTTTGTATAACTCATTTAATCATATCTTGACTGATCTTTCATATTGATCTTGCTTTAAATCACAAATTCGTATTTCTACACTTTTTCCAGTTTTTCAGTCGACTATTTTTGTGTTTTAATCGATTGTTTCTATCAGTACTGATTCTGACTATATTTGTTTAATGAAATCAGTCGGCTAACTCTATTTTTAATCGATTAAAAGTGTCCAATGCATGAGTGTTTGCATCCTTATTTGGTGGTTGATTTGATTCAATTAAAAAAAAATTAGGCTTTCAAAAGTCACCTTATTTTTTAACTAGCCAATTCACCCTCCCCCTTTTTGGCATTTCAACCATTTCAAAACTTACAGCATCTAGAAACACCACGTTTCATTTCCCGTAGTCGATACGAATGTGATTGGCAATCAACCAATCCATCCTTAGAGTTACGTCTAAAATCTCAAGCGGTAAACAAATAAGGTTTAGCACAAACCTGCACCCCACCACTTCATTCAGACACCCAATGCACACCGAACTAGTTGAGACCTGCCCAAACGTTGGTATAGAAACCTCAACTCACTCCCCATATCACACACTGGTAATCCAAGCTTTTTTATGCATACAATAAAGATAAAAAAGTGTATCTCTATAGAATCAAAAAATACATGCACACACTTTCCAAACAAAGTACATTTGACTTGGATTAAAGTACCTAATTGAGTAGCTTCCACACCAGACAAAGTAAATACTCTCCCAACTGCCTGAGGCTTCTCACCAGAAAGCTTTTGCTACCACAATCCATTACCTGACTTCCTCTCAGGATAAGTATTGGCAAAGTGTCATGACTTATTGCAGATGTAGCACTTCCTTTCCTCCATCTTCACACTGGTTAGTTGACCACACATGCGTTTGTAATGAGCACCACCACACTCATAACACTTCATATTTCCTGAGCTAGACAATTGAGGTCTATCATACAACTTCTTTTATTGCTTGTTGATAAGTCCCTTATCTTTGGAGTTTTTCTTAGTTATTTGTGCTATTTTGGGTAGGTTTAAATTGGTAAGTAAGAGTAATTAGCTTAGTATTAGTTTAGTTGGCATTTTAGTCTAATTTTATAAAAATAACTTAATAAGGTATTTTTAGTGCATTTTTAGTGTAAGTTCTAGTGATATGTAGTTTAGCTTAGATGATAGAATCTTAGATAGGTTTATAAAATCTTAGTTCAAATAGATCGACTTAGGAGTAGCCATAAGGATAAAGTACTAAGTTGGTGATAATTTATCATATATATTTAATTATATAAGATAATTGATATTATCAACCAACTATATTTGTCAATTAGTTCTAAAATTGGCTATATCTCTCCAAATATTTATAGATATTCATAACAACTATAAAGATAAATGATATTTATGATTATTTTAAAGATGTTTGAGAGATTTTAGCAATAGAAGAACCCAATCCAAGTCTTATATATAGAGACTAAGGGGAAGCAGAAAAGACAAGCTCGGAACTTCGGAGTTTAGGAACCTTTTAGGGGGCCTAATTTCATTCTCTCCATTCTTTTCCTATTTTATTTTATTTTGATTTCATGGAGTGTTAAGCTTCAAGATTTGATTTCATTATAATTTTATTATGTATTCTAAGGTTAGAATGAATAAATTCATTTGCTTTTTTGATTCTTGTGATTTATTTTCATATGTGTCTTTTGCCTTTTAATCAAATAAAAAGTAATGATTTTTACATTTTAGCAAGTTAGCACAGTGTTAAATCTACATAACATATCAATCTTATGAGTTCAAGGGTTTTTAATTTTAATTGAGAATGTATTTTGATTAAATTTAGAAACTTTCATGTGATTGAATGGGTTTTTGCCCATGATTGAGAATGTATTTTGATTAAAGGTGAAAATTTTAACAAGAATTAATTAAGAATGTGCTTTGGTTAACTAGCTTTTTACTTAATATTAGAGGTAAAATAATATACATGATTAGACATAGTAATAAATTGAGAATGTACTTTAGATAACCGATGATAGATTTATTTTGAAAAACACGTGTAATCAATCTATTTTCTTTATCATTGTTTTTTTATATCTTTTGATCTTTATCTTCTTCTATTATTTTTCCAATATTATTTAACTAACCCCTTTGGTATAGTTTTTAAAGAACTAATTTTTCAAGGATCCCTTCCATGTTCGTTGGAAGACAACTTAGAGTTAACTTTACCCATAATAATTGATGGAGCTCCAAGGTGTGGTGGCTGGTTGAGACTCCATTGGCAGCGGAATTGGAAATGGAAACAAGTGTTTAAAGCTCTTGTAGCAATGGAATTTGGAGTGGTGAAAGGAGACTAGACTAAAAACTAGACTAGTGGAAGGTGGCTAGAAGAAATGTTGGAAACCTCTAGCTTAGGTGCTCTCAAAATAATAGAAGAGTGCAGTGATCTCAACACAAGCATTCTATTAGCAATTTCAAGAGTAAACTCTACAAAGTGCTCTAGAACTCTCTTTTATAGAAGAAAAGGTCACTAATGCACATGCATATGAAATTACATTTGAACTAAGATGCAAGCTTGGAGAAGAAGTCTCTTTCTTGGCCCTTGGATGCGCATGATGGGTTGGATGCGTGACAAGTGGCATGGCACTCCTTTGCAAGCTAGAAGCCACTCCTTTCATGTGGCAAGGAGAATGTCTTGGCCAATGCTCTCTATTGGGCTTGGATTAGCCCAATTAAAACATAAGGAACATGTTTATTTAGCCTACTATTTATGAAAGGCTATTCTAATGCTCAATCATGTAATCTCTTTGTATCTTCACATCTTCTTTGGCCCATGAAAAGAGTAATTGAAGCCCATGAGAAGTTTGTCCATTTTGAGGCAAGCCCATTTGGATCTTCTTTAGAATGCTTCTTATTATTGGGCCTCTTGGTGGGCTTTGGGCTTGAGATGCATGTGGGCCATGGATTGGGATTTGAGCATGATTTGGGCCTAAACGTTGGCCCAAGCTATAAGCCTTGTTGAGATCACATCAATAATCTTTTGGCTACTTTCTTAACAATACTAAAGTTGTAATATATAAGTAGTATTAATTTGATCACGTCAACAACATCGTTATCAATAATGCAGCTAACAGGTTCAAGGATAGCATTGAGGTGATCATTGAAGGCCACTATAGAATCCAAATAAGCCAAAACTCATGGAATTTGTGTAGAGTTGACTTTTCTAGTGAGTTGACCAGAACGTTGACTCAAAGTTGACTTTTTGCATTTGAACTCTAACGGACATAGCAACTATAGGAGAAGCTTAAAAGCACTTGAATACACTTGTGTTGACCTTGAAAGGGAAAAGAATTGATTAAAAGTTGCATAGAAAATCCAATTATAAAATTTGCTTATTTAAGTTATTTGTGTAGTCTTAGCTTGTAGTTTAGTTTTAGTTTCTCGAATGCTAACTTGTTATTTACGTTTTGAATGCAGGAAGTTAGCTTTGTAAGGTTTTGATGCCACTCCTAAAGCCAAAGGATGGTACTTAGATCAAGGGTTGTGATGGAAAGGTTTCAAAGCTACCATGGAGGATGATGCATACAAAGGATTTGAATTGGAAGCCAAGGGTGAGCTGTCATAGAGTTGGTTGCATTACTTGCTATAGGAGGTGGAAGAAATTGAAGAGGCAACAAGCCGCAATAAACGGGACCCTTTGCAATCTGTGGCTCCAACTGAAAACTTGCCACCTAGGTTGATAGTGAAGATGAGCTTAGTTAGTTAAACTAGTTAGAAGTTAGTTTAGTTTTTGGAAGGAGTTTTTGGCAGTTGTGTCACTTGTAAGAGGCAATTTATCAAACGTCCCTACTGAAAATTACTTAATTAAAATAAATAAATAATAATTTAAAAATAAACCTCATAATTTTATTATTCCCAAATGCGGGAAAAATTAAAACATTATTCAATGCACCATAATTTAAAGGAAACTAAAGTAATAATGTTATTACAAGTTTCAAAATAGCGACTACGTAAAAAAATAAAACATAAAGAAAGTCTCTAGTCAAAAGTCCTCTTCTATCCCTCTCTCTGTAGTTATGCATCAACAACATCACCTGGAATATCCTCTACTCGCATGTGACAAGTCACACGATCATCGTCAAAGACAAATAGAAAGGGTGAGCTCATAAATTAATTATCACATCAGTTAATAATATCAATAGACCTCACTATATTATTCTAGTTAGTACTTGGCCAATACCTTAATACCCCAAGGCTTTTTAACCTTCAATTCACAGAAATAGTTAGCCATGGACTCAGGATTTATGATGCTCACACAAACTTGCCCGCTCGTGGTCCTACTTCTACGAACCTCCTCGCTCGTAGTCCTGCTCTACGAATATCCTTGCTCGTAGTCCTACTCTACGGACCTACCCGCCCGTAGTCCAATACACGTGATCCACCATCTACGAACCTCCCCGCTCATATCATCATGTGTTCACCACCATCCATGAGCCTACCCACTCATGGCACAACATATCCTGATCCAAGTCCTGCATCATTGCGTACAAACAACACACGCAACCACTGCCTGCAGCACTATCGCCTAACGTAGCCTAAGCGCCGCTAGGCGAAATTCCTATGTAGACCGCTTGGCGGAACACCATTGCCGCCAAGCACCATGCCTCTCCCAGACCCATTGTTTCAGGGTCTATCGCCTGGTGGACCACACCCTACCACCAGGCACCATGCGTTGCAAGGATCCCTTGGTGCTCCTATCGCCTGGCGGCACTCCTACTGCCGCCTGGCGCCATATCAGTAACAAATCCCTGCTAGTTTTGGCACCTAAAACAGACCACATTTCACTATGAAATGTCCTCACACATTCACCCTTAATTCTAAATTAATACCTAACTCTAAATACAATGCCTTTTCACACGTAATTCCGTTTTTTTTAACTTGATTACACCACTCCTTATTGAACAAATGTTACTCATTAGTCACTCTAACCTACACCATGCCTTAGTCAAATTCATGGATATGACTTCTCCTCCAATAAATCCCCCTTTCCAACAATTGTTAACATCATTTTGCCAAAACATACATTTACCACAACTGTAGGATTCCCATATAACAGCCAATTAATACTTCCCAAGTCACCCATTTCATCCATCCAAGTGAACTTCTTTAACAGAGAATTATGAATCAACCACTATCCTAGATAATGTAAGACTCACACTAGCATAATCCCTTACCTTCTTTGCCACTATATTACACTCCTTTCCACATCTTATACTTAATGAATTTGATATATTCTCCCATAATTCAATTATTATTCATTGACTTACCAAACCCCATAATCACATAACCCACCATTTCAATTTAGTTATTCTCTTTTTCCACTATTCCCTTATATCAGATTATTGATTACCACTAGAGTTCATTACCTATTTCACATCAATTCATCCCAAGTTCACCCTCACATCCAATATGTTGCCTATATCATCACTAACCTCCCATTCCTTTTATTTTTGTCATCTGATCACGCTAAATTTGTTCACAACTCAATTCACCGGTAGCCTCTCTCACATCCAATTGACCAATTTTCCCAAAACAACATTGATCCACCGCTATCGCCTGGCAGCCAATGAGATATCGCCAGATAGCACATCAGTACCTAGGTAAAAGCTCAGGTTTCCTATGCCTGCGAGCCCGATTTTCTATCAATCTTCGATTCCAATCAATTCCTACGCACCAATATTTCACATTCACTTATTTTCCGACTACGGACTCAACCCAAACATCATACCAATTCAACAGGATCGTCATTGACATCTATTTTCAATAATTCAGAATCGCTCACCCACGCGAGTCACAAATACCTCGAGTAACACCAACAATTCATAATTTAACATTTACATAGACATAATATTCTGAATAGAAAGATCACAACATCATAAAATTCATAAACACAACAAACATACCCAAATGCGTCGCGTCGCCTGGTGGTTACAACTCGCCGCCAGGCAATTCATGACAGAACCCAGAAATTGGGTTAAAGCTGATGCGTCGCCTGGCAGCATCATCATCACTACCAGGCAGTTTCTGGGCGAAAACCTAGAAACCTCGAAAAACAGCGCAAAAAGAAAGGGTTTTCATTCAGTTTGATCATAGCAAAGCACAATACATTATACACGAACCAAAAACATATGAAAACAACTCTCCTTACCTGGAATCATTGCTCCAATTGAAATCCTTACTCTTCTTTCACACTCCTTCTTCCATTGACTTTTAAGAACCACCACAATTCTCCTCCTCTTTGCTTTCTCCATGCACCCAGAACTTATCCACTTTCACACCAAATTCCTCTACACTTTACCTAACTATTTTCCTCTCATATTATAAGGTTTAATAACCATCAATCCTGATTAACTTGGTGGTTTTACAAACTTTATGGCTGCTCCCTCTGACGACTAGGGTTTGCTGACCCTTCTCATTCATGCCAAAAAGAAATTTTGCAAAAGGGAAGTTTAATTTGTTCTTAGCAAGGTTTGAACACACAACCATTCAATTACACAGTCAATACACAACCAATTCCAGCAATACATGTTTCGTGATAATTCCTATAATTTTAGGATTACATTATCACTAATCACATTCAAACATAACATTAAAATAATACACACATTAAAATAACATACAATTGGCATACATAGGACTCAAACCCAAGTCCTCTCACATAATCAAGTACTCTCAACCACTTGAGCTAGTACTTTTCCACGTCATAACAATCTTCATTAAATGCCATAAAGGCTCCTACTACTCGCATTTATTAAATAATTATTTAAATTTCTTGGGTCTTACAGTTTAAGTTCCGCAAAAGTTTTATATACATTCATCACCACTTACACACTGCCAATACATACATTTTCACTTCATCAAAATAGCCTATATTCACAATTTTGTTTTTCTACTGTTTTATGTGCTTTTCTAGAGGGCTCTTTGATTAATGACCACAAAGTAGGCATTGTAACAAGGATCTTTCTCTCTTCACCCTTTGTGGGTTTTGCTTTCAATTCCACCGATTTCTACTATTTCACCATTTGTTCTTCCATTTCTCAGTTTCCTTTTCTGCTAAATTGGTCATGAATGACTTTCAATTGTTTATGCATTCATTAAGTCATAAAGTTACTGGATAAGATTTGGAAACAAGTTAAAATCTATAGGATGCATAGTCATCTAACTTCTACCAAAGATCTTTTGATTTGAATTGAGTATGCTTAAACAAGTAATTTTGGATCCATGAACTTAATTCTGCAGAAATTCACACACACAGTTCCATTCAATCTTCTCTTTGATTTTCAATTTCGCATGTTTTTCAGGTTCATTTTTCGTCTCTCATCGATTTGTGATGCAATACATGATCTATTCACCTCATTTTCACAATGATTTCATAGCTTTTCACCTTTAATTTTTCAATTGTGTGTTTGACCAATAATTTCCTTAGATTAGGGTTTGTGAATTGGGATTTTACATTCTACTCGATCTTTTTGTGTGATTTCAATATTTAAATCTAATTAATGTTCATTCAAATTGTTTTGTATCTTTAGGTTGTTCATTCATTTGTTCTATGTCCACATTTGAATTTTCCATGCATTTTCACACTTGAACACTATTGTGCAATTTTTTTATTTTCCAGAGTTTAGGTTCTAATAGCTTACTTTGTGCTAAGTTTAGTTTAGCTTAGTTTGTTTAAAGTGATAGATTTAGATTTCCTCTATTTTACGCAAACACACTCAAGAATCATTTGAAGTTAAATTGTCTTTCCTAGGATTGATCTTAGTTTGTCATTACACTGCATTAGTTAGTGACAAAATCAAGTTTTGCATAAATCTGAAGTGACTAAAAGGTTTATCACTTGTCTCTAGAAAAGATGCCTTTTTGAGTCTTGATAACATGACTAAGGTCCACCTAAATTGTTCCACTATCTTTGCCTATTCTACTAAAACCGGAAACTCCCTAATACTCCTTGTCACAATACCTTTGCCAACTCGTGTTTTAGCCCCCTTTCAAACTCGTGGCACCTTCATTCCTTGGTTATATTCCGAGAATAGAATTGGGCTAAATATTCAAACCTATTCACATAGGCATGCACATACATTTTTTCCTATTAGAAATTCTACCTCCTCGCCACGAGCTTCAATTTGTTGCTACATACTACCCCACTAGTACTCAACATCACCCACTAGAACAAAAGACGCATAAGTTATCTTCTACTCTTCAAGGCAGGCAATGACCCTAAAGATCTTCTCACTTTCCCTAATTAAAGCATCAACCTTATGAGATGTAGCCTTTACCATTTAACTTAGTAGGATTATGCCTCATGAAGTCTTTTAGGCTGATCTAATTCCTAGGTGCATTGTTGGCAATTTGTTGTTGAATCGCATTGACCATTAATTGGATGGCCCGCGCGATCTCATCAACAAGAAGAATTGAGTTCAACGTACTAGGTCAACGGTGTGCCATCTAGACCACTGATAAGTCCCTAATATTTAAAGTTTTTCTTAGCTAATTGCATTATTTTGAGTAGGTTTAAGTGGTTAATTATGAGTAATTAGCATATATTATTTTATTTAAATTTCTAGTCTAGTTTTGCAAGTGTTATTATGAGTAATGCATTTTTAGTGTAATCCTTAGAAGTGTTATTAGCTTGGTCCAGTTTAGCCTTCATATTAGGTTCATCAATCAATAGTAGCAAAGTAGTGTAAGTTTTAGTTTTATAGATAAACTTTGAAGTAGATTTGTCTACTTTTAGGAGTCTTTAGAAGTAGTTGGAATGACTAGCATTGTCTTCTTGGATTTTTGAGTGAAATGCATAAGGAAGACCTAGAGTCTCATCTCAGAGTTCAGAGAAGCCATAAAGATAAAGCTGATTCAACCAATTTGCTCGAAAATGGCATTTGGTGCAAATGTTGACCAAAGTTTGATCAAAAGTTGACTTTTTGATTTTCAAATGCAAATGAAATGGCACATTTTGGGAAAGCTTTAGGACATTAAAATACACTTTTTCTAACTTCAAGATTGTTTAAATATGGTTCATATATGCATACCACTCTCAATCTCATTATTGCATGTTTAGCTCTTCTACGTGCATTGTAGACGTAGCATAATTTGGTTTTGTGAATGATAACTTGTTATCTTAGTGGAAGTATAGTCAGAGCGTCAGAGTGGAGTTTTTGAATTGGAATTGAGTGTGAAAAGATGTTGTTGTGATTAAGTAGAGCTTAATTCACACAAAATTAGCTTGAGAGAGCCCTTTGAATGAGTGAGTTTGGAGCTGCTATGAGCCACCTGGACTCAATCACCTACTGTAGCAGGTCATGGACGTGGAAGCGTCACCAAATATGAACAAGTGAGTTGGAGTAAGTTGGCACAATTGCTGGGAAACCTGGCACCCAAGTTCCAAGTGAAAATTGCAAAGGACATAGGCAAATTTGTGGTATTTAGTTAGTTAATATGATTTGTAAAACCAATAGCAAGTCTAATCTTTCTATTATTTGGCCGCCAAAACACATTTGAAACACAAACAAGAAACATCATTCACCACCATTCCTCTCTTACACCACGAAACCATTTTCTCTCTTTTCCACCACATCACTCATTGTTGTTATGCACCATTTCTGCGCTTTTCTGCCATGGATTTCTACTGGTTTTGATTTATTTGTAAGATACTTCTTCATTTTAATGATTATAGTTGACGTAAACATGTTCCTTGATATGAAATTGATGTTTTCTTTTCATCTTGACCGATTAAACACCACATTTTTTGTTATTCATGGCTGAAATGAACTCATGATTCAATTTTGAGTGATTGAGTGATGATGATCTAAAAAAACATTGGATTTGAGTTGGAAACGAGTTGAATTTTCAGAGGATGCAGAGTTCATGCTACTTAGATATCAAAGGTCATTTGTTATGACCCACCATACATAATTCATCAAATTGAAACATGAACTTCATTTCTGTAGAGTTGAACCACTGTTCATGAACTTCATCGTGAGCTTATGCACATTGTTTCTAAACCATTGCACATTTAATTTGTCATTCATTGCATCCAATTCACCATTCGTGCATTTGTTCATTTTTACCGTTAATTAGGGTTCTTGATTTGGGATTTTGAGTTGTACTTGATCGTTTTGCATAATTTTTGTTCCTATAATCAATAGAGATAATTTCTAGATGTTTTGTAATACTACATTTTCATTTCACATTTTGAAGGTTGCCTTGCACATTCGTATGTGAACTTCTCTTGGGAAATTTTCAGAATCTTGTTTTCTGCATAATTGCATTTTCTTAATTCAATTTCAATGGTTCAATTGAGTTTCATTTAGGTGTCAAAAGTGTTTTGAGTGTTTAATTCGAATTTAGGATCATTGCATTACATATTTACACATCTACATGCTTAGTTAGTGGTAGTTTTTCATCAAACATCTTAGGTGCATGAGATTTCATTTAGGCATTTCATCAAACAGTTTGTATTTTTGCATCTTCATAAGCATTTTAAGTTTGTTTCAATTTTAGTTCAAGTATACTTTGCTAGATTTCTTCATTTCCACAAGACAAGTTCAATAAATCACTCATTTGCATTTGCTTATCCTTCGGATTGATTCTTGGTTGATCACTATGATATATTAAGTAGTATTAGTGAGGAAATCGAGTTTGATTGAATCTCTAGGTTACAAGAGGTTTATCAACCACATATAGCAAGTTAAAATAATTCAAACATCACAACTTAAACATTTAGAACATTACAGGGCATACAATATGAGCATTTCAAATATAACCATTTCAAAGTACCACCACATGCTCAGAGACTCTTCCAAAGAGACTTTACAAGTCATACATCAACATGTACAAACTACAAAACACACAACAAAACTGCGTCAAGCTCACTTCCCAAAACCTCCAAAAAGATTTTTTTGAAAAACATGGTTCTAATACCACAAATGTAACACTTCTTTCGAGATGTCACATGTAATTTTATAATAAAAAAATTCCAAAATATAAAACTTTGATATCATCTTAAAATAATCTTATAAGAAACTCCATTATTATTTTTTTTCGAAACCTACACAGTATAAGTTATCAATATTAAAACAATATTTTTTTCCGAAACCAACACAATCATTTTATTCAAATGAAATAAAACAAGATTAAAACCAAACCAACACAAAAGAAGTTATCAATGAAAACTGGTACAAATCCAAGCTCCAAAATAGTCAACTTTTACATCTTATTTCCAAATAAAATAAAACGCTCTCCATGAAAGCTTTTCCCAATGAATCTCTTCACCGCTATGCATCTCCACTAGTATTTACATCAACATCTGCTCTCGTATATGATCATCGCACAACACAACAACACACAAAAACAAAGATGACCTAACCGAATAACCATCATATATGATATTAATTATATCACATGTTTTAATATTAAGTTTAGTTAGTATTGGCTAAGCTCAAACTTATCTTACATTAAAATATATATTTTTACTTAGTTTTAAAAAGTTAAAAATAGTTGATGATGGCTTAAAACTTACTAAATCGACTTTATTAATGTCTAAAATTAAATAAATTTTATTAATGTTAAGCAGACACTAAATAAATACTAACACAAATAGTTTTATTTATTAACAAATTAATATTGGCATAACGATGATTAAACTGACCATATTCTTGTAGTCAGCATCATTTTAATCGACATATATGTTATTCGTAATATAAATTTAAAAATGATTTTATACTTTTTAATTTTTCTTTTAAATAATTTTCTTTTCATTATTTTAGAGTCAACTTAGTCTATTATAGGTAGTATTTTGACCCACGCTATTACTTGAAAACTAAATTTGATATTTTGTTATAGTGAGATAAACTTATATTTACAAGAACTATTGACATAATTTTTAAATTATAAATTTTAGGTTTATTTATGTTTCAAGTTTTTTATAAATTTAGGATTTTTTTTAACGGAGTTCCTGATAAATTTTGGTGGTCTACTAAGTCGTTAATAAATTTTTTTTTTAATTGAGTCTCCACCCTTAACTTCTTCTCTTAATTGAGTTATATGCATGTTAAGAGAATATGATTATTATCTTATCATGTCAATTTATTCGACCGTCACCCATGTCATTTTATTATTTTATTATTTTAAATTTTTTTAATTTATAGTTTTGTAATTTATGATTTTATAATGTTAAAATTTTAGAAATTTATAATTGTATAACTGTATAATTGTAAATTTTAATATTTTATTATTTTAATTCAGAGTTGTATAACTATAAAATTATGATTTTATGATTTCAATAAAAATTTAAAATATATCATAATTTTTATTTCATAAAATCATAATTTCATAATTATACAATTTTGAATTATAATTATTAAAATATTAAAATTATACAATTATAATGTAACATCCCAATTTTAGTAGCTTAAAACTAATAAAATAAGATTTTTTATCTTAGTGTTCAAACAAATAAATCAGTGTATAAAGTATATTAATACAATCCTAGAACATATAGGACTATAAAAGTATAACATTTATACAAACCAACTAAAATCCAATTCTAACATTAAGCAAAAGCTACCCACTTACAATAACTCCATCTAAGACCTTCCACCAACCTAATAAATAACTCCTCATTCTTCAAGGTGCCTGTGAAACTGCAACCACATCTACTCCCATCCCACCAGATAGGAGATCATCGCAAAAAGGAAAACAACAACACAAGGTAGAAACACAGATGAAGGGTAAGCTAATGTGCAAAAGATTTAAAAGATCAAATAATTCACATATATATACAATTATATCAATCACACTACATTTCATCACTCTATTTCATATGAAGAATTAAAGTTATGACTCAATTATTCGGATATAAGCATTGATGTCGAGTCTTGGTAAGTTATGTACTTGCGGTGGCATCCAATGCTTTGTAAAGTGGTAAATAGTACCACATACAAGGTAAGTTCGTTAACACCTTGGTAAAGGTAAAACCCCTAGTGCTCCTCTCACCACATGTCTCATCCTTCTTTACTTGAGAAATTGATGGTCATTAGAGCGCCAGGATAACTTCCAATTCTCGTTTTTCTTTTCATCATTGCTAATTAAGGCACTTTTTAGTGGGAATTAAGGGAGAGAGAAAGAGTTTTGGTGCTGCCATTGTTGAGCATTGTGAGAGGTGTGAATTCAAAGAGTGTGTGGTGAGAATTGGGTGTAGTTGGGAGCTGAGTTGAAGGGAAGTGCTAGGCGATCTAGTGATTAAAGAGGAACTCGCCAAATTTCCAATTTTAAGCAAAGGAATTCCAGGTTAGGGGAGTTTTACTCGTTAAGTTACGTGATTAGATTAATTGCATGATGAATAATCCTATTTATGCATGATTACATTGTTGTTCGCGTTAATATTCTGGGTTTCTGGAATTTTTCCAGTAATCACCTGGTGGGAGATGAATGTCTGCTAGGCGATTCATCCCTGCCAAGCTAATTCTGGGTTCCTGAGTGGAACCGCCTAGCGGTAGAGTCCCGACCGCCAGGCGGCGCAATGCTGAAACCCATTTATGGGTTTTTCTTGATGAACTGCGTAGCGGTGACGAACACCCGCAAGGCGACGCGAGTTAGGTGGCTCGATTTTGATGTTTTCTAGGTTCTGGGTAGATTGTAATCGGTGGAAAGGTTGTTTAGATTATTAATCGACTAAATGGAAGCAAATGATTATGAATTTACTCTATAATGTAAGGAAATTAAAGGAAATTGGATATGAACTTGGTCTAGAGTTTTTCAAATTGGGGATTTGAGGGTTATTAATGTGGGATACTGGAATTGTGTTGAAATTCTGTGAATTTGACTTTG
Source organism: Vigna unguiculata (assembly GCF_037176805.1). NCBI lineage: Eukaryota > Viridiplantae > Streptophyta > Magnoliopsida > Fabales > Fabaceae > Vigna > Vigna unguiculata. Next base: position 22,648,638 of record NC_140799.1, on the reverse strand, counting down.
GTTAAAGAATAGGTACCTTTGGTAGCAATGATTGCTGCTGTAATTGAGTAAAAGATCATTGCAGGGTGTTTTGGAGTTTTTGGCATTCGGAGGTGCAGTGAAAAGCTGGAATTTTCCCAGATTTTCATGTACCGCCTAGTGGCACTTGTGTCTCAGTTGTAGCTCAGGGATTTGTAGCTCAGAATAGGGGTAAAGCACGTGGTATTCCTTGAGTTGTGGCTTGGAATAACATCTCTTGAGTTGTGGCTCGGGATGGCGGATGAACACGAGGAACTCTTGAGTTATGGATCGGGTTGGCGAGTGTTGCTAGTGTGAATGTGCATGTTGTGGTTGTACGGATTGGGTCCACTAGATTGCCCTCCTTAGTAAATAGCTGACGAGTTTGGTAGTCTTGGAACATTACGAATGTTATTCGTATTGGGAACTCCACCTGGCGTTACGGTGTCTGATCCGTAACATGGTTTCCCGCACGTGCTCTATCAGTTGTGACTGATAGGTGTTGCAGCAAGACATCTTGAGACATTCACTAGAAGACGTAGAACACGAGTAACATGGTGATGGCCATGTGGTGTTAAATCAAAGGATAGAAATTCCTTTGGTGTACTTGTATGATTTATCTGATGAAATTATATGGTTTATATATACATTTGTTTAACTGTTAGCTCACCCTATCTGCTTATGTTTGGTGATGATCATGTATGCGGTACACGTGAGCAGATGATGTTGTAGGTGGGTCTGGTGAGGCATAGAACCGGAGCGGGGCTAGTCTGGAATGAAAAGATTTATCTGATGTTTTTTAAGCTTTTGGTTTTAAGTGATTTGTAAACTTTCACATTATCAGACTTTGGTTATGTATTTGAGTTTATATATATAATTATGAATAGAGGTATTTCATAAAGACGTAATCAAGTTTCAAATTTCCCGCATTTTTGGGAAATGGTATTTTATTAAATGTGATTTATCTATTATTTTTTTATTTTTTTATTTTAAATTTCTAATATCTGGTCGGAATGTTACAACGACAAATGAAGGAGGTGACATGGCAAGATAATATGCACATCTATTAGGACTTTGGCAAGTGTACCAAGTTGTGTAAGTAAAAAAAATGGTAAGTCCAAGTATCGTTTTCCCACGAGAATTGCGTTTGTTTAGTTAACTAGGCGTACTTACTAATTTAAGCATTGAATGTAACCATAGATTAATTTGGAACAAGTGAAAACATAAATATTTCTAAACTTTAAAGTGATAAAATAACCAAGGCAAAGACTCATTGGGTTGGAATTCATGACCAAAACTCTAAGCAATCATCTCACAATATATATCTCTCATCTACTCAAGCATTGACATCAAAATTATTCAAGCCCTAATCCCTTAGGGGCATGTTTTGAACTTTTATGTAAAAATACTAATCCCTTAAATGTTTAAACACAAAAGACACATTAAAAACGACGCCTAGAATGACCAAAAGCTTTGGTCTATGTCTAGAACTAAACCTCTAGGTTGTGCTATCCATGTCTAGGGTTCCAAAACACTTTCCAATGATTAGATACCACCAAAACGCATAGATATTCCATCATGCATGAAAATAATGTAGATAGAACACAAAAGTAGTGAAAGAGATTCTATTGCATATATGAAACTACAATGAGTTTAGGTACATTACATCCAACCCCAATGAAATAGAGTTTATCTACTCCTATACATCTAGAGCACAAATGGAGTTGGAATGGTAGAGTGAATGAAGAAAGATGAATCCTTTAAGCTCAAAAGTGTCTCTGCCTTCGTCTTGAGTTCCAATAGTGTTCCTCCTACCAAAACTGCCTTTCTGTTTGAGTCTCGACACTTTTAATGTTTAAGGAAAATATGAAACTCGCTGGGCTAACAAGCCTTCCTCGTTGGGCTAGTGAGTCTTGGTCGCTGGGCGAGCACGTCTAGCTAGTTGGGCGAGTGACTCCAGACAGTTACTAGTGATTTTTCTCCAATCTTCCATTCTTTTCTACAAAAGTCCACAAACATCAAAGTAAACCTGTTTTTGAATAAAATAACAAAATCCTAAATTTTTTCATGGGATTAACACAAAAAATACATGAATAAAAGATAATTAAGAGATTCTAAAAAGTGTAAATAATAAGTAATTATCACACTTATCAACATCAACTACTTAAGAGTCACATCACCCCGTTAAAGGACAAAGTTAGAAGCGAGGACTCAATTGACAAAAGGAAATTTATTAAGTACTAGATCACAAAAAATTATCAACGACTTAATTAAAAGTTCTCAAATTTGTTAGGAATTTAAAGCATAATTAAACTTAAATTTTTTATATTTTGTGATGAATAAATGAAATTTATGGTAGGTTTTTAAATCTGTTTCTGTGTTATCATTATACCCAAATTTAATATATGGAATTACTTTTAAAATCTTAAGTAATAATTAAAAAGTAAAATGATAAAATTGTAAGGATTATTTTGCACGGTTAAAGTTTAAAATATTTGTTAGGAAAATTATACTTTGAATCCTATTTGTTGACTCTTATCTTTTACTCCTTGATGTGATTTAATGTGCAATATTGATTTTTTCAAAGAAAAGGATAGTGATACATTAATTAATGACTCACACTAAACCACATTAAGAAGTAAAGAATGAAAATAAGAAAATGAGAGTCATAGTATAATTGTCTTATTTATTAATTGGAAAAGATAAATTTAATAGTCAAATTATATATAAAAAAGTAGACAAATTTAAAGGAAATTAAATACTTTTTTCCCATGAATTAATAATTTTGAGAGAATTCATGTAAACCTTGTGAACACTTAATTTAATGAAGTTGGTGTGTAAAGGAAATAGTAATAAATGAAAAGAACTATTCGACTGTAATTCCCTGCAAATTTGGCAGTTTTGAAATTTACGTTCTTAAATTAGTTTCCATGGAAAAGCGAAATGGTAGGCCTAACTCCTAACTCCCCCCACATGGGACCAGAATCATTTGCATAACGAAATTGCATGGAAGGTAGTAACAAGGAACATGATCTACCACAGTTGTAGCACTCCATCACCAAGAAACATTTCCTTTCCTAACTATTCTGTTTATTTTTAAAGTTTACATAAAATATGGGAAAAAATAATACCTGAACTGACCAAGCATTCAGGTCTCAAAGGGGCACCAAAAAAGCATCACAATGTCATACTCTATTCTATATTTAAAAAATAAAAATGAAACAACGGAATATATGTTAAACCATAATCACATATCAAACACCTGTCCAGATAATTTTTTCTTCGTTGTAATATTTAACTTATTTATATTATTTGACACATTTTTATTCTAATATCTAATGAAAAACATGTTTGACACGTAAAAAAAAACATAATTAGATTAAAAAAACAGTTTCAGAATTAAAATATATCAAAATTTCAAATATAAATAAATTTCAATTTAACGTCTAACTTCAGAATCTAAAAATATATTTAATTTAAAAAAAATTGCAGTGTATAAAATGTAAAGAGGACCAAGTTTGAAAAAATTTCCACTATCCCCACCCACCCCTCTTCATCTTGACATTAGAGGAAATCCAGAGCCCTCTTCAACTTCATTTATCATCTCATCGCAGATTCTGAATGCCACATATGTTGTTGACAAGTGAATCCATGAAAATTAAGATGTGAACGGGACAAATGTTCCCACCAATTTTCCTTTCTTACTTGGTCCACTTTCCTGCATATGGATTGGAGGAGCACCACTCTTGATTCTACTAGCTAGAATATGTGATGCCACCACAAAATTCCCCCATCTCAATACTCAAACTTCAATATCATCTTCTCTATAACCTCTAATAATTTGGCAAAAAAAACAAAAACATGAAATTAAGCCCAAACCCATCATGAATTTGATTGTGGCACATTAAGTGAGAGGGAAAAAGTGGTGCTATGCTTTGCTTTCCAACATCTTTCGATGTCTTCAGCTATTCTCTTGGCATCCATTGATGTACCAAGAAGGCCACGTTTGGTGAAACCAACTGCATACAGTCCATTCTCACCTTTCCATCCATTTGGAAATGGCTTCGTAGGGAACCCATCTTTCTTAGAGAACATATCCCCTTCCTGCACATACGCCATTCCAATTACATTAGTTTTTTCTCCCCTTTATATCACTTTCACACTTCTCATATAGAGACTCTTTATTCTCCTGTGCTTTCCTCATTCACAACCGTTTACTTTCGTTAAATACAACTATTTGCCAAATTTTTAAATACTTGAAAACCGAACAACTTTTCATCAATCAACTACTTTTAAAACATAATCAATTGTTAGTTGTAAGATTTCGTAAATATAAATATTTAATATATGGAAATTTCAATCTTCATAATCGTAAAAGTCATAAATAAATACGTTGATAATTAATTATTATTTATATGTTGGGATTTTTTTTTTCTGCTAAGAGAACAAAAAAAACATAGAAAGCATTTACTTTTTTCTCTAACTTAAAATAATTGATGTACTTTCGTTTGAGAAAAACTAAACAAATAAATAATCTTCCATAGAAATTAAGTACATAAATATTTTATTTTCTGTATGTAAATATCTGTAAAACAACTCACTAAACGAAGCAGGATTAGAAATAAGTGTTTTAAAATAGGATGAAGTGTCATTTTAGTCTACTGAAAATGTAAAATCTCTGTATTAATATTTGAAAGTAAAAAAATTGAAAAAGAAGTTATATATGCTGACTTTAATCCTTAAAAAACATATTACGATTTTGTAAAATTTTAGGTTAAAGTGAGTAAAAATTGTATATTACACTAGAATTAGATATTAAAAGACAGTAATTTTCATTTTAAATTATGAAAATGAGCATCATAGAACAAAGAGATATGATTTTGGTTTATTTAGGTTTTAAATGATTGAAAGAAAAGAAAAGGAAAAGGAGTTTTATATATGGACGCATAATGTTAATATACCTTGAGCCAATAGGGCACATTACTTTTGTAACCAGTTGCCAATATGATGGCATCAAAATTCTCTGTCCTTCCATCAACAAATTCAACTGTATAACGTTTTAACCGCTTGATGCCTGGTCGCACCTGCAGCAGGCAATATATTGTGTTGTAGTAGTAGTAGTACTGCATGCAGTGTTCAAACAAAACAAACAACAATCTAATGAAAATAATTACGCTCCCCAACAACATCATTCAAATAATAATGATAATTCTTTTGTCCATTAGCTTTTGTAACATTTCACATATTATAAAGCCCTGTGATTTGACTGAAACCGCACAACAATGGAAGATGTTGCCAATACAAAACCAACGCTGAAAAAAACATGTAAATACGAGTCATTTAATTGAAAATTCACAATTAAATAAAAAGATTATGGCTAGTAAATGCTACTGTTGTGCTTCAGGAAAACCATTTTAATACTTAAAGTTGGTCTTTGTAATTGATTAAACTATTCAGAAGGTAATTACGCAAACTTGTTTTAGAAATTAACATCGTACTTTCTTTAAGGGGTGAACTTGCACTAAGAAGAGAAAATTAAAGTTAATTTTGTTCTAGGCTTTAAAAGTATGCATTTATGAATTATTCATAAATTAATTACAAAAAATGTTACAAAGTTATGCTTTTAAGCGATCGATTTGCAGAAGGATGAACAGTGATGATAAAAAGATGTTAATATGCAATTTACTCCTTTAAAAGGACGTGCTATTCATAAATTTCTCCCATCGAGATCAATGTCAATTTGTAAAGAACTTCATCCACGAAGGATTAACTTTTGTATAACACAACAAATTACTGTCATTTTGAAGGACCAAATTACAAAGCAACCTAATGAAGATTTTTATGACTCCAAAACTTTAGGATTTGCCTACTCAAGTAAAAGAAATGTTTAAAAAAGAAAGAAAAAATCCATCTACTCTTTTATAAACAAAAATACCTCGTACACATTTATTTCAAATTAAACCAATGATCATCAAATTCTTATTTTTGTCACTTGACATTGATGCACACAAACTGAAGGGTTCCAGAAAAGAAAAGTTGAAAATTAATTTAATAAAACGGGAAGTACCTTTATATGTCCACTTTTGATCTTGGCAAGGGTACCCACATCAAGCACTGGTGTCTTTCCGGAGAGGTTTTTGAGTTGAAGGGGACCCACTTTTGGCCGGTCCAATCCGAACCGGGCCGTGTCACCAAGCATGAACCATGACACTATGAGAAGAAACCGATCCACAAACCGAATTGGAAGCCACTTCAGCAACCACATGGACAACCCAAAAGTTGATTTTCCCAGCATCTCTCGTGGTAAGATATGTACCTTCATACCCAAAAACAAACAACATAAAAAAAAAAAAACAATTAAACTCCATCATATGGATAAATTCAAAAATGAATTCAGTGTATTTCACTAATCCAATAACAAAATGCAGCGTGAAAAAGTGGTATAAATTCTTGAATAATGTTTTCCAGACACCCAATTAGCATTGATCTACATCTTGACAAAGAAATGTCAAATGACTGTTTATGGTGTTAGTATCCATATATTAGGGTTAATTTGTCTCGTCTTACATACTGGATAAATAGATTAAATTAACAAACAAACGTTGGATTTTATATTAGTTTTATTTCCTGATTTTGGTTTTCACTAAAGATATCTTCCAACCAATATTTAAAAACTAATTTTTTTTAAAATCATTGAACAGGTTTTATTTTTCATAACACGGTGTTTTTGATACACACTGTGTAAAATTGAACCTAAGAGTGCTTAATCTACAAATGCATATATTATATAATATAATAAAATAGGAACCGTGTGGTGAGAGTTTCTCAGTGTTTCCCCATCATAACAGCTAAGAATTATGAGAATTTGAGTATGCAGTGAATGGATACAGCTTGAATACGAAAAGAAGAGTGGAAGAAAAAGGGAAGAAAAAGGTAGAAAGAAGCCGATGTGGGAGGAAAACTTTAACCCTTGGTAGGCCTTCATTGTTTGCAGGCTATGGTCTCTACATATGTAATGGGAAAAAGAGTCTCTTTTCCTACGAAAATCATGGGAAGGAAAAAGGTGGGGGGAATCCCAATTAAAGTTAAATCTTACCATTTTTATAATATTTAGGGGGAGCTCTAAAATGAAATATATTTTAACATAGTCTTTTTTGAACAAGCCAAACTTTGAAGGTGGTGTAGTTCACTTGCATATATGTTATGCCTCACAGTGTCATCACCCGTTTTCTTTATTTTCTCTTTTCAGAATGAACAGAATAGGACTTGGAATATCATGTAAGAACTTTGAACAGTATATATATGCCATGTTTTCCATAGATGAAAGTCAAAATACTTGTATGAGGCGGCAAAAATTAAAATGAAAACAACCCCATCCCGCACCCAGGTTTTACATAACAGACAACCCATAGTCCAAAATACCACGACACGAAAAAAAAAAACTAGAATCTCAGAGAAGCAAAAACAGGTATATCTTGTTCCCACGCATTCATGTTAAATCAGTGATTCCAAAACGTGCACACTTTTGACGAAAAAAAAACTCAAAATTTAGATTGGTTTTTAAATGTTTATTTCTTGAATACAACTAGAATTTGCTGACCGTGTTTTTTGAAAGAAAGAGAAAAAGAGAGAAAGTGTGTTCTTACTGTATCTCTGACGACAAGAGAAGGAGTAGCATTATGGTTGCAAAGATCCAAGCACACTTCCATCCCAGAATTCCCACACCCAACGACCAACACTGTCTTCCCGCGAAACTCTTCCCCACTCTTGTAAAGACTCGTGTGCTTTACGGTCCCACTAAAGTCCCCCATTCCCTCAATCTGAGGCAGCACTGCCTCTGCATTCTCACCGGTGGCCACAATCAGCCACCTACACAGAAATTCTGTTGCCACCTCCCTCTCGTTAAAACTCCTGACCTTCCAAAACCCAAGAGTGGCATCAAATTCAGCATGCCTAACGGTCTCATTGAAGCGTGGCCTAATGGCAAACCTCTCAGCATAGGTCTCCAAGTAGTGTATGAACTGTTGCTTTGTGGGGTATGTTGGGAAGTCACAAGGGAACCCCATCAAGGGGAGTTCACAAAACTGCTTTGGCAAGTGAAGGTGAAGCCTGTCATAGGTCTTTAGTTGCCACAAAGATGCTATGCAGTTGGATCTCTCTAGGATTAGGCTTGGAACTCCTTTCTCTTTCAGGTATGCTGCTGTTGCAAGCCCTGAAGGCCCTGCTCCCACAATCACTGCCCCTGGCACCCACACACATCTCTCTCTACTACAACTACTACTTTCTGATGACTTCTTCATTCTCTCTATCAATAAAGGATCATGTGCTTGCTTCCCCTCTAACTCTCTCAACCAATAGTCCATCCAAGAATGCAATGAAGAACAGCAACAAGCTGGATTCTTTAAACAGATCCATCTCAGGGACCTGGAGGGATTAGTGCATGACTCTCCACCCCAAAGACAAAGTTGATTGATTCTATGTTTCAACACAACTGGGGGCCAAGGTTAACTAAAATCACAACTGAAAGTGAAAGCTCTGTGCTGTTTCAGGATTTGGGATGTGATTTGGTGCTGTGGAGGATTGGGATTGTGAACAAGTTCCTTGAATTTTGGAGGGGATTCCGAAAGGGTCTTATCCACTATTGTGCAAAATGGAAAAACAAAAAGAGAGAACAAAAAATGAAGAAAATTTCTGTTTTTCTTGTTTGGTTGTCTGTATTGTTCAATGGAAGAGGGTTAAACAGAAGGATGAGCACCAACTACGGGGCAAAATCAGCATTCATCACAGAGAGAGAGTGAGAAGGATATCAGCATTCATCACAGAGAGAGACTGAGAAGGATGGTGATATATCTCTTTTTATGTGTGTGAATATATATATATATATATATATATATATATATATATATATATATATATATATATATATATTCCTATTCTGCTTAGTTCAAGAATTTAAATCAGCCAAAGCAATTAAGCAAGTGGTAAAATGAGGAACAAACAACACTAGCTGTGGGGACATCACATTATGATTAGTATTTAGCTGAGAATTCGTATATATATATATATATATATATATATATATATATATATATATATATATATATATATTAAATTGTTATTTGATTTATGTTTGTCAATATTATGGAAGATTAGGGGTTGAAATTTTGGGGGAGATATTACTTAAAATTATTCGTTTGAAGACTTGAGTTAGTTTAGAAAAATAATATGCATAAGAGGTAAAATTAGCAGAAGAGCTGGTAGTGATCATTGGCATTGGACAATGTGGAGGAGCTAAACATGGACCTGGTGGAGCATGAATTGTTTCCAAGATGACATCCACGTTAGTGGGTTATTTATCAAATGGGCTTTAGTATTATTTCATAATATTTATATACATCTTGTTTGCCTTGATCATTTGTAAAACTTTCGATCTTTGAGAATTATGTTATTAGTAAAAAATGTTTTTTTTTTTTCCATCAGATTTGAGCGACAACTTTTAGTAGGAGTTAAACTTTATAATTGTATATTTTTCCACTTAAAAACTTAAAGAAACGGAATATAATATCACTCAAATAAAAACTTGTTGATTATAATTGCTTTTAGATTTTTAAATTGATAATTAGTTAAAATTAATTTGTGAATTTAGGTTTTCTTTACATTTAAATTTTGTTTTAATTTTAGTATGAATAGATTGCTTTCACTTGCACATACGTACTGACGACGTATGATGTGGTTGACTCCGGTACAAGATAAGCGAAAATTAACTTCTTTAATGACGGATCGTAATATTAGAATTACTTTTAATTTTCTGGATATGATTCTACAAGCAAACCTTTAGCCAAGTCACTTGGCAACAATTTAGTGTTGTTCCTTATGTAATGTGATTCGACTTGAATATCATAATAAAAAACAGGTACGATATATTTTTTCTTAAAAAAAAAATCATATAATATTTAGTTTTAATCTAACTGTACTACACTTGGTCGGCCCAACAAAACATGCCATCACTTATCATCCTCTGTCGCTATAGATGCACCGACACAGGCTGGGGGACTGGTGTACTACACCTAGACGGCCTAACTTAGCTACAACCATGAGATCTGCCTACATAGCCCCTTAAGGACGCAAACTATGATCATGTATAGCGAACAATCAATAGTAAACGACCTAAGCCGCCAACTTGAGCAAATGGAGTGAGAACTTGATAAACCTAACACACTACCAACCAGGATCGTAGGGCCCTCAATAACCAAACTATGGGACTTGGACTTGGCCCAGTCAAAAGCTCAGCCCACTACGTGGCCAGACATAATTAATATTCTATAAATACACATGGATCCCACGAATTAAAGGTACGCATTCATTAATCCCCTAATAACGAGATTTAACTTTCTAAGAATTCTTAGCTGACTTGAGCGTCAGAGTCTCTTCCGCAGGTAACCCCTCCCGAGTCCAAATCGATCAAAACCGAGACACCAGCAGACAACACATACATACCGGAAGAAAACTTGCTAGAGAGACTGCAGATTGAGGTAAGGTGATACTCTATCTAACATCTCTTATTTGTTCTTCGCAGGAACACTAACAATCATATTCCTCCCTTGAAATGTATTGTATTTAAATGTCTTTTAAGGTGTGAGTAATAATGAGCATGGGCCTGAGAGCAGCTTAATTAAGCAACTTATAAAATAAGTGTTTAGCGTATAAAATAACACTAATTGGAGAGGAAATTGAGTTAATTTTTCTATCTAGTCATTTCTTTTTAATTATTTAAATTAATATTATTATCCTAAACCTGCATCGGTTTATTATAAAAATAATGAATAATTGATGGTACAATTTTTAAAAAGAAAATATATAAAATATTGTAATAAATAAAGACATAAGGAGTTTTTTTATTTCATCGTACACATTTGTTTTTATTTTTCTTTCGATATATATCTTTTCTTTTTTAATATATATAAATAAGTGATATATTTATATTGTTCCAAAACAGAAGAGAATTTATTTAGTGTTTTGTTGGTTAAAATGGATATACATGTAGTTATTCTTTTCGATTTGTCCAAATTAATTCTATTATCCTAAACATGATGGTGAAGAATTGGTTCAATAAAATGTTGTTTAGAAGATTATGAGACTATTTGTCATCACTAACAAAAATAGATATTTAATGATCGATGGCAAATTTGTAAATAAGTAATCAATATTTACGTTTGATGTCTTGAGGTTAGAATTAAACATTGCAGTTTACGTTTGACTGCATAAGACTGCACATAAATTTACGTCTGACTACACCTTGTCACATTTAAATTTACGTCTAATTGCACCCTGTTCGACGTAAACTTACATCTGACCTTAGGATGTCAAACGTAAATGTTTAATTTTATATATTAGATATTCTTCTCTAGTGGCTTCGACTGCACAAAAGGGTTTAGTTTTTCTAGTTTTTGTGGTACGCAAAAGGGACGACGGTGTCACGATTTCAATGGTTTATTTCTCGTTTGATTCTGTTTTCGTGTGCATCCATTTTTGTTTGCCTCCATTTTCGTTTTTTGAAACCTTGAAACCCTCCAATTTGCGTAGAGGCTACGGAGGATGATGATTGGCGACAGTGGAGACAGTGTTTGCTCTAATTATAGTGGTGATGCAACGATGGGTCTCCTTCCAAGAGCAGCGGCTGCGTCAACCACTATCCACGATGGTGTGTGACAAGTGACCTCCTAAAGCGCCCCTTTTCTGTGTTTTCTGTCAATGTTAGGTCTTTTCTGTTGATTATTGACATATGAAAATTAGTTTTGATTGACATTAGTATTCCTAAGTTTTGTCTTGTTGATTGCATGTTGATCCATTGTATTAATTTTTCCATGACTCATTATTTTTTTTCAATGTCGAAAGACTTTGTTTGAATAATATTTTTTCTATAAACTATTTTTTACTTTATATTTATTAGTGATTTGATTAAATTATATTTTTAATTTATATTATATATTTCAATAGATATTTTAGATGTTGAATGTTTATATAATATCATATTTATTATATGCTTCATTATTTTATAGATAAATTGAATGAACCTTAGTTCTCGTTTGAGATTTAGTGCAAATGCTTCAATTTGAATCATTTGTATTAAGTATTGAATTGTCTGATCGAACAGTTTGGAAAAATTATTTTTCAAAATTTGGTAATGCGTGTACGTTGTAAGCGTATGCATAGATTTGATAGAATTTTGGTTACCTTTTTGTGTTGTTCTCCAGATGCATACTTGATTGTGGTCATGAATAACCACTTTCATTTCGTGTATTTCAGAGATCAATATGAAATGCTGTTGAAATTTTATCAATTTTATGATGATAGACTTCTTCATGTACGTGTTAACGAATTATGAAAAATATTTTTTTCTTAATGGGTAGGGACCTACCTTTTGAAAATTAGAAATCTGAGAATGATGGAGTTTGTTACCAACGTAGTATAGATCAAAGTTGGATGAATGCATGTCACCTTAGTGAAGAGTATGAAAAGGTATTTCGAAGTTTTGGATATTTAATTAGAGTGTATTGCTTCATGTGAATTATTAACTATTTCCTTTTTAGCCTTTCAACAATTTGAATTTCAAACATTGTAATGTTATGGCTTCAATCATCTAGATTCTCTTGCAGTCTTTAATCTGCAAAGTCTTTTCCTATCCCGTGATTAATATATATTAATATGAAAATAATTAGAATGATCAATCAGAGAGGAATTTGAAATACTTCCTTATCTGAATAATTTGATATTTGATTAGTGTTCTACATATTCTTCTAATATCTTTACCAATATCTTCATTTATCTTTTTTTCCATATTCTATCTTTAATCAGAGTATCAAAAAATATGTTGAGACTTGATACATATTTCTTTTTATCATCTTGATCATCAATTTCAACATTTAGATTTGTTTGATCAATTTACAATTGATCTTGACCACCTTGTGATTGAATATATTTCTCTTATGCAATTTGAACTTGATTTGCTTAATCAATATGATACTCGTTAAGTGCTTTGAGTTTTGACTCATTTAGTAATTCTTCTAAATAGGTCGTCTAACGGAAGTACTCGTCTAATAGGTGTTTCAATGTTATGCTTGATGAGTTGAATTTGACTCATTTGATGGATACTCATCTAAAGCCTTTGTATGCTAGCATTGACATGTCTAACATCTCACCTTGACTCGTTATATAGACGCTTGTCTAGTGTCTTTGTGTGCTATAGCGTTGACTCATCTAACATTGCATTGATTTTTCTCATAGTTACTCTTCTTGTATCTTTTGCATGCCTTTTTCATTGAGTCGTCCAATACCTCATGTTGACTCATCTAATGCTTCTCTTCTTTGCTCATCTACTTGCTTTCTTTTACTTCACTACTCTTATGTAAAAGTCTAGTGCTTTGCTAGTCTAGGTTAACTCGTTTAGTCAATGTAGTCATCTAATACTATATTTTTCTCTTTGCACTATTTGAGTTGTTTGGTCCTTGTATTCTAACATGTTGCCTTGAGTCATCTAACAGGTTCAATAAACCCAGGTCATTTTGACACTTGTGTAGAGTAAAACCCAAGAAATTTAAATAATTAAATAAATAATTATTTAATAAATACGGGTAGTAGAAGTCTTTATGGCATTTAATGTTAATTATTGTGATGTGGAAAGTACTAGCTCAAATGGTTGGGAGTACTTAGTTGTGTGAAAGTTAGGTTTGAGTCCTTTGTATGCTAATTGTATGATATTTTAAGGCAAACTAAGACCACAAATTCTGAGTGAAACATGAGTTTAGAGTGAATCAAAGGAGTTGAATTGTGGGAGCACTAAGGGGAGCCATTTTGGGTCAAGAAGAACTCACCACTTCAATTTTAAGCAAAGGAAACCAGGTTAGGGGAGCTGTCCTTATGTGTTTTAAAAATTAAATGGTATGTGTTGTGATTGTGAGTCCTACTCTTGTCATTTTATGCTTGCGTGCCATGAAATTTCGTGATCTATGTGATGTGATTGAGACGTTGATTTTCTGATGTTATTTGATAAGTCACTTGTGCCTCTATATGAATATGATGAGAGTTTTATACTATATGGTTGTTTGTGGTTCAATCTCAAGTTTTGGTGGTTCAATTGGGTTTAAAACATGTCCATGAGTTTGGCTCGCTATTACAAATTACCTGGCATCGATTGAACTGTGTTTTGGTATTTTTTTCTAGTGTTTACGTGCGTAAATAGGGAAGACGTAAATTATTTTCGCTCAAGCGAGCAAGCCTCGCCTAGGCAAAAGTAGTAGAGACTCGACCCTAATTCTGCTCAAGCATCTCGCTCAAGCGGAGAGCCCATGTTTTGGGCGACAAAGCATCTCGCTCAAGCGAGAGTTCCTCGCCTAAGTGAGAAATCGTGGAGACTGTGTGGTTCTGCTCGAGCATCTCGCTCAAACGAAAAGTCCTGTTTTGGGCGACAGATCATTTCGCTCAAGCGAGAGTTCCTCGCCTAAGTGAGAATTCATAGAAAATTCGTGTTTACTGCTTGACTCGCCGCCTAAGCGAAAGACTTTGGTTCTCCGCGAAGGGTGATCTCTCCCAAGCGAGAATTCGTAGAGTACCATTGTAATGCGCTCGCTTAGGCGAGAGAGCCTAGCTTAAGCGAGACAGGCCTGGTCGCTTGGGCGAAGGCTTCTTGCTTAAGCGAGATTAATGCAGTTTGGTGTTTTTAAACAAGGTGGTTTGCACATGTAAAGTCACTTGGCGACGCTTAGGCTACGTCAAGCGATCTTGTTGTAGGTGTGGGTTTGTGTGTGATGTTTGTATGCAATAATGCAGACTTGGATCAGGAGATGTTGTGCCATGAGCAGGTAGGTTCATGGATGGTGGTGAACACGTGATGATATGAGCAGGGAGGTTCATATCCAATTACTCTCGTGTGGGGATACGAGCGAGGTAGGTTCGTATGTTCCATGCTCACACTTGAGAGATGCTGCGTGCGGGGGGCTACGTAGCTGGTGGATCACGTGTGTTGGACTACGGGCGGGTAGGTCCGTAGAGTAGGACTACAGACGGGTAGGTCCGTAGAGTAGGACTACGAGCGGGGAGGTTTGTAAAGGTAGGACCATGAGCGGGCAGGTTCGTGTGAGCATCATAAATCTTGAGTCCAGGACTAACTATATGTGTGTGTGAAGGTTGAAAAGCCTTGAGGATTAAGATTTTGGCCAAGAACTAACTAGGATGAATCAGATGGGTGTATTACTTTTATTATGTTATCTTATGTGTTATTTTATTTATAAGCTCACATTTTCTGTTTGTGCTTGGTGATGATCATGTAATTCTTTACACGGTAGTAGATGATGATATAGGTGATGTCGTTGACGCTTGAGACGGAGAGAGGGGCTAGCTTGGGATTTTAGCTAGGAACTTATTCGTGTTTACTATTATTTTCATTGGATTTTGGAAAATTGTAATAACTTTACTACTATTATTAAATAGCCTTTGACGTGTTGTACAATGTTTTAAATTTCCCGCATTTTTGGGAATAATAAAATTTTGTCGTATTATTTTCAATTATTATTTATTTATTTAATTAAGTAAATTCCAGTAGGGATGTTACATGTAGAACTTTAGTCATTTGATGGCTTGGTCATCTAATCCAGCCTTCCACTCGTCTACCATGTGCTTTCAACTAAGCTTGTCTAAGCCTTGCATTTTCATATTTTGGTTCTTTCTTTAAGCATAAATTTTTTCTTTGTTGAGCTGTTATTAGCTTAAACTCATTTACCACACATTAGCTGAATAAAACATATGCATATGTACATTCACATTCACAAGCAGTTACTGCGCACATTCTTGGGTCGTCTAATGGTTATGTTCATAAATCTAATGAAGTTTAATGCTTGTCAGACCCTTTTCAACATCCAATGCTTTATCTAAGGTATTGTTCTAACATTCTAAACTTTTGTAGACACATCTTATACACATCTAAACCTATTCCCTCGTAGAAACATCTAATGGGGTTTTCTTGTATCTAATGCAAAAAATCTCCCCTTTTTTTATTGATGACAAAACTATTATGAAACATGCTATCCTTCTTATGTTTAACGAATTATTGTTTTGTGTAGACAACAAAATTAATGTTCAATTTATATTGATACCACTTGTTGAGATATTTCTTATGAAACTTAATCATTTATCCATATTCGTTAGAATTGATAAAGCAATAATTTATCATAGAATAAGCAAGTATAGATCAACAGATAAGTCATACAACATTGGTTAAACAACACTTGCTGGTTAATTCATTTATATCATTTGTCGATTACCATTTGTTGAATATTATTTTGTATTGTTCTATTAAATCTTTGGTCATATATACTCCTCTTTACTTAAGCGCCAATATTCCCCCTTATTTATATGTCTCTTTTATCTTTATGTTTTCTTTCTATGTCTCCTCATGTTTTATATTCCTTTAAGTTGTACTTGTCCAATTTTTGTTTCTTTTTATTTCTTCATGTTTCATTTCTACGTCTCCCCTTTTTTCATCAATCAACAAAAGGTAATGAGTAAGGCTAAAATGTGAGAACAAGATTCAGTGAAACAATTTTTCATTAATAGAACAAAATTAAATAGGTAGATAATACAATGACAAATTACAATCAGGATTGAGGAGGAGGAAAAGGATCAGATGAAGATGAAGGGTTCAAATTTTTTAGGATAGCCATAAGAGTAGTCTTCACTTGTTCAACAATCATTACGGACATATCCTTCAACCACTCTTGCTTTATTTAATCCATCTTTTTTGACATAACATCGTCTATAAGATATTTGATATCCTCTTGAGGAGCATGATTTTGACTTTTAGAAGCTTGCTTTTGAGTGTGAAGATACTTAATTTGAAGTACTTGTTGCTTCTCTTCCATGTTAATTATCTCTTCAGGCCTTTCTTCTTGTAGAATCTATTGTTGCATAGTTTGAGATTTTAGCGATATTAGAACTATGCATACAAATTTTCTTTTTCTTTTGAGTTCAAGTTAATCCACGTTATATGAACAAATATCTATGGATAAAAATAGTGGATTGCGATTTTTCCATGATATTTTCTTATAATTGTTTCCTCTAACCTTATAATATCCACTAACTCCCTTGGGTAATGATATTTTCTTATAATTGTTTCCTCTAACCTTATAATATCCACTAACTCCCTTGGGTAAGCCTTGCAAGTATGAAACGACGTTGAAGTTTTTTCCTTAAGAAACATGGTCGTCACGTGGTCAGGGTAGTAGGTGTAAGTAAAAGTGATGATGAAGATAAATGTGTGGCTATGTTGGCCTGAAATGTCTTTGTTGTTTGATGAAGAGGCTTTATCATTGTATCTCCATAGCATCTTGTTTTGCACATCATAAGCATCCTCATGAGTTAGTTCCCTTAAGAAAAGATTTTCAAAGTTGAGTTAGGGTCTTGAAGCTTTTTGTTTTGTGTGAAGGGAATTTAGGAAGCATATGAGATTTGTTTATCTTCAAACTCAATGCCCTTTCTCTTAGACATATATGATCAGGTGCAATTTTAATTACATTAGGGAAAATACCAAAAATAAAGCCATTAGTGAG
The DNA here is from genome assembly GCF_037176805.1 of Vigna unguiculata. NCBI lineage: Eukaryota > Viridiplantae > Streptophyta > Magnoliopsida > Fabales > Fabaceae > Vigna > Vigna unguiculata. The sequence goes on along the minus strand of NC_140799.1, from coordinate 22,631,041 downwards.
ATATTTTTGTACTTGGCTAAGGTCTTCTACTGTTGTAGGGTAATTAGGATCATGGTAACTGTACAAAGGATATTTAGTAAGCATGGGCCAAATTTTTACAAGGCTATTAGCTTTAGGCACAAATTCTACTATTATGATTGGCAGTTGAGGATGAGTGAGAGGTTTTGAAAAACGTATGAGATTTTTCTACATAGGTTGAAGATAGAGTATCATAAACATTTTTGGTATTTGTGTTTGCCTATTTATACGAAGGGTTTTGTGGAATATTTAACAGAGGCTAGGTTATGGTTTTGTATGTACAAAAGTCGGTAAAAGAGATTCTACTAGAGATATATGTATAGGGTTATCTATGAGAAAAGGAAAGCTAACGGGTGTAGGAATAGGTACCTCAATAAGACTCTTTTTGGAGAACTAATTTTGTTTTGGATCTTCTGGGAACTCCAATTGTTGAGAGAGAATTCTTCCCTTTTTTTGCTTTATTGGTAAGGGAAAATTCTTCCTCTTGGTTGTTTCTTATTTAAAACTTTTAGTTGACTTATCGAGGAATGTGATTCCTTTAAGGGAAGGTTGTTATACCCTTTTCTTTATGTTGATCTTTGGTCAAAGTTGCAACTTTTCCTTTGACCAAATCAAAGTTTTCAAAAGTGCTAATATAAAGAGGTTCCATATTTTATAGTTTATATCTTTCCCACTCATTAGGGTCCAGGGGTTTTAGATTTATTGATTCTTAAGGGATGTCCAACTTCATCAACTTAAAGTTGGATAGAGACATTATTGGTTTCTTTATGAGACACCTTCCTTTACATAACACTTTATCAAAGTCTTCTTTATCCTTTTCATACAGTTTTACATATACATTTTCTTTCAAACAAATATTATTAATCAATGGAGAATATGGAGCAAACTTTGCATCTTTTCCAATCTGTGAAAGTGACTTTATCAACTTCAAATACAGTACATGAGGAAAATTAAAAGGTATATCTGCTTGGGAGTGATAAATGATGAACTTGGCTAGTTCGTACATGTGATCCTGATAACCCTTCCTAGGAAGAAAGACTTTGTTATAAAGTTATTGCCAAATTTTAGCCACATAGTAGAGCATTTTGTATACATCCTTAGGGAGATTTTTCATACCATTAAATGTTTCCTCAAACAATTTTCTTCTGATCTTTCCATTATCTAAATAGTGTAACCTTCAATTAGAGTGAAAGCAATTTGCAATCCAATAACATTTTTTGGCTTTAGGAATGACTTACTAATATAGTACTGCTTTGCTTCCCACTTCAATCTAGACAATGCTTTGTCCATCAAAATTGGAGTTTTTCCAAAATTCCTTGATAATTTTGGGTTCAGAAAAGAACTTTTTGATGCCACACTTCTCAAGTGTTTTAAAGAATACAAGACAAAAACCATCAAAGTCTTTAGGATTCACATAATATTCTATTTGAATGACACATTTGTCTGATGGTTTTCCAAATTCTAAGGTTGTGATTTAACCAAATATTCAATATTGATGTGGGCCACTTTTACAGTGTGAAACAATATTGGATTTTGCAAAAAGTGAGTTTTTAGGGTTTGGAATCAAGCGAGACTTAGATGTTTTTGTTAGCACAACAAACCTTGGTGCAAAGATTTGATAAAGCAAAGTGCAAAAGATCACATCTGGTTGATGAAGATCCATTCAATGATCATGTTTCTATAGTGTTAAATCTAGAAATAAATTGTAGAATATGATGTTTACATGTTATACCATATTTGTAGGCTATATGACATAGATTAGATGTCTTGTTAGTCTAGTGTGTCCTTTTTAATATGTTAAAATGAGTTTTAACAGGTTAAAAGGCTTGTTGTATATAGTTTTTGGTATGAATGTATTCAATCAAGTGAATTGTTTTTCAATCGATTGATTTCACTTGATTGTATGGAAAATTCAACCGATTTATTTCACTTCAACCGAACTATATAAGCTATGTTTTAGAGAGTAGAGGCACAATTTTGAGTTTTTGAGCGTGAAATCCTGTCATTGATCACTGGAAAACTCTCTCTCTAAATCACACAGCTACAAGGTGAAGATTGAAGATCTTGGTTGATTTTTGAGGCATTTTGGCTTGGTAGAAGCTTGAAGAAATCGTGTATGGTAGGCTAGGGAGAGCCCCCATCAGGGTTGTAGTTGAGATTTTTTTGTGAGTCAAAAATCTTGGTGTTTTCTATTGTTCAAAAGTGTAATCTTGATTTGTGATTTGTAAAACTTTTGTGATTTGTGATTTGTAATCTTGATTTGTCTTGGTAAACTAGAGTTAACTAGTATAAAACAATTGGCTAATTCTTTTTCCCTTATCTCACTCACTTTAAAATCTCAAGAAAACCAAGCGAATCATTCTTTGTTGTGTTTGAATGTGTTTATGTGTAATCTGATAGTGCAATCTTGTTCAAAATACTGTTTGGAACGAATCTTGTGTGAGAAAGTATGTTGTTTGAGTCAAATTCGTGAAATCTGCATTTTGCATAATTTCCTAGTATTTTAGCCAATTGTTTTGAAATTTTAATCAACTGATTCATAGGTTTATGAACAAATTAACCTGCTATTTTTATTTTTGACCGGTTGAAAGTGTACTTTCCTACAGCTTTTGCATTCAAATTTTGTGGTCCATTTGATTCAATCAAAAGGGGTTTTAAGCTTTCGAAAAAGTTTTATACAACCAATTCAACCCCCCCTTTATTGGCTTAAACCACCATTTCATTTCTAACCGTTTGGAGAAAGTGTAGAGTGAAAGAAAGAAATTGAGAGGTTTTAAAAGGGTTTTTGGCTATAAAAGATTAACACTTTCTAGCTTGAATTTTCATTTGGCAAAATAGTCAAGTCATAAAGAGCATTACACATCATCATCTAATGCTATGAACATTTGTTGCATAGATCGTCTAATTGTTAAGAGCGTGTAATGTGATGTGTGTCTTAGACATTTAATGCTCACAACATTTAATATGTATGTTGTACACGCCCAAGTACCCCTTAAGGTACATGACCTGGCTGAGTACATGTCGAACCTCTAAGACGACATATTCTTGAGTTATGCCAATGAATCATGCCGGTATGATCATCACTAAGAAGAATTAAATCCAAGGTCAAACATCTTAATCTGATTATTAGGTAATTAGGCCGCTTAAACCGAAGCCCAACCAGTTACAACCCATGAACCATAATATAAAAGGTACATTTTATGAGGTACATGGATTACGTATTCATTAGCATTTATTCTCTGACACCTAAGACTAACTTTGGCATCTGATTGTCTTTTGCAGGCACCTCCATTCCCTTGCTTATGACATTGGAGGACGAGTACCCTTTGAATTTTAGGATGTGAACCCTTTGAAGCTTTCTAGGAGACTTTGCAGAGTATACTTTGACCTTGCAAGAACATTCTAAAGACCTATCTGAGGTCTTCTTAGCCTTAAGATCATATAACCTGCAATTATACCTAAAAAAATTTGTGTTTAGAGTAGATAGCGAAAAACTTCTAAGATTTTAATGCATAGGGTATTGAAGCCAACCTAGAGAAGTGTCAAGTGGTGTTTGATATGAGTAGTCCCAAGAATATAAAAGAGGTGCAACAACTAATTGGGAGATTAGTGATATCATGGTTTTTGACAATATTAGTAGAAAAATATCAAGTCTATAATCATATTGTTGAAGAAATCGGCTAAGTTTGTTTGGGATGACACATTCCAAGAAAAGTTTGAGTAGTTGAAAAGGTGCTAAACTCGCCTCCAATTTTGTGAAAACCAAACACAACTCAGCTGCTATTGGTTTATATAGCGGCTAGTATAGATGCCTTTAATGTAGATCTAGTTCAAGAGATTTGTAATAATCAACAGTCAGTATATTTTATAAGTAAGACATTGCAAGACGTAGAAACCATATATCAAATTATACAAAAAGTAGCGCTATCTTTGTTGACATGAGAAGCCAAGGTGGTTTGCTTCTTGAAGATTTTATCAAGATTGAATGAAGCTCTTTTGAACTATCTTGAAGCCATAAACATTGGAATGAAGTCTACATTGATGAAGGAAAGAAGATTTGATGATATCCATGGTGATCAAGGCTGGAATGTGTGCTCTCCATGTAGTTACATCATTTAGAAAGTGTACTTTAAGTTTGTAATTCATGTTGTAGACCTTAAAGCATTAATTAGATGTAGTTTGGTCTTTTGTGTGTTTTTAATCTGTTGAATGGTTTTTCAACAGGTTAAAATGTTTCTTTTAATTTGTTGAATGGTTTTTTTAACAGGTTAAAAGGTTGGCTGCAGTAGTTTTAAACTGCAACAAATTCAATCAGTTGATTTAGTTTTTAATCGACTGATTTCACTTAAGTCAAGTGAAATCAACCTGTTGAATTTCGTAACAGTTTGACTATAAAAGCTGTGATTTTCGAAAGAGAGTGTTGTTGATCATTTTAGAGCACGATTTGATTCTGGAAACATGTGGAAACTCTCTCCTTCGTGATCATAGGTGTTGCAACTGTTGAAGATTGATCTTGGATCAATTCTTGAAGCTCTAGGCTTGGTTTGAAGCTTGGAGAAAGTGGGTTGTGGTAGGCAAGGCTGTGCTATCACTGAGGTTTGATCTTTCTCAAGCTTTGGGTGTGTGCCTGGTGGTTTTCCAGGTCTGCAAGAGGGTTCTTGCTGTGCTGGTGTGACTCTTGTGTGATTCAAGAGTCTTTTGTGGTGTTTTTGCATATTTTGGAAGTGTAAGGGTTGATACTTTGTAAAACTTTTGAAATAGTGCAAAGTCAAGCTAAGGTTGCCTTGACAAACTGGATGTAGCTCAGGTTTGAGTGAACCAGTATAAAAATTCGTGGTGTCCTCTCTTCTCTAACATTTCTCTCTTGCATTCTCATTTTAAAGTTTCAAGAACTTGTGCTTTAATCATCTTTTTCATGTTCTTGCATGTTTTCATAGCATTTGAAGCATTGAGCATGTTTGTATAATCATTTGGAACTGATCTTGATCATTCTTGAGCATTGTTTCTGGTTTATATTTCAAATTCACATTTTTGCATTTTTTCCCAGTATTTCAGTCGTTTGTTTTTCTGTTTCAATCGATTGATTATACCAGAACAGAATTTGTTTAGTAAAATCAATCTGTTAACTCTGTTTTTGACTGACTGAAAGTGTACAATTCAGTACTGTTTGCATCCTAACTTGGTGATATATTTGATTTAATAAAAAATGGTTTTTAGCTTGCAAAGATAGCCTAAAGTTTTAACTAGCCAATTCAACCCCCCCTTCTTGGCTTTTCAACCATTTCAAAACTAACAATTGGTATCTAGAGCAAGGTACTTGAAATTTGATCAAGTAAGGTCCTAAATCTATTTTGAACTACTTGAAATGGCTGAAAACAAGTTACCTTTTGGTGAAGGTGCCTCAATTCATAGACCCCCTATGTTTAGTGGCATTAATTAGCAATTTTGGAAAATTAGGATGAAAATCTTTATTGAGTCAATAGATCAAGGGATATGGGATGCAATCATAAATGGACCATATACTCCTAAGCATATTGTTGATGATGTGTAGGTTAATAAGCCATGGACTCAATGGAATGAGGAAGAAAGGAGGAGAGCCCAATATGATTGCAACGCAAAGAATATCCTCACTTTATCTCTCAACATGGATGAGTTTTTTCGTGTTTCACAATGCAAGAGTGCCAAGGAAATGTGGGAGGTTCTTGAAGTGACTCATGAAGGAACCAATGATGTTAAGAGAGCTAGAAAGCATGCCTTGATTCAAGAATATAAGCTATTCAAGATGAAACATGGAGAATCCATAGCGGATGTGCAAAAGAGATTCACTCACATTGTCAACCATCTCATAGGCTTGGGTAAGGAAATTGACAAGGAAGAGTTAAACATCAAGGTGCTAAAGTGTCTTGATAGATCTTGGCAACCAAAGGTCACGACTATCTTAGAAACAAGAGATCTATCCACTTTGACTACAGCTGCATTGTTTGGTAAGCTTAGGGAGCATGAGATTGAGATGCAAAGGCTTAATGAGCTTGAGTCAAGTGAGATAAAGGTCAAGAACATAGCCTTGAAGACTAGCACCAAGAAAAATGAGGAACTTGAGGATGAGGTGGCTGAATCAAGTGAGAGTGAGAACTTGAATCTCCTTGTTAAGAGGTTTGGTAGGTATCTCAAAAGGAAAGGTATCAAAGGTAATTCTAAGAGGTATACTTCCAAACACAATGAATCAAACTCTTCTAATTTTACATGTTATAACTGTGGAAAACAAGGACATATCAAAATTGAATGTCCAAATGCTAACAAAGAAAAGGAGAAGAGTGTTGATAGAAAAAAGGAGAGGAAGCCAAAGGAGAAACGTGCATACATTGCATGGGAGGACAATGATGATTCAACAACAAGTAGCTCCTCACAAGATGAGAGTGAAGAAGCCAACTTGTGTCTCATGGCTGGCTATGAGTCATCTTCCTCAAGCCAAGTAAGTTCTCTAGACTTAAATGACTATAATCAATTGTTGCATGATTTTGAAGAGTTGCATAATGAAGCAAACAAGATTTCTACATTAAACAATCGGTTGAAAGGCTTAAACATTTGGCTGGAAAACAAAGTTAGTCAACTGGAAAAAGAAATAGCTGATTTAAAAACTGATTTTGAACATTTGGAAATGATTTACAGTAATTCAACCGACTGTTTTAGAAATCACTTAGCTGAAAAATCCTGTGAAAACTGCACAGTTTTGAAAAATCAAGTGAAATACCTTATAAAGACTTGTGCAAGGTTCACAAGAGGAGAAACAAACTTAGAAGCTATTCTTGGTTCACAAAATTGTGTATTTAGCAAAGCTGGACTTGGTTTCCATCCTTCTTTTCAAAAGAAAACCAAGAAGTTCTCTAGTTTCTTTTCTAAAAGTATGCCAAGTGACATGCCATTCATTTCATGCAACTATTGTATGCAAAAAGGTCATGTTATTAAGAACTGTCATGCTAGAAAATATGATGTTCCTAAAGGGATTATGAAATGGATCCCAAAAGGATCTAGAAAGGCATAACCATGATGGACCCAACCTATCAAAGGGTACCAAATAATCCAAATCTGATTTGCAGGTCATGAAAGGTGATAAGAAAGATTTGTGGTACCTTGATAGTGGCTGTTCAAGAAGGGGATAAAACCAAATTTGCAAAGTTGGAGTGGAAGGAGGAAGGGTTTGTAACCTTTGGAGACAACAACAAAGGAAGAATCCTTGGAAATGGAGTCATAGGCAATAGATCCTCCTTCAACATCAAGAATGTGCTGTTGGTTGAAGGACTTAACACACAATTTGATAAGTATAAGTCAACTATGTGATAAAGGCTTTAAAGTCATGTTTGAACCAAATAGTTGTTTGATATATGATGCACATGGTAGTATTGTTTTGATAGGTAAAAGAGTCAATAATATATATCTACTTGACCTGCATCATGCATCATTTAGCATCCATTGTTTTTCTTACAAAAGAGGATGATACTTGGTTATGGCATAGAAGACTTTGTCACACACACATACAACATTTCAATCGGTTGAATAGAAAACAGCTGGTTGAAGGACTACCAAAACTCAAGTTTGAGAAGGATAGAGTGTGTGAAGCATGTCTAAAAGGAAAACAAACTAAGGTCTCTTTTAAATCCAAAAATATTGTTTCAACTGAAAGACCTTTAGAGATGCTTCACATGGATCTATTTGGTCCATCTTGAACCATGAGTCTTGGTGGCAATCTTTATGCATTAGTCATTGTTGATGATTTCTCTAGGTACACATGGACTTTGTTCTTAGCTGCCAAAAATGACATTTTTCATGCTTTCAAAAGACTTGTCAAGATGCTTGAAAATGAAAAGAGTTCCAAGATAGTGTTTATTCGAAGTGATCATGGTGGGGAATTTCAAAATGAAAAGTTTGAACACTTTTGTGAAAAGCATGGTATCAACCATAATTTTTCTCCACCAAGAACACCACAACAAAATGGTGATGTTGAGAGGAAAAATAGATCACTTGGGGAGCTAGCTAGAACTATGTTGAATGAAAACTCACTACCTAAGTACTTTTGGGCTGATGCAGTCAACATTGCTTGTTATGTCTTAAATAGAGTGTTGATTAGGCCAATTTTGAAGAAAACCCCTTATGAGCTTTTCAAAGGGAGAAGGCCTGTTTTAAGTCACCTAAAAGTATTTGGATGTAAGTGCTTCATCTTAAATAATGGCAAAGAAAGTCTTGGCAAATTTGACGCAAAAGCGGATGAAGGTGTTTTTCTAGGCTATGCTACACAAAGTCATGCATATAAAGTCTATAATAAGAGATTGATGACTGTTGAAGAGTCTATGCATGTTGTATTTGATGAAACTAACCCAGAATTGCAAGATCAAGTGTCAAAGAATGCAGATGAGGAAGATCTACTGTAGGAGCAGATTTCTGCTGCAAAAAAGTCCACTACTGCAGGAAATCAGTTGGCTGAAAAGGAAAAACAGTCGACTCAAAAAACTGCAGACAACAAATTGCCCAAGGATTGGATCCAGCCTAGAGGTTTATCAAAGGAAAACATCATAGGTGATATCAAACAAGGAGTATCTACTAGACGTAGGATTGTATTTTGTGAACATGTTGCATTTGTATCTCAAATTGAACCTAAGAATGTGAATGATGCTTTGAATGATAGTAATTGGATTGTTGCTATGCAAGATGAACTTAATCAATTCACAAGAAATGATGTGTGGTCTCTAGTGCCTAAAACTAATGACATAAACATAATTGGAACCAAATGGGTTTTTAGAAACAAAATGGATGAAGATGGTAATATAGTAAAAAACAAAGCTAGACTAGTTGCTAAAGGTTATAATCAAGAAGAAGGCATTGATTTTGATGAAACTTATGCACCTGTAGCTAGGCTAGAAGCTGTGAGATTACTCTTAGCATATGCTTGCATGTGTAACTTTAAATTGCATCAAATGGATGTGAAAAGTACATTCTTGAATGGTTTCCTAAATGAAGAAGTGTATGTTTCACAACCTCCTGGATTTGAGGATCATCTCTATCCTAACCATGTATTCAAATTGAAAAAAGCCTTATATGGTTTGAAACAAGCACCAAGGCAATGATATGAAAGGCTAAGCAATTTTCTCTTATCAAAAGGTTATGCTAGAGGTGCAGTGGACAAAACACTCTTCATTAGAAAACATGATAATGATGTTATACTTGTTCAAGTGTATGTTGATGATGTCATCTTTGGTTCAAATAATAACACATTGTGTGAAGAGTTTGTTGCAGCTATGCAGGGAGAATTTGAGATGTCCACGATGGGAGAGCTTGCCTACTTTCTAGGGCTGCAAGTCAAGCAACTCAAGCATGGAACATTTTTAAATCAATCAAAATATTGTTTTGACTTGTTGAAAAAGTTCAAAATGGAAGATTGCAAGAAAGCTGCCACTCCAATTGCAACAAATTGCCTTATGGATGCAGATGAGGCTGGCTAACCAGTAGATTCAACCAAATATAGAGGGTTGATTGGGTCTTTGCTCTATCTTACAGCAAGTAGGCCAGACATTCAGTTTGGAGTATGCTTATGTGCTAGATTTCAAGCAAATCCTAAGGAATCGCAATTTAAGGCTGCAAAAAGGATTCTAAAGTACCTCAAAGGAACAACCAATGTTGGCTTATGGTATCCATGTGATTCTAACATATCTCTCAGTGGTTTTTCAGATTTAGACTATGCAGGGTGCAAATTGGATAGGAAAAGCACAAGTGGTACTTGCCGTTTGCTTGGATCAAGTCTAATCTCATGGAATAGCAAAAAGCAAGCTTGTGTGGCACTTTCCACAGCTGAAGCTGAATATATTGCTGTTGGACATGGCTGTGCACAAATCATATGGTTGAAACATCAACTTTTGGACTGTGGTGTAAAGTTAAGCAAGGTACCTTTGTATTGTGATAATACAAGTGCAATCAACTTAACCAAGAATCCAATACAACATTCTAAAACCAAGCATATAGAGATTAGGCATCATTTCATTCGTGATCATGTTCAAAAGGGAGATTGTGAAATCAAGTTTGTTAAAACTAAAAATCAATTGGCGGATTTGTTTACAAAACCATTGGCTAGAGATAGGTTTAACAAGCTAAGAACTGAACTAGGCATCTTAGACATCAAGAATGTGGTCTGATGTGTTTGTGGCATGTTAATCTTATGTACTCATGCATTGGTTTCATAAAAATCTGCTACTGTATGCAAAAGTTAAAAACTGTCATAGTCAACCTGTTGATTTTGCATTTCAACGTGTTGATTTCACTTAAATCTGCCTTTATTTGCAAAATTCATGATCTGTCAACTTGTTGTTTTTGTATTTCAACATGTTTATTACACTTAAACTCCTACTGAATGATGAAAAATTGATCTGCTATGATTTTTAATATGCTGTTTTCATAATTCAGTATGTTGATTTCATTAATTGAAGTTCAACTTCACAATTTTCAATCAATTGATTTTCAAAATCAGTCAACTGATTTCACTTAACCAGATTTTGTTTTTTAATCTCTAATGTTGTTTTAGTCGACTGATTCTATTTTCAACGTGTTGATTTTACTTAAACTGTGTTTTTACTCACGAATTGAATTGTTAAGCTGACTCAGTCAAAGCAAGCATCTTTTTGTAAGGTACTATCTGCTCTTAACTACCCATTCCATCAGCCATGTGTTACTTTTACTGAATTGTTTGACCAAAAAGCATTCTAGTGTACAATTCCAATGTGCATGCAGCTCACATGATCTGAACTGATTGATTCTCTCATAAAAACACATTGAAAACATCATGAATGCACGAGATACTGTTTTGGACTGCATTAAATTGGTTTGGGTAACATAAAATGAATTAATTAGAAAAATCTACACCATTTAATCAACTGTTTCTGAAAATCAGTATGTTGAATTATAAATACTTCACTTGTGTTGCTACATTTGCATCATACATCTCTTAGAAACAGCTACACCAACACTCATCATGCCTCGTCGTTCCCAAAGAGCTACCCAATCTGATGATGAGCACTCCACTCCTCCTACTCCAAGGTCTCCAAATCATGAAAGCCATGGGAGAATTGAAGCATGATTTGAGGATCATGAGGACAACATTCAAGTGTTTCTCATTGAGATGAATAGAAAGCATATCAACATTCCTAAGGTGCTGAGGTTCTCATGGCTAAGGGCTGAAGGCTTTGAGAGCCTATTCCAACAACTAAAGCATTAAAAGTTGAAGTCCTTCCTTGAACTTTCAGGGAAAATCTATCCAAACTTGGTGAAGGTGTTTTTCACTAACTTGGAGTTCAAAAATGATGTTCTATTGTCCAGCATCAAGGTTGTTCAAATGGAGATCAACAAGAGAGCTTGGAAAGATGTGGTTGGACTCAAACCAAGGGGTGTGCAAGTGAGAAAAGGTGAAACTGGGGCTGTTCCAGAATTCAACAAGATGCAATACTATGACCAATGCTTGAGAAATCCTATTGCTAAAATCAAACACTTTCATGTTGGTGGTCTCAAGGTGGATCAAAGGTTACTTGGTATGATTGTCACAAAAATCCTTGTTATACGTGGTAGAAAACATTCAACATTGAATGACGGAGATTTGATACTCATGTACTGCATTCAACACAACATTCAAGTGGATTGGATCTATGTGTTTCGCGATCACATGCTCAAGGCCAAGAGGCTCACGAATTTTAGACTTCCATATGTGGTTTTGGTGTCTAAATTCATTGAATACTTTGGTATTGATGTAGAGGATGAGCTAGAGGAGTCAACTGGACTATTGAACCATACCTCCAACCAAAATCTGCACAAAATGGGCTTTATCAAGGTGGGAAATGGACGGACAACTGTTAGAGTTGTTGTTGGTGGTGCACATGACCATGAAGCCGGTCCAAGTGGTGCAAATCAAGAGGAAGAACCAACTACTAGACCTATGGACTTGATTCCCTACAACCCTCCAGAGGATAGAGGTCCTGTGTACTCATATTTTGAGAGGATGGTGCTGAACCAGCTGCATGAGCTTAATGTATCTCAATATGAACATCACAACTATTGCAATGAGAGGTTCAATGCATTGGATGGCCAAATCCATGATATCCATGATATGCTCCACTCATTCCAGACCAGAAATGACCCTCAAAATGATTGAGTGTGGTGGTTATTTAGGATCATGCATTGCATCCTTGTGTTTGTGATTTTTCAGTTTGAGTTCTGTCAGTTTCAGTTGGTTGTTTTTCATTTTAGTTGGCTGATTGTATCAGCTTTATGCATCTATTTTTTGTTTTTCAATTTCTGTTGGTTGTATTTCCTTCCAGTGTTAATCAAATGATATGCAATGCGTGCTATCCTTATGCATTTGTTTTGTTTGATGAATCCAAAGGGGGAGAAAAATTGAAAAAATTGGAAAATGGATAATTGATCACATTAAACTAAGCATTAAAATTGGAATCAATAATCAAATCTGAATTTGAACTCATATTATTGATAGGGGGAGCATGATCACAGTTGTATACTTGCTAGCTTGTGTGTATTGCTGTTGTAAAATGGTTTTTCAGGTTCAAAAGCTTCAAGATAAGGTGTTACTTCATCAATTGGTTTCCAACAAATGGAAGAAGCATTTTGCAATGGAAGATAAAAGAAGATAGATGGAATAAAGGTTGGCTTCATCAAATCAGGGGGAGATTGTTGACATGAGAAGCTAAGGTGGTTTGCTTCTTGAAGATTTGATGAAGATTGAATGAAGCTCTTTTGAACTATCTTGAAGCCATAAACATTGGAATGAAGTCTACATTGATGAAGGAAAGGAGATTTGATGATATCCATGGTGATCAAGGCTGGAATGTGTGCTCTCCATGTAGTTACGTCATTTAGAAAGTTTACTTTAAGTTTGTAATTCATGTGTGTTTTTAATCTGTTGAATGGTTTTTCAACAGGTTAAAATGTTTCTTTTAATCTATTGAATGGTTTTTTTAACAGGTTACAAGGTTGGCTGCAGTAGTTTTAAACTGCAACAAATTCAATCAGTTGATTTAGTTTTTAAACGACTGATTTCACTTACGTCAAGTGAAATCAACCGATTGATTTGAAAATCAACTTGTTGAATTTCGTAACAGTTTAACTATAAAAGCTGTGATTTTCGAAAGAGAGTGTTGTTGATCATTTTAGAGCACGATTTGATTCTAGAAACGTGTGGAAACTCTCTCGTTCGTGATCATAGGTGTTGTAGCTATTGAAGATTGATCTTGGATCAATTCTTGAAGCTTTTGGCTTAGTTTGAAGCTTGGAGAAAATGGGTTGTGGTAGGCAAGGCTGTGCTACCACTGAGGTTTGATCTTTCTCAAGCTTTGGGTGTGTGCCTGGTGGTTTTCCAGGTCTGCAAGAGGGTTCTTGCTTTGCTGGTGTGACTCTTGTGTGATTCAAGAGTCTTTTGTGGTGTTTTTGCATATTTTGGAAGTGTAAGGGTTGATACTTTGTAAAACTTTTGAAATAGTGCAAAGTCAAGCTAAGGTTGCCTTGACAAATTGGATGTAGCTCAGGTTTGAGTGAACCAGTATAAAAATTCGTGGTGTCCTCTCTTCTCTAACCTTTCTCTCTTTGCATCCTAACTTGGTGATCTATTTGATTCAATAAAAAGTGGTTTTTAGCTTGCAAAGATAGCCTAAAGTTTTAACTAGTCAATTCAACCCCCCCTTCTTGGCTTTTCAACCATTTCAAAACTAACAATCTTTAGTAACTATAAAAAGACAACTCAGACCTTACTTTCAAAGCCATTCGATTATCGTCAAAACCTATCATCCTATACAGAAGATCCTACAAAGACCAGACCTAACGGGCCCAATGTTTTCTTGGTTTGTTGATTTATCAAAATTTAGTATCTAATATGAGCCACGAGGGTTGATAATAGCACAATGCTTAGTTGATTTGGCCACTGGTATATAAGGAGAGCATCTTGTCAAAGAAGAATGGTTGACCTTAAATGGCGACAACTCCTTAAATCCAAAAGGCGTGGGGGTTGGTATAGCCCTGGAAGGACCAAATGAGGTCTTCATAGAGAAGTCACTCCATTTATTATTTAAGACATCAAATAATCAGATTGAGTTTGAGGCCATCATAGGCAGTCTCATCTTATCCAAAGAGGTAGGGGTGCAGAAACTAGTGTGTAGAACCACTCCAGGTTAACTATTGGCTATTTACCACATAGTCCATAATATGATAGATAATTCAACCACCAATTATGATTTAACATACCATATGAATAACAACCAAAAAATAGAAATTTTGCCCCAACCCAAATATTCCTACGTATAGATAATTCTACCAAACCCATAAATTTTACAAATTTCTTTTGCATCAATATTTCTCAAAATTGACCATGAACAGAAAAATTGGAATATACCCATAACCCTTACAAATCACGTCAGCAACATTGTATCATTGTCTCACCATAAATCCATCCATAGAATAAAAGAGACATCCAAAAATAATATTATAACCATAAAAAAATTCATCTTATCATCCCAACTTCAAACATTTTATAGAAAAAAAAAATCCCTTTCAATTCTATGTTCCCACTTCAAAATATTTCTATGCAAATAACCACAAAATAATAAGAAGAAACATTTAGCTCCCTTTACTTGGAAATTCCAGAACAAAATTTTTCTTCCTTCCAAAGAAAATTTCTGCCCAAAGTGACCTTGTCCTTCTTCTCTTGTCTTCAACTCACAAAATTTTCTGATCACTCTCTCTTAGAATTGTACATTACTCTACCACACCTCTCACAGGCCAGTTTTAACATTGCTAAAAACCCCTCTATTTTCCCTTAAAATTTAACATTGATACCTATCTCCTCTAAAAATTTCCATACTTAATTTTCCTTTCTTATAATCCATTTTTAAAATAATAAAATAATTCAATTAATGGATGCACCAAAATAGAAATAATTATGACCACCCTTTCAATTTTCTGCTCATAAAATAATTAAAAATAAATAAATTCTTAATATTTATTTTTGCACTTTAAACACCTTAATGAACAATTTTTTTTATGTTAGTGATCATAAAATTCGTTGAATATAGATTCAAGGAACCTACCTTCAACTCTCCACCTTCCCATAAATACAGCAAAATTAGTAAAAAAAATAATACATTTTGTTCTAGGCAAGGTTCAAACACACAGCAACAAAGCATTAAACAAGTAATCCAAACCAAACAATTAATACAAAAAACTATAACCAATTAAAATCAACCAAAAACATAACAAATGCCCATGATGGGAATTGAACCCAAGTTCTACTATCCATATCAATAAGCTTTAACTAACTATGCTACGTCATTATTGAATAATGTTTCTTATTTAATAATTTAAATATTACTCACACTAAAACTACTTTTCTTAAAATTATTTATTTTTCCTAGATCTTAGAAATAGCATCCACAACAATCAAGTGTCGCTAAATCATGTAATTGCCACCATGGCCCTTCTCGAAGTGGGGGATTGTGGGCATACAGGTGCACTCCCCAATCTTCCACAAAAGAGATGCCTTTCTTCCTCGTGTCGAATGTTCCAAACATATTGTGCATTAAGTAAAATACCTTAGTACACAATACCCAACCTCATGTGCTCACAAAGCTACATAATGGCTACTATGTATTAAGGTAATCCATTAATACATAATACCCAACCTCATGCACTTAAAGAGCAACTTACTAGCTACTATGTATTAAGGAAATCCATTAATACATAGTACCCAACCTCATGCATTCAAAGGGTCGCTTACTGGCTATTATGTATTAAGGAAATCCATTAATATAGAGTACCCAGCCTCATGCACTCAAAAGGCCGCTTATTGGCTACTATGTATTAAGGAAATCCATTAATACATAATACCCAACCTCATGCACTCAGAGGGATGCTTACTAGCTACTATGTATTAAGGAAATCTATTAATACATAGTACCCAACCTCATGCACTTAGAGGGCCGCTTACTGGCTACTGAATATATAGTACCCAACCTCATTCACTTAGAGGGCCACTTACTAGCTACTATGTATTAAGGAAATCCATTTATCCAAGGTATCCAGCCTCATGCACTAAAAGGGCTGCTTACTAGCTACTATGTAGTAAGCAAATTCAATAATAAATAGTAGCCAACCACATGCACTCAAAGGGTTTCTTACTGGATACTATGTATTAAGGAAATCCATTAATACATAGTACCCAACCTCATGCACTTAGAGGGTTGCTTACTGGCTAATATGTATTAAGGAAATCCATTAATACATAGTACCTAGCCTCATGCACTTAGAGGGCCACTTATTGGCTACTATGTATTAAGGAAATCCACTAATAAATAGTATATGTTCTCATCCACTCACTAGGTCGCCTACTGGACCTCACTAGGTCACCCACAAGATACTGTGTACTATTAAATTCTCTTAGAACACAGGATCGAACCTCGTTTACTCACAAGGTCGCATACTTAGTACATAGTATCCAACCCCAGTTACCCGCATAGCCACTTATCGAGTACTGAATACTCTAAATCTCGCATGGTATATAGTACCTGGCCTAGTTGATCTACAAAGCCGCTTACCAACAACCCATAAAGGTTTTCTAGTAATTTTTCCCATTTTTACTTGATCCAGGAACAATTGATAAGGTATTTTGGGCACAAAGGCCCATTCCAAGTAGGACCTATAGGTAAAAAAAATATAAATAGTAAATTGTTCTATGCATTCATTAAGTAATTAAATATCTCTGAAACCACTTACATCACCAGTGCTAACTTAAGCATCAAAGTGTCTTTTGTAGGCACAATTGCACTATGATCGGAGCTTCGTCAAAGTAAGGAAGCATCAAGCCAGAGCCTGGATACTAGAAAAGTTTAGAATATTTATGGAGTACAACTTGGTCACATAAGAATAATATAGGGCACTGATACCATGATACCAGTAGAGATCAAAGAATCGACCTTGTGTCGAGAACACTCTAATGAAGAGTTTAACGAAGGCTACCTTAATACCAATCCTGACTTGTTGGGTAAAGTAAGAGAAAGAGTTCGCATTCAAGAAATGACAACCAAGCAAAGGGCATCTAAAAAATACAACTCCAAGTTGCATCCGGGTCATTTCATAAAGGGGATCTAGTATGGCAGGTGGCAAGCAATGCAACGAAAACATAATAAGAATTTCTCAGCAAATTGGGATGGATCTTTTATAGTACTTGAAGATATCGACAAAGGCGCTTATAAATTAGAGAGGCTATCTAGTGAACTTGTCCCAAACACTTGGAATGTATCTTACTTGAAGATTTATTTTAGTTGAACGTTTCATTCAAGTCAATAATTTGTAACATTATAACCTTGATGTACTATTTCCTTATTCGGTCTTTTTCCCTAAGGAGGATTTTGGCTGGAAAGGTTTTATGGAGGCACCAACATCTTCAATAAAGAAAGGGTTACCATAAATTTCGTTACTCTTTACTTTCGTTTCACACATTACTCGCCACTAATCCAAGTGGTACTGGTCAAACCCACGATGTAGTTCCCAACAAGTAATTTAAGTGGTTTATCGAACCCATGATATAATTCCCAACCACAAATTTAAGAAGTATTGGTCGAACCAACGATATAGTTTCCAACCACTAATCTAAGTGTTACTGGTTGAACCCATGATATAGTTCTCAGCCACTAATCTAAGTGGTGTTGGTCGAACCAATCTTACCAATCCCTAACCGCTTACATAAAGTAATCAAACTGAAAAGAGCAACAAGATGAAAAACACAAGTCTTAAAACTAAAACATCAACTTTTCATGTAGCACAAAAAAGTTCATACAAAAATGACCTTAATATCCATAGTCGAAATACAAGAAGACATATTCTACATATCAAAACGTAAATATAAACAATTATGTTACACCTCTACGACATCCTCAACATTTTCCATTTCTTTGATTAATAGTTTGTGCGACAATGGGAGAAGGAATCATCCTAATTGTATCCTCATAGACATGTTCATCCTCAGCACCCTCGGTCACATGCTTAACAACCTTAATGACCGACGCTATCTCTTCCACATTAATCATGTTGCCATGGTTGTAATAAGACCCGAGAAATTTAAATAAATAATAAATAATTAATTAGCAATAATTGTGGATTGAAAGTACCTCTAAGAGCATTAGTTGGCAAGTCATGATAAGGAACAATATTAGCTCAAGTGGTTGAGAGTACTTGATTATGTGAGAGGACTTGGGTTCGAGTCTTGTGTAGGCCATTAGTGTAATGTTTTAATTGTTTTCTTTATTTTGCATATATGTTTGGTGGTGGGCCGTGATTTATAATCAAATGTGTACATGAATTGTCATGAAACATGTATTGGTTTGTTGGTTGTGCATATGCTTGATACATTGGAGGAATGTGAGTTCGAACCTTGGCTACCCATGAGTAGTCCCTTCCCAGAATTTGATGCATCGCCTAGTGATACGTTCTTACTGCCAAACAGCAGCTAGTAACAAGCAATTTCCATGGTTGGCTAAGTGGAACACGAGTTGGGGAAGTCTATTGGGTTTCACTTGGAATTATGCATGTGATAATAGGAGATAATTGGGACCAATTGTATTGTGGTATGTTTTGTGCACTAAACATGATTGGGTAATTAGGTGCTACTTAATTTGGGATGAGATATTTGAGGCAGGATTGAATGCAAGGTTGTTTAGCAGTAATGTATGGTTTGGTATGAGCTATGGCACTTTGTATTGTGTGGTTTTTGTCATTTCCACAAGCATGATCCTCCCTTTTCTAGGTTCAAGTGATAATTGTAAGATTAAGTCATGTGTATCTATATGTATAAATTACTAGAGTATATGATGGATCATTTAGCAATTGTATCTTATTAAAATATAGGAATGTATTTTGTATTAGTTGAGTGTTCTATTTTATAGATCCTATGAGTATGAGATATCTTTAGATGAAAGTGAAAATTGTATGGTGTGATTGTTGAGTATGTGTGATTCTATTTGATTGAGATATGTGAAATGTGGCGTTGTAGTTGTGGTATATAGAACTGTAAGATTATGCAATTGATATTTTAATGAGTGCCTATAATGATCAATGTGTGGGAATCTATCATGTTGTGCCTAGGAAATCAGTAAAATCGCGTTACTGGTGTAGCATCTGGCTTTGCAGATATGACTGCCAAGCGATAGCTACCAATAGGAGTGTTCTAATGCTTGTGGCGTCTGGTGGTGTGTGGGTACTACCAGGCGGTCTGCATTGACATTTCGCCTAGCGGCACTTAGGTCGCGCTAGGTGATAGTGTAGTGGTAGAGTGCGTTTCTGGTGCGTTTTGCATGGCTTGTTGTGAGGGTCTTGGTCTGGGATATGCTTGGATAAGTTATGAACTGGGAGGTTCATAATAGAGTTGGAAACGCATTATTAATACGGACGGGGAGGTGCGTATTGGATGTACTCTTGTGTAGGGATAAGAGTGGGGAGGTTCGTATGTTCCATGCTCACACTTGAGGTTGTTATGTCACGCGTGTTGGACTACGAGCGAAGAGTTTCGTAGAGTTAGACTAGAAGTGGAGAGGTTCGTAGAGTTGGACTACAAGTGGAGAGGTTCGTAGAGTTAGACTACGAGCAAGAAGGTTTGTAGAGTTGGACTACGAGTAGAGAGATTCGTAGAGTTGGACTACGAGTGGGGAGGTTCATAGAGTTGGACCATCCAGATTCACACTAAAGCGAACATCAATTGACACCTTTTTGTATAAGAACTCAACTTGCCTTGGCACTCTCTAGAAATGATTAATATGTTTTGATATAACATACTACCGAAGAGTGACAATTTTGGTCTCAGCCTCTTACAGAGCCAATTTCTCTTTCTCTTTCTTCTCTTCCTTCAACTTCTTTTCAGATTCCAAGTACCACGCCTTCCAACCTTTCCATTTCTTGATCTCTTCCTCAAAGTTTTTCTTCTCAACGCTTCATTCAGCTTGGTTGACATCCATCATCTTCAAAGCAACAAGTTCCTCAACGCCTTTTTCTTGCCTTTGTCAACCAGCTCCTTTTGTATCAAATTAGCTACCCTCTAGCTCATCACCATGGATTGCATTTGAAATTCCAACAAGGCCTTTATGGTAGCACCTAGCTCCCACGCATCTACAAGTTCTAACTCTTACTCAATTAAGTAATGGTCTATGATTTTCCTCATATGGATGTTTGGGCCGTCAAGGTCACCAAGATCCGAGGTAGCAGAGCAAGAACCTAGTGTGCCACCTAAGCCAAAAATTTGATCTTCTTCTTGTCCTTGCCTTTTCTTGTTTTCTTGGAAGTGGTTAGGTCTCTTCATATCTCTTTCAGACGGGTGTGTCTCCACCATGACGTTAGTCAAGTTTGGAACACTAGACTGTCCCTTCTTTTGAGCGGCCTCGATCATCTGCATTCTCAGCTCGAGGAAGATATCCTTATCTACACCCAGCTTAGTAGAATGTTGAGCCATATAGCTTGCAAAAACATAAAATTTTCAGATAAGCCAAATTACACAAGATATGGAAAAAGGTAAACTCATCGCTTATATCATTTATTGGCTCAAGAGAAAGATAACAATGCATTATCTTTTGAGTTGGGATCTTCTTAGGGAACTGTTCCAACACCTTCATTATCTGCCTATTCTTTATGTATAACGAACTCTTAGGGATCTTTTTATATCTTTGGGGAGTTGTCGTCCAGAAAAATAGAAATTTTGGTTCACCATTACTATCATAAAAATGCTACTTCCCGGCCAAAGTAATGGCCATGTTGAAGAACCTATCCTTGAACCTTTTGAAGCATTGAGAGTACCCATCAAAAAGACACAAGTTTTACCTCCCCACCAAGGATAACCATTTAACCAGATCTTTGGGATGGGTAACACAAAAATAAAGAAAGCTTTCAAGGGTGGGAGACAAATACAAAGCTTGGCAAATAAGTTGGAAAGCCTTTAAACCACCCTACTTGTTTGGGTGAAGCTGGGTAGGAGTAGCATTCAAAGGACGAAGAACACCCATTGTGAACTCATCAAACAAAAGTCGAACGTGTAGTTGGACAGAAAAGGTCTTATATACATAGAAGAAGTTGTCTTCATCCCCTTCGCGACCATGACATAAAATATCTATGCCACTTACCCTCCTAAGAGACACTATGTTGGGGCTTACTCCCTAGTCAAAAACTTATATATTGTTAAGCCAAGACGTTGGTAATTGTGACCACATGAACTTGGAGGTCGCAAATTGAACCTCCTCATGAACCCAATCATACCCAATCCTGCTAGGAAAATAACTCTAAGTGTGTTCTTTGGGAGGATCTCCCTACACTCCCTGGTAACCTCAATGGTCACCCCCAACACCCTAGATACAGAATCGTAAGGCAACCCTAAGGACCAACCACTACACGACCCTTCACCAACACTCACATTAGAACCACTGGACGTCATACCTCATTGATGGATGACACCTCATGGAAGCTCGATCTAATAGGTGGAAAATCAAACAGTACCATGGTGAAGCCTCTAGACCTCGATCTATTGGTGGAAGATTGAACAATAGCAGCAGAAGACTGGAAATAATGTCACCAAGTTTCATCGATGGAACTTGGAAGCTCACCGATGAGGCAACTCAAAGTTGAACTCTTAATGATGGTGAATTCTAAGATGAGGGAAGATTCAAATGCAAAAATGGAAGATTTAAAAGAACCCTAATGACTAGAAGAGGGTGCAAGTACCTCGTGTAAGAAATGGAATGACTAGTTATCTGGCTGCGTAAAGTGTAAGTATTGAAATGGGTAATTTAGTCAAGAAGGGGGGAGGGGGCGAATTGACTTTATAAAACTTTGGTTACTTTTGAAAACTTAAAACACCTTTAAAACGAGATGAGAATGCAATTACTATTGGACTGCACACTTTGAATCAGTTAAAAAAAGGGATAACAAGCTGGTTTTATTAAACAGTTAACAGTGTAGTGTAAATCAATAGATCAAAATATCTTAATAAGCGATTGAAATACTGGGAATTCTGTAAAATTTTGAATATACAGATTAACTCAAAAAAAGCTTGAAAGACATATCAAGATTGATTTAAATAAGCAATAAAAATATGAGCCAAGACTTAGGTCGTGTTAAAACACACAAGAATAGTTAAAAGATTGTATAATTCAAAATTCTTGAATCTTTAAAACACAAATCAAGAGAGAAGGGATATAGTCACGCATAAGGACAAAAAGTGTTTTTACTAGTTCACTCAAATCTAAGCTACATCAAATTTGACAATGCAACCAGAGCTTCACTTGCACTATTTCAAAATATTTACACAATCCACAAGATTACACTTTCAAAATAAGCAGAAGTACAAATCAAGACTCTTGAATCCCACAAGAATTCCAACAAGCACAACAAGATCCCACTTACAGACCTGAAAAACCACTAGGTAGCACCTAGAAACTTGAGAAGGATCAAACCTAAATGAAGGGTCTTCCTACCCAACCAAAGCTTTTTCTCTAGATTTCTAAGCCAAGAAAAATAACTCTTAGAAAGATCAAAGAACAATCACCAATGCTTGCACTTCTATATGATCTAGAGAGAGTTTCCCTAAATATTGAATGATTTTGCACTCTTTCTGAAAACTCAAAACTTATAGTCAACCTATTAGCATATATTGTACAAGTTGATTTTCTCGTGAAACTCAGATTCAGCACACACTCGAAGCTTCATCAACACGTTAAATTCCAAGTCTTCACATCTTCATCAATATATCATGTCTTCATCATGTTCCAATGCAATGGCTTCATGTATCTTCATCAAATCTTCAACCAATAAATAATTTGTGCTAATAATCTCTTTTTGATTTGATGAAGTCAACCTCCATTGAATCTCAATCAATCTCCATTTAATCTCATTGAATAGTTGAAGCAACTTCATTGAATTTGTGAAGAAAAATCTTCAATTTATTGCTAAGCTTGTGAATCTGAAAAATATCCAAATCAGTACACACAAGATAACAAATCACACAAATGCACATGCTCACCCGATCACTAGTATGGGTTGTCATACAGAAGTATCAATTCCATCAATATTCCTTTAATATTTCAATTTCTTAATTTAATCCCATTAATATTTCTCTCGTTTTGGATTCATCAAATAGAAGTAGTGCGATTAAGAACACGAATAAAGGAAAATATTTCATTAATCATAGCACATGATACATGGGAATAAAGGTTGAAACAGAGAAAATAAAAACATAAAACCTAATACATTCAACAGACTAAAATTTAAAAACAACCGACTAAAAAACTGACAAAACTCAAAACAAGGCAATGCAACAACACAAATGTAATGCATGATCCTAAAGGCTACCACACTCAGTCATCCTGAGGATTGTTTCTAGTCTGGAATGATGGCAACATATCATGAATGCCATGAATTTGGTCGTCCACGTCATTGAACCTCTCATTTCAAAAGTTGTGATGTACATATTGAGACACATTGAGTTTATGTAGTTGATGAAGGATCATCCTCTCAAAATGGGAAAACACAGGGCCTCTTCTTCTTCCTCTTAATTTGCCCCACTTGGGCCAACTTCATTATCATTGGCACCACCACCTTCAACACCATCAATGCCTCTTGCATAGTCCAGACATTTCTAGCCTTTGTAAAGCCCATTTTTTGCATATTCAGATTTGAGGTTTGATTTCAAATCCTTGTGGACTCTTCAAGTTCATCTTCCACGTCTACTCCAAAGTATTCAATGAATTTAGAGACCAACACCACGTAAGGAAGCCTAAAATTCGTTAGCCTTTTGGCCTTCAGCGTGTTATAATGAAGCACGAAAATCTAGTTCACCTGCACATTATTTTGGATGCAATACATGAGAATTAAGTCTCCCTTATTCAAGCTAGAGTAGTTACTTCCACGTACGTCTATGATTTTGGTTATGATCATAGTAAGAAGTCATTCATCCGTCTTGAGACCACCAACATGAAAGGTCTTGATCTCAACACCAGGATTTCTCAAACACTACCCATAGTATTGCACTTTGTTGAACTCTTCAACAGTACTAGTTCCACCTTTCCTCACTTGAACTCCTCTTTGCATTAGTCCAACAACATCCTTCCAAGCCTTCTTGGAAATCTCCATTTGAACCCCTTTGACACTTGACAATAGAGCATCATTTTTTAATTGCAAATTGGTGAAAAATACTTTCACCAAGTCAAGGTATATTTTCCCCGAGGCTCAAGGACTGTCTTCAAGTTTTGATGCTTGAACAATTGAGGAGAGTCTCAAACCCTTCAGTTCTCAGCCATGAGTATCTTAGCACGTTAGGAATTTTGATCTACTTCCTAGTCATATCTATGAGGAATACTTAGATGTTGTCCTCATTTCCCTCAAACCAAGCTTCAATTCTCCCTTGGTGTTCATGATTTGAAGAGCTAGGAGTGGGAGTAGTGCAATGTTCTTCCTCTTATTGGACATGGTGTTGTTAACGACGAGGCATGATGACTGTAGGTGTGGCTATTTCTTAGAGATGTGGATGCAAATGCATGTTTGCAAGTGTAGTATTTATAAATGAACATGTTGAATGCATAATTAGTCAATTGAATTGTGCATGTTTAACATGCTAAAAACACATCAGATTACTTTTTTCCTATCCAATATGCCTAGTTTAGTTCTTAGGTTATTAAATCTATCACGAGCTAATGGTTATATGAACAAATCAATTAATCAATTTTTAGTTTTAACAAACTTAATTTCACAATCACCTTTTTGTACATGATCTCTAATGAAGTGATGTCTTATTTCAATATGCTTAGTTTTAGAGTGATGTATTGCAATTGCACTAGTGTTATCACAATACAAGGGTACCTTTACCAATTACCCCATAATCCAAGAGTTGATGTTTTAGCCAAATGATTTGAGCACAACCATGACCAGCTGGTATATATCTGCCTTATTTGTGGAGAGTGCCAAGCATTTTTGCTTCTTGCTATTCCATGATATCAAGCTTGAGCCAAGTAGGTGACATGTTTCACTTGTGCTTTTCCTATCCAATTTGCATCTTGCATAGTTAGAATCTGAAGAATCACTAAGAGTTATCATAGAATCACTTGGATACCATAATCCAACATTGATTGTCCCTTTCAGATACTTAAGAATCCTCTTTTCATCTTTATAATGAGACTCCTTTGGATTGGATTAAAACCTTGCATATAAGCACACAAAAACTAAATATATGACCTACTTGTTGTTTGATAGAACAAAGAACCAATGAACCCTCTATATTTGGTTGAGTCAACTTGTTGCCCAACCTCATCTGAATCCATGATACAATTTTTAGCAATTGGAGTGGCAATATTTTGATTGGCTTAAAAATGTTCCTTGCTTG
Organism: Vigna unguiculata; assembly: GCF_037176805.1. Lineage (NCBI taxonomy): Eukaryota > Viridiplantae > Streptophyta > Magnoliopsida > Fabales > Fabaceae > Vigna > Vigna unguiculata. The sequence goes on along the minus strand of NC_140799.1, from coordinate 22,605,582 downwards.
AGTTTTTTGACATGCAACACTAGAAAGTAGGTTAGCTCGCCCATCATAAACATTTCAAATTCACCCTGCATAGCCGTAACAAAATTTTCACACATAGAGTTATTATTTGAGCCAAAGATTATATCATCAGTATACATTTGAACAAGTATAACATCACTTTCATGTTTTCTAATGAAGATTGTTTTATCAACAGCACCTCTAGCATAAGCTTTTGATGAAAGAAAATTTCTAAGCCTTTCATACCACTATCATGCTTCTTGTTTCGAACCATACAAGGCTTTTTTCAATTTGAACACATGATTAGGATAAAGGTGATCTTCAAAGCCATGAGGTTGTGATGCATATACTTCTTCATTTAAGAAACCATTCAAGAATGCACTTTTCACATCCATTTGAGACAACTTAAAATTACACATGCAAGCATATGGAAATAGTAATCTCACAACTTCTAGCCTAGCTACAAGTGCATATGTTTCATCAAAATCAGTGCCTTCCTCTTGATTATACCCTTTAGCAATAATCCAATTATTGTTTTTCCTTTTCAATTGATTGATTTATTTTTCTAGATTGTTTCTCCAAGAGCATATATTCATCATATGCATTCTTAGACACTTGATTTATCAAGTTATGCTTCAACCCTTCAACTAGAAGCACATTTTTATGTTGAATGAGGATCCATTGCTTATGATTCCATTTCAAAGTATTCTACCTTTGTTGTTATCTCCATAAGTCACGAAACCTTCATCCTTCAAATCCAACTTTGCAAATTTGGTTCAAGAAGTGGTCGTATAGAGACATAAAATTCACATCACTAAACATAGGTGACCTATGAATAGAGACACCTTTTGCAAAAGGAAGCTTATTTTCAACCATTTCAAAATATCTCAAAACAATTTTAGGATCAACATGAATAATTTTCAAGAACCTTGCTCTAGATACCAATTGTAAGTATTGAAATGGGTAATTTAGCCAAGAAGGGGGGAGGGGTTGAATTGGATTTATAAAACTTTGGTTACGTTTGAAAACTTAAAATACCTATAAATTGAATCAAATCAACCACGAGATGAGAATACAATTACTACTGGACTGCACGCTTTCAATCTATTAAAACACGAGGATACTTGGCTGATTTCATTAAATAGTTAACAGTGTAGTGTAAATCAACAGATCAAAATATCATACCAATCGATTGAAATACTAAGAATTCTATAGAATTTCAAATTTACAATTTGATGTGACCCCAACAAGCCCAAGCTTAAGTGCATCAACAAGCCCAAGCCCACATCAAGGCCCAATCACTAGAAGCATGATGAGAAAGATTCACATGGGCCTTTCACAAGATGATCAAGTCAATCATAGGCTAAAGAAATCTACAAAATATGAGTTGATGCATGAAAGAAGTAGTCTAGATTTAAATTGGACCATTATTTAGGCTTTGTTTTCAATAAAAAGCTAGAATACTTTTGGATCAATTTGGCCGAGCCCAATTTGCTATTTTTGGCTGAGAATTCCTTGGTTGTCTCTCCACTTGGATGCAAGCAAAGCATGAGCAAAGCAAGGAGCATGTGATGGTAGCATGAAGTGTGTGACTTTGGCAAGGAGAGTGTGACATGCCACTTGGCATCATCAAGACTGATCTCCTACATCACATGGTCTCCAATAAAGCTTCTCCTCCAAGCTACATTTGCATTTCATCTTTGTTGCATTTCCTTCTCATTTGGTCGGCCATGTGCCTATAAATAGAGCCATTAAACTATTGTAATGGTTACTCTTGAATTGATAATAGATGCTCGTGTTGAGATCACTCCACACTTCTATTAATTTGAGAGCATACATGGTAATTCTTCTCCTTCATCTCCTCTAGCCACCTTCCACACCATAACACCACTTCTACTCTTCATCTTCACCAAAAACCTCCATTGTCAAGAGCTCTTCTTGTTCATTTCACCAATTCCGCTGCACTTCATCTTCCTTTTGTTGTCCTCCATGGATTTCCTTCCAATTCTCCATCAAGGACATCCATCAACTGGTATCTAGAGCCATCCAAGCTTTGTTGGTGCAACCTTTGTTTTTTAAATATAGTCAATCTGACATTCTTAGCCATGTTATTTCTAAATTTGTAGGATGTGCATGTGAGTGGTGGCATCGAAGGAAATTTCAAGTGGAAAAAGGAAGAATGTCATGCATTAATACCTTTTAAGAATTGAAAGCATGCATGTGGAAACATTTTGTTCCCTCTTCATATAGGATCACTCGAGAGCAACAGTCTCGACCAGAAAACTTCATTGATATAAGAGATGCATTCATTCAAAATCTAAAGAAGTTTTCTCGTTAAGAAAGAGATTCTAAAGATAAACTTGACTTGCTCTTAAGTAAGAAAAGAGAAATTTGTTGGCAAAAAGAAGGAAGTCAAGTGATTTTGAATGATGATCAAGCACTAATGAAGACAAAGTGTTCAATTATGCAAATGTTATCTTGTAAAATAAAATAAGTGTATTGTAGAATAGTTTAATTAAACTTAGAATCAGCAGCATGGCATTCGTCTTTCTAGAAGGTTTCTTATTTTTAGAAAAACTACAGTGATAATCGATTATCACTATTGATAATCCATTATCTGTGCAAAACTTGTATTTTTCGAAAACCTACTGGAATAATCGATTATCTCCTGAAATAATCGATTATCCTGTTCAAAATTTTCTTTTCAGGAAACCTACTGGAATAATCGATTATCCTTAGTGATAATCGATTATCCTTGGCAGTTGAAACATAAAGATTCAGTTTTTAACTTAAATTTCGAAAACCTATTGGAATAATCGATTATCCTTAGTGATAATCGATTATCCTTGGCAGTTGGAACATAACGGCTCAATTCTTAACCTAATTTTCGAAAACTCTATTTAAGGAACTGCAGTTCAACTTCAAAAATACCTTTTTAAGATTCAGAGTTCTTTGGCTGTGACTGCAAAGTGTGGCTCTGTGAGATTCTTAAAGAAAGCTTGAAAAACCTAGTGTGAGTGAGCGATAACTTTTTCTAAGTGAGTTCTTAGAAGATTGAGTGTTGTGCTGTTGCTAGGAAAGCTGGTCATCCTCTGTGAGATTCAGGGGGAGTTTTGTTCATCTCTTGTGGTTGTTCAAGAGAGGTGTTTTCTAATCTTTTCTCTCATATAATCTGTTGTAATTTTGATTATTATAGTGATTGAGTTAATCTCCTTGTTTAAGAGATTAACAACTGGACGTAGGGTCTTTTGATCCGAACCAGTATAAATATCAGTGTGCATTCTCTTCCCTTAAACTCCTTATTTATCTGCACTTGCATTTAAAGTAACTATTACTTTAAGTTAATTAATTAAATTTTGAGAAAAATTTTAAAACCTGTCAAGAATTTTAAAAATCCAATTCACCCCCCCTCTTGATTTTTGACCATTGTTTAGTCATTCCGCTGCGCGATACCAACAAAATTAAAAAGCAAAGAGACCATGTGTAAAAAGAGAAAGAGAAGGAAAGAAGAGATAGAAAGGAAGAGGAAAGGAAAGAATCTAACAAGACGCTAAGAGAAAAGAGAGAAAAAATAAAGGTTGAAAAGAAAGAGAAAGAGGAAGAAGAAATCCTACTCAAGAAATGAGTGCTACTAAAGGCACCTCCCACCCCCACAATTCTCATTGAAACAGGAATTTTAAAAGGAGTGCTCAAATCTATTAACTCTTCTCATTTCATCAATCATTCTCATTTTTTCAAACTAATCTTACTTTTGCTGAGTTTTTCAAGCCAATTTCCCTTCCCATTGTTTTAAACTCCTTAAAAGATTTTGAAAAATATACTTTGAGTTAATGTTGCCTACTAGTTTAAGTTAACTCAAAGTACACCAAATCATTTTGGTTAAGTATGTCTTGTTCATTTTCAACTAACTTTCAACAATACAACAAGACCTTCTTTTGTCCTCTACTTTAGATATACTCTTGCTTATCAATTAGATCTTCCTTATGAGTATGGTGTTCATTCCACTTTCAATATATCTCATTTAAGTCCTTTTGTATGATCCATGGATGATGAACACCAAGATTTGAGGGCAAATCCTCTTCAAGGGGGAGAGGATGATGTGACCCCAACAAGCCCAAGCTCAAGTGCATCAACAAGCCCAAGCCCACATCAAGGCCCAATCACTATAAGCATGATGCGAAAGATTCACATGGACATTTCACAAGGTGATCAAGTCAATCATGGGCTTTTTACATTATTCACACGGGCTAAAGAAATCTACAAAATGAGTTGATGCATGAAGGAAGTAGTCTATATTTAAATTGGGTCATTACTTAGGCTTTTCTTTCGATAAAAATCTAGAATATTTTTGGATCAATTGGGCCGAGCCCAATTTGCTATTTTTGGTCGAGCCTAATTTGCTATTTTTGGCCGAGAATTCCTTGGTTGTCTCTTCATTTAGATGCAAGCAAAGCAAGGAGCATGTGATGGTAGCATGGAGCATGTGACTTTAGCAAGGAGAGTGTGACATGCCACTTGGCATCATCAAGACTCATCTCCTACATCACATGGTCTCTAATCCAGCTTCTCCTCCAAGCTACATTTACATTTCATCTTTGTTGCATTTCCTTCTCATTTGTCCGGCTATGTGCCTATAAATAGAGCCATTCAACTATTGTAATGGTTACTCTTGAATTGCTAATAGATGCTAGTGTTGAGATCACTCCACACTTCTATTAATTTGAGAGCATACATGGCTATTCTTCTCCTTCCTCTCCTTTAGCCACCTTCCACACTATAGCACCACTTTTACTCTTCATCTTCACCAAAAACCTCCATTATCGAGAGCTCTTCTTATTCATATAATCAATTTCACTGCACTTCATCTTCTTCTTGTCCTCCATGGATTTCCTTCCAATTATCCATCAAGGACGTCCATCACAATTTAACTCAAAAATAGCTTGAAAGACTTATATGGATTGATTCAAATAAGCAATAAAAGTGTGAGCCAAACCTCATGTCATGCTAAAACACACAAGAATAGTTAAAAGATTGTATAATTCAAAGTTCTTGAAACTTTAAAACACAAATCAAGAGAGAAGGGATAGAGTCAAGCACAAGGACACAAATTTTTTATACTAGTTCACTTAAATCCAAGCTATATCCAGTTTATCAAGGCAACCTGAGCCTTACTTGCACTATATCAAAAGATTTACATAGTCCATAAGATTGCACTTTCAAAATAAGCAAAAATACAAACCAAGACTCTTGAATCCCACAAGAATCTCAACAAGCACAGCAATATCCCACTTACAAACCTTGAAAACCACTAGGTAACACCTAGAAACTTGAGAAAGATCAAACCTGAATGAAGGTTCTCCCTAGCCTACCAAACCTCTTTCTCCAAGTTCCTAAAAAAAGAGAAATTGCTCCAAGAAAGGACAAAGATCAATCACCAATGGTTGCACTTATGTATAATCCAGAGAGAGAAAGTCTTTCCCAAAATATTAAATGATTTCGCGCTCAAAATTGCAAGTCTTACCTCTCTCTCTGAAAACTTTGAACTTATAGTCCATCTGTTAGCATATTCAGTAGGTTGATTTTTGATAGCCTCCCCCTCAAGCTAGGTTGGGTCAAAGCTTGAAATTGTGACTATGGTGGATGGTGGATTCGTGGAAGCTTGGTGTTGAGAGAAAATGGCTATTAGTTTTGGATATTTAATGGTGGGATGAAGGTTGTTTGTGGAGCTCTAAGAGAGGTTAGGCCAACTCTAGAGAAATGGGTGCTAGAGGGACCTCTTGGGATGCTCTAGCAAGTGACTAAGAGAAGAAGTATGGGTTAAAACTAATTTTGGCAGCATAAAATTATCATTCTCAAAGTGAGAAATACATGGGGGGACACCTCTATTTATAGAGTAATGTGTCTCCAAAATGGTCCAAAAACTAAAATGCTAACATGCACCAAAACCCTAACATACTATCTTGGTAAAGGAGAGTTTGACATGTGACAATCCTCACTCTCACAAAACGAACCACTCATATGTTATCATGTGAAAAACTACTTTATGAAAAGCCTTTCTTATAGGACAATGACACATGGCCACTACCTTTGTAAGAGAACTCTTCATTAAGGGATGAAGGAGAGCTTGACATATGGCAATCCTCACTTTAACAAAATGAACCACTAATGTGTTGCCATGTGAAAAGCTACTTTATGAAAAGCCTCTCCTATAAGACAATGACATATGGTCACTACCTTTGTAAGAGAACTATCCATTAAGGGCTTGCCATGTGGCATATGTTGGACGCCCTTCCTAAACTAGCAAAATTAGCATAATTAAACATCAAAGAATTGCTTAAGCTAGGCGCATATGATGCTCCCTACTCAAGCAATATTATTTTTAAAACCCTACACTATATCGCCCGTAAAACAAGGCCTTCAAAGGAAAACCTACACTACATGACCCTTAATACAAGGTCTAAAAATGCTCCATGATGGAAAGGAGTTTAGCTTCACCTTGACATGATGGCCCAAGAAAGACAATAACCTTTAAAACGAATTTGGACTAATAAGCCAATTTCACCCACATTCAAATCAAGAAACTAGTAGCATAACCCTTTAAAGAAAACTGCACTATGCTTCACCAAATAGAAAGTTTCGTCTTGGCTTAAGGAAGCTAAATGTTCAAATTAATTTTGTTTTCTTTCTTCTCCAAACTAGTTTCCCAAAGGTTTTAAGGCAAGAGATTGTGGTGTCTTGAACACTTAGTCCTTTCTTTTCAGGTCAAAATCCATTTCAAGGAACATACACCAAGCAAGATATATGGTTCACGCAAAAGTTCAAGCACTTTGAATACAACAAGAGAAAACTTGAACTAGCATATGACATATTACTCAAGCAAAAGTTAGGAACATTTAAAGACTCAACATGACATACACAAAGATGCAAACATGTAGCTATCATGCATTTAAACTCATGGATTTTAAGCTCAATGACTAAGCATCCAAAGACATGTTATCCAACCACATTTAGGAGCAAAAGAGTCACAAAACCGAAGCCAAAATTGCCACAACATAAGCTGAAAATGTTGTTTTTCGTATTCTCGGCAGTTCTGACCTTTGCTCACTCATTTGATCATAACTCTCTCCACAGAACTCTAAATACGTTCATTCTATTTTTGTTGGAAACTAGACTCACAGGGCTTTCGTTTGATGTAAAGAACATTACTTTTGGACCACTGAGACAACTGCAGTATGTTTTTAAAAAATGCATAAGTTGCTGCCAGCACTGTTTTTATGTGGACCATTCAAAGATAGCTACACAAGACAAGGTAGGAACATCAAAACACCATATTCAAGGACAACCAAAGCTCTAGATACCAAATGATGTAGGATTATATTGTTTCTTTTTAAGACTTATGAATATGGTGATGATTGATTAAGAAAACCAAGGAAATCTTCACTGGACATTATGATAGCAAGTTATCTAGATGTGAAGGTTCCTTTCCAATGTTCTAGAGAGGAGGAGAATGGATTAATGGAAAGTAAGAAACCAAAAGGAAAAACATATACTAGAAACAATATAAACCGAGAAGAGTAAAGAAACATAAAATGAAAAGCAAGGGAAAGGGTAGGAATAGAGGATTCACGCCACTACAAGGCTAGGCCAGAAGAAGCCATGGCAACCTTGAAGATGAGTGGTGTATGCCGGCACTTGCCAAGGCAAGATAAGGCTTGAAAGAACTCCACTCCCTAAGGAGGAATGCTCTCACAAAAAGGTTGAAACATAAGTTAGAGGTCCCCTTAAATAGACAAGTCTAGGGGCTCCTTAGCAAAACAACTAAGTTAAAGGCTTATAAAAGAAACCTAGCATGTTCTAGGAAGTAGGTCATCCTAGGGTGCACATGAGTGAATTTTCGTCCAAGCCATCTAGGTGGCAAGTCTTCATGGCCAAGGCTCCTAAAGGAGGGTTCTTGAACTTTCTAAAAGTCTTGGTGTCAAAGGCATGTGGACCTCCCCTTTCTAGATGCTTCTAGAAAGTCTTCATTCTCTCTCTTCCTTAGGACGCCAAGTGTCTCCTATGTGGTCCACCTCCTTTCTTATTCCTACAAAAGCAAATTAAGGAATTTATTAGCATGTTAGTTTAAGGTTAAGCTAATCTTGGGTCAACAAGTCAACCCTTAAGTCAAGGTCAACAAGTCAACTCAAAATAGTCAACCACAACCAACTTTAAGAAATTGAAACTAAAGAAATGCAAAATAAGTATAGAGAGGATAACGCCTTCTCTTTTGTCATGCTCCTAGTGATCCTCCTAGGGTTTGCCTCCTTGGCACTTGATGAGGTGGTTACATCTTCATCAATATTTGTAAATGTTAAGCTAGAAGTAGGCCTCTTAAAATTTTATTGAAACCGAAGGCACATTTAATAAAAACAATTTTGTTCACCTTGAGATAATTATAACCATGGTGGTAACAGTAATTTTAAGTGTATTTTTATGAAATGTGAGGAGAAATTTGAAGAAATATGTGAACTTGAAAAATTTTCAAAATAAGGAGAAGGTATAAAGAATAGAAAAGGATTTAAAGAATAAGTTACTCCCCTTAAGAGCTTGGTTTCAATTAGTAGGGAAGGAATTGGGGATGATGGCTCCTTAGGCTTAATTCCTCTCCTTTCCTCTTTTTCTCTCTCAAATCCTTATTTTCTCTCTTCTCCCTTTTCTCTTTTGCAAGCTCTAATCTTTCTTATTCTGTAATTTCTCTCTTCCTTTTCTCTTCTTTCCTGCACATTTTTCTCTTTATTCTCTTCATCTTTTCCCTTGCTCTCATTTTTCTTTCTTTCCTTTTTCTCTCTTCTTTCTCTTTATTTTCTACTTTTCTCTTTCTCTTCTAATTTCTTTTGTTCCTCCTCTAACTCCCTCAACTTTTTATTTAAAATTGTGAGTTTCTCCTCCTTCCTTCATTTTAACTTTTCTATCTCTTTATCTCTCTCAAAGGAAGGGGGAACGAATGTTGTTGTCATGCATGGTCTCAACTCACACAAATTTTAAATGGGAGATTATCTTCCTTTTTCAATTCTTGACTGCCTATATTCCCAACACTCTTTTGCATGTCCTATGAAGCTAGAAATACACAAACTAAGTATGTAATATTTACCCCTATTACTATAGAATGGATGCAACTCTTTTATTTTCCTTTCCCATGCTAAATATGCCAATGCATTTATGTCCTCACCAAAGGAAGGAATGTTACCCTCAGATGTATGATACATCTTGTAACGTCCCTATTGGAAATTACTTAATTAATTTAAATAAAGAACCAATTTCTTTAATAACCTCATATTTTCATTATTCCCAAACGCGGCAAAATTCAAAACCAATTACCGAGGTGCCATAATTTAAACAATATTAGTGTAATAACTTATTACAAATTCCAAAAATATTCTGATAAGGTAAAAGAAAAGACATAATAGATTTCCTAGCTCCAACCCAAGCTATCCCCTCTATCCGTCTCACGCATTAGCAGCATCACTTGTATCATCAACTGCTCCCGTGTAAAGAATTACACGATCATCGCCAAGCACAAATAGAAATGGTGAGCTCAGTAATATAAGAAATCACACAAATTAAATAATATATAAAGACCTAGTTATATTATCATAGTTAGACCTTGGCCAAGTCCTTAATACCCCAAGACTTTTCAACCTTCAATTCACATAACAAGATTAACCATAGACTCAGGATTTATGATGCTCACATAAAGCTGCCCGCTTGTGGTCCTACCTCTACGAACCTCCCCGCTCGTAGTCCTACTTTACGTACCTGCCCACCCGTAGTCCAACACACTTGATCCACCAACTATGTACCTCCCCGCACGCAGCATCTCTCAAATGTGAGCACGGAACATACGAACCTACCTCGCTCGTATCCCCACATGAGAGTAACTAGGTATGAACCTCCCCGCTCATACCGTCACGTGTTAACCACCATCCATGAACCTATCCGCTCATGGCACAACATCTCCCGATCCATGTCCGCATAAATGCGTACAACAATACACACAAACTACACTAAACTCGCTTGGGCTAGGAGCCTTAGCTTAAGCGACCAGGCCTGTCTCACTTAGGCTAAGCGTCCTCGCCTTAGCAAGAATGCTACAGGGACTTAACGCGAGGTCTCGCTTAGGCGAACCCTTCTCGCTTGGGCGAAATCATCCCTCGCCCCACACCAAGTCTCTCGCCTAGGCGGCGAGACAAGCATCAACACACTCATCCTGTCACGATCTCTCGCTTAGGCGAGTACCTCTCGCCTGAGCGAGTTGCTCAGTCGCCCAAACCATACACTCCTTGCCTGAGCAAGACCTTCGAGCACAACTTCTCAACTACTCGATTTCTCGCTTAGGCGAGCTGTTCTCGCCCGAGCGAGATGCTTGAACACAAACCAGGTTTTGCATTTCTGCTATTCTCGCCTAGGCGAGCCTCGCTAGCTTGGGCGAGAATAGCAGACATTCTCCCTGTCATGCACTCAGAAACCAAACCAATTTGCCTAAAACCACATCCAACTTTACCAAGCAATTCATCACCGAGTATAAGCATTATGAACATAATTGGAACCCCATATTGAAAACCAAAATTTGAAATTGAACCTTGATCCACAAATAGTACAGAAAATCCCATTATTCCCATACAAGCAAACCCCCAATTCACACTACACTGAGCACGAAATTTCATGACAATGATACATTTATTCATGCATATTTCAGAATAGGCGAATTTATTAACAATCAGAATTTTACATACAATAGAGCTCCCCTAACCTAGTTTTCCTTTGCTTAAAACAGTGAAAGTGATAACTCTTCTTGCCCCAAAATTGACTTCCCTTGATGCCTTCCAAATTCAGCTCACGTGAATCCCTCTAACTCACTTTTTCACTCCAAAACTCGTGCTCATCCTCCTAATTACCTAAATTTCCCTTTTTATATGGTTCCTAATTGTGGTAAATGGCAAAAGAACGAAAATTGGTCTTTTTAATGTCTATAATTACCATTATGGTTGTTTTTCTCAACTCCCTTGGAGGCCCATTGCTTCTAGGTTTTTTCGCACCCTTTCACATTCAAGTCATCATTATATTAGCTAAAATAAAGAAATCAATTTCCTTCTCAGCAAGGTTCGAACACACAATCATGGAATCATAAAGTCAAAGCATAAGCAATTCAACCAATCATGTTTCGTGATAATTCCTATAATTATATAATTATGTTATCACTCACATAATCATGCATATTATTAAAATTAATAATAAATCAAACAACACATAAATGGCATACATAGGACTCGAACTTAAGTCCTCTCACACAACCAAGTACTCTCAACCACTTGAGCTAGTACTTTTCTACGTCACAACAATTAACATTAAATGTCTTAAAGGCTACTACTACCCGCATTTATTAATAATTATTTAAATTTCGCGGGTCTTACACATCTCATCCTTACTATGCTTATTTATATGCAACATACTATCATATGAATAAGAACTCATTTTTAAAATCAATTTTGAATCAAATAAAATTTCTCAACAATTTTTACAAAGAAATTGATGTGGAATTTCTAAAGAGAAATTATAATGAAAATTTTCTGAAGATGATCCCAAGAAAGGGAGGTGATGAAACTCATTAAATGAGATTGATGGAAGGAGGAGCCTTCATGGATGATTGGCATAGAACCTAGTGTTTAAGGGAAGCTAGGATGGTGTAGAATTGAATGGTGGTAGAGAGAACTCTAAGAGGTTCAGCCAACTTAGAGGAGGAGGGCTAGAGGAAATCTTAGAGAATTCTCTAGCTAAGGGTGACTCTAAAAAGCCAAGGTAGTATAGTGATCTCAACAGCATAACATTGCATTCATTCAAGAGTGATTTACAAAGGGGTGGAAACCTTCATTTATAGTAGAAGGCAAGCTCAAATGCAAGCTAAATGGTATAGGAAATTAAATGCAAATGTTAGATATAGATCTAAATCTAACTTCCTAGATCCACATTTCATGGATCACTTGCCATGTGTAGGGATGGCAACAAGGTGCGTGTAGACGGATTTCGCTATCCCATACCCATCCCCAAAGAAAATATTCATCCTCATACCAAAACCCAATGGGTATCCAACTTTTATGCCATTCCCATCCCCACCGGGTAACGCGTATATTCTCGTACCCATACCCATACCCATACCCGCTTTCTTACCGTTTCAATATTAATTAATTAATTTTTATAAAATAACAAAAAACTAAAGTAAAGGAAACATAATATTATCAAATATTCAATATTAACAAGATGAATGTTTATTCGATATGAAATATTTAAAAAATATTATAAATGTATACATTTCAAAATAGAATATCAAATAAAATTTCATGAGAACAAAAATATTTATTAAATTTCCAAACATTAATGGAACCTAGTTGATAAAATTTAAAAATATTCCTAAAAAATAAAAGAGGAAAAAAATCAAATTAAAATATATTTAAATGTGTATTTACTTCAATTTTTTAAGTTCTAATGTGTAACACCCCATTTAATTAATAAACATAATTAAAGGAAACGTCACACTAATATAATATAACAGCGTAGTACCGGAGTTTAAACTTAACTCCTTACAATAATCCAAGGCACACCACGGTGCCAAAAAACCAAACCAGAAACAAAGTGCAACATAATCAAAATAGGGAATTAAAAGATAGACTAGTACATGGGCCATAGCTCAGAAAGAAAGCCCAAAAAGTTTTAGATCCAATCCAAGCAGAACATACAACAACAAATAGTGGGGTAAGCTAGAGTAGAAAACAATTTATCAGGTAGTCACATACCATCACTCAATCCAAGTAGTATTTATAAATCATCCAACATGTTATGACTTTCTCAAGCAATACACTAGACTCTGACTCGACTCATTCGGATACATATAATCTAGTCGGATTCAGCAGATGTTTGCACTTGTAGTGGATACCTCTGCTCACCCCCGAGCTGCTCACCCTCGAGCTATGTGTTACAAGTGTTACAATGAATCAATCCCCCACACACAAGGGTAGCCCTTAATGAGTTTCAGGCCTCCTGCTACTCTCACCACAAGAGTCAGTCTGTTATAAGTGAGACTAACTGAGTCCTTAGAGTGTCAGGATGCAATCCTTATTTTGAATCCTTACCGAATTATATAGATGGGGCACCACCATGGACACCCACTAACAGGGGCCATGGAATTACGTCCCGACCACTGAAGCAGGACCCTGAAATCTCACCTAGAGATTTCAAGGAATTACGCACTAACACGGACCAATCATGCTCAATCAATCAGGTAATATTTATCATACACATAACCTCATGCCAACCCTTTTCAACCAATCCTCATTCATATCCAATTATTGAATCCATACCAACTCATCCTTTGTATGTCACATCAATGCCATGCCTCTTTGATACCAACCATGTCATTTAATTTACATGCCAAGTTCATACCAAACCCATCATTCACCATCCATAAATCCCATCACTCATACATAATCGTTCATCACATATTTTTACCATAACAAATATATCCAAGCAAATGCCAACCATCCAAGAACAAGAAACAACCAAACACCACACCGCCCTCGCCCAACTCCTCGCTCAGGCTGAAGGGTCTTGCTCAGGCGAGCCCCCTTCGCCTAGGCGAGGGCTCAAAAAGGGGAACAGTAACCTCACGCGGGATCTCGCTTAGGCGAGACCCCTTGATGAGTCATTATTTTCTTCCATTTCACTAGCCTTTATGTACCCATTAGACAGTTGATTAATGCCTAATTGTTCATCATTAGAGTGTTTTTCATCTGTTGGGCTTTATTGGGCCACTGTTCCGAATTTGGACTAATTTCACATTATTTGGCCTAATTTTTGTTTTTAATTATTTTTAGGTATTTGGGTGAAGCAATTTTGGAGCTTGGACATTAATATTTAGTTGAAGAAACTTTCCACATCATTGCCACATCATTTCCATGTCATTTCCACGTCAGCAAAGTCAATGGGTCAACATTTGAGGCCCAGAGTGGCATTTTTGTAATTCTGCGGCTCATAATGGCAGTTTTGTAATTCTGAGTGGCAGGGGGTGATATGACCACGAATTAGGTCTGCATGAGGGGAGGCCAGCCGCTCCATCATCTTCAACCTCTCTTCAAAACCTCCATTTTCGTTCTCCAAGCTTCCATGGACGCCCCCCTTGCGGTTTTTCACGTTTTTGGCTCATTTTTACCGTTTTTATGCATATTTGACAGCACCCATTGAGGGTTTTACATTTGGAATTCGTTTTCTTGCTTGGGCAGTTCGTTTTGTGGGTTTTATTGACTTGGAACAATACCCATTCATGGGGTTTTCGCATTTATATATGACAACACCGTTTTGCATTCCATTTAAGCTTTGAAATCTCTATTTTTGCTCTTGAATTGCATTTTTCAGATTTCATAAAATAGGGTTCTTGGTTCTGTTTTGTTATTGGAGTTTTGAAGTGTTTGATTGTTCATTTCCCATGTATAGCTAAATTTTTCGTATTGGTTCCTTGAAGAAACTGAATTGAAACCATGAGGTTGATGTTTTGCAATGCACTCCAATTTCCAATTTCTCTTCATCCTATTCAATTTCGTAGCTTTTGAAATGGAATTTGTGATGCTTAATCGTGGGTTCATATTTTGCACAATTTCAGAATCCTTGTCATGCTTAGTGAGTTCGGGTTTTGGCCACAGTTGCTTAATCTGTGTGAGTGTGTGAAATTGAAAGAAGGATGTGTGCTATGCTTAATGGCATAATGAAGCTGTGTTAATTTTCGCATAGTTGATTAATTCGGATTTCATGAGAGTAAATTGGATAAGAGACTTGATTTAGTGACCTGTGATTGGTTGATTTTCAGTGAAATCAAGGGACCAGTACGTTTTGAATTGTGTGTTTAATTCAGTTTTGATTAGAATTTAGCAAACTTGTGTGAATCTGCCAAACCCCCCCCCCCCCCCTTTTTTGTGTTTTATTGTTAAGTTCATCTGGAAATTTCGCTTTAAATGAAAATATTGGTCGTTGGGAGACGACTTGGTTCACTTTCATATACTATATTTAATATGTTTTAATTTGGTGGGATACGACCTCTATCAAATTTGGTGCCGTTGCCGGGGACCAATCGTTTCGTTCATAGTAAAATATCCAGTGTGTTTGTGTTTTGTGTTTTGGTGTGTGTAGTTCAAGTGTGGTTGAGTTGGTATATGTTCATTATGATGTTAATGTTGTGTTAAGTTCAGTGCCTGTTTCCATTCCTGTGTGTTTCTGTGTAGTGTAGTGAATAGTGTCGCGACGCGCATGAATAGTGTCATTTGTAGTAGTGAATAGTGTTTGAATAGTGTCCAAATCTGGCATTTAACTTCTGGATTTTTGTTTTGGTAGCTACGGAGCTTGTTTTGACTTGAAATTTTTTTCCCCCACTTCTAAGACGTTGAAGTTGATAGGAAAAATAGCTAGAGCAGTTGGTATGGTCTGAGTTAAGAGATTCAAAAAATTTTTGCACTGATTTTTAGTGAAACTTCAGAGGACCATAACTTTTGCTCTGGTTATCAGAATCACTATTATTTTCTATGTATTTGGGGTAGAATTTGATTTCCCACCTTGTTATAACCCGCTACGCCGGTTTGCAAACTAAGATTCTCCAGAAAATGCCATTTTCTACATTTTAGCAATGTTTTTTGTGATTTTTCTTCATTTTTTTTTAATTTTGAAAAATTGAAAAAATACTTGTGCTTTGAGTTTTGATCTGATTTTTTTTGTGCTTCTGTTTGACCACTCAAAGGAATATCCTACCAATTTTCAAGTCATTTGAAGGTCGTTTGAGTATACTTGTAGTTATACCCTTTGTTATGCCAATATCACTACAATTAGTGCTTTTTGGTGCATGACTAGGGGAAACCCAAGTGAATTACAACCATTTGACCCTAAAATTGATAGGACATTCCACAGAGAAAGTAGGCATCCTAGGAATCCATCTTTGCATGCTGAATATTCAGTGACATTTCCTGATTCTTCTGATTCTCATCACATTCCTGACACTCCTCATTCTTTGCATTCTGAGCATACTATATATTCTAAGCATACTGTATATTTTGAGCATTTTCATACTGATAACATGGCTCAACCTCCTCCACCTCATGAGAGAACCATGAGTGAGCTCACTGCACCAGAGTTCACTTATGATAAAAAAATCATGACAATTATATTAAAATTTTATATTATAGTAAATAAAATTTATTTATACAATTATAGTGACAAAATTAAAGCATGATTGATAATGAGTTAGAAAATAAAAAATAATTATATAACATATATCAAAATAGTATTTTACATGATAAAAATAAACAACAAACAAAAATATTAAAAAATTACCAAATGTGTGTCTTAGAAGCAATTTGAGAGACTATTGAATGAAATCGCACCAAGAAAAATAAATGTATAATAAGATGAAAAATACCTTAAAGATCTAAGAAATTTTTTTAACATAATCAATGATTGAGAAATAACAAAATTGTTTTAGCAAAACAAAAAGGTTATTCAAATAAAACAAAAATTAATAATAATAGAGTAAAGAAGATAAACTTTTTATAGTACCTAGTAAATGAAAGGTTTATGTTATTAAACACTTAAATTGAGAGTGTTAAACATTCTCATGTAAAAGGAAAATGTATAATAAATAAAAAAATATTAAAAAAAATAGAAAAATTCAAATGTGAGAGACATAAAAATTATTTAATTGACATACATCATTTGAACATAATTGTATAAAGGTTATGATAAGATGAAAAATATGTGTGAGATGTAAATGAATTTCATGAGAAACCAAACAATTAGAAGAAATTAAAAATATAAAGTGTGTAGTAATATATATATATATATATATATATATAAGATTACAAAATTAACCGTGAATATTTTAATAATTTAAACGGGGACGGGTATTATAGTGGGTATGGGAACAAGGATAGGGTGAATATGTACATCTCCATACACATTCCCATACCCCAATTGAAAAAGTCAGGGATTCCCCATACCTAGTCAATGCAGGGATTCCCCATCAAAACGTGGATGAGTTCGGGCAATACCCACGGGGGCAGGTTTATTTGCCTTCCTTAGCCATGTGGCATGTCACACTTTCCTCATTTAACACATGCGCTAAATGTGCAACTCATGGCTAAGCTTAGACACATTCTCAGCTTAGACTTTTCAAATTGGGCTTGATTAGATCCTATTTCAAAAGCTAGGTGAAAAATGTTCCAAACTACTTGTAGGAAATTTTTTACAATTTATTTTCAAAGCATGGCCTAAACAATTGGCCCAATTTAAATCTATTCCAATAGATTCTAATGGAAAGCATAGCCTAAACAATTGGCCTAATTTAAATCTATTCTAATGGACTAAGACAAGACCATCATATCTTAACAAATTCCTTAGCCTACACAAATAACATTTGAAACCCAGGAAGCCCGTTAGGCTCTTGAAAGTCCATCTTAGCATGCTTCTTAGCATGCTTCTAGTGACTAGACCTTTGATTGGACCTATAATTGGGCCCAAGTCATCAAGAGGTGAGTCACTTGGACATACTTAGGAACTAAGCCTTTCCTAGCTAGATATCTTTTGTTAATTTTCATAAAGTCTCTCAATAAAAATCTCAAAAACAATTCACGTATGAGAAACCAATTTTCAAGTGTATGAAAGAAAGTTTCCTAAGACTAGAGAAAGGTCATCTAATAGTTAAAATGTGTGTTTCCTATTTATCATGGAGACTTAGAACAAAAAGTCACACACAGGCACAAGTTGAATATAGAAAACAATAAAACTCCAAAACATAAACTAGTCGAATAAAAGCTAAGTGAAAAGTGCATGTAGCTCTTAGAACCCCTTAACTCAATTTCACACTAAGCGATTAAAGCTATTACAAACTTATCTAAGGTTAGGATTGCTCAAAATCATTTTCCCACCCAAGCTTATGAATAAAACATAAACACAAATTACAAAATGCAAAGGTTCTGTGATAATGAAAAGAATAAAACAGAAATGTTGGGTTAGATCTCTCTTTTCTATTATGGTGTATCCCTCTCGGTCCAGCCCAAATTTGCTCTTAGTGTTTGCAATCACATACCAATTCAATCCTAATAATCCTCACGTGTTCCCAATTTCCTCTCAAGTGTTTTCCCTCATGATATATTTCCTTATAGCAGCTCCTCCTTCAAGAAGAATAGTCACCTACAAGGCTGCCAAAATAGTGAGTTCCCAAATCAAAACAGGAACAAGGGAAAGCCAATATTCTTCCACTTAAGAGTAAAAAATTGAAAACAAGAAAAGCTCAAATTAAGAACTAGACTACATCAAGTGATATAATAGATGACATACTCAAAGAGTAAGCAAGAATGACAAGAAAAAAAATAACACAAGGCAAGAAGAAGGCACTCAAAAGGAACTTATAGAATAGGACTAGAATAATATGAATAAAACCAAAATCAATCAAAAAGACACAAACAAGTTGAATCAAGAGCACATGTTTTTGCAATTAAAATGGATAGTCAAAGATTAAGTTTTGAACTATGTTACTTCACTCTTTCTTTTCACTCTATAAAGATTCAAACAATGCTTTTAATTTCTCTTTTTAGATTTTCTCATCATATTTCTTTTTCACTAATTTTCTTTTCTTTTTACAATAGTTCACAACAATTTTAGTTTTCCAAGTCCAATTCAATCTAGCAATTGCACATGACAAATTAAAATGATCCAACTCAAAAACAATTTTGAAAAGCACACATAAAATATAATTATGGTCAATGCAAAACTGAATTTGTCAATCAACAATCTCCAAGTAAAATGATTCAGATTGACGTAAGAAATGATTTGGCCAAAGACAAAACAACACTAAGAATCTGATGGAACGAAAATGCAAAGCAAAAGTAAGCCAGACATAACATTGCATCAAATTTACGAACAAATTTTTCAAGTCAGCAAAATATATTGCTTCCATCAAGCATAGATGCACATTGCCAAGTAAACATATGCGAAATTTGGAAAACGATGTAAACTAAACCAGTACTACAAAGAACTAAAGCAAAAGAACTGGTGGTTCAAAGAAAATAGACACGGCCAAATAGCAATTAATAACAACCAATATTATTCTTAGAAGCATTAGATGCTTCGTCATAGCATAAAGGACATTACCAATAAACTACACGAAATTTCTTAAGGCTTGGTCAATGTTCAGAACAACTAACAAAGACTTGAGTTTGATTCAATATGTAACACGGTTAGATAAATCAGATGTAGTTTCCACATTAACCTTTGAACAAAACGAAACATGCAATTCAATGAATCCACAAGGATAAGTAAGATATTGAGAACTCATCCAACATGCTCGGTCTAGTGCACACAAAACCAAAAAACAAAAATAACATCATTTGAACATAGAATAAAGGAACTCAACAGGATTAAACAAGAATTGTGGTAATATGAACTGTAGAGCAATTTTCTAATGGTCTAAGAGCAAATCTAGAACACAAAAATAGCACATGAACAAATCAGCTAACACAGATTTAAACAATTAACAGGACATAAAAAATAAGAACAACATCTATGGAATTTAAGAACATTTAAAAACAACTAAACGCCAACTCTAAGACGTAACACGAGATTATAAAAATTTAAAGCTAAGTAATCAAATCAAAATCAGAGGCTAAGACATGCAATTTGCAATGGTAGAATAAAAAAACATATACAGGCAAAGCATTGATTCAACGGCAATTTTGAATAAGTAATTTGAATAAACTTTTCCAAAAATATTTGAACAGTGATGTAGGATCGTCTCAGATTTTGGGTGAATTTGGATCTCGAATGAAAAATGTATGAACGAAATGGGGGAAAATGAAGGATGTCGATTTGGGGGTTTTGCGAAACTGGAGGAACGCACGTCACTTGGAGGAGGTTCCAAGATAAGTGACGAAGATCTGCCACTTTGAATCGGAGATTCAAAGATAAGGATCAATTTTCTAAGGAGAACCTCGAGACTTGGGAGAAAACTCAATTTTTCATATAACTCAAATCTGAATACAATTATGTCTCACAAGGGCTTATATACAATAGGCCAAAACACCAATAAGCCCAACACAATTAAAGTTCCAATAAAGCCCAAACATAAACATTACAAAAATTATAAATAGATTTCCTATTCTGTGATCTAAAGTTAATCTGAGATCACTTTGAAGGTCTTGGGCATGATTTCATCAACTACTCTAAAATCCCTATGGTGGCCATAACCATGCCTCCATCATTGCCTCCAAGTTGGAGAAAATTTAACCTTGAATTTTAGCGCTTTACTGTGTACAGACAAATACACAAACATAAGTGTTGAAAGCATGCAAAACTAGAATAGTCTAAAGATAGAAATAAAAGGCTATCTAAAATGAGATTGGAATCTTGGGAGAGGCCAATCTCTTATTATCAATGTGCTTGGAGATTTTCCTACAGGATCAAAGACTAAACTGCAAAACACATCAAAGAGTTTCAACATAGGAACCACATAAGAGAGAAAGAGTCTTGGAATATGTCCATTGCATGACAAACAAACAAGCATAGTTTCAATAATAGGTTCATATTTTTCCAATCTTGTTTCTTCTCTTTCTATCATCTCTTCTTCACCTCATTGCTTATGCCATTGCTCCTTAATGTACAAGTCTTCCCTAGGCATCAAGACAAAAAGAAATGGGTTAGTAAGTTTTCCCAATGAAAATGCAAAATCATGATGTGCATGGGAACAACAGTTCAAAGTATTGTAATCCCCCTTTAAGGATTTAGTCTCAACCATGTATGTAAGGGATGTGAGGAGAGATTCTCTTATTTCTCTCTTTGTTCTTCTTCTTCTTTCTCTTGTCGCTCTTTTCTTCTCTCTCCTTTAGCTCTTTCTCGTTTCTTTCTTTGAGCTTTTTCTCTTGTCTTTATCTAAGCTCTTTTCTTTGTTGTTCTTTTATCTCTTTCTCTTGTTGTTCTCTCTTTGAGTTTTGCTCTTGTCTCATTTTTTCTCACATTTCCCTTAGTGTTTTTTCCTCATTTTCTCTCTTTTTCTGGCTCCCTTTATGCTTGTTGCTCTTGTCTTACTTTTTTTAGAACTTTGAGCTTTTGCATAACACTCCCCTACACCTCTTCCAAGTATATAAGGTAATCCATGAGTTCTTAATTAGTCATGGGACTTGCATCCCAATTAGGACATTGATAAACTTTGTGTCCATAACCTTCACACTTGGTGCACCTAATAGCACTTGTTTTGTCTCTTGCCAAATGATCTTTTATCATGTTTGTGCTCCCTTCTAAGATCTGCAAGTTTGATATTCAGTTTGACAATTTTGGACATAATGAATTTGACATCCTCCATCAAGGTCGAACGTGTATGGAACATTGTGGAGTGCTCAAAATTGCTAAATCCTGGAGTGAGAGATATGTAACAAGAACTAACAAAAAATATAGTACGTGGTTAGCACAAGTAATGGAGATAAAATATGTAACATGGACCTCACCACTCCTCACGTGTTTACTCTCATTCCACTTGTGTTTCACTCTCAAAAGTGTATTCACTTGTTCTCAAGTTCTTTTCAGTTCTTCAAAGAACCTTCAATCAACCCATCAAGAATTTAACATCTAAGTGTGATGAGTCATTATTTTCTTCCATTCCACTAGCCTTTGTGTACCCATTAGACAGTTGTTCAGTGCTTAATTGTTCATCTTTAGAGTGTTTTTCATCTGTTGGGCTTTATTGGGCTATTATTCTGAATTTGGACTAATTTCACATTATTTGGCCTAATTTTTGTTTTTAATTATTTTTAGGTATTTGGGTGAAGCAATTTTGGAGCTTGAACATCAATATTCAGTTGACGAGAGTCGCCACATCATCGCCACATCATTTCCATGTCATTTCCACGTCAGCAGAGTAAATGGGTCAACATTAGAGGCCCAAGAGTGGCATATTTGTAATTCTGAGTGACAGAGTGGCAATTTTGTAAATATGAGTGGCATAGTGGATGTGACCACGAGAATTAGGTCTCCTTCCATGCTAGAGCCGCAAACTTCATCTTCTACCTTTCTTCAAACTTCATTTTCGCTCTCCAAGCTTCCATGGAGGTGCCCCTTGCGGTTTTTCATGTTTTTGCCTCATTTTTACCTTTTTATGCACATTTGACAACACCCATTGAGGGTTTTACATTTTGAATTCGTTTTCTTGCTTGGGAAGTTCGCTTTGTGGGTTTTATAAACTTGGAATAGCACCCATTCATGGGGTTTTCGCATCTATATATATGATAGCACCGTTTTGCATTTCATTGAAGCTTTGAAATCTCTCTTTTTCCTTTTAAATTGCGTTTTCAGAATTCATAAGTTAGGGTTTTTGATTTTTTATGTTCTGGTTTAGATTTGAAGTGCTTGATTCTTCCATTTTGATGTCTAGCTAACCCTATTGCATTGATTCCTTGACGAAATTGAGATGAAACCATGAGATTGTTGGTCAATTTTTGGGGTTCCATTCAAAATTGCCTTTGTTTCAGGTTGTGTTTAAATGATAAACACGTATTTGATGCATGTTTAATCTCAAATTCGTGTGTGCACATTAATGGCTCGTATTCATGCATAATGTTTATGAGTTCTGTCACAACTTGCTTAAATTTGTGGGTGTTAACTGTCTGAAATTTGTTGCGCTTAATGACAATGAATCCATGGTAATTTTCGCTTAGTTGATTACTTAGGATTCATGAGAGCAAATTCGAATAGAACAATTAATTTGGTAATCTATGATTGGTGGACTTTCAATTGAATCAAGGAATCATTGGGTGTTCATATAACTGTTAAATTTATCTGCGAATTGAAGTTTGTTCTGAATCTATCTTCCAACCCCCCCTGTGTTATTGTTGTTTTGATCTGGAAATTGAAGCATTGAATGAAAATATTGGTCGTTGGGAGACGACTTGGTTCACTTTCATATACTGCATTTTAAGTGTTTTAATTTGGTGGGGTACGACTTCTATCAAATTGGGCGCCATTGCCAGGGATCAATCGTTTTATTCAAAGTAAAATTTTCAGTGTGTTTGTGTTCAGTGTTTTGGTGTATGTGTAGTTCAAGTGTGGTTGAGTTGGTATATGTTCATTGTGATGTTAATGTTTTGTTAAGTTCAGTGCCTGTTTCCATTCATGTGTGTTTCTGTGTAGTGTAGTGCATGTTAATACTTGTACTTTGAGTTTTGATCTGATTTTTTTTGTGGGTCTGTTTGAGCACTCAAAGGACAATTCTACCAATTTTCAAGTCATTTGGAGTTTGTTTGAGTATACTTGTAGTTATACCCTATGTTATGCCAATATCACTACAATTAATGTTTTTTGGTGCATGACTAGGGGAAACCCAAGTGAATTACAACCATTTGACCCTGAGATTGATAGGTCATTCCACAGAGGACGTAGGCATCTTAGGATTCCATCTTTGCATGCTGAATATTCAATGACTTTTCCTGAATCTTCTGATTTTCATCACACTCCTGACACTCCTCATTCTTTGCATTCTGAGCATATTGTTTATTCTGAGCATTTTGATTTTCATGCTGATAACATGGATCAACCTCCTCCACCTCATCAGAGAACCATGAGTGAGCTCACTACACCAGAGTTCACTTATGATAGTTTATGCATTTAATACCCTGAGGAGGAAGTTCCAAATGTGTTAAAAACTGGTTTAATACACTTGTTGCCAAAGTTTCATGGTCTTGCAGGTGAGGACCCGTGCAAACACTTGAAGCAGTTTGATGTCGTGTGTTCCACCATGAAGCCTGCAGATGTCCAGGAGGACCATGTATACTTGAAGGCTTTCCCTCATTTGTTGGAGGGCAATGCGAAAGACTGGTTGTACTACCTTGCACCCAAGTCCATCACGAGCTGGGATGACCTGAAAAGATTGTTCCTTGCCAAGTTCTTCCTTGCTTCAAGGACAACAACCATAAGGAAGGAAATTTCTGGCATCAAGTAGCAATATGGGGAGACCCTCTATGAGTACTGGGAGAGGTTCAAGAATCTCTATTCAAGTTGCCCACACCATCAGATCTCTGAACATCTCCTTCTACATTATTTTTATGAAGGCCTGCACCACATGGATCGAAATATGATTGATGCCGCAAGTGGTGGTGCTCTTGGTAACATAACCCCAGCTGCAGCCAGACAACTAATAGAGAACATGGCTTTAAATTCTCCACAATTTGGCACAAGGAGTGATGCCATAGTTGTTAGAGGTGTTCATGATGTAGAGGCAGCCGAGTACACGAAGAAGTTGGAAAGTAAGATTGATGCTCTTACCACACTGGTCAATCAACTTGCTTCCAATCAAAGAGCTCCAATTGCAAGAGCTTGTGGTCTTTGTACATCTGTTGATCATTTTACATACTCTTGCCCAACATTGCAACAACAGGCTGTTGCTTCTTCTTTTACACCAGTGGATACCTCTCAGGCCTATGCAACTAATATTTTCAACAACAATAGGCCCCAACATCAACAACAGAACCATGATTTGTTAACAAACAGATATAATCCAGGATGGAGAAATCACCCTAATTTGAGATGGGAAAACCAAGGTAACCAGCAGCAGCAAAACCAACAATTTTAAAATGTGCAGCCACCTCCATAACAAAGAGCATCACCTGCACAGGCTGCTCCGGTTCCACTTGTACCCACACCAGCTCCTGCTGCAGGACCTGCACCTTATTCTTCTACTTCATCGGAGGAGTTGGTCAGGATGATGACCCTTCAAAATATGCAATTCCAGCAGGAGACTAGGCCTCAATCCAGAGTTTGACAAATCAAATGGGGTAAATGGCCACTCAATTAAACCAAGCACAAGCTCAGAATTCTGACACGTTGCCATCACAGACGGTGGAGAATCCACGAAGTGTGAGTGCCATTACATTGAGATATGGAAAGAACATTGAAGTTCCCACTCCTAAGCCTACACCTCAAAAGGAAGTCGACCCTGCCACACTTCAGAGAAAGCATGATGCTCATGCAACTGGTCCTTCCACATCTGGTGTGACTTCTACGCCTTCCACCTCTACTGTTGCACCTTTCATACCTCTTCCTTTCCCTCCAAGAGTCATTCCAAGCAAAAAGATGGAAGAGGTTGACAAGGAGATCTTAGAAACTTTTAGGAAGGTGGAGGTGAACATACCTCTATTGGATGCCATTAAATAGATTCCCAGATATGCAAAGTTTTTGAAGAAGCTATGCACGCACAAGAGGAGGCTAAAGGGAAACGAAAAGATCAGCATGGGGAGAAATGTGTCAGCATTGATAGGTAAATATGTTCCTCAGATTCTTGAAAAATGCAAGGACCCAGGTACATTTTGTGTACCTTGCATCATAGGTAACAATAAATTTGAAAATGCAATGCTTGATCTTGGTGCTTCAATAAATGTAATGTCTCTGTCTATTTTTAAATCTCTTTCTCTTGGACCCCTGCAACCTACGGGTGTGGTCATTCAGTTGGTAAATAGAAGTGTTGCCCACCCCGCAGGTTTGGTTGATGATGTTTTAGTTCGTGTTGATGAATTGATTTTCCCTGCTGATTTTTACATTCTTGATATGGAAGACGGATTTTCACATGGTTTTGCACCAATCATTTTAGGCAGACCATTTTTGAAAACTGCACGAACCCAGATTGATGTCCATGGAGGTACTTTGTCTATGGAGTTTGATGATATTGTTGTGCGATTTAACATTCTAGATGCCATGAAACATCTTTCTGAGGATCACTCTATTTTTTCACGTGGATATTATTGATGATGTTGTTGATGGACTTATTTCTTATTTCCACTCTTTGCATGCATTAAAACATTCATCTATGTCTGAGTTATCTAAATTTGCATGCATTGATGTTCTTAATTCTGATTTTGATGCTGATTATGATGTGGATGATGTTGAATTTGAATCTGCTGAGTTTGACTCACTGGGTGTTGTACCATATGATTTTGATATTATACAATCAGATTACACTAACCATGCTGTAGGAAGTACATATACATTTGATTGTTATGTTGAGGTATAGGCTATGGAACCCATTTCTCCCTCCCCTCCCGTTCCTTATATTCAGCCAGCATCTAGCACTCCAGAGTTGAAACCCCTGCCACACAACCTCAAGTACGTCTACTTAGAGGAGGAGGACAAACTGTTTGTCACCATTTCCACCTCCCTCACTGTTGAACAAGAGTAGAAGTTGTTGCATGTTCTTAAAAGCACAAGAAGGCAATTGGATGGACATTGGCTAACATTCCTGGTATTAGCCCATCAACATGCATGCACAGGATATTGTTGGAAGATGGAGCAAAGCCAGTGAGACAGCCATAGAGGCGACTCAACCCTGTCATCTCGGATGTTGTAAAGAAGGAGGTGACCAAGCTTCTACAAGTTGGGATCATCTACCCCATTTCTGACAGTCAGTGGGTCAGCCCCATCCATGTTGTCCCCAAAAAGACAAGCCTCACTGTAGTCAAGAATGAAAAAGAAGAATTGATTCCAACAAGGGTGCAAAACAGTTGGAGAGTTTGCATTGACTACAAAAGGTTAAATCAAGAAACCAGGAAAGACCACTTCCCCCTGCCTTTTATTGATCATATGCTTGAGCGCTTGGCAAGTAAGTCCCACTATTGCTTTCTTGATGGGTTTTCTGGTTACTTTCAAATTCATATTGCACTTGAGGACCAAGAGAAAACCACATTCACCTGCCCCTTTGGCACTTTTGCCTATAGGAGGATGCCATTTGGCCTATGTAATGCCCCTGGCACATTCCAGCGGTGCATGCTTAGCATTTTTAGTGATTTTATTGAAAAATGGATAGAGATGTTTATGGATGACTTTACTATGTATGGGTCCTCTTTTGATGCATGTTTGGATAGTTTGGACAGAGTTTTAAATAGGTGCATCCAATCTAACCTTGTTCTCAATTTTGAGAAATGTCATTTCATGGTAGAACAAATAGTATTGGGGCACATAATTTCGAGCAAGGGCATTGAAGTTGACCCTGCCAAGATCTCAATTATTTCACAATTGCCTTACCCCTCTTTTGTGCGAGAGGTTCGTTCTTTTCTTGGCCATGCAGGGTTTTACAAGCGCTTCATTCAGGATTTTAGCAAAAAGGCCTTCCCATTGTCCAACCTACTGCAAAAGGATGTTGACTTCATCTTTGATGAAAGATGCAAAGAGGCTTTTGATTGCCTCAAGAAGGTACTGACCACAACTCCAATCATTCAGGCGCCCGACTAGACAACCCCATTTGAGCTTATGTGTGATGCATCCAATTATGCATTGGGGGCTGTTCTAGCTCAAAGAATTGGCAAGCAGCCAAGGGTAATCTATTACGCCTCCAGGACATTAGATGTTGCCCAAGCAAACTACACCACAACAGAAAAGGAGCTGCTTGCAGTAGTTTTTGCACTTGAAAAGTTTCGATCTTATCTGCTTGGTTCTCCTGTTGTTGTGTTTACTTACCATGCAGCTCTTAAGTACCTGTTGAAGTAGGCAGAATCAAAGCCTCGGCTTATAAGATGGATGCTCTGGCTCTAAGAATTCGATTTGGAAATTTGTGATAGGAGCGGAGCACAAAACCTGGTTGCAGACTACCTAAGCAGGATTGAGAGGTCTACTAATGATGCTTCACCAATCCGGGATGACTTTCCCGATGAAAGTTTGTTGACACTCTCTACTTCTTCCTCACCTTGGTTTGCTAACATCATGAATTATCTTGTTGCTTCTGTTTTTCCTCCCCTCGCATCTAGAGCTCAATGTGATAAACTCAAGAGCGATGCTAGGTATTACATTTGGGATGACCCCTATCTATGGAAAATGTGCAGTGATCAGGTTACCAGAAGATGCATTCAGGACCATGAGATTGACTCGGTCCTCAAATTTTGTCATTCATCTGCACCTGGTGGTCACCTTGGCACACAGAGGATAGCTCGCAAGGTGCTAGATTGCGGATTTTATTGGCCCACCATCTTCAAAGATGTGTGGAGGATTTGTAGCACGTGTGAGGAATGCCAACGAGCAGGAGCCATTTCTTGGAGACAACAGATGCCTCAACAACCAATGCTATTTTGTGAGGTGTTTGATGTCTGGGGTATAGATTTCGTGGGCCCTTTCCCTGTCTCTTTTGGTTTAACTTACATCTTGCTTGCTGTTAATTATGTTTCAAAATGCGTGGAAGCCAAAGCCACTAGAACTAATGATGCTCGAGTTGTTGTGGACTTTGTTAGGTCTCACATATTTTGCAGGTTTGGAGTCCCTCGAGCTATTTTTAGTGACCAGGGCACCCATTTTTGCAACAAATCCATGGGGGTTTTGCTTCAAAAGTACGGGGTTGTGCACAAACTTTCTACACCATATCACCCCAAAACTAATGGGCAAGCCGAGATCTCAAACAGAGAAATCAAGAGGATCTTGGAGAAGATTGTGCAGCCCAACAGGAAGGATTAGAGCAATAGACTTGAGGACGCTTTATGGGCTCACAGGACTGTTTACAAGGCACCTATAGGGATGTCTCCTTATCGGGTTGTCTTTGGTAAGCCATGCCACCTTCTAGTGGAGATAGAGCACCGAGCCTATTGGGTTGTCAAGTCATGCAACTTCTCTCTTGATCAAGCTGGAGAGGAAAGGAAGCTGCAGTTGAACGAGTTAGACAAGATCCGTCTGAAGGCATATCAGAACTCTATGTTCTACAAGGAGAAGACCAAGAGATTCCATGATAGCTCCATAGCTAGAAAGGAATTTGTTGTTGGTCAACAAGTTTTACTGTATAACTCCAGACTTGGACTCATGGGGGGTAAGTTGCGATCAAAGTGCATTGGTCCTTTTTTTGTCACTAATGTTTATCCTTATGGTGCAGTTGAAATCAAAAGCCAGTCTACCGATAAGAGCTTCAAAGTGAATGGGCATCGTCTGAAGCCATTCCTCAGCAATCCTACCTTGGTGGATATTGTTGTGGAGGAGACTTCCCTACTTGACCCCACTATTGTTTCACCATGATTCAGGGAGTTTTCTTTCCCCTTCTTTACTTTTATTGCACTTGTCCAGGTCTGTCTGTCTGTTGTTGTTTCCTTTTGTTTGTTTCTTTTTTGTTAATTTGTGTTAGTTAGTGTTATGTTTTTGTTTTCTGTTTGGGACACTCACTTCACTCTTAGAGAATGAGTTGTTGGTTACTCTGTGGACAAATATCCTTGCTTTCTCTTTGCATGTCAAGTTGCTTTTGGAATTATTTTACCCTGTGTGAGAATTTGAGTCATTCTCTGTTCTTTGATTGTGTGATATATGCCTCTTGAATGCTTGCACAGTGGCCTTGGCTTGACTCTTTCTGAATGCTTTTCTGATTCACATGCATGTTAGGATATGATTTAGGCAATTTTGTTCTGTGAGCCTACAACCAAATGAGCCTACCTTGAACTGTTTCCATTGATAACCCTTTTTTAGCCTACATACCCTCTCATTGTTCTACAGCTCATTACAAGCCCTTAGCCTGAAAAACCATGATTATTCCTACCTTAGGAAATTTTGGAGCTTTGGAATTGTTTTGGGAATGGGTGCTCAATTAAGTGTGGTCGCGCACAACAAGTGTGGTTGTGCGCGCACTTGTTATTGGTTCTTGGGATTGCTCATTTGTATACCCAGGTGGGATTTCAAAATTGTTGTTTCTCTACATGTTCTTTGTATAGAAAAACAAAAAGAAAAAGAGAGAAAAGAAAAAGAAAAGAAAGGAAAAGAAAAGAAAGAAAAGAAATAAAAGGAGTTTGGATTTGAGCATTGTGTGAGAACCATATTTGGAAGTGTTGGTGTGTGGGATTACTTTCATGCTTGATTGAGACTTATTCCTCATTGCTCCTCTATTTCTTTTGTGAATAAGCTACTTATCCATATGTTCCACACCTTGTCCTCAGCCCCATTACAACCTTGAAAAGTCCTTCTGATCTTGACCCGCATGTGTTTTTGGTTTGGTTGTTGGTGCTAGAGGCTTGCCAAGTCTGTTGATGTTTGTTTTTCAGGGGTGCTTTGAGAGTGAACAGTAGCTTAGAGATTTGAGTGATATAGTGCATATTTCGTGAGGTTATGTTGCTTTCAATTCTCTCTTTGAGCTGAACTGAACTGAGTACTTGACATGTTTTCAATTTCTTGGATGATGTTCATGGATACCTTGCAGCTTTGAATCCTTCTGTGTTGAATGTGTTTCCATTTGTCTGTGTCGAGTCTATTTGTCTTGTGTCTTTTTGTCTCTCTGGTTATGTTTGTGATGCCCTCGCTATTTTCTTCCATTCCACTAGCCTTTGTGTACCCATTAGACAGTTGTTCAGTGCTTAATTGGTCATCTTTAGAGTGTTTTTCATCTGTTGGGCTTTATTGGGCCACTGTTCCAAATTTGGACTAATTTCACATTATTTGGCCTAATTTTTGTTTTTAATTATTTTTAGGTATTTGGGTGAAGCAATTTTGGAGCTTGAACATCAATATTCAGTTGAAGAGAGTCGCCACATAATTTCCATGTCATTTCCACGTCAACAGAGTGAATGGGTCAACATTAGAGGCCCAAGAGTGGCATTTTTGTAATTTTGAGTGGTAGAGTGGTAATTTTGTAAATATGAGTGGCATAGTGGATGTGACCACGAGAATTAGGTCTCCTTCCATGCTAGAGTCGCACACTTCATCTTCTACCTTTCTCCAAACTCCATTTTCGCTCTCCAAGCTTCCATGGAGATGCCCCTTGCGGTATTTCCCGTTTTTGCCTCATTTTTACCGTTTTTATGCACATTTGATAGCACTCATTGAGGGTTTTACATTTTGAATTCGTTTTCTTGCTTGGGCAGTTCGTTTTGTGGGTTTTATAGACTTGGAACAGCACCCAATAATGGGGTTTTCGCATCTATATATATGATAGCACCGTTTTGCATTCCATTGAAGCTTTGAAATCGCTCTTTTTGCTTTTAAATTGCGTTTTCAGAATTCATAAGTTAGGGTTTTTGATTTTTTATGTACTAGTTCAGATTTGAAGTGCTTGATTCTTCCATTTTGATGTCTAGCTAACCCTATTGCATTGATTCCTTGACAAAATTGAGATTAAACTATGAGATTGTTGGTCGTTTTTTTGGGTTCCGTTCGAAATTGCCTCTGTTTCAGGTTGTGTTTAAATGATAAACACGTATTTGATGCATGCTTAATCTCAAATTCGTGTGTGCACATTAATGGCTCGTATTCATACGTAATGTTTGAGTTTTGACACAACTTGCTTAAATCTGTGGGTGTTAACTGTCTGAAATTTGTTGCGCTTAATGACAATGAATCCATGGTAATTTTTGCTTAGTTGATTACTTAGGATTCATGAGAGCAAATTCGAATAGAACAATTAATTTGGTAATCTGTGATTGGTGGACTTTCAATTGAATCAAGGAATCATTGCGTGTTCATATAACTATTAAATTTATATGCGAATTGAAGTTTGTTCTGAATCTATCTGCCAAACCCCACCCCCTGTGTTATTGTTGTGTTGATTTGGAAATTGAAGCTTTGAATGAAAATATTAGTCGTTGGGAGACGACTTGGTTCACTTTCATATACTGCATTTTAAGTGTTTTAATTTGGTGGGGTACGACCTCTATCAAATTTGGGTGAAAGATGGAACAAATCTAAACTCAACTCAGGAGGTCAAGGAAAAGAAAACTCCAAGACAAAACCAAGGAAATATGAAGACAAACTAAAACAACAATAAAAATCAAGAAATGGCTAAACAAAAAAGTAAATATGTGACAAACATAGACTATGACAGCAAGAAAAGCACTTTAAAAGACATGAGTAATATAAACAGTGTATTTGGCATTAGTACTAGGATTGTGAAACAACGTACTCAAACTAAACTATGATGATCAATTCAAACTTCCACAAGTAATATTTCCAACAATTCAGCTCAACATACATTGTCTCACGACCAAGAATCCAAGGAAAAATCAAACTCAAAGAATATGATATACAGAAGACTCCGGCAAAGCAAGAATGAACAATGAAAGACTCTGAATGGTAAGAATTAGACAAAGGAAAATATGCAGAAAGTGCATCCAAAATTGAACCAGAAGAGGTGTTTAAAACACCACAATTCAACACCTAAAATAACTCAATTTTACTGCATTGAATGGTTGCGGTGATGTTGAATTTCCACAGATTAACTTGGTGCTTCTGCAATGTGTTACTTTAGCTCCAAAACGTTCCACTTGAACAACTCAACTGCTTCCCCGTGTCCAAGATTCAAAGCTGGCCTACTGCAATTGACAAAAACAAAAAACCCATGTTCACCTCATGCACATTAAACCCGCAAAGCACTAGCCAATTCAAGTGTGTTGCATTAAAATACTTTTGCACTGCACCGCAAGGAAAAAGAAAAAAAATTGCTGCAGTAGTTTGCCAAGCCAACAATAAATTATATCCACCAAAAATCTAGAAAATGGGTGCTAACTTTGGAATCAACTCCAGCGAACAATTTAGTGTATCCAAATGACGCAATCTCACTCCAAGCAACATCTTTCTGCAGCAGTCTGCTTGGCACCTCTATGTTAGTGCAAGAGGACTTTGGTTACTGCCACAAAAATTTCACTACACCAGCTATTGCGTGAAGAAACCTGTTGGCTTAATTCTAGTGCACCAATTAAGTAATAAAGGTGTTGTTGCCACTATTTCAGCTGCATAAGCTGCTCCCTGTTGCTGCCACTTGCATCTCATCACCGCATCAAACATCCACACTATAAATAGTCACTCCCAAGTCCAATTTCACACTGATGTCCCAACTTTCGATAAATTAGCTTTGGATAACTTTCTTGTTGCACTAAGGTACCAATAACGACAAAGGGCAGCTGCTCAAACCAATTTCACTACACCAAGATACCAAACAACGTGCCAATCATAATCACCATTGTTGATTAACTCTAGCTCAGCTGTTGCTTAACGTGTTTCTACTGAAAAAATCTTGCCAAATTGCACTGTTTGCTTCCTTTTACTTTGGACCAGTCCCGACAACACAAGGGATAGACCAACTTCGATTGGTGTCAAACAAGTCTCTGCTGGACGAACTTAAAAGCTTGATGCCATTGTACTGCCTTACATATTCAACAACATCCACTGCACCGAAAGAAACAAAGGCCTGAAAGTGTTTCAGTTGTTGCAAAGGTGAGGTTGGTTGCTGCCACTGCCCACACTGAATGAGACCTAAAATGGACCTCTTTTCTGTTAAAAGAAAAGAATCAGCCTGTTGTTGCACCGCTTCTAATTCGGCAGTCACACCACCCAATAGAAAAGCTAGCAGCCACCAATTCAGGCACTTTGATGAACTCGCTGCTGCACTACACCGCTTGAACCAAATTTTGGAGGCTGTGACTTGAAAAGAACCAACTTTTGTCAAAGAATGCACCAAAAATTCTTGCCTCCACCGCTTCAAACAACCACTAGCTTGAAGTTTTACAAACAATTGGCTTGGATGAAGGGACCAATCACCAAGACATATCATGCTTGTATGTGCTATAAACTCATTTGCTTCCCAGATGAATCAAATTTTCCAACACCGCACCGCACCAACCAAGCAGCCACCTCAAGTTTCAATGTTTATCTTGCACACCACTAGCCACTCGAGTGGACCAACCTCTTGAATTCACTCACCGCAGCACCTAAACTCCACTGCTTAGCTTGAAAGAGTTGTTGCAACCAATCGCCACGTGAATGAGTTTGTTGCACTAATGTTCACATAACATGGCTTTGGTCACAAATTTCGTGCCAACCTGCCGAACTCGCTTCATGTGGTAGCTGAGATAGAATTAGAAGTCCAAACTACAAACTTTTGCAATATTTTTCCACGGAGACATTTGCACAAACATGTGTTATGCAACTTGTTAGTAATGAAACAGTGGTTTAAGCCAAAAAGGGGTTGAATTGGCTATATAAAGTTTTTTGAAAGTTTAAAAACCCTTTTGATTGAATCAAATAGACCACAAAATTTGAATGTAAAAGTTGTAGGACAATAAAAATAAAAACAACAACTTAATCTGTTCATACACTTATGAATAAGCTGATTAAAATTTCAAAACAATCGGCTAAAATACTGGAAAATTATGCAGATTTCACAAATTTCACTCAAATAGCATACTTTCACACACAAGATTAGTTCCAAACAATATTTCTAACAAGATTATGCTATCAGATTACATAGAAACGCATGGCAACACAACAAAAATTTATTTGTTTGATTTTCTTATGATTTTAAAATGAGTGAGATGAAGAAAACGAATTGGACAATTGTTTTCATACTAGTTCATTCAATCATAGAGCTACATTAAACATGAGCCTAGTTTCCACTATTATCAAAAGTTTTATAAATCACAAACCAAGATTACACTTTTGAACAATAGAGGCATAAGAACTACAAAACATGATGGTGGCTCTCACTAGCCAACTAAACTCGAGTTCTTCAAGCTTCTACCAAGCCAAAATTCCTCCAATATCAACCAAGATCTTCAATCTTCCACTTACAACTATATGATTTAGAGAGAGAAAGTTTTCCAGTGATGAATGACAGGTTTTCGCGCTCAAAAACTCAAAATCGTATCTTTGCTCTCTAAAATACAACTTATGTAGTTTGGTCTTAAGTGAAATCAATCGGTTGAATTTTTCATACAATCTGTTGACTTAAGTGAAATCAGTCGATTGAAAAACAATTCAACTTATTGAATACATTCATACCTTAAACTATATGCAACAAGTCTTTTAACCTATTAAAACCCATCTTAATAGATTAAAAATGACATACCAAGACTAACAAGACATCTAACCTATGTCATATAGCCTACGAATATGGTACAACATGTGAACATCATATTCAAAACATTATTTCCAGATTTAACACTATAGAAACATGATCTTCAAGTGGATCTTCATTAATCTTTATCAAATCTTTGCACCAAGCTTTCTTGTACTAACAATCTTCCCCTTATTTGATGAAGCCAACACCCTCGAGTTGAATTGATGAGCTAAGATCCATAGAAAAACCTGAAAAAGCTTTTCCACACAAGATACCAATATACAAATACACATCCAAGCAAAAGCACACAAGCATACATACATATTACATATGCATATGCTCCCCCTATCATTGATAATGTGATTTAATTTTAGCTTTGTAGATCAGTTAGCTATATTACATAGTTCCAGCAAGTGATTAATTCTAGGTTTATCAATTTTTACTCATTCAACTCAATTTTACTCATTTTCTCCCCCTTTAGATTCATCAAATTAAAAATAATGCAAATATCATTTGATAAAGAGTAAAATTTTCATTAATGCACCAAACATAGAGACTATAAAAACATCTAATAATGGATACAAACACATAAAAAACCAAACAGAAACAAAAATGACAATATAAAACTGAGATTGATATAATATGTCGATTGAAATCGAAAAAATAGTGATTAAAATCGAAAAAATACTGATTAAAATACTGGAAGCAGACATAAAAACACACAAATGCAACACCAACATGCAATGCATGACCTATGAGCCATCCCCTTCACTCATCCTTGGCGTTGTCTCTGTTGTGGACATTGGAGAGGAGGTCATGAACGTTGTGTAGATGATCATCCAGATCTTGAAAACGTGTAGTGTAGTATGCATGGTGAGCATTTTGTGATATGTTCAAGTCTTGAAGTTGGTTGAGAACCATCCTCTTAACACTATAGAAACATGATCTTCAAGCAGATCTTCATCAATCTTCATCAACCACATTTGATCTTCATGCACTTTGTTTTATCAAATCTTTGCACCAAGCATGCTTATGCTAAGACAACTAAACCTCCAGACCAACAAATGCAGCAACAATTCTGGATGGCCAGTCATATCTCTAATGAAACTAGCCAACAACCACTACTACCATGTAATTCAGGCTATATTCAAAGGTAATCAATAACTATTGAATTCACTAGAAATAAAAGTTTCACCGAATTCAATTGAATCATTGTTATCATCATATAGTCAATTTTACAAACACATGGGTTACATGAATGAAATGCATAAGATAACCAGCCCTAAATAAAATTAATTGTAGAAAACCTTTGGAAGGTTTATAAAGATTCATTTCATTTCATGCTGCTTCTAAACAAGCTCGCCTTCGATTGTACTGGTGTAGGAGTCTCCTCATTCGAAAATAGTCAATGTGGAATCACTTCTTGTGACAATCTGAACAAGGCCAACTGCAATTGGAATAGAAACAAAACAACCTACTACGACTTGACATGAATGAAGCTGAGTACCTTAGATGCGATTAAAAATGGCATCGCTTGTAATACAATTTAATTTGAAAGGAAAGACGCACAAACTAAAACAAACCTTAAATGAAAGACCAATTTGGCTCTGATACTAGATGATGTAGGATCGTATCATATTTTTTGTGAATTTAGGTCTCAAACGAAAAGGGTATGAACCCTAGAACGAAATGGGGGGAAAATTAAAGATGTCGATTTGAGGGTTTTGCTGAACGGGAGGAAAGCATAAACCTTGGAGGAGGTTCTAAGATAACTGATGAAGATCCACCACTTTTAATCAGAGATTCATAGATAAGGATCGGTGGTTCTAAGGAGAACCTCGAGACTTGAGAGAAAACTCAACTTTTCATATAACTCAAATCTGAATACAATTATGTCTCATAAAGGCTTATATACTATGGGTCAAAACACCAAAAAGCCTAACACGACTAAAGGTCTGATAAAGCCC
The DNA here is from genome assembly GCF_037176805.1 of Vigna unguiculata. Lineage (NCBI taxonomy): Eukaryota > Viridiplantae > Streptophyta > Magnoliopsida > Fabales > Fabaceae > Vigna > Vigna unguiculata. The sequence goes on along the minus strand of NC_140799.1, from coordinate 22,568,745 downwards.
CAACATAAACATTACAATAATTACAAAAAGAGTTCTTGTTTTATGATCCGAAGCTAATCTGAGATCTCTTTAAAGGTCTTGGGCATGATTCCATCAACTGCTCTGAAATCCCTATGACGGCCCGATAACGTTGTCGTTGACGCGATCAAATTAATACTACTTATCTATAACAACTTCAGTATTGTTAAGAAAGTAGTCAACAAAATAGAAAGGGTAAAGTTAACCCTAAGTCGTCAACGAACACGGAATTGATTTTTAACAAGTTAGTTCTTATAAAACTATACAAAAAGAGTTAGTCAAATAAAATAATAAAAATATAAGAGGATTAAGATAAACAAGAAAGAAATAGAAAAGATAAAAAGAGATAAAAACAATAGTAAAGAAAATAGATTGATTCCATTGCTTTTTCAAAATAGATTCATCATCGGTTATCTAAAGATTATTGCTCAATTAATTATTGTTGTAGATTTGCAAATTAATCAATGTAAAGTCTCAATTAATTTGTTGGCGTTCTCACTTTTAACTAAAATAATATTTGTATTAATTTTCTAAATAACCCATTTTCAATCTTGTAGTTCAATTTTGCAAAGACATCCAAAAATATCAATATTTGCAATTAAACCAATCTTCTTTGACCAATCTTTGACCAAATTTGAATAATTTAACCAGAGTTTGACTGTAAGGCCCATTTCTTTCAGCTTATGAGTTTTGGGCCTGACCTTTTCGTAGGCCCAAGGCCAGCCTAGTAGGGGACCCAAATACCCTTGCAGCTCATTCACTCTACACTTGTTTCCTTTCAGAAGACTGTTTTCCTCCCTCAAACACCCTTGAACTCTAGTTAGAGCTCTGCTAGGGCATAAGTTCCCTTTCTTTTCAGCTAGCTTTTCTGCTTCGTACTTTCAGGTAAGTTGGACTTCAACTTCATCCTTCCTCTTTTTCCAGTTAAAAGCTCTGGTTTCATCTTAGGTTCTCTCTAGTACCCCATTCTCAACTTCTTGAGTGTTTGTTTTCAGCTGTGTAGGTTGCTCATGCACTCTTTTGCTCTTGCTTGGGTTACCGCTCTCCGTGTTAGCATCTAAAAAGGTAAGGAAAGCTAGAAAATTTGTGTTTTTAGGTTATTTTTGCTCATTTATGGTCTGTTTTGTGTGTCTGGAGTTTGACTGATATCGATGGGTGTATGAGTCTATTTTTGTTGTGTGTATGCTTGGTTGAAAATGGTAGTGCATGTGCTAACAGGTGCAGAACCTACTAATCTCGCCCAAGCGAGTGACCTCGCCTAAGCGAGAGTAGCAAGGACTCACCCATGGATTCCAGCTCGTGTTGTCACCTAGGCGACTGGTTAGCGAGGCGCAGTCTCGCTTAGGCGAGACGCTGTCCCCTAAGCGAGAACCTGTTGGAACCTTGTAGTGGCCACTGTTGAGCTCTCGCCTAGGCGAGAAGGGGTCGCCTAAGCGAAAGGAACCCTTTCGCTTGGGTGAGGACCTTTAGCTTGGGCGAGAATCCGTGACAAGGGTTGTTGTGTTGGTTGATGTGACTCCATGCTTGTGTTAATTATTTTCTTTGCTCACAATGTGTGGCCATGCTTGGTATGTGTGCTTGAATGGGACTGGAATGAAAGTGTTGTTATGTAATAAGCTATGATTTCATTGGATTGAACATTGGTATGCATGTGATAAGCATGAAATGAGAAACATGATATATTTGCTGGTGGAATTGCATGAAAATTGGGTGATTGAGAAGGCATGTGGAATGTGTTGGTAAAGGAGTTTCATGGGAGACTCTTGGTGATATATATATATATATATATATATATATATATATATATATATATATATATATATATATATATATATATATATATATATATGCCTAGTGTATACCTTGATATAGGAGATGTCTAGATAAAGGAGGGTATCCTAAACTCTAATAATCGTTCACGCTCACATAGAGCAGAATGGTTTATGTGGTGGGAGTGGCAGGAGGTCCTAGTCTTGGGACAGTTTGGGCCCAAGACAACAGAGGATTAACCCTGTGTCTGCAGAGTTTAGAAACCAACACAGGTGCATACTTCCTTTAGAATTCTATATCAAGAGTATGATCCAGATATCGAGTCGTAGTAACCTGCATTTGATTGTTCTCACATGATCTAAGTGTTTCTAGTTAAATCTTAATAACTTGCCTTGCCTTGTACATGCTTTATAATTTGTTAAAGATATTTTCACACTACCTTACCCTTTCGTTCTTTGTGTTCTTGTCTTGCTATCTCTTTGCGATGATCACCTTATTGGTGGGAGCAGATGGGGCTAATCCTGGTGGTAGATCTGATGGGGGCAGCGGCGCTGTTTAGCTGGACCCATTTCTTGTGGCTTTTAGGAGAGATGTCTTGGCCCTAGAGCCTTTATGAACTTTCTTGCACTAGGAGTAACCTCTTTTGAAAAACTGTTAAATCTCTTTGGTCTTATATTTGGTTTAAGGCATTGTGGCTTTGCCTAAGTTTATTTCCAAGCACGTTTATGGATAACTGTAACAGTGAATTCTTTAAGTATGATACTCTTCGGGTTGCTTTGTTTATTACTATGATTATGTGATGTTTTAATTTAGTAGAATTATTCTATTATAAATGGGATGTCATATTTTTATGGTATCAGAGCCTTCGTTCCTTAATTTGTGGGTTATGTGCTTGATTAGCTTTTGTCGTGCCTTCTTTGTCATGTTTTAGCTGAGTTTCTAGTCTAACCGAGTCCTCTAATGGTTCTTTCTGTGTGTCCAGTGATATGGCACCCTCTCGTATAGCTCCTCTTCCACCCCCTCAGGGCCATGGGCAAGACCTGGCTAGGGTGATTGAGGCTATGGCTGCAGCCTTGAAGCAACAAAGCAATGCTATGTTACAACAGCACGAGGCGACTATGCAACGCCAGGAGGCCTCTTTTGATCAACAACACCTTGTGATGCAGCAGATGGAGAATAAGTTGGCCTTATTGGATGCTTCTTGGACCAAACAAAAATTGCAAGGAAAATGTGAAAACAATGGATAAAAGCTTTATCCACAAATACAACCCTAGAAACGTACAAATTACAACACATAAGATATTAAGCATATACATTTATTTAGATATTTGAAAACTTGAAAAGATAAATGGGCCTAGCTGATCGATCATGCTGAATTATAGAATTATAGAACTATAGAATTATAGATTATAGAATCAAAAAATTATAGAATTATAGAATTATAGAATTACAGAATTATAGAATTATAGAATTACAGAATTGTCGAACAATAGAAAAATAAAATTACAACACATAACATATTAAGCATATACATTTATTAAGATATTTAAACACTTGAAAAGATAAATGGGCCTAGCAGGTCGATCATGCTGAATTATAGAATTAAAAAATTATAGAATTATAGAATTATAGAAAAATAGAAAAATAGAAAAATAAAATTATAAAATTATAAAATTTATAAAAGTAGCAATTATAAAATTATAAAATTATACAATTACAAAATTATACAATTACAAAATTATAAAATTATAAAATTATAAAATTATAAAATTATAAATTTATAAATTTATAAAATTATAAATTATAAAATTATAAATTTATAAATTTATAAATTTATAAATTTATAAAATTCTAAAATTCTAAAATTATAAAATTATAAAATTGTAAAATTATAAAATTATAAAATTATAAAATTATAAAATTATAAAATTATAAAATTATAACATTATAAGATTATAAAATTATAAAATTATAACATTATAAGATAATAAGATTATAATTTTATAAAATTATAAAATTATAAGATTATAAGATTATAATTTTATAAAATTATAAAATTATAAAATTATAAAATTATAAAATTATAAAATTATAAAATTATAAAATTATAAAATTATAAAATTATAAAATTATAAAATTATAAAATTATAAAATTATAAAATTATAAAATCATAAAATTATAAAATTATAAAATTATAAAATTATAAAATTATAAAATTATAAAATTATGAAGTTATAAAATTATAAAATTATTATAATATTATAAAATTACAAAATTATAAAATTATAAAATTATATTATTATAAGATTATAATTTTATAAAATTATAAAATTATAAAAGTATAAAATTATAAGATTATAAGATTATAAGATTATAAGATTATAAGATTATAAGACTATAAGATTATAAGATTATAAGATTATAAGATTATAAGATTATAAGACTATAAGATTATAAGACTATAAGATTATAAAACTATAAGATTATAAAACTATAAGATTATAAAACTATAAGATTATAAAACTATAAGATTATAAAACTATAATATTATAAAACTATAAAATTATAAAACTATAAAATTATAAAACTATAAAATTATAAAACTATAAAATTATAAAACTATAAAATTATAAAACTATAAAATTATAAAACTATAAAATTATAAAACTATAAAATTATAAAACTATAAAATTATAAAACTATAAAATTATAAAATTATAAAATTATAAAATTATAAAATTATAAAATTATAAAATTATAAAATTATAAAATTATAAAATTATAAAATTGTAAAATTGTAAAAATTATAAAATTATAAAATTATGAAAAATTTTAAAATTTAAAATTATTAAATTATTAAATTCTAAATTTTTGAAACTCATAAAATTATGGAATTAAAAATTATGTATATAAATTTTTTAAATATTTTTGTTATAAATTTACAAAAGTGAAGAGTAATATTATAAACAAAGATAATGGTATTTTGATTCATTCTTCTTGATTCTCTTTTAAGTCACTACTCCAACTATGCTTAGATTATCTCATCATACTACTAAACATCACACCATTAAAACACATCACTAAGAAATGATGGGCTTAAATATATATTTGATCCCTATTGTTGCTTTTTTTATTCAATTTGGTCCTCATTTTCGTTTTGTGTTCAATTAGGTGCTCATTTTAGTCAAATTTCGGTCAACTTGGTCCTTCTTACTAACAGTGTTTAAATGGTTAACATTTTTTAACAGTACATGCCACGTTTCAGCTCCTGGTTTTTTTGATTTTTTTTTTGATTTTTTTAATTTTTTTAATTTTTTTAACGTTTTTAAAAATTTTAAATTTTTTTTAATTTCAAAAAAATTGTCCACGTGTCAAGTCATAATTTTGTCAAGTGTCAATGCTAGTACCACATGTCAGTTTGTGATTGTATTATTTTTTTTGTTCATTTTAGTCCCGATATTCGTTATTTTTATTCAATTTGGTCCCTATATTTGTTATTTTTATTTAATTTAGTCCCAAATTTTGTTAAAATAGAACAATTTAATTTTTAAATTTGACATTATTATTAATTACTTTTGAAATTCAATTATAAAAAATTATATTTAATTATAAATATAATATAATTCTTAGATTCAATTTTTAAATAGAATATAATTATTTAAAATATTATTAAAATATAATTATTAAAATATAAAAAATATATTAACATTTGTAAAATATACATTTAAATCTAAAATATTTAATATTTTTATTGTATTTTAGATATTAAAATTTAAAATATTTTATATTTAAATGGTAATTTTACTTAGTTTACTTTTTTCTAAAATATTTTTAAATATCAATTTTAAAAATATTTTAGAATATAAATATTACAGAAAATATTTAATAATTATATTCTATAATATTTTAAATAATTATATTCTATTTAGCCATTAAATATAAAAATTTTATTCAATTTATAATTAAATTTAATAATTTATAATTAAATTAAAAAAATAATTAATAAAAATGTAAATTTTACAAAAAATATTAATATAATTTGTTTAAAAGATATTAAATTTAGTGTCAATTTGAAAGGGACGAAATTGATTTATTTTAACAAAAATTGGAACTGAATTGAACAAAAATAATGAATATAGAGACTAAATTGAACAAAAGGAAATAATACAACCACAAATTGACACATGTCATTAACATTGACACTCACAATTGTGACTTGACATATGGACAATTGTTTTGAAATTTTAAAAGATTTTAAAATTTTTTAAAAAAATTAAAAAAAAATTAAAAACTCTGGAGCGTGACATGTACTATTCAAAAACGTTACCTATCTAAACACCGTTAGTCAAAAGGATCAAATTGACCAAAATTTAACAAAAATAGAACCTAAATGAATACAAAACGAGAATGAATACCAAATTAAATAAAAACAATAATAATAAGGACCAAATATATAAATATATATTTAAACCAAAATAATAAAAATAAATTGAGTAATAAATTTAAAGTAAGTTAAAAAAGATTAAAAATACATGTCACTTTCTTATAACTACATTATTGATTTAAAAGTTATATTATGGAATTAACAAAGAAAAACTGATCTTCAAATGTTTAATTAAGAAACAAAATTTTATTATATTACCCAATAAATTTTTAAAATTGATTAGAAACTGAATTAAAAAATTTCAAATTTATTACTAGTAGAATAATTATGAACAACTCTGCACGGTATGGTTTACATTGTACTATAAATAGTTACAAATTGATCTTCGATATATGTTTTTGTCAGTTTAAGTTTACCTATATCACGAGAAAATAAAGTGAAGAAAACAAATATGAGACGAATAACCGTCGGATCAACTACTGACCTATCCAAATTACCATATCCAGCTATTCTCATCTGGTTCCTCTCTCCCAATTTACACTCGGGACACCCTTGACCTCGCCAAGGGAGAGAGAAGAAAAGAACCTGTTCTTCCATAGAAAGGTGTTTGGTTTTGTCGGAGTCCACCCATTGGATCGATCCATGACCACCATCCCCATCTTCCTTCTCCTCTTCTCCTTTCACTCCTCTTCTTTTTCCTGAGCAAAATTTTACAGGATAGTGAGGAAAAACACAAGAGAGAAACAAACGGGATTGGAGAGGGCACAGGAAGAAGATTGAGAAAGGGAGAAGTACCCAGGTAATTAAATTGGTTGAAGATTCTGTTTTGATCAGTGGTTGTTTGTTTCCTTAGTGGGTTTTGGTGAATCAATGGAGATGGACAGCATTGACTGTGTGTCATTTTCTGATGGCATGGATGAGGATGAGATCCAACACCACACTCTGCATCCTCATAATCACTCTGAGTTTTCTTCTAACAAACCTCGTAATGGCGGTGCTAATAGCAATAATGTTATGGGAGCCACCGCCATTTCTCCTGCAACCAGCGTTCATGAGTTGCTAGAATGCCCTGTTTGCACAAATTCAATGTACCCCCCAATTCACCAGGTCAGCTCTTGCGTCCATCTTCAACTTATTTGTGTTTCTGTTGTGTAATTTTGATATGTAATTGTGGATTGGGGTTGTGGGGTGTGGGAAGAAGAGCTCTTTTTTTGTTCTAATATTTATTGAGATTTATTTTTGCTGTATTCGATTGGTTTGAAGTGGAATTGAGTTTATTCTGAGCATTGGTTTGACTTTTTGTCGGGGTTTGGGGAAGTTTTGGATTTGGTTTTGGAGATTTAGGTTCTCATTCCATTTGAGGAAGCACTATTTATCAAGTAGCGTGTCTTGTTAACCACAATTGATTGCCGTTGATAAGTCTTGGGTCAATGCTTGCAATGGTAGTGATTGAGTCAGCGAATTTGACTGGCCATTGTATTTCATATCATTGATTTTTTAGAAAATATATTTTTGCAGAGGAAAGTTTATTTGTTCATCATCATTTCATACTGTGTAATAATGGCAAAATGATCAATGATCATTTGATTTAGTGCTACTTTGTAGATACTGTTTCCTATACTGAGAACATCATTCATGGGAGATGACTAGCGTTTAACATTATTTATGTACTGTGCTCTGAAGCAATTAAGGAACCATATCCATGAGTTCAATTTATGATAGGTGAGGAAGTTCTGATCTCAATTACGTAAGCACTCATTTCCCAAGACGGAAAGGGCTAAACTTGTAGTAAATCTTGGTTCCTATATCTCGTGCAAAATGCTTCAGGTTGGATATGCCTCGATATTGTTGGATGTCTAATAACTGCGAAGCATATGTCATGCCAGTATCATTATGTATCATTTTGGCTTGGACCAATATCTATAAGTCTAACTCATTTAAGCTGTCATCTAACAATTTAAGCCTTTAAACTACATTTGGTCATTCCCTTGGAGCTTCTTTGACCAAGTGATTAGGAGTTTGATAATTGTCTTTCTTCATCTGGTTAAAACAAGTTGAATTTCACCACAAAGTAGGTTGGGCTTGTGTATTTTCTATGCCCCTAATCCTTCATGCAAGGGGACCTGTCAAATATAAAACAATTTCTTAGCGTATATACCTCAATACCGTGCAATTTAAGATTATAGTAGGTTTGGCCATTGACATATCTAAGCCCGTGACCTGGTTTCCAATAGTTAAATCATTGTCATCTTGTTGTTCTAATTAAACGTTCAATTTCTACTTGTTATGGATATAATTTAGTGGAGAAATATGTTTCCAAATATTTCCCATTATTGGATATTGATTTTGTTTCTTATATTATAATTATAGAAAAAAGGAGCATAACTTACTATTATTAGTATAATTTTTGTGTATTTTCGTATCATATTTTTATTTTTGTAAGTAAGTATCAAATCTCTTCTACTTATTGTATTCATTTTTTTTCAATATAAATAAAGTTTTTGTGTTGTCTTAGAAACACTCAATTTTAGCTCAATGTCTCTCTCGTGTAGTTTAACATGGTATCATAATTTATCCCAACGAGGCTTGTTGGACCTATTATGACATCTACTTTTGGTCTGCTATGATCACCTACAAGTATCTAGTCTCATGCTTGATATGTTTAGTCATCTGAGTGAGGGTTGGTATTGGAGATCCCACGAGAATTAGAAATTTACCATAGTATATAAGAAGGTACAAATCTCACCTTACAAGCTGGTTTTGTAAGATTGAGTTAGGCTTAACATCCATTTATCTTTATTGTTAAAGGATATCAAATCTCCTCTATTTATTATATTGATTCTTTTTTCTTAATATAAATGAAAAGTATGTGGTATTTTAGAAACACAGTTTCAACTCAGTGTCTCTCTCTTTCCAATAGTTTAACACTATGTCATTGTATATCTTCTTCACATAAAGAAGAATACTTATATGTATAATAGAGCTATAATTATTCTCAATGACCTATTTTCTCAGTAATCCTTTCAGATCTACTAATGCTAAAAATGGGTTTATGCTTATAGACCCATCAATTCCTAAGGGATAGTGAATGAGTGGGCATGTTAATGATATTAAAGCTCAAGTAATAGTTTAAGCTTTTGCAAGTTGATTGTTGACATCATTTGTTGACAATGTTGAACACCTTGTTTGACTTCCTATGTAGCATGGATACTGATATGGATACGGGACACAACACGGACACTTCGACACTTGTAATCTTCAAAATGTAGGCCACGAGGACATGAATCTATATATTAGATCATTATGAATTATTCCATTTAACAATCAATATTTATATACTCAAAATCATCTATATAATATAATAATATAAACATATTGTCATCTAATATAAAAATGAATCTAACCCATCTATCTCTATTATAATATAAACATATTGTCATAAAAATGAAAAGTAGTGATCATATACAATAAGTTTACAAGTTTATGAGTTTTTAAAAAGATAATTGCATTTGTCCTTATTATCATGGTGTTCGAACCATGTCAAGATTATGTAAAAGACAAAAACAATGTCTTTTCAATTCGACACTTTTCTTATGTGTCATACGCATGTCGGTGTCAAATACCTGTTAGACATAGGGACACACCATCTGAGGCATGTCCGAGCTTAATAGGTGATTTCTTATGATTAGATTTAAATGTGACATCCAATACTAGCTCACTTAGATTTCATCAAAATTATTTAAAAAAATTGTGTTTTGTTCCTAAACTAAACTATATACCTATTTCGTTCATGCACTTAAGTGATGTAAAATGTCCTCCTCAACAAATGGCAAATGGAGTGTTTCCCATGTAACAAATAGAGTTTCGTAGTAGACTACAATAGAACCTTCACGTGTCGTGTCGTTTGCTAGGAACAATGTTTTACATGACTTTCATAAACTGTATGGATAATAGTTATATATATATATATATATATATATATTGTGTAGTTAGTAGGATATTAAATATTCTAATTGAAGTTGTTAGAAGGTAATTACTGTTGTGTAATTACTGTTGCCAATGAGACTCGTATCCCAATATCTGGACATAGTAATGTTTTTCTTTTGTCATCCCTCAACCTTGAAGATGTTCTTTATGTTCCAAAAACTTCTGATAACCTTATTTATGTTCAAAAACTTATCCATGACTTAAAGTTTTCTATAACCTTCTTTTCCACTTATTGTGTTTTCCAGGATCTTGCCATAGGGAGGACGATTGGAATTGTTAAGGAATAGGGAGAGTTGTATTGTTTTAACAACTTGAGAATTAAAGATAATATCTATACACAAACATGTACCTCTTGTGTCCAATGTTGCACTACTTTTAAGTCTTCTCAAATATGGCTTCTCCATCATCATTTGGGACATCCCTCCGTTTATGTTCTAAAGCCTTTGTTCCCTTCCTTATTTTCCAAAGAGTCTATTGAGTCACCATTCAAATGTGATGTGAGTCAACTTGTGAAACATTATCGCACCACATATCCTCCTATTGATACAAATAGTGTCCATCCTTTTAATTTAGTTCATTCTGATGTTTGAGGGTCTACATCAAACTATAGTGTATCTGGTGCTAAATGGTTTGTCACATTTAGTCGCGATACATCTCGCTGCATTGCCATCCATTCACCCTCTCGCCGTCACGTCTCTCTTTGTTGGCCATCGCACTCGCCTTTGCGGATCATCTGGTCGTGGTGCTTGGTCGCGTTGTTGTCATTATGGTTGTGGTGCTTGGTCGTGTCCCCGTTATCCTTGGTTGCATCATTGTCGTGTCCCTTTCTGTGACCATCGGGCTCACTGTCGACCACCACCTCGTCGTCATCAGTGGTCACGCGTCCTTTACTCATCATGCTGCTCTGTTTCGTTCTCTCTTTGTACATTGTAATATCCCGCATCCTCCACTCACTTTTCTAACTCTCTATTTGGTTATTTTATTTTTTATTTTTCAAATACTTAAAGATTGATATTAAGCCGCTTACAAATTGCACCACCTTTGATGTTTTTTGGTTAAATTTGTAATGAAAACTTAGACCATTATTTCTGGAAATGTATCAAATTCAATGGATACTAATCCCAGTGTATCTTCATCCGTTAAGAGTAGAAGTAAAAATGTTTTGGAAAATCAATCTTATATTGGATGGAAACACAGTTTGATATTAATTGCAATGGTAGAAAAGTTAAATGTAACTATTGCTTAAACATTTTGAGTGGAGGGATATTTAGATTCATACATCATCTTGCTAGAACTTAGGAGGATTCTGCACCTTGTGCCTCTGTTTGAGAAGAAATTAAAAATTTGATGATATAGATAGTTGTGGAAGCTAAGCAAGTTGCATTGAAGGGAAGAAAGTTGAATATCATTGATGAAGAAGATGAAGAACGTGAGAGTGTTGAAGGAGGACATAGGCGGTTTGGATTTAAAGAAAACAAATAGTTGCCACTACTAGTAAGGGGGGAGTCCAAGCCACTATAAATCAAATGATGAAAAGAGGATTCAAAGAAGAGGTTGATGCTCAAGTGGCTGAAGTCTTTTACACCAGTGATGTGTGAAATTATTGGTAAATATGGAGTTGGCTACAAACCACCATATTATCATGATATCATAGAGAAGCTCTTGAAACAAGTTGTGAGCAAAACATATTTAATTCTTGAAGAATACAAGGAGGAACAGAAGAGAACTGGTTATACCATTATGTCTGATGGTTGGGTGGACAAAAAATGACGTTCTATTTGTAATTTCTTGGTGAATAGTTCTAAAGGGATGGTTTTTCTTTATTCACTTGACACCTCAGACATTTCAAAAACAGCTGCTAAGTATTCAAGATGTTAGATGACGTTGTTGAGTTTGTTGGAGAAGAAAATGTAGTTCAAGTTGTTACTGATAATGCTGTGAATTTCAAGGCAGTTAGAGATTTGTGGATGCAAAAAACAGAACAACTGTATTGGACTCCATGTGCTGCACACTGTACTGATTTAATCTTTCAAGATTTTGAAAAGATTTTGAAAAGAATTACCACTTACATTTATGGAAGAACAATGTTGATTTCCTTGTTGAAAAAGTTCATTAAAGGTAGAGACCTTATAAGACCGGGTGTGACTAGATTTGCCACAACATACTTGGTTGTCTTCATAAATTGAAGGCATCATTATTGACCATGTTTAGCTCCGAGGAGGAGAAGATAAGCAAGTTTAGAACTTCACAAGAGGGGAAAAGAGTAGAATGCGTGGTATTAGACAATCGGTTTTGAAAGAATGTCTCCACATGCTTGAAGGCTACTACCCCTCTTATGGTGGTCTTAAGATTGGTGTCAAATGTAAAACCCGCAATGAGTTTCATTTATGAAGAGATTAATTTTCTAAAACCCCACTTCCACTATGAACCTAACTTTAGATGAGATGATGGTGGAGAGGTGAAAGAAGGATTGTATATATGCATAAGAAGATTGGTACTAGGTTTGGCAGAAAGAAGAAATGTTAATTTGCTAATTGTTGGATTTCATTTTGCTAGAGGACTTTTTGGAATGGAAGATAAAAAGGAATGTAGGAAAGTATTAAATCTTGGGGAATGGTGGGAGATGTTTGGGGATGGAACTCCGGAGTTGAAGAGATTTTCTATTCAAATTCTAACTTGACTTGTAACTCTTTGGGATGTGAGCATAATTTGAGCTTATTTGAAATGGTAATTTAAATTATTTATGATTTATAATTTTCTTTATTAGGTTTATATCTATTAAAATTTAATATTTCATTTTAGGTTCATACAAATAGAAGAAACCGCTTGCATCAGAAAAAGATGAATGATTTAGTTTATGTAATGTATAACTTGAAGTTGAAAAGTAGACAAATTCGAAAAACTATTACTCTTCCATTTGATGACATTGAATCAGATGATGAATGGATAATTGAAGAGGCAGGTGAGATTGTTGAGATTGAGCAAGTTGAAGGTGAAATTGATTTTCATAATGTTCCCTTAGATACCAACAACAAATCCAACTCTAGATGCTCTTGATCTTGATAACGTAACTTTTGATGTCAATGAGGATGCACAAGTTTCATCAGGGGAAGAGTTAGACGAAGATGATAATGGAGATGATGATGTCATTAGAGGATTAAAGGATTAGACATAGACATTTGACATTTGAATTTATGTTTTGTATGAACTTATTTATTTCAAGAACTTTTAAATGATATAAAGTTTTGGACTTATTTGAATTAGGATGTTATTTATATAAATTATATTTTTTTTTTCATGTGAAGTAAACTCTTAAGAGTTTTGTGATTCGATTACGGTTCGAGTTTATTGGACTCTCACGAGTTTACGTAATCTCGAGTTTGACAACCTTGACTCTTGGTATTCTTGATACTTCTCTTGCCACATCTCATATGGATATCTCTTTGTGAAATGGTATCAGAGCAGTGATCTCGGTTCTGTGGAGAGATGGAAGATAGGGTATGGTGAATACAAGAATGGAATCAAGAATTGATGGCCTGGAAAAGATAGTTCAAGAATTGGTTCAAGATCATGACAATAGTGAAAATGAACAGCATGAGAGGTTCCAAAGATTGGAGGATATTGATAGGTTCTCTACCTCATAAATGGCCACAATTGTTGCCATCGGCTGAATATTGGTTTAACACAAATTATAGTGCTTCCACAAAGATGACTCCCTTTAAGGCCTTGTATGGTCGTGATCCTCCCTTGATTCTTAAAGGTACAACTATTTCGTCTAGGATAGAAAATATTAACCAGCTTCAACAAGAACGTGATGAGATAATAAGGAGTTGAAAATGAATTTGTGTAAAGCCCAAGATCAGAATTGAACTTAGGCTAACAAACACTGGAGGGAAGTGGAATACCAAGTGGGAGACTGGGTCTATCTCAAAATGCAGCCTTACAGGCTAAAATCTTTAGCTAAATGACCCAATGAAAAACTCAGCCCTAGGTTTTATTGACCTTACAACTTACAAGATTATTGAGAATTGGGATGGTGGCATATAAGTTGGATCTGCCCACTCAGCAGAATCCATCAAGTGTTTCATGTTTCTCTCCTCAAAAGAGCAGTCCAGCCAGATATTGTAATCCAGGATCTACCCCTACACTCTCACTAAAGAATTAATTTTTGGATGTCCAACCAAAACAGTTATTGGAGACTAGGACAAATAATCAAGGAGAATTGGAAGTTTTAATTAAATGGCAGCATCTTCCAAATTCGGAAAATAGTTGGGAAGCATGCTCTCCTATCAGCAAGGAGTTTCCAGATTTTCACCTAAAGGACAAGGTGAAGCTTCATGGAAGGGGTATTGATAGGTTTGGCATTGTCTATAACAGAAGGAAAAGAAAAACATGACAGTAAAGACAGTTATTTATAACTGTCATAGGGTTATGAAACAGTTATGTTATTACTGTCATAGGGGTATAAAACAGTCTGTTTAGGAGGTAGGAAGGGTATGCTTTGAATCTTAGTTTTGAGGAAAGGTTGTGGAGAGTGTGGTCTCTCGAAATACCTCTGTTGTAATAGAATTTTGGTCTAAATCCCTACTTCATTGGTACAGAATAGATCTGGTGGAATAAAAGGTATCTTTCTGTGTGAAATCTATTTCTGAACTAATCATAGTACAACTAAAACACTTAACAGTTTCAGATAAAAGATCTTCGACACTTGAAGTATTTTCTTGGTATGGAAGTTGCACAATCCAAATGTTGGTTTAATTATATCTTAGAGAAAGTATGCTTTGTACATTTTAGAAGAAACAAAGATGTTAAATGCTAAGCTTGTGGGCACACCAACTGATTTGAGTGTCAAACTTGTACCCATCCGAGAGAAGCTTATTCTAGCCCTACAAGATTTAAGCGGTTAGTTGGCAACTTAAATTACATCATTTTGACACATCCTAACATTACCTTTACAGTGAGCATAGTAAGTCAATTTTGAAACACTTCTTGTTAAGACCATTAGAATGCAGTCGTAAATATCCTAAAGTATTGGGTAGGGTCTTGAAGCGATAAATCCTCTACCTTAAGATAGTGTTCTTATTGGAGTTAAACAATATCATCGAAAAGTAAGGAAAAATATTTTTTTAGCAAGATCAAGTGCAGAAATAATTTACAGGGCAATAATATTGGTCATGTGTGAACTCTTATGGCCAAAACAACTAGCCTTATATGTGACAACTAGACAACATTACACAATGCGTGTAGTCCTGTCACTCAATAGAGAACCAAAGATATTGAAGTAGATTGTCATTCCATTAGGGAAAAGCTGGAACATGAAGACTAAGTTACTGAGATTTGATCTCTAGTGAACAGTTGGCTAACATATTTATCACATTGCTAAGAGGACCAAGGATTGATTATGTTTGTAGCAAGCTAAATGCATATGATATACATGCTCCAGCTTAAAGGGGAATATTGTACTTATACAAATATAAGATCCAAATCCTTTATGATCAGGACAAACTAAATTATAAATGTATTATTAGTAATGCTTTTATTTATGCCTTTATGATCAGGATAATCTAATGTTAAAATTATTCTAATCTATTGATTCAATTTTTTCAATACCAATAAAATATCCATAATGTCTCAAACGTACGGTTTCAACTTTGTGTCTCTCACTCTTATAGTTTAACTCTTGAAATAAAACAAATATAGATGTATCGTTGTTTCTTATAGTTTCAGCTCATATCTTATGGTCTCTAAATTATTACCAACACCAAAAGGAGCAGCTTTTTTTCAGTAGATCCGGTTGGCTACATTAAGCACATGACACCATTTGACATGGTAGAAAACTAAGTTCTTAGAGATATTGGTGAAATATCTTTCTTAGTTTCCCTCTGCCACCTTTCATGGGATTAAAATTCTTGCAATCTACTTTCTTCACTGGTGTCTCTAATAACCTTCTTTGCTTATCTCCAAATTACCTTAACTAATTGTTTGCCATTCTTTTCTTGACAGATGCCACTTTAATAACTTCTCAAATGGAATTAGTTCATATCCTGTCTACACATCCATCTTAATATTCTCATTTATGCTACTATAACATTGCTCACTGTTACGCTTTTACAACTCAACCTTAATTGCTAGAGTTTGGTTGATAGTATAGTAGAACAATAAAGTTTGTCTTTTTGAACTTCGTAGGTACTTTGTTGTCACAACTTTCTTTGCTTTCCTGCAATTTAACATTCCAGTTTGTATCCTTTGTGACATCTTCATTAATTTCCCCATTATTTTTTAAAATTGATCCTAGATACTTAAACTTAAACTGATGGCATCTCCAAATTTTACCTCCGAATGATTTCCTCTTATTTCTTGCTAAAATTGCATGGCGCATAGATTGTTTTACCCAATTTTAGAGAAAACCCCCTTGCTTCTAATTTTTATCTTGAAAGCTCAAGTTTAGAGTTAATTTCTTCTCTCTTGATTCTTTGAAACTTTATTATCCACAAAACACATGCATTTAAGGTTAATCTTTTGCATGTATCCATTAGACATCCTAGACAAAATTAATAAGCATAGACCAAAGGCTGAGTCCTACATGTAAATCTATCGTTATATGAAATTCCTTAGTCTAGAAGTTTTCACACACAGTCACACTGGTAGTTACCTCATTATGTGTCGTGTACAGCTTAGATGTAAGTCGTGCATAAACCTTTCTTTCCCGAAACACTTCTCTAAGTGCTGGACCATATGCTTTCTTCAACTTAATTCATATATATACTCTTTATATGTACATTTCCTTAGAAGATAAAGTTCCTATTTCTTCTTGGCCTAAATCCGAATTGATTATGTACAATCTTAGTCTCGTTCTCTATTCCTTTTGTTTTTATTCTCTTTTTCTTGGTTTTTAGGCTTTGTATGTGAGGCTTTAACATGTTTCTATGATCGAGTGTATGAATCCAAATATGTCGATATAAGTCTTCGGAGATGCAAGCGAATTGCAGCATATATTCCTCAAAATTTGCTTTATGTGTATGACTGTTGTCATGACACAACATTCTCCTACTTTTCAACATTTTGTAAGCATATTCTTTTTCGATGGTTCTTGGCTATTATCGTCTAACAAGTAACGTAATACATTCTAATTTAATAGATTTATAGAACATAATCAATAATATCTATTCCTAAATATTTGTGATTAACATGGATTTTTTTTTTCATTATGAAGTCATAGAATTATATGTTCTCAGCATGTGAAATTTGTGATCAATATTTGTAATTTTTAAACTTTTAAAAAAGGAGTTGATTTAGTTTGTCTCATGAAAGGGATGATTGATGTTTCTGTGATTTTCACCAATTTACTATTGGAATTAAAGTTTTGGATATTTTACATGAATAAATATTTTATATGAAATTTTATACATACACGTGTGATTTTGTTGAATCAAAATTGACTCCCCGCACGAAAGCGTGCCTACCTCCGTCCCTGTTAACTTGTATTTTTTATGGTTAAATGTGAAGCTGCTAGTACTCTGAGATGGAACATATGAATGGCAGTTGCATTCTTCTTCAGGAATTACAAATTTGATGTCAGGTTTAGTACCACTTTGCACATGCAAACTGGGTCTGGTTTATGAGATATACTTGGATTAAAATGTGAAATTGAAGCTTATATCCTCTTTGGTTAGACTAACAGATGCTTGTCTTTTCCCGTCAAATGAAAAATGGAAAGAATGTAAATTACTTTTTCTTTTATTTTCTTCCGGACTTTACTAATTAAATGCTAATACTTTCGACTTTTTTTTTTTTTCACTTTGTAAAGGGAGAAAACACTTTTGGACATTTCCAGAGTAACTTTTGGTTTAAAAAATCACTTTTACCTGTAAAAAATCATGTAAAACATTTTTGGCCTATCTGTACAATGTCAATTTTTTCACCAGAGATAACTGGGATTATAGCTAATAAACAATGCCAAAACCCAGTGTCTTCCTAAGTGCTAACAGTAATAATTCCGGTAAACAACGAAAGAAGAGATGATTTGATTTGTCTTAGAATTTAAGCTTTAAAACATATGCAGGTTAACAAAATTGACTTGTAAGATCATGACTGCCTAAACTTGATAAACTAAGTCTCTAGGTGATGTGTGAGATTAAATTAAGGCCCTCTAGACTGCAATTATGGCAGTCTCTAAACGGGCTACAACTATGGTGGACTAGGGATGACTGCTTTAAGGTGACTTTCAATGCCGTTTGTGGCGTGTGGAATGTGACAAATGTAGGTGACCTAACAATGAATCTAGGTAATCTCTGACACCATATATAACATTCAATAAATTATTCTTCAAAATCATAGTACTTGTATTGGTATGTTGAGAGCTATCTTCCTGTTCTCTCTTGTACGACCACATTTCAAATTTAAACGTACTCATAAAACATGCCAAATTTGATTTCCTAAGTATTGGCATAAGTGAGGGTACTTTGTGGTTTTAAGGCCCAAAATTTCTTGCCAGTAGAATGTTGCCTAATATTTATTTCTTCAATTTTCTTAATTTTCTCATATGCGGCCTAATATTTGTTTCTGCAATTGCCTGAACATATGAAGCTATATGGTCATTTAAAGTTGATCTTATAAATGATTGGAGTATAATAGTCGAACCTGCTGAAAAGTATGTATTTGTTAGAAGGCGAAGAAAAAAAGAGTAACATATAGTTTCTTGCAGTGCCACAATGGACACACACTGTGTTCCACTTGTAAAACAAGGGTGCACAATCGATGCCCCACTTGTAGACAAGAGCTTGGAGATATTAGGTGTCTAGCATTGGAGAAGGTGGCTGAATCACTCGAGTTACCTTGCAAGTACTACTCCCTTGGATGTCCCGAAATCTTTCCATATTACAGCAAGCTTAAGCATGAGACTGTATGCAATTTTAGACCATACAATTGTCCTTATGCTGGATCAGAGTGCTCTGTTGTTGGGGACATTCCCTTCCTTGTTGCACATTTGAGGGATGATCATAAGGTGGACATGCACACAGGTTGCACATTCAACCATCGTTATGTGAAGTCCAATCCTCGTGAAGTAGAGAATGCAACTTGGATGCTAACCGTAAGTGTTTTACATTTCATTGATAGATTATTTATGCTGTGTCAAATGGTCATTCAAATGCTCATCAAACTTCCTTTTTTAGTGAGGAGATGCTGCTATGTGAAAATCTTTTAAACGGTTCTTTTGGGAAGAAATATTCTATTTACTTCGTTCTGTTTTATGCTTTCATTGGATTAAATAATGGAAAGTTAGTGAGTGAAAAGGATAATGGAAGAGAAAGAGAACAAAAAATAAAATCGTTTGGATAAGTTAAAGAAAGTAGAAACAAGTGAAAAGTGAGATATATTTATTTATTATTATTAAAAATTTCATTTTTATTTATTTTGTCATTTTTTAATTATTTATTACTATTATTATAATAAAGAAGAAAATATATTAATGAAATAGTCAATCTTTGATATAATATTCATAAATATTAATAAAATATTCCTCGTATAATTGATTATGTAAATTTCTAAGCAAATCTTTTTGTTTTTGCACAGAAAGTTTAATGCAAGTTTGTTACCTCGTTTTTTTTTATATTACTTACTCTTTTGTTTTCGTTTTTCGTACTTTCTTTCTATTTCTTTGCTCTCAAGGTTTCCAAGCCTGGAAGACACAGCATGATTAATTAAAGAATTTCTATTTTTTTTCTGGTATTGAAAAAGGTTTCAAATGTACTTCATTCTCTATAGACAAACTTTAATATAAAAATTTGTAGGATAGGAAGTAGAAAAAAGAAATTGAAATTATGTTTGCCATAAATGTAGAATTAGCTTAAAATTATGTTTTAAGTTGTGCATGCATGTGATTTTGCTGTTACCAGTTGACATTTGTTTCCATAGGTATTTCATTGTTTTGGGCAATACTTCTGCCTTCACTTCGAAGCTTTCCAGCTTGGCATGGCTCCTGTTTATATGGCATTCCTTCGATTTATGGGTGATGAGAACGAGGCTCGTAACTACAGCTACAGCCTTGAGGTTGGGGCAAATGGCAGGAAACTCATTTGGGAGGGCACACCACGAAGTATTCGCGATAGCCACAGGAAAGTCAGGGATAGCCACGACGGTCTCATTATTCAACGAAACATGGCCTTGTTTTTCTCTGGAGGTGATAAGAAGGAGCTCAAACTAAGAGTTACAGGAAGAATATGGAAGGAACAACAAAATCCAGATGCTGGGGTGTGCATACCAAATCTTTGCAGCTAATTCAAATGCTTCTGTTGGGACAATGGAGCTGTATCAACCACACCAACTCTCTGTAACAGTGTAAGGTACTAAGATGGCTTTTCAAAGTGTCTGTTATCCCACTTGTGTAATAAAACAACAATGTCTTGCTTCAAATTTGCTTAATCAGAAAGAGACTGCAACCCAAATTTGGCTCGTATTTTCTGTGAGGTTCTCGTGATGTCATAGGAAGTCTTTTGGTCTGATAATCGCGTTCGTTGCCATCAAGGAAGTGATTTCACAAGAGACCACACAATGATAAACAAATGTTTAAGCTATCTCATCACAAATCTGTATATTCTTTCACCGACATGACATTTTTGTGAGTGTTGAGCACACTTGTGGATGCTTGACTAGCTTTCATGATTGTAGTTTTTATGTACCTAATTTACGGTTTAAAGCATGGTAGTAAGTATCATACGATAAGATATAATGCTCCACCTTCACAATACAAATTATTTGAAAACTCATTTTTGCTCTCGTACGTACTATTTGATTTTTGAATCACCCTTAATCGTGTGGTTTGAATCGTTATGGGCAGTTTAAAATTTCGAGTGAGATTGTAAATTCGCACAATATTGTGTTTTCACCCAAAGTTGAAGCGGTGGCTAGATCGGAAGCTGGCCAGATCATAGCGCTTTTATTGGGTTCCACACCAAATCGGAGGTTCGTTCGCCACGTCGATTTTCTCTACTGCTGTGCTGTTAAGGCTTGACGGTTGCTTTGATGGATTTAGGGTTTGATGGCTCCCATGTTTTATTATAAATTGACGGGGCTTTTCGGTGCATCCCAAATGATTTCTTCTGTACCTTTAAAAGTTGATTTAATTTTTATTTTGTCTTTCACAGTAAAAAAAGTAAAATAAAAAAAAGTAAATTTTCTCTCTCCTATATTTAATACAGTACCTCGCTCATGCATCCCCAATTTCCAATAAGACCTAGCCCCTTTTGTGCGGCAGCAGCTTCTTTTCTCTCCCACATCTACATCCGTCATTTTTCTTTTCTCTCTTCTCTCTCGTTTGATTAATTAGCATTGCAGTAGTTTACCATCCTAGGAATAGGTACCTCCTCCATCTTGGGAGGGATGCCAAGGATGAGGAGAGAAAAGCCCTGGTTGCTGCCACGAGGGCGGTGCCGGCCATTCGTGCTTTCGGGAACGTTGATGTGGTTGAAAAGGCTGATTATGTCACCTACTTGGGGTCCTCCAATGTGGCCATTGCTCTTCCGGCTGCAGCCATTATGCTCAAATTGGATAGTGGATGGAATTGGTTCATCACTTTGAGTGCATGGCATTGCGGCAGTTGAAATAGCGAAAGTGAACTTCCACAGCACATCCTTTTTTTTTTCCGAAAAATACCACTACGGATGTCGAAATTTGATTCAGAAAGTTGAATTGTGGATGTCGATATCTAGTGCACATGTTTAATTTTGTTTTGTACAATTACAGATGTCGACATCCGATTGATACAATTGCATTGCGGATGTAGACATTTGGGTCACATTTTTTTGAGTTCTCAGATGTGGTTGGATAATAGGATTTTTACGGATGTCGACATCTAATTCAGACAAGTGCATTGCGAATGTTGACATTGGGTTCACATTTTTTTGAGTTCTCATTACGGATGTGGTTGGATAATAGGATTTTCACGAATGTCGACATCTGATTCAGACAAGTGCATTGCGGATGTTAACATCCGGTACACATTTTTTTGAATTCTCATATGGATGTGGTTGGTGGGTAATAGGATTGTTACAGATGACGACATTCAGTTCAAACAATTGCATTATGGATGTCAAACAATTGCATTATGGATGTCGATATCTGGTTCACTTTTTTTTAGTTTTCATGCACTTAAATTGTTCCATTGCGAATGTGACATCGAGACGAAATCATTACGGATGTCGACATTTATAATATAATCTTGAGTTACAAAGGTCGACATCTAGTATAGAATTTATTTGTTTTTTTATAATCTAATGCTGATATGATTGTGAGATGCGGATCTCAACGAATGCAAATGTGTTATTTATTATAATTATGAAAATGTGTTATTGATAGGAATAATCATGTATACAAAATAAAATTATAGTAATGTAAAAAGACATTAGTTAGATATAATTACATATGTATAGAAAAAAACTAAATAAATTTTTCTATATCTAAAATAATATATACCGGATAAAATGGATCAATAATCAAGGTCAAAATTTATTTCAATGAAAAATTAAAAGAAAATAATGATTTGTGGATGTGTATATCCGGTTCACAAATTTGACATTTGTTACTAAACTATACTGGATGGCCACATCCAATTTATTTTTTAATATAAACTTTAAATATAATAATGTAGAAAAATATTTATCTTAATAAACTTAATAATAAATTAAAATAAATAAATATAACACTTATTAAATGTTTATCTTAATAACTAAAAAATTAAACAAAGTTTGTTAAGTCACTCTATGAGAGAATAAAAAATAAAAAAAAAAAGTGTGGTTAACAAACAAAGGTAAAACGGATGTCCATGTACCGCATCCAATGCAAACACTCCACATTTGGTGTTCAATTTACCACAGATAAATTTTTTAATTTGGTTTTTTTTCTTAACACATTTTTTAAATAATTTAAATAAATAAATTAAATAATAAATCATTGTCTTAAAAACATACAAAATATATAAAAAATACGTTAAATAGAAATTTAACTTTCACAACATAAAAATTAACAAATAAAAAGAAACCGGAAGTGGACATCTGATTAGTATTTTATTACTTTTCTAAAAATATTGTATGATTAACTTAAAAGTTAATTAAAAGAAATAAATATCATAATTATTAAATCTTTATGCTAATAAACTAAAAAAAAGTTACTTAGCTTTGTGAGATCACTGTATCAGAAAAAAAAAATTATTGTTTAAAAAATAAAGATGTCCACATCTGTTATACACATTGGATGTCCACATCCGATTCAAACAATATCTCACATTCGGTACTTTTTCAAATTTGATTTTTTATTTTTTTAACACACTTATTAAATAATTATACTAAATAAAGAAAATAATAAATAAATTATTATCTTTAAAACATAGAAAAAATAGATAAAATATAAGTATAATGTTAAATAGAAATTGAACTTTCAAAGAATAAAAATTAATAAACATTTATTACAATTAAAAATAAATCGAAAGTGCACATGCCATGTGATATCCGTTTGTATAATGAACTGAATGTTCTCATCTCGATTCAACACATACCGGATGTCCACATCTAGATTTCACACATACCAAATGTCCACATCTGGTCTACAATAGCGAATGTGTTTTTACGAATGTCAACATCCAGTTCTACAATATAAATACTGGATATCGACAACTGGTACTTAGATGATTATTTCATAAACACCTAGTATACCAATTTTGTTACCTCAGCAACAAACAACAGTCACCCAACGAGCACAATTAACAAGCATTCAAAATAAGTGCAATGAAATATAAATGCAAACACTAACCTATTAGTGTCAAATGATAAAAAAAATGGTAGGGAACCACGAGTTTTGAAAAGGGACCACAGGCTGAGTGGTTGGAACAGGGACCACAGCTAGAGAGGTTCGAATAACAAGACCATTTGAGAGAAAAAGTGTGCAGAGGACAAAACATAACGAAGCAAATTTGGAGGTGTTTTTATGGAGAACAGAACAGAAGAAATTCTTGGAGGTGTGAACTATTCATAACTGAAGAAGAAGTTTGGAGGTGTAACATTTCCATTAAAAATGAGGAGCGCGGTAACTTTTTTTAATTACCCACACCAACCAAGTTAGGTAAGGTCATAATGGTAATAAATTCTAACATTTTGGGGTACAGTAGAAACCATTTGGGTGTAGGGAGAAGCCCCCTAAATTGACTTGGTCCATATTTTATTAAGAAATTGACCCAACCCAACCCAAAAGTCCAACACTCGTCCGTCCTTTTTTGTGGGGGCTTCTCCCTACACCTCTAATGACTATTTTTCAACAACCATTTCGCAGCAAGTGTACTGGTACGTAGTAGTATTAACAAGTGTCATATTCACAGGGATTTAACAAGTATATTGGTAGTTTGAGTTTTGGATTCTGGTTGATAGAGAATGCAAGTAAATAAAAATAGTAGTTATTAGATAGATTGAGCGAAGTAGGAGCTATGAATTGATTTCATCTCATCTTCTTCTACTACACCACTACCATCTTGTTCACTTACTTTGTAAATCATTCAATGTCTTGAGAGTACTCTTTCTATGTAGATCAAGGATCATCTCTGATACACTAGAACCTAAGGACTCCAAACCCTAGTGTGATCTCTCAACTCTTGGTAGAATGAGTCCTTGCTTTAATGTGCAAGACTCTCTCCTCCAACATCCACTCTGGTATGCCATGAAGCATCCAATACATGTATGATGATTTGATTGGACCATAATTTGAGATCGGTTTCTCAACTCAAAATCTAAATCAGTTAAATAAATGAGTGATTAAGTCATCATTAAGCATAAATCAAACCACAAACAATTGAATGAAAGCAAAGATAAATACCTAAGAACTAGAAGTGAATAGAATAAGAATTGATTACATCAAACCTGGACACGAGGGAGTTCAGGTACTCATAGAATATTACAATGTAATTCCAACAACATGTACACATAAGATTTACACTAAGAACACCTCCCTCATGCCTCACAGACCCTATTCTGTCCTACTACTACATTGTGGAGCCTCCACTCAATGCTTAGAATGAAGACTCATGGTCTTTATTTATAGAAATTGATGCAAAATCATAAAAAAATCATCAATTTTTTATTTTTCTTCTCTTTAGTACCTCATTTTATAATTATAAGCTAAAGTGGGTTGTTTACTCACAAAATATGATCAATTAAAGCACGATAAGTGTCATGTTTATATGAAAACTTTACACATTCTAAACACTTATCACAACACCCCACTTTAGCTCTTTGTTTGTCTCCAAACAAAGCAAAACATAATCAGTTTGTACAAAATGGATCAAAATAATTTTTGCATTAGTTTGCCCAAAAACTGATATCAAATATCAAGGCATTGCTCACCGTAATAAAGGGAGTCCATTCAAACTATCAAAATACAAGGGCAAAAATGATTACATAGTTTTGAACACAATTTCTCTCATCAAAATTTCCATTCAAGTGCAAGAGATTTTCCTCCCCAGTTGAGTGTTTCACTTTAGGCAACCTTGTAAGCTTCCACTTAGTTTTGTGTTTTTATTTCCAATCACTATGAACACACAATTATCATGGATCACTAAGGTCTTTAAAGGGTTGTAATGTGGTTGGGCTATCAAGAAAGTATGGTTTTTCAAGATAAACAAAACTCACTGATAAGGGAATTTTAGTAGTATGCACATGACATGAGTTTCTTTCTTTCTTTTCCAACCTTGTTTGGCATTTTTCATTTCTCGCATCAAGGTGCATCAACTTTTTCACTCAGAGTTGCATTAATTTGTTTTCAAACTCTTCCTGATAACACTTGGAACTTTCTTTCTTTCTTTTTTTTTTTTGTTCCATTACAACTCCTAATTTGCTTTTTATAACACACACATTGTTCTATCTCCCTCATCAGTAAGGAAGGTATGATTTTCACAATTTCAGGCTTAAGGTGCGTGTATGCAAAGCTAAGGTTCAAAAAGGACAATTCAGTTTATGTTGGTTAGCTATTCTGGCTCTAGGCTAAAAGTATTCAACAAAGAACATGTTTTGATCCTTTCATTGCTTCTTATGCTTAAAAGAAATCAAAACTTAACACAAAACAAGTGAAATTACTTAACAAAGATGTCTCACTCAACTCACCTTTGGTGTTTTGCTCCCTCCTCTTACTAGGTGGATTCTCTCTTTTTGTCAAACTGTGAACTCAATTTGCAATGCATCTTGAAACTTTAAGCACTGGACTTACTATTTTTCCTAATTTTGCAACTCCTTAAGTCTTTTAAAGTTCAAAAAGGTTTTTCTCCCAATTCTTGTTTCAACTAAAGCTCAAGAAGAATTTTATGTGTGTTTCTCAAAAGATATCAACTGCCCAAAATGTTTATTTTTATACTTATGCGATAAATAAAAGCAAAACATAAAAAAATAAAATAAAACTAAAATTAAAGACATAAATTTAAATGTGCAATAATTAAAAAGAACTTGATTAGCCAGCTTCAGCACTGGCAAATGGATTGGCCAATTTCAGTATTGGCGATTTGTCATTTTGATTCAAATCCTTGACTTGTTTAGCCAACTTCAATATTGGCTAGTTGTGTGTTTTAAGTACTAGTTAAGGATTCAAAGCCCTTTATTCTAGTTCCCGTCATTGCGCGCAACGTTCATTGAATGTTTCAAGGATCCTCATGATCTTTTCCTGAAATAGATGTGAAGAATAAGGTTAAGAAATGCATGTTTAGCTTCTACTCCTCTTGTAGCAGGTGGAATGACAGATCTTGCAACATTTTTAAATTTCAGGTGCATGGGACAATATCCTTAAAGCATAGGGTCCACCTCAAAAATCCCAAATGATGATTCTACCATCTCCTTTATCTGTTTGATCAGTCATCTCACTTGTTTAATAAGAGCTTTCTTTTAATCTTTCTTAGCCTTTTTCTTACTTTTGCTTTTAATTTGTTCAAAGATCACATTATCTGCGGAGTGAAACAAAATAAAAGAAATTCTTTTTTTTTTTTTAAGTTTGAAACGTTTCAAATAAGTGGGGATCATATATAACAAGAATTCACAATCGCTGCATATTTTCCGCTCAGCTGCATAGGTGGTGCTCAACCACAAAGTAGAAACCCAAAATTGTTATGCAACTTTTTAGAGGATTGATGACTTCTCTACGAGATCTCTTTCTAGTAGCCTAAAACACAAGATTTCAAATAAGAAAAGGAGATATGTATCTTTGGAACTTACCTCTTGCTTAAGATCTTTGTGAAAGCAAAACAAAAAATGAAAAACAAGACTTTACAAAATGAAAAAAATGAAACTTTACAACAATACAGACCCAATATTTACCAAATATATTCCTATTTACAGAAAGAATGGTTAGATCTACAAAATACATGAACTAAATCCCTAGCACCGGTGACAAAAACTTTGATGACTATTTTTCAACAACCATTTCCCAACAAGTGTACTGGTACGTAGTAATATTAACAAGTATCGTATCCACAAGGATTTAGCAAGTATATTGGTAGATTGATTTTTGAGTTTTTGGTTGATAGAGAATGAGTGGAGTAGGGGCTATGAATTGAGTGGAGTAGGGGCTATGAATTGATTTCATCTCATCTTCTACTACACCACTATCATCTTGTTTACTTACTTTGTGAATCATTCAATGTCCAGGGAGTACTCTTTCTATGTAGATATAGGATCATCTCGGATACACTAGAACCTAAGGACTCCAAACACTAGTGTGATCTCTCAACTCCTGGTAGAATGAGTCATTGCTTTAATGTGCAAGACTTTCTCCTCCAGCATCAACTCTGGTATGCCATAAAGCATCCAGTACATGTATGATGATTTGATTGGACCACAGTTTGAGATTGGTTTCTCAACTCAAAATCCAAACTAGTTAAATAGATGAGTGATTAAGTCATCATTAAGCATAAATCAAACCACAAAAAACTGAATAAAAGCAAAGATAAATACCTAAGAAGTAGAAGCGAATAGAATAAGAATTGATTACATCAAACTTGGACACAAAGGAGTTCAGGTACTCATAGAATATTACAATGCAATTCCAACAGCATGTACACGTAAGATTTATGCTAAGAGCACCTCCCTCGTGCCTCACAAACCTTATTATGTCCTACTACTACATTGTGGAGCTTCCACTCAATGATTAGAATGAAGACTCAACCTAACAAAAAATACTTGTGTGACCCTTTATTTGTGGGTTGGTGAGCCAACCCGATTCACCACGGGTTCAACCCGAGTGAGCCGGGTTCTAAGTGAGCGGGTCAAAAATCAACCCGTATTGAAATTTATAAAAATATTTCAACCCAACCCGGCCCGAACCTGTAGTGAGCCGGGTTGGCTCGCGGGTTCTAACCCATTTTGACAACTCTACTGATTATGTCGAGTGTTTCTGAGTTCAGAGAAGGTTGAAGATGATGGCATGTCATGATGTGATTGGTTCAGATGTTTGAGTGAGGGTTGATGACATGATGTGTTTTGGTTAGACAGTTCTTGAGAGTGGTAGGAAGGGTGAAAGTTAGTAATATAGGGGGTATAATAGTGAAAGTTGATTGTGTAGCCCATTTTTGAAGAAGGGGTACATGTAAAAACTAGGGGTGCATTCAGCTTGTTGTATACTTCTGATATAGGATTAAGTTTGTTCCTTTTAAGATTATGAATATTGTGATAGTTGCTTAAGAAAGTCTACTGAAGATTCCCATTGGACATTAAAATAGCATGCTATCTAGATGTGAATGTTCCTTTCACAAAGCTCAAGAGAAGAAGATGATGGATTGATTCGAAACAAAAAGGAAATGGAATGCACATAAATCATAGAAAATCGATAACAATTAAAGGAAGAAGAAAGCATAAAATGGAAATGAAAGGAATAGTAAAAAATGCGAGAAGCACGCCATTACAAAGCTAGAAGAGTTTAGGGACCTCTAAGCAAATAAAAGATACCTAAGGATGTCTCTACAAAAACCTAACCCTAGCTTTTAGAAACTAGGTCAAATAAGTTTACAAAATGAGAGACAAAAAAGATAATTATGGTGTGTGCAAGGCTAATTTCGTTCTAGCACTAAAGGAGACCAAGAAGGTGTCTCATATGTCTCCAAAAGAGGCCAAAGTGTGCTAAAAAAAACGAGACCAAAGGTACATAGGTACACTTGCTTTATGCCTTTTACTTTATGTTTTATGCCTTTGCTTTATCTCTTCCACATCATTTATGCTCCCCCATCACCATGCACCACGTAGCATTACTTTCTTACTCCTAATTAACCTACAAAGCAAATAAACATAGATTAGCATGTTGGCTTAACTCAAGCCAACTCTAGTCAACAAGTCAAACCTAGTCAAAGGTCAACAAGTCAACTAAGGTTGATTCAACTAAGTCAACTTAGGGAGTCAAAAATAACAAACACAAATGAAAGTGATGAAGGATTAGTAAACTTCCTTTCTAAACATGCTTAGTCTTCTTAAGCATGTGCCCCCATCCTTGGTTGGGGTCAATCCTTCATCAAGAAATTGCTGCAAAATCATCAAAAATTCATCAATTTCTTTTTTTTTCTTCTTTTTAATACCTCATTCTGTAATTATAAGCTAAAATAGGTTGTTTACTTATAAAATATGATTAATTAAAGCATGATAAGTGTCATATTTATATGGAAATTTTACGCATTCTAGAAACTTATCAACCTCCAATAAATTCTTTTGTAACCCCAAATCTCTGCATTTATTACATTTATGGCCCTACCAAATAAAGTAGGTGAGGTAATTAAAATATTTACTATCCTCAGATAATTTTTAAGTGAAACCCTGCACCTTCAAAGCTTTCACGTTTTGAAAAAACACTCCAACCTCTATCCGCAACATTTCTAACAGCGTTTTTTTTTGAAACGTTTTATTGTGTCGCTGGTGAGCTTGAACACATAACTACAAATTAAAAAACAAATTTGAATAAACTTGATGTCAAGCAATATAATAAACCAGATGAGATGTCCACACGAGCAACAAAGAGAAAAAAAATAGAAAAGACCAACAACCGACAAATATCGGATGTCAAAATCCGTAAGTATAGGACATAAAAGAATTACCGAATGTTGAAATCCACAATGCAAACCACTATAGCAGATGTCGACATCCACAACAAACAAAAAATTACAAAACAAAAGCATTATTAGATGTCGACTTACGCATTATAAACCAGTATATCGAATGTCGACATCCGCAAAACAAAAAATTCAAAAAAAAAAGGTCAGTGGATGTCCACACCCGTAGCACAACCCATATATTGGATGTCAACATCCGCAACACAAAAACATTTTAAAAAAAATATAGCTTCCAAATGTCGACATCCACAACACAAAGCACTATACCCAATGTCGACATCCATAATACAAAATAATTATAAAAAATGGGTTTACGAATTTCGAAAACCGTAACACAAACTGCTATACTGGATGTCAACATCCATTTTACTTGACACTTCGTAAAAAAAAACTCACTATAGAAATCAAGAAACCATCGAAACGAAGTTTTAGTTCCTATTTTCTAATGTGGATATGCAATAAACTTAATTTATGTGGAGAAGAAGTGTTGCTACGTTGCAGATGTGGAGAAAAAAAAAAGAAAATCATGTCCTTGGCCGGATCTGGAGAGAAGGAAAAAGCTTGGCCAGATGTGCATAAATAGGGGACTTGCAGATCTCACACTTGCAACGCCCACAATTAAGTCAAATTAGGGGTGTTGGTGCATTAAAGTGGGGTTGTTGCATTAAATAGGAGAGAGAAAAATTGTTTTTAATATTTACTATGGGGCAATCTGGGAATCAATGTGTTTTTTGTTAGGGTTAGCTTTTGTACCTCACAAGCGTAAATGCTCACAAAATTCAAAGAAAAAAAATACTCATATCTCCAAGTATCAACGACTCTTATCGCTCACACAATTCAAAATGACAAAAATACTCATATATGGAAGTATTAGCGATTTTATCAATTATGGATAGTAAGTATGGGTGGCAAAGCCAGCCCACCCAAATGGCATGAGTCGGGTTGGAGTTTTCAACTTATCAGTCCATTTTGGTCTGACCCACTTAACTCGCCAAATTGTTAGGCCAAAGGCGGCCAGCTTGCCTTTGGCCCCTAGCCTGCTACCCCATTTTTATTTTATTTTATTATTTTTAAAATTAAAAATAATTAAAAATATTAAATTTTTTATATTATATTGTTATAAAGATATAAATATGCAATGCTATTATAATTTAAATCATTATTACTTACAAATTAAGTTTCAATGTTATAATAGAGTAATTTAACATGTAAATATAATAATTATTTTAATTTATCCAATTGAAAATATTAATTGATTAGTTAAAGACTTAGAAAATATTTATATGATTAAATATTCTTTAAATATTTATTTATAAGTATGTATATAAATAAATTTTACAAATAAAATTAAAAAAGAGATTAAAAAAATAAAAAAGTTAAAAAAAATTAAAAACAAAAAGTGGCGGCTAGCTCGCCAGTCCATCATGTGGTAGCATGAGTTTTGATTCCTTACCCGTTTCTCAGCCATGGATGAGCTTGACTTAGCCCATTTGC
This sequence comes from Vigna unguiculata, assembly GCF_037176805.1. Taxonomy (NCBI): domain Eukaryota; kingdom Viridiplantae; phylum Streptophyta; class Magnoliopsida; order Fabales; family Fabaceae; genus Vigna; species Vigna unguiculata. Next base: position 22,536,981 of record NC_140799.1, on the reverse strand, counting down.
CAAAACGAGTCAAGCTATCCTCATTTGCCACCTCAATAGTAAGTGAATACTTCAAACAATATCCACGAGTAATGAGTAACATATAATATCGGCTTATAAATAGGTCAGGTGGGGATATCCAGTACTCATGCCCGCCCGTATCCATTACCCATAAAAAATTAAAGTTAAAATTTAATTTATATTTTATTAGGTTAAATGTAATTAAAATTATATTATATTTAATTTACATTCTATTTTATGTTTTTTTAAATTTGATTTAAATTTCATTTTAAAAATCTATAAATTATTATTTTTAAATATCTACGAGTATCCATGGATACTTATAGGTTTTAAAACTCCATAGGTATTTTTTAAATGGATATCCAATGGGACGGGTAATAGTTTAGATTTTATGTTGTGGGTCGGGTAGCGTGTAGGCACTACCCGTGCCCGATCCGACCCATTGTCATCCCTACACATGATACACATTAGGGATATTTTGCTTGTTGTTCTTTATTGATTTTTTTTTGTTATAACTGAATATTAGGAAATTCGTAAACTTTAATGCTTAAAATTTACTATTATTTATGAGATATTTTTATCATCTATATTATTTTTAATGATACACATTTTTATGAATATAATTTTTTATCATCTATATTATTTTTATATCATCTTTCTTTCTATTCTCTTTGGCTAAACTATTTATCAACCCATACATATTTCTTTTTCCATTTAACAAAGGAGTTGGGTCATATAAACTAGCTAAATCCAACCATTATAATACTAATTTAATTTACCCAATATACAACTAGTCTTTTTTAATGTGGTTGCTATTATTAATTACATCTTTACATGTTTGAATGTCTTGTATGTTACGCTTTTTTAAATGTTTATGAGTCTCATGATTCATGATACAAAACTATTTTTACCGGGATCTAGAGTGTGGACCTTTGGATAGGTGACAAGATTCAAGTTATGGCTTGTATGCTCCTGATAGCTGCAATTGAATCCCTTGTTGTCCAAAAGGAAAGATCCACCTACAAAAAACTATACGACACTCAAATAAGTAAGAGAGCTTTAGGATCTATATGAGAATATGAGTGAATATAAGAAAATGATTGTACTCCTTGGAAATATCATGTATATTTATAGGGTTTCTATGCGCTATGAAATCTATGATAAAATAAAAAAATAATAAAAACTTGCTATATTTATGATAAATCAACATGATAATAACAATAATATTTTATTTAACCATATATTATGTTGATATATGATATAAAACTATATTTATGATGTAAATAAACTATTGAGATTTTACTATATATTCTGCTAATATACGGTAATTTCACCAACAAATATCTATTAAAATTATTTAGCTACTTTATGCCAATAATGTTGAATGTGTCCTATTAGGCCATGCTCTTTAGTATATTTGTTGAGCTAGATAGATACAAAAGCCCCCCAAGTACGAAAGTTTGATTAGCAGGTGGAGTGAACTTGTTGCGATTGTAACAGACCATTTGGTTGAGTTGTAAGCGAATTTATGTTTGTCGCGCAATCAGAATCGCGATGGGACGACGAACCATAAAAGAAAACGAGTTTAATAAGAGATTTGGAGTCGTCACCACAATTATTTTTGGAAAACTATGGAAAACCATAAATAAAGAAAGTCTGCGAAAAACCAGATTTTTGGATCCGGGAGTCGGTTACGTGTAGGGAAGATGTTAGCACCCTACAACGCTCGCCCGAGGGTGGTACCTTTAATTAAAAATGCAAAGTTGATGTGGTTTTGAAAATATTAATTTTCCCCAAAAATAATAAGACAATAATGCTAAAAAGAAACAAAAATGTTTTTTTTGGCCCGACAAGAATTGACCTTGGTCCTATGTATTCTCATTTAAAATGAGAAATCAAGGTTTACGTAGTTCTTTAAAAATATATTTGGAAAACTATTTGGAAAATGATTTAATTTTTTGGAAGTGAACCTGACAAGGATTGACCTCGCTCCTACGTATCTCACAAGGGAGAATCAAGGATCACGTAGTTCTTAAAAAAGACTTTTGGCTGGAATTGTTGATATTTTTATATTTTGAAAATTTTATATATTTTTTATGTTTTTGAACTATTTGAAAATAAATGTGTCACACAACGTGAGCGGTCAGAAAACACTAAAAGAGAAAAAGAAAAAAAAGATTATTTTTTGTATTTTTGAAAATGAGTGTCACACGCTGGGGGCGACCGGATAGACACAATAAAGTGAAAGAGAACATTTTTTCTTTAGATTTTAGATTTTTCTATTTTTGTAATTTTTTATAATTTTCAAATATATTTTTTTAGAGGAAAAAAACATGTGTACAAGAGATGGGAAAAAAATAAAATGAAGGTAAAAAATAAAAAATAAAAAATAAAATAAATGCATGAAGGGTGTAGGCATAAAACACAGTGGGGTGTAATAAGTAAAAATCTTAAAATAGAGTAAAAATACAAGAAGGCTGTAAATTCTGAAAATTTGGGGTGCAATTAGTAAACATAATCAGACCCAAAATAAGACCAACATAAATAGGGGTGCAAGGTTATCAATTATGGTGGTGCACGAAGTAAAACATGAAACAAGTGTGGTAGGGGTGCGAGGTTAGTAAACATCAGGGGTACTCGCAACATAAAATTGAAACAGGGGTGTGATATTCTCAATTATGGTAGTGCGCAAAGTATAACATGAAACAAGTGCGGCAGGAGTGCGAGGTTAGTAAACATCAGGGAGTACTTGTAATGTAAAATTAAAACAGGGGTGCGAGATAAAGAAAAAAAGGGGTGCACTGAGATAAAAAATGGGTGTATGTAAATATTAAAGATGGGGACGCGCGGAGTAAAGATGGGTCAACCAACCCAAACCCAACCTCTTATTTTTTTAAAAGAATCAGAAACCCTAAAGGGTTTATTTCTCTTCCTCTCACATGCGGCTCCTCCCTTGCAAAGTCCGCAGCCGTCGCACCACCACGCCACCACGCCACCATCAGCAGGCTTGCCGGCGACGCCAATCGTCGTTGACGACAAGAGCCCAGACTCGAACTACATTCGCGCGAGCACCCAGGGTCGCTGCCATCGCCAGCAACAGTCAGAGCTAGAGTCATCGTTGGCGGCCACTTCCTTGGCACAATTTCTCTCTTCCTCGCGTGGAGCCAACGCTGGAATCAAGGTTGCCGCACATTTCTGTTCAATCGTTTAGCTCGCCGCCGACAATTTTTTTCTTTCCTCTCTGTTTCCGATTACACTGAATGGAAGGGGATTAGGTTTTAGGAGATGCGGGTGTTTGGTATTGGAATGGGGGTTCCGTTCGGTGGTTTAGTTGGAAGAAGATTGGAGAAGGTGAATGTAGGTATGCAGGTGAGTAATGAAGACGAGAATGAAAGTGGTTCAGGTTCAATGCAGGAAGACGAGAAATGGGGATTGCGTGGCATTGATGATGGTTTCATGCGTGTTGGATGAAGATGATGATATTGATTCAAATGAGTTTGAGAATGAAAAATTGTGACGAAAGAATTGGCGAGGAGGTGTAGGTTATGAATGGATGATGATGTGCGAGAGTGTATAAATTCAAATAAATTCAACGCATACGTTCAGAAGCATCATTGTTAGACAAAGCCAACAGAAGTTAAGCAGCTAAAGGTCGTTACCTTGTTACCTTGTTGTAAAATCTCTTTCACTATATCCTCTTTCTGGATGCAATTTTTTGTCAAGGGTGTGTTCTGTTCCTATTATGTCCCCTCAATCTTAGTTTTTTCCTATTATGTAGTTCTCTCTTTTTGTTCTGTTCTCTTTCCCTCTGCCCCTTCCAATCTTGGGATGTGAGATAAGACTTAGAGCAGATGTTGCTTTCCCTTCCAATCTTGGGATGTGAGATAAGGCTTAGAGCAGATGTTGCTTCCTGCTCCAATACAAAAACAATGATGGCATAACTTATGCACATCTGAACATCTTTCAACTAGCCAATAGTAAAAAGGCATAGGTCTGCTCTAAAAAGGCATAGGTCTGCTCTAAAAAGGCATAGGTCTGCTCTAAAAAGGCATAGGTCTGCTCTAAAAAGGCATAGGTCTGCTCTAAAAAGGCATAGGTCTGCTCTAAAAAGGCATAGGTGCATGAGTCTGCTCTAAAAAGGCATGAGTCTGCTCTAAAAAGGCATGAGTCTGCTCTAAAAAGGCATGAGTCTGCTCTAAAAAGGCATGAGTCTGCTCTAAAAAGGCATGAGTCTGCTCTAAAAAGGCATGAGTCTGCTCTAAAAAGGCATGAGTCTGCTCTAAAAAGGCATGAGTCTGCTCTAAAAAGGCATGAGTCTGCTCTAAAAAGGCATGAGTCTGCTCTAAAAAGGCATGAGTCTGCTCTAAAAAGGCATGAGTCTGCTCTAAAAAGGCATGAGTCTGCTCTAAAAAGGCATGAGTCTGCTCTAAAAAGGCATGAGTCTGCTCTAAAAAGGCATGAGTCTGCTCTAAAAAGGCATGAGTCTGCTCATAACAAGGACCTTACGTTAACCTCTAGCTCTCTCTCTTTTTTCTTTTTCCTTCATAACAAGGACCTTACGTTAACCTCTAGCTCTCTCTCTTTTTTCTTTTTCCTTCACTTTTTTTGTTGTTTTTTTCTTTTCTTTTGTTTTTTTTCTTTTTTTTATTAAACTAGAATAAGAGACGTAAAACAAAATGGAACTATAATAAAAAGAAAGAAAAATAATATAATAATAAAATAATAGTAATAATAAAAATAAAAATAAAATAAAAAAGCACAAATAAATGAACAAAAAAATTAAATTAAATTAAAAATAAAATAAATAAATAACAAAATAATAATAATAATAATAATAAATAAAATAAACATAGATATTTATTCTTTCTCAAACTAAAACATATTTTTTTACCTTTTTATTTTATTAGTTATTTATTTATTTTTCTCAATTGAACTTTAATTAATTTTTTCTATTATTATTTTTATCATTGTTACATAGACGAAATTGGGTGTTGATAGTTTGCAGGTGGATCGTGGGAGCTTTTGGAAGGCATTTTATCATGTTTTCTTTCTTTTCCCTTACAAGTATTAGTGTAATAGTAAGTATATGAACTACTCCTTTTGGCCTATTTTTCTTTTCCAATTGAGTTTCAACTTTGATGGCTAAGTGACAATAGTACCCATATAATTCTATCGCATCTTGTATTTACCTCCTAAGACCACTTAAAAACCTAGCTACATTTTCCTTTTCACTTTCAGATTGAAGTCTTACTTTGAGAAATAGAGACTTCAACAATTTAGCATAATCATTCACATACAAAGTCCCTTGTTGAAGCCTTTGGAGCTTCAAAAGAGTCTCCCTCCTATAGTAGGAGGGTACAAACCTAGTTGCATCAAAGTTTTAATGTCTATCTAAGAGGCTGTAGGTGGCTCTTGGTCATTAGAATTCATACAAATTTGAAGCCACCATGTCATGGCATAACCCTCAAATTCTAAGACTACTAGATCAACTTGTTCTTGATCTCCTACTAAGTGTACATGGAAAGTTGAGATAAGAGAAAAGGAGAGAGAAGAAATCCTACTCAATGAGGAAGTGCTATTAAAGACACCTCCCACTTCCCCTATTATAACTAAATCATAAATTTTAAAGGGAGTTTTCAAATCTTTTACCTCTTCCCATTTCATTAATGATTCTTATTTCTTAATTGGAACATATACTTTTGAAGAGTTTTTAACTCCATTTCCACTCCCATTGTTTTAAACTCCTCTGTAGATTTTCAAAAATCACACTTTGAGTTAATGTTGCATTACAAGATAGAATTAACTCAAAGTGGACACAAACATTTTTTTAAATTAGGCCTTATTACATCTAAAGAAAATCATTTCAAAAATACAAAAATTCCTTGTTCTTTTCTTTAGATATACTATTACTTTGGTACAAAAACTTATTCAATCTTCTTTCAATGGATATTGCAAGTATATCTTTGATCTAGGAGGAAATAAACAATCACATTTATGGTTTCTTAGATATATTTCCGATTTGAGGACAAATCGTCTTCACGAGGGAGGGTATGATGGAAACCCATCCAGGGAGCTACAACATGAGCCATGGCTAGGAGAATGGAAGAAGAAGAAAGACTTCAAAGAGCTCTTTTGATACAAATCCATTTTAATGTTTACTAAATATGGTGTTGTGGTGATTAAGCAAGCTCTAAGAAGATTCCCCTAGACCTTAAGATAACTAAGGTTATCTAGATGTGAATGTTCAGTTCTAAGAGCTCTAGAGGAGAAAAGAATTCAATTACTCAAAGAAACAAAAATAAGAACTCAAAGTTAACATAAAAATCGAATAAAAAATAATAAAAAGATGAAGTAAAAGATGGAAGACATGAAAGGGGAGGGGATTCAAGTGATGTCACGCCACTATGTGGGTCACAAAGGCAACCAACCCAAAGATGAATGAGTGATGTCTCCACTTGAGACTTAGCTCAAGATAAGGCTCGTGAAGATCACACTCTAAAGAGAGAACACCTCACCAAATGGTTGAATATTGTGTATATTAACTCCAAAGAATCAACCCGTTTACAAGTCTAGGAGAGCCCCTTAAATAGGTGATGGTGAGGGGCCTTTTAGCAAAGCAAACAAAGCATAGGGGTGTCTTTAAATAAAGAAAAAGAAAGCTTCTAGAAACTAGGTCCGAAGGTGAAAACTTTGGTGTGGAAGGTGACCTAGCTTGGCTACCAAGCTTCTCTCTCATGTGTGTTGTAAGACCCACTAAATTTAAATAATTAAATAAATAATTATTTAATAAATGTGGGTAAGAGAAGCCTTTATGGGATTAAATGCTAACCTTCATGACGTGGAAAGTATTAGCTTAAATGGTTGAGAGCACTTGATTTTTATGAGAGGACTTGGGTTTGAGTCCTATGTGTGTCAATTGTGTGTTATTTAATTGTTAGTTTTTTTTAAGAGATGCTTGGTGTGACAAGTAGGGATATAATATTTGATGTATGATATTATCATGAAATATGACTTGGTTGAATTGGTTGTGCACTTGAATTGCAATTGTGTGGTGATGGGTTCAAACCTTGGCTTAAGCAAAATGATTTCTTTTTGCTAAATTCAATTGTTGGCATGAATGGGAAGGGTAGAGAAACCCTAGCTGTCTAAGAAGGCAGCTGGAACGAGTAGAAAACCATTGAACAATCATTGATTAACCATTAAACACAAGATTAATGCAATTTTCGTTTTTTCTCTTCATGGCCATTAAAACTAAGGTTTTGGAAAGGAAATAAGAGAGAAATTAGAAAGGCAGAGCAATCTTTCTGCACAAACACACCTATAGTACTGAAAAAATAGAGAGTGGGGGGAGATTGGTATCAAGTTGGGAAGGAGATTGAGAGAAGGCAAGGAGAGGCTCATTGCTAAGGAGTGGGAAGTGTAGGAATTCTCAAATTTGGAAAGGAAATCCAGGTTAGGGGAGTTCTTACTGTTTATTTTCACTCTGTTATCGCATGAATATATGTTTTGAATCATAATGGAAGTGTAGAATCTATTTATCCTCATTTATCGTGTTTTTGGATTTTTTCCAGAAACCGCCTAGCGGCAGCTCATGCGCTGCCAGGTGACACATGCGTGTTAAGCCTACTTTCTTGATTTTTCTTGAACCGCCGGCGGCTTTCCGTGGCCCGCCAGGCGACGCCATTAGTTTTGTCTATTTTCTGGTTCGTGCGGAGTTTTGTGATATTTGTGTTGTTAGAATTAATTTTGTATGTGTGTATAAATGTATTGAAAGAAGAAAAACTGTGGTGAATTGAATATTGTGCGGAATTGGTATGAATTGGGATTCCATATGGGGTTGGGGTTTACGGGGTGTTGAAATAATGAAACATTGTGTCAGGTTGAATTATTGGATTGCTTGTATGATAATAGTATGGAAATAAACTGACATAGACTCGTGTGATGTCACCACTCATACTTTAGATTAAAAACGCTAATTGGAACTGGTAGTATAATTGGGGTGTGTGGAAGTCACGGTTGGTGCGAACAAACCTAAGCAGAACCCAATTTCTTCACGCACCGCCTGGCGGCGCGGAGGATGCCGCTAGGTGCCCCATCAGACTAGCAGAAAATTGTTCTGGGTGTGTTCACATGACGGGAGTGGTTGAGTGGGAAATTAAATGCGTTGTGGTATGTGATAGACTCGAATTAGTAAGCATGATAAGGTTAACAGGTTGAGTTGTAATGTGGAATGTGAAGTAGAAGGGGATTCATAGTTAATTAAATTGTATGTTAAGAACTGAGAAAATGATAGGTGCAAAGTGTGTAAAAATGCTTATCAGATTTATACTCACGAATGGATTATGCTGAGTGATGTCTTGAAGTGATGAAGATTATATGCATCCATACTAGTGTATTCCAAAAGTACATATATATTATTGACAATCTGGAAGGCATGATATATTTAATTGTTGATTTGTATTGTTATAATATTTGGATTATATTAAGTGGAATAGGATAGAGTTCAATTCAGTATATAAAAGAAAACATGGTGTGTATAAATGAGAATAATTGTCTTATTGACTTGATTAAGATGTGTTCATTATGATTGAGTTATTTTAGCATAAATGGATAATTGCACATGTGATGTGAGTTTGTGAAATGTGTGATTTGAGGTCCCGTAGGACCTGTTCAATGTGCCAATAATTAGTAACAATTGCGCTACTAGTATGGCGCCTAGCGGCGAGGGCGAGCCGCCAGGCGATATCAACTTAAAATAGTGGCAGTGGGCCCTGTATGTGCGAGGCGCCTGGCGGTAGTGTTGGTTCCGCCAGGCAGAAGTGGTGCAGCAGATGACCTGGATGGTGCGTGGCGCTTGGTGGTAGGCTTGGGCCTGCCAGGTGGTGACGGTGCAGCAGCACCTCTGATGGCGCGTGGCACCTGGCGGTGTGAGATGCCCGCAAAGCGGTCTAGACCCAGATTTTGCCTAGCGGCGTGAGATGCGTGCCAGGCGGTTTTGGTTCAGTGATTGTGCGCGAGGAAAGGTTTCTACATAGTTTTAGGTGATGTTCATGATGCGAGGCTTTGGCTAGGGACCCAGTTATGAGTGTATCTTGTATTGGGGTAACACGTGATCACTCTAGGTTGTAGCTTGGTGGTTTAGGAAGTCTAGTGGAGTGTGCGAGTTATGGCTCGTACGGCGAGGTTTCGGGTGATTGCCCTCTTCAGTGCATTCTGATAGAGCTTTGGTAGCCTGGGAACAACTACAAACTTATGTTTGTTTTGGAGAGCTCCACTTGGTGTCACGGTGAGATGTTGTGGCAAAGTTATTCCCACGTGTGGAATATCAGGTGGTGGCCTATAGTCAGAGGGGCGAGTAGACACTCGTGCAGCGAAGATCGATCATTGATCTCACCTAAAGGGTATAGAAATAATAGACGTCTAATGCAAGTATTGGAAATGGAGATCTAAGAAAAAAGGGAAAGAGTAGACTAACCCGGGTTATGTTATGAGATGATGTAATTTATATTTATTTGATATGTGTTTGATTTATTTAACTGAGCTCACCCTATCTGTGTGTGTTTGGCGATGATCATGTAACTCGTTACATGGGAGCAGATGTTGATGCAGGTGAGCATACAGATGCATAGAGAGATGGAATGGGGATCACTATGGGACAATTTTCTTAAATTTCATCATGGATTTTCCTTTTGTAATTTTTTTATTTATTACCGAGGATTTGGTTTTGTAATAAATGAATATTGCAATTTTATTTTTTTCACATATGCGACATTTGAAGACTTAATTTTCCCACATTTTTGGGAAATTGCGAGAATATATATGATGTTTATTAAATTTTATTTCTTATTTATTTTTAATAAGTAATTTTCGGCTAGAACGTTACATGTGTGGTTTGGGACCACATTCTAGAAGGTATACAAGGCCTCCCTCTCCTCCTTTGTGCACATGTGAGCTTGGTTGCAAGGCCAAAGCTCTATTGCACTCTAAGTAGTGCAAAGCTCCTCTGAATTAGCATAAGTTTAACCTACAAAACAAACAAGAAAAATAGTCAACATGTCAACTTAAGTCAAATCAACTATGGTCAACAAGTCGACCAGAGTCAAGTCAACAAAAGTCAACTTAGGAAAAGTCAACATAAGGAAATAGAAAACAAGGAAAAAGAAGGGTTAAATGTCTCTCTTCTAAATGCTTTTAGTCACTCTTCTAGGAATGTCCTACATTGCTTCATGGTAAGTCATGCCCTAATCATCTTCTTTTTGTGGAAGATAGTGTATTAAGCTTTTTTTTCCTTCCCTTAGCTTTGTAAAAATGTAAATAAGTATTTCCTTTAGGTCTTGTATTTTGGCCAAGCTTATATTTCCTTTAGGCCTTGTATTTTGGCCAATATGTGACAACTCAATCTAATCGATTATGTAAATAACCTAATCGATTAAATCAGGCAGCGTCCCACAAATGTGCAATTTCGGTTTACAAGCTTATTCTTAATTGACTATCCGAACTAAGGTCCTATTTCGGCTTGCTTGGGCCTCAATTAACCCTTAGAACATTAGGTAGTTAACTTGGTGCATGAAATTGACAACTCATGATGAAGGATTATCTTGTTTCCTTTTAAGATTATGAATATGGTAAGGAGTTGTTTAAAGAAAACTCAAGGAAATCCCCACTGGACATTAAGATAGCCATCTATCTAGATGTGAATGTTCCTTTACAAGAGTTCAATAGGAGAATAAATAGTTTAAGGTGCTTAGAAACGAAAAAAACAAGAGCAAAACCAAAAACGAAAATGCAATGAAAGAAGAAGAACAAATAAAATGGAAGAGAAGATAGTAGTGGTTATGGAAGTGGAGCACGCCACTCATAGAGTAGGCAAAGCCAAACCAAGCTCTAGAGATGAGTGTATGGTGTCGCCACTTGCATAGCAAGATAAGGCAATAGTTCTTCCACTCCTCGGGAGGAGGGATAACTCACGAAATGAGGTTGAAAACAAGAGTGTTTAGATTCAAAGTATTCAACCCTTTTACAAGTGGAAGAGCTCCCCTTAAATAGATAGTCTAAGAAAAGTACAAAAGATGAAAAGGGCTAACTAGAAAAGCAATGAAACCCTAATTCTAGAAGCATCTTCAAGCTAGGCACAAAATGAGATGGTGATGTTGCTTCCCATGTTGATTCTCGGCCAAAAGGGTGGAGGACGAGACAAAAGTGGTCTCCAAATCATGCAAAGGAGCATAAAGAGCAAAAGAGACAAAAGGTACAATGTCTACTTTTGCTTTATGCTTTTTTGCTTTTGCTTTACTCTCTCCTCCACATCATCCATGCCCTCCAATCACCATGCGCCACCTATCAAGCTTTTCTCTACAAAATTAACCTACAAAACAACTTAAACAAGGATTAGCATGTTGGCTTAAGTTTAAATAATTTTGGTCAATGAATCAACCATAGTCAAAGGTCAACAAGGTAACCAAAATTAAGTCAACCAAGTCAACTTAGGGAAATCAAGAAATTAAGATGGAAAATAAAGAAAGAGACATAGAAGAAGGATCCTCCCCTTTAGTCATGCTCCTAGTAATTCTCCTTGGGGGAGTCTCCATGGTTCTTTGAGTGGTCAATCCTTCATCAACTCATTAGTCACTCTTTAAAGTTCTAGAGCTTGTTAGTTTCAAGGTTCTTTGTATCTTTTTTATGCTTGGGTTCACTCCTAAATTCTATAAATAGGAGTGCCTAAGCATTGTAAATTCAATTGGAAATAATATAGAGAAATCCTTCCAAATATGCAGCTCGCCCTTTCTAAGTTCACTAGTATAAGTTATCTTCTTGACTTCTCCTAGACCTTTTTCCTTGAGGATTGACCCAACCTCCTTCACGACACACATTTAAACCACTCTCCAAACAAATTCTCATTCATCGTTTCAAGATTGCGCATCCAGGCGCATCATCTCCATGGAAGCAACTTCAACATTCATGAAGTGGGTTTCCATCATTTGGCACCAAAGCCTATTCCTACATTTGGGTCATGTTCCATCATTGGCATCAATTTCGCAATTCAGTGAAGAGTGCCTTGGTCCTCTTCCATCCTTTGGCATTCAAGTAAACCATTTTTCCATCATTTTGGCTATGCTTTATGAATCTTAATTCTATCCTATGAGGTATATCAACTTTTTCATTGAGTCGTTTTGACCAAATTTTCCTATTTTTATGGTTTTCATTGTTTGTCCTTGTTTGTACAACTACTTTTTAATTCATGCACATGTAGTTCCATCTTTCTCATTAGTGAGAAAGATAGGTTATAAATAGTTTTCAGGCTAGGGCGTGTATTTTCAAGGCTCATGGCTCAAATAGGATATTTGATTCAAATTTAAGGTGGTTGTTTGGCTCTAGCTCATATAAGAACAAAATTTTCCTTAATCCTTTCCTCACCTCGTTGTGTGCAGGTCAAAGACAAACATTTAACAAAAAATTAGGAATTTAGATTAGCACAAGGTGCTTCACTCAATTTATCTCACAATGTTTGGTTCTCAATTCTTACTAGTTAGGTTCATATCTTTTATCAATGTTCAATCGTGCATTATCTACACAAAGTATCTTTCCTAAATCATTCACTGCTACTCCTCCTTCCTTCCTTACACTCATAAATTTCAAAATCAGTTCTAATACAAAAGTGTCGATGTCCTACTTCCTTTTTCAACCAATTTTCAAAATAATATTCCCATGCTTTCCCCAAAAGATACTTACAAATAACTTATCTAATACCAAAGGAATGCATCTAATAAAATAATTTAAAATGTTTAATTTAAAAGTGTAGAAAACTGAAAAGAACTCTATTTTTGTGGTGGGTGCCTTTATTTGTCTCGAGGCATACAAGTGCATACAATGTATAGGTGGAATAATTGAGAGAAGCGCCATGGAGTTTTTCACTAAAATATGCAATGGGATGACCTTCTTACAATAATACTGCACCTATACCAACTCTCGAGGCATCACATTCTAGTTCAAAGGTTTTTGCAAAGTTTGGCAATGCTAGGACAGGTGCCTTGGTCAATCTTTCTTTTAATTCATCAAACTCTTTTTGTTGTTTTTGCCATCATATGAATGTAACATCTTTCTTCACTAACTTATTAAGTAGTGAAGCTAGACTAGAGAAATTAGGAACAAACCTTTTATAGAAATTTGCCAAACCATGGAAGCTCCTCATTTCTCCTACATTTTTAGGACTAGGCCATTCTTGAATAACCTTGATTTTCGTGGGATCCACATGAACCCCATCTTTATTGACCACAAAGCCTAAGAAAATGACACTATCAACACAAAAAATGCACTTATCTACATTAGCAAACAAAAGATTGACCCTAAGAATTGAGGGGACTGACCTAAGATGCATTACATGATTATGCAAACTCTTACTATACACTAAAATATCATTAAAATAAACTATAACCAACTTTCATATATAATCCCTCAAGAGATGATTCATAAGACGCATGAGAGTGCTTGGTGCATTAGTAAGGCCAAAAGGCATTACTAGGCATTCATATAACCCAAACTTGGTCTTGAAAGCAATTTTCCACTCATCACCTTCTTTAATGTGAATTTGGTGATACCTAGTTTTAAGATCAATTTTAAAAAACACAATGGAACCATGCAATTCATCCAACATATCATCTAGTGTAGGGATTGGATGTCTATATTTTATTGTAATATTATTGATGATTCTACAATCACAACACATTCTCCACTTGCCATCTTTCTTTGGAATCAATAAGACAGGCACAACACAAGGACTAAGACTCTTTTAAACCCAATCCTTATCTAATAAATCTTGTACTTGTGTCTCTATCTCCTTTGTTTCTTGAGGATTAGTCCTATAAGCTGGTCTATTTGGTAGACTAGCCCCAAGCACAAAATCAATTTGATGTTCAATTCCACTAAAAGGTGGAAGACTAATCGGTCCCTCTTTAGGAAACACATCCTCAAATTCTTTCAATAGATTTTCAATAGAAGAAGGTAGAGACTTAGTGGAAGATTCACTAGAAGTCTATATGAGTGTTCCTTGACACAACAAGAGGTGTGAAGGTTGTTCTTCATTAAGCATATTTTCTAAAGATTTTTTAGTTGAAAGGGCTTCGGGTTGAATGACCTTGGGGAAGAAACACTAATTTCCCCACCTTCAACTACCTACTCTCTACTTTTGAACTTCTTTTCCCTTTTTTTCTTCCTCTCTCTTAAGCTTCATTTGTACTTGATCCTTAGCTACCTCACTTAGAGGTAAAGGATGAAGTATTATATATATATATATATATATATATATATATATATATATATATATATATATATATATATATATATATATATATATATCATTATAAAAATTTACATTTCATAATTATTCCGTAATAAATATAAAATTCTGCAATAAATTTTTTATTTAAAAATAATTTCCTATAATCTTTTAATAATATTCGTGTATATATATATATATATATATATATGTATATATTTAAATTATAGGCTTAAATACTTTTTTCATCTTTATTATCATAGTGTTTGTTGCGGGTGGTCCTCCTTTTTACCAAATGTTTAAAATGGTCATCATTTTCACAATTTGTGTTTAATTTAGTCCATTTTTGTGATACTGTTTAAATCAGTAACAAAGCATTGTACAAGTGGCACTATTTGCATTACGTTTAATTATGGTGTATTACGTGTACAATACAACTGGAGTAATTATGTTGAAATTAAAAATTTGGGGCAAACGTTGTAATTAGGGATTGTAAGAGACAGGTTCACTATTTGAGCATCTAGAATGTGATTTCTGCATTGACGAGGGGAAAGGTTGCAATTGGACCTGGGGATTTCTGCATTCGATTTGACGTCACCAAATTATCATCATCGATGAGGTGAGTACTTTCCTCTTAGGTTTAGGGTTTTCGTGATTGTGATAAAGTTTGCCGATTTTCATCATTTGGGTTTATGGCTTTTGTGATTATGTTTTGGGATTTGCTCTAGTTCGAATGTTGTGATGTTGTGCATGGCGGGGTGTTAATTGCATGACTTTTTGTGTAGTTTTTGTCTATAGGTAGGGGTTGGGTGGGGAATTACTTTAGTTCATTTCTTTGACGGTTGTCAGTGGTGGGTATGATTCCTATTACTTTAATTGTAATTGATTATAACAGTGTTCCCCATTGAGTAAAAGTAGGGTTTATTATACAACTTTTTTCTTTGTTGAATTTACTTTAGGGTAATGAGTGATGATAGGTTTGATGTTATTGTCCACCACGGTAGTATTTTTGTACACCACGGTGGGATCCATTATATGAATGGGGAAAAATCAACCTGGTCATGCGACCCAGATTTGTGGAGTTACTTTGAAGTTCTAAACGCAGTTAAGGAGTTTGGGTATGTTAACATTAAGGAGATGTGGTTTGTTGTCCAAAAAATGCTTCACCTATTGTCAAATGACAATGGTGCAATTAATATGGTGAAAGTTTCTAGGCATTATGGCGAGGTGCATTTGTTTGTGGATCATGGTGTGGATGAAGTAGAGATAGTAGATGGTGTTGATGAGGAAGAGGTACGTAATAATGTGGATGACGAAAAAATTTTGTACCTTTGTGATACACCAACTCTTGATGAAGAGGTTGGGGAAATGGATCCTAAGGTTGGAGAAGTGCAAGTTTAAGGTGGAGAAATAGAGGTTGAGGTTTGTGAAGTGCAGGTTGAGGGTGAGGTTGGGGAAATGGATGGTGAGGTAGGTGAAGTGCAAGTTTAGGTTGGAGAAATGGAGGCTGAGGTTTGTGAAGTGCACGCTGAGGGTGAGGTTAGGGAAATGGATGGTGAGGTTAGGGAAATGGTTGGTGAGGTGGGAGGAATAGAGGCTGAGGTTTGTAAAGAGGAGTAGGTTGGGGAATTGGATGGTGAGGTAGGTGAAGTGCAAGTTCAGGTTGGAGAAATGAAGGTTGAGATTTGTGAAGTGCGGGCTGAAGGTGAGGTTGGGGAAATGGATGGTGAAGTGGGAGGAATAGAGGCTAAGGTGCAGGATCATGAAGTGGAGACTAAGGTGTAGGATCATGTTCATGAAGTGCAGACTGAGGTTTAGGTTAAGCAAGTGGATCCTCAGTCTCAGGTTCACGAAGTGTAGTGTGAGGATGCTGAAGTAAAGGCCCATGAAGAGGCTACTGAAGTGTAGGTGGGGGTTGGGAGTGGTCTGGATAGGGACAGTCTTGAGGGTCCAGGACTTGTGGATGTGGATTTGAATGTGGCTAGTGATATTGAAGTGGAAGGTATAAATGAAAACAATGATAGTGATGATTCCAGCAAAGGCAATTATGAAAATAGAGCACATCATTTAAGTTAGTTATTTGATGATGAGTGGCATTCTAAAGAATTACTTAGTGGGCCAGATAGCGAAAGTGAGATAGTTGGGGATGAAGAAAACATTGATGAAAGGACACGATGTGATCCATTCCAGACATTTGTAATGCCAAAAAGTATGGCGAATTACAAATGGGAAGTTGGATTTGTCTTTCTAGACAACAACTATTTCAAGGACGCTATTAGAACTTATGTAATTCATGTAGGGAGAAATCTAAAATTCGTGAAAAATGATAGTAAGAGAGTTAGGGTTGGTTGCTTGGGTGCACAAAATAAATGTCAACGGTCTGCATATTGTTCATATGTATCTAGCCGTAAGATTTGGCAATTGAGGAAACTACTTGTTTTTCATTCTTGTAGCAAGGAGTTCAAGATTAATATCATTAAAGCAAAGTGGCTTAGTGAAACCTTAGATCGGACTCTAATAGAAAATCCAAAGTTAAAGATAAATGACGTTCGTCAAAGGGCTTTAAGAAAATGGAATACACATGTGTCAATATCAACAGCTCGTAAAGCAAGGGCACTGGTGATAACATTGTCGTTGACGCGATCAAATTAATACTACTTATCTATAACAACTTTAGTATTATTAAAAAAGTAGTCAACAAAATAGAAAAGGTAAAGTAACCCAAAGTCGTCTCCCAACGAACGTGGAATTCATTTTTAACAAATTAGTTCTTATAAAACTATACAAAAGAGTTAGTCAAATAAAATAATAAAAATACGAGAGATAAAGATAAAAGATTAAATAAGATAGAAACAATAGTAAAGAAAAATAGGTCGATTCCACTACTTTTTCAAAATAGGATTCATCATTGGTTTCCCAAAGATTATTGTTATTGATTTCTTATTTAAGACTTCAAATTAATCAATGTAACTTCTCAATTAATTTGTTAGCATCCTTACTTTCAACCAAAGTAACTTCTCAATCAAAAGCAAGAACTTTGTAGATTAATCTTAGTAAATTTAACCAAAGTAACTTCTCAATTAAATATTACTAATCCTTATCATGTCCATTCTTTTGCCTTTTATATATAGTAAAAAGCTAATTAACCAAAGTAACTTCTTGATTAATTATAATCTAAGTTTTCACCTTTAATCAAAGTAACTTCTCAATTATTAGCAAAAACTCATGCAATCATATGAAAGTTTCTAAAATTAATCAAAGTAACTTCTCAATTAAAATTTAAAAACCCTTAGACTCATACAATTGTTATGTTATATAGATTTAACATTATGCTAACTAACTTGCTACAATATAAAAATCATTACTTTTACTAAATTAAGAACCAAAAGACATATATGAAAATAAATCTCAACAAGAATCAAAAGAACAAACAAATTTATTCAAACCTCAGAATCCAATTAAGAAATTACAATGGAATCAACCCAAGAAGTTTAGCCTTTCATGGAATGCAAAATAAAAATAAAAGAAGAATATAAGAATGGAGAGAGAAAGGAAACGAAATTAGGCCCCCCTTAAGGGTTCCTAAACTCTGAAGTCTCGAGATTTTTCTTCTACTCCCTTGGTCTCTTTATATAGGACTTGGACTGCACTTTTAAGTTTCTAAATCCTCTCAAATATCTTTTAAAATAAAGATAAAGATAAACATTCAAAAATATTTTGAGAGATATAGACTATTTGACAAATATAGTTGGTTGATAATATCAATATCTAATATATTAAATAAATTAATTAATTAAAGATATATGATAAATTATCACCAACTAATATTTGTATTAATTTTCCAAATCAGCCATTTTGAGATCTGATAGTCCAAATTTGCAGAGACATCCAAAAATATCAGTATTTGTAGTTAAACCCCTCTTGTTTGACCAACTTTGACCAGAATTTGCCCAGAGTTAACTGCTTTGACCAGATTTGACCATTTCAATGTCCATGGAGAGACTTACACGTGGAAGTTGTGCTTTCTCTCTCCAAAATAAGGGTTTCCTCTTCCATCTAGTTGTTGTTGCAAGTGCTACAATGTTTTCGTGATGAACGAAAAAGGAGGAAGTTGTGGTGCTGCATGTAACATACCGAGAGGATATTACTTAAACAATAATTAGGTAAATAAATAAATAAACAAGACAGAAAAATAAATACCTCATTTATTATATAATTTGTTTCCCAAAACACGGGGAATTTTTGAAACTTTAAAACATTTAAAAAAATCCAAATATTCTCAAACTGTACAAACTGTAATCAAATTACATGGAAAATTAAATAAAAACAGTTCTAAAATCCCCTCGTATGCTGAGCTCACTCTCCGCCACTAAGCGTCTCCTGGCTCACCTGAAACATCACCTGCTCCCGGATAATAAATTACCCGATCATCGCCACACATACAGATAGGGTGAGCTATGCACAATATATAAATATATACATGAAATAAATATGCCACCCACCCCAAAACAACATGACTAAGTATTTCATTGTTTTCAAATTACCCATTTGTGATCTCATAGTCCTACATGAGTCATATACATGAACTAGGTCTTGGGACTTTATTGTGCTCCCACGAAACTAACCAATTCGTGGTCCAACCCTATGAGCTTATCCTGCTTATAATCCTGCCCTACGGACTCCTCGTCCGTAGTAAAATCATCCAAGCCTTCTTAACTAGGACCCTGGCACGCACACAATCACCATACTATGGACTCCTCGCCCAATAGCAACCGACGGGAACCTAACATTTCCTTGCACATCGTGCGTTCGACGCATGTAATCACCATACTAAGGACTCCTCGCCACTTAGCAGCCGACGGGAACTACACAGTTCCATGCCCATCATGCATCCAACCATTAAGCACATCCCAGACCTCTATTAGACTTAGTCCTTCAAGTCCAAACACCACAAACACAAGCATATAATTCCTATATTTTAAAATCTCATAATCAAACAGTTTTATGTCGCACAAAACCACTAAACTCGCAGTACACTCGCTTAAGCTAGAGCTCTTCGCTCAGGCTAGTCCATCAGCCTCACTTAAGCTACCTCACCTTGCCTGCACGAGTGTGAAACAGTGGTTTCTCTACGTTATCTCGCTTAGGTGAGCTCTTCTTGCTTGGGCGAGCCATACCTTCGCTCCAAATAACGCACAAACCTCGCCTGGACGAGGATTCGACGAAAAAATGCATCAATTCACTTCGTGAACTCGCTTAGGCGAGCCACTCTCGCCTAGACGAAAGAGTCCATTGCTCAGAACTCAAAACTTCTCGCCTGATCGACAAGTTGCGCTCAAATAATGGTACAAGTTTCATCGTGACTCGCTTAGGCGAGACATTCTCGCCTGAGCGAGACTGCGTTTTGTAACATCCCTAAGGAATATTACTTATTTTAAACAAATAAGTTTTCCAATTAAAATAAATACCACATTAATTATAACTATTTCCCAAAAATGCGGGAAATTTCAAATCATAATTAGTACCATACATAATCCGAATGTACCATAGCGTTATTTACAAATGATATTAAAATTTAACATAGAAAATATTTACATCAAAAACAAAACAGTAGAGTTTCTTTCAAAATCCCAAGTGGCCCATGCTCTCTGTCTCTAAGCAGCTCCTGGCTCACCTGTCACATCGTTTGCTCCCGGATAACAAATTATATGATCATCGCCATACACACACAGATAGGGTGAGCTATGCACAATAAAACATAAACAGATATATGTGAAATAAATATGCTTTCCCATCCAAAACAATATAAGTACAAACTCATAATTTCCAAATCACCCAACCATGACCTCATAGTCCTTCATGAGTCATATGCATGAACTAGGTCTTGGGACTTCCCTGTGCTCCCACGAAACTAACTCATTCGTGGTCCAACCCTATGAGTCTCTCCCGCTCATAGTCCTGCCCTACAGACTCCTCGTCTGTAGTAAAACATCCAAGTCTCATAACTTGGACCCTGGCACGCACGCAATCACCATACTATGGACTCCTCGCCCGATAGTAGCCGACGGAAACATCACAGTTCCTTGCCCATCGTGCGCCCGACGCATGCAATCACCATACTGAGGACTCCTCGCCCATTAGTAGCCGACAGGAACTCAACCAGTTCCATGCCCATCATGTGTCCAACTTCCGAGCACATCCCGTGCCCCTATTGGACTTAGCCCATCAAGCCCAAACATCACACCACATGCATATAAAGTCGATCCTTATGATAAACATCCAAAACACGCTCGCAAGCACATAGAAACACAATAATTCACACAAGCTCACTTAGACTAGGAACTCCTCGCCCAAGCTAAGCCCTCTGCTTCGCTTAAGCTAGTTCGCCTCGCTTGGGCGAGCTTTAAACAACCACAATTACACGTTATCTCGCTTAGGCGAGATTCCCTCGCCTGAGCGAGTTGCACCATCGCTCAATGCAACACGCTCCCCTCGCCTAAACGAGGAACCACTTAACCATGTCATTCCACATCGCGACCTCGCTAAGGCGAATGTCTCTTTCCTGAGCGAGACAGAGTCGCTCAAAACACCAATACTTCTCGCCTGGGCGAGATATCGCGCTTAAGTTTCCTCGCGACCTCGCTTAGGCGAGGTGTTCCTCGCCTGAGCGAGATTGAGTCACTCAACATCAAACCAAGGTCGCCTGGGCGAGCAGCGCGACCCCACATCAGACGTGAGGTTCTGCAACTCTCTCCTAGACGAGATAGACTCGCTTGGGCGAGACTTGCAGAGTTCCCTCACTGTCACACACGGATTTTACCCAAAACAGTGTCAAACCATACCCAAAAACATACCACAAAACATGCAATCGATATCAATGTTATTGTAATGGCAATTAGCACCCAGAACCATACTTTTCACACAAAATTGGACTTAAGTGTGGGCTTGATAGCTATTCAAGTCACTTAGTGGAAAGATTTTTCAGCACCCAATGGTTATCCTTCTGCTAGGTTTTCTTTACCCCTTCACATTCATACCACCACTAATAATTAGCAAAACTAAAGCTTATTCTTTGCCTATCAAGGTTTGAACCCGTGACCTCCCACGCATAAAGCCAAAGCACAACCACTATGCCAAATCACATTTGGTGATACCCTCCAGTAAAAAAAAAAAGCTTACATCATCAATCCCATAATCATACATATTAGAAAAAGGCAATAATAAAATAACATACATAATTGGCATACATAGAACTCGAACCCAAGTCCTCTCACACAATCAAGTACTCTCAACCACATGAGCTAGTACTTTTCCACATCATAATAAACAACAATAATTATCACAACAACGCCTTTTACCCGTATTTATTAATTAATTAATTATTTAATTAATTAATTTCCCGGGTCTTACACGTTTCGCTCAACCTCAGCCTTGATCGCCTGAGCGAATTGCTCGAGCTAAACCCCGAATCAACTCCTGCAACTCTCGCCTAGGCGAGAAGGAGTCGCTTGGGCGAAACTTGCAGAGTTTCGCCACTGTTCAATCACAAAAAGACCCAAAACGCAATTCAATCATTACCAAGCACTTTATTTCATCACGCCATCACGTAACATGTTTTCAACAGGTTTGCCTCACCAAAACTAAAGGTTTGGCCAAAGACAACAACAACAATACCAAAACCTTCATTCTAGACACCCAAACATCAAATTCTCAATCACAATGCCTATAATATGAACTTCATATCATACAGAATCAAATTGAGCATGAACCCACCACTGAATTACAACCAAAATTCGTATACAATTAAAGACAGCTCCCCTAACCTGGAATTTTGGTTAAATTTGAGAAGGATGAAGGACCCTTGGTTCACAATTGCTTTTGCTTCAGATTTATGGTGTGTTTAATTCTCATTTAAGGGTCATTATAGGATGGTTTCCAGCCCCTCTTAGCTGCCCCTTCTGCTAGGGTTCTCTCTACCTCTTCACATTCACTCCAAACTAACTTTGGCAAAAATAAAGGTTAATTTCTGTCTATCAAGGTTTAAGCTCGTGACCTTCCACTCACAAGGCCAAAGCACAACCACTATGCCAATTCACATTCAGTGATAACTATTATAATTCTATAATCTTATTATCACACAACATGATCACGCATAATATTAAAATTTAAATAATCAAACAACATATAAATGGCATACATAGGACTCGAACCCAAGTCCTCTCACACAATTAAAGTACTCTTAACCACTTGAGCTAGTACTTTTCCACGTCACACCAAATAACATTTAATGCCATAAAGGCTCTTCCTACCCGCATTAATTAATTATTTATTTATTTTATTAATTAATTTTCATGGGTCTTACATTCCTCCCACCTTTAAAAGTTTTTGTCCTCGAAAATAGAACTTACCAACAAACAGGTGAGGGTATGACCTCCTCATGATGTCCTCCATCTCCCATAAAGTACCTTCATTGTCTTTAACTATTTGTCCCTTAGTTGCTTGACCTAGGTATCCAGTATACGAACCAGTCCAACTGGCGTGGTCAGGTCCTCGCGCACTTGCACCTCATCTGAATCTAACACGTGATTTGGACTTGCAATGTATTTCCTCAACTGTGAGACGTGAAACACATTATGCAAGTTGGCTAGGTGCGGTGGTAGAGCAATCTCATACGCTGTTGTTCCTATCTTGCGTGTAATTTGATAAGGTCCTATAAATCTCGGAGTTAACTTCCTCGATTTAAGAACCCTTCTGATACTCGTGGTTGGAGTAACTCGGAGAAATACATGATCTCCCTCCTCAAACTCCAATGGTCGTCTTCTCTTATCGGCATAAGACTTCTGCCTACTTTGAGTTGCTCGCATCCGTTCCTGAATCAACTTGACTTTATAAATGTTTCTCCATCTTGATACCAACACAATGGAGTTTTACACCTTCTTCCATATAGAGCTTCAAACAGTCACATTCCAATACTAGCATGATAGTTATTATTGTACGTGGACTCTACCAAGGGTAACACATAATTCCAATTTCCCAGATGGTCCAGCACATAAGATCTCAACAAATCTTCTAGAGATTGGATAGTCCGCTCGGACTGACCATCCATCTGAGGATGATAAGCTAAGCTCATCCTCAACTGTGTACCCAAGGCCGCCTGCAATGATTGCTAAAACCGTGATGGAAATCTAGGATCCCGGTCTAACACTATGCTTTCGGGTACTCCATGCAATCTCACCACTTCTCACACGTACAACTCCGTTAACTTGTCCATATACCACTTCTGATTCATAGGCAAGAAATGTGCATATTTTGTCAGTCTGTCTACTATCACCCAGACTGAATCATGTCCCTTTGTTGACCTCGGAAGATGCAGCACAAAATTCATAAAGATATTGTCCCACTTCCACTGAGGTACGTCTAATGGTTGCAATGTACCTCCCAGCCTTTGGTGTTAAATTTTGGCCTTTTGACAAACCAAGCATTGAGCCACGAAGTCTGCGACATCTGCCTTCATTCTGTTTCACCAGAAAGACTCCTTCAAATCCTTATACATCTTGCTCATACCTGAATGTATGCTAAAACGACTCTGATGACCCTCCTTCAGAATCTGCCTCCTGAAAATAGGTCCCATAGGCACGCACACCCTACCTTTAAAGCGTAGGATGTCGTCCGCTCCCATCTGGTAATCCTTTCCTTTATCTATACCCAGCCATCCTATAAATTGTTGCAACTCCATATCATGTCCTTGAGCCACTCGTATCTCATCTAAGAACTCATTAGTGACTTTCAATAAGCTGCATTGTATAACTCCTTGCCCAAACTGCATCCCCAGATTCATATCTCGGAGTTTCTTAATTAGCTCAAACTCCTTTACCATCATGCAATACATATGCATCTTTTTACGACTTAGAGCATCAGCTACAACATTTGCCTTGCCTGGGTGATAAAGCAATTCAAAGTCGTAATCCATCAAGTATTTCATCCACATGCGTTGTCTCATATTTAACTTCTTTTGGTCGAACAAGTATTTCAGGCTTTTATGATCACTGAAAACTTGAAATTGAGACCTGTACATGTAATGCCTCCAAGACTTAAGAGCAAACACAATGGCGACTAGCTCCAAGCTATGAGTTAGGTAATTTTTCTCATGCACCTTCAATTGACGAGAAGCATATGCCACTGGCCTCCTTTCTTGCATCAATACACACCCCAGACCTTGATATGATGCATCACAGTATACTTCAAACATTTTCTCTGTATCAGGAATTACTAGCACTGGAGCGGTAGTCAAACACTTCTTCATCTTCTCAAAACACTCCTCACACTGTTCAGTCCAAGAGAACGACTGATCTTTTCTTGTTAATTGTGTCAAAGGGTTCATCTTCTTTGAGAACCCCTCCACGAATCTCTTGTAATAACCTGCTAAGCCCAAGAAACTTCGCACCTCTGTCACTGTCTTAGGCCTTTCCCACTTAAGCACCGTCTCAATCTTAGCCGGGTCTACTACAATGCCCTTGGCTGAGATGACATGTCCAAGAAATTGTACCTGTTCTAGCCAAAATTCACACTTGGACAACTTCCCATACAACTGGTGATCTCTGAGTATCTTCAATACAACCCTCATGTGATTAGCATGCTCCTCTCTCGTCTTAGAGTAAATAAGAATGTTGTCTATGAAGACAACGACAAACTTATCTAACCAAGGTCGAAAGATTTTATTCATGTAATCCATGAATATCGCTGGTGCATTTGTTACTCCAAATGGCATCACCACATACTCAAAATGCCCACACCTCGACCTGAACGCTGTCTTCTGTACATCCTTCGGCTTGACTAGGATCTGATGATATCCAGATCGTAGGTCAATTTTAGAGAAGATTCTTGCTCCCTTCAATTGATCGAGCAGATCGTTAATCCTCGGCAGTGGGTACTTATTCTTGATGGTTAACTTGTTTAGCTGCCAATAATCAACGCATAGTCTTGAACTTCCATCCTTCTTCTTCACTAATAGCACCGGAGCTCCCCACGGTGATGCACTGGGCCGGATGAACTTCTTCTCTAGCAACTCTTCAATTTGCTTCTTGAGCTCTGCGAGCTCTGTTGGTGCCATTCTGTATGGAGCCATAAACACTGGACCTGCACCAAGAATGAGATCAATGGTGAAGTCAATGTCTCGACTCGGCCGCAACCCTGGCACTTCATCTGGAAATACATTCGCATACTCGCTAGCTACAAGTATGGATTGAATCATCTCTGCAACACTTTTCTTCTCTCGCTTGGCCACCACCATATAACCCATGGCCCCTCCTTGAAGTTCTTTCAACACCTGTTGAGTCGAGATCAACTCCAACCCTACATTTTCTGGGAATACCAAACTGCGTCGTCCACAGTCAATCATGATGTGGTTGTTAGACAGTCAGTCCATCCCAGTATCACGTCCAGTCCCTCCAAAGGCAAGCACACCAAGTTCACCTTGAATCTGTGACCTGCCACTTCAATTGAACACCCGACGCAGACTGAACTGGTAGCCACCTGACCCGAGGAGGGAGTAGAAACAAGCAACTCACACCCCAAGTCACGTTTCTCCAAGCTCAATCTCCCCACACATGCAATAGAAATGAATGACTGTTTTTCTCTAGAATTGAACAACACTAACACTGAACTACCCAACAATAAGCAAGGCTCAAGTATAAGGTTACTTGACTGAGTAGCCTCAGTAGATGTCATGGCAAAGACCCTCACAGTCGCTCTAGCTCGTTCTGCTGGCGATGTTGCTGGCTTTTTCACACCCAAATTCTTCTTTTTTGGACAATTATTGGCAAAATGTCCTAGTTTGTCGCATATGAAACACTTGTGACGGTCTCCTAACCCTCCTACCCCACCTGTTAACTGAGGACAATTTCTCTTCAGATGGGGTCCGCCACACTGGTAGCAAGTGGTACCCTGAGATGCATGTGGTCGGTTGTAAGGCTTCTTCATTTGTCTCACCTCTGCGACATTCCTCTGATGTCGGACAACTGGACTAGGGCCTTTCTCTAGATGTTCGGCACTCTTGGCCTGTTCCACAAAGACTGGGAATCTTCTCTCCCTCAAAGGTGTCACCACCTTCTTTAGTTCATGTTTGAGTCCTCGCTCAAACTTCAAGCACCTCCACTCTTCTGTAATATTATATGAGTAGTATCTTGCCAGGTGCTCAAACTTATTTACGTACTCTTGTACTGTCATCTCTCCCTGCTGCAATGCGAGAAACTCTGCTTCCATGTCTTGCCTGGCCGTGTTAGAAAAGTATTTCTCCAGGAATCGCGTCTTGAAGCTAGTCCACTCCACCTGTTCTTCCCGGGTCTGCATCTGTTGTTGCATTCCCGCCCACCAATACTCTGCATCCTCATTCAGCAAATATGTGGCAAACAGTAGCTACAGCTCATCTTCGCAGTTCATCACCTTAAAGATCTTCTCGCATTTGCGGAGCCATGCATTCGCTTCATCAGGAGAGGCTTTGCCAGTGAACTTCGCTGGCTTGTGGCACAAGAACTCCTCCACGGTCGGCACCCTGATTGGTGCAATCGCCATTCTAGGCTGCACTGCTACGGGTGGCTGCATCGTATCCACCATCCGGTGAATAGCCTCCCTGATGTTATCAGCACCACTACTCCTTCTCCTCCTGTTAGCAGCCATAGCCTGGATACGCCACATTCAACTGTTAAAAATCAGTCACTTAGTCAAACAAAACCACTCACACCTTTTTCAATATTCAACACAAACACGCAACAAACAACCACATCGACAAGCTCACTCCCCACTAGCCCCAAAATATTTAAAAATATTTTTAAAACTTTTGCTCTGATACCAAAAGTAACATCCTGACAGGATATTATTTAAAATAAAGAACAATTACGTAAATAAATAAATAAACAAGGCAGAAAAATAAATACCTCATTCATTATATAATTTGTTTCCCAAAATACAGGGAATTTTCAAAACTCTAAAAAATTTAAAAAAAATCCAAATATTCTCAAATTGTACAAACTGTAATCAAATTACATGGAAAATTAAATAAAAACAGTTCTAAAATCCCCTCGTATGTTGAGCCCACTCTCCGCCACTAAGCGTCTCCTGGCTCACTTGAAACATCATTTGCTCCCGAATAATAAATTACCCGATCATCGCCACACACATAGATAGGGTGAGCTATGCACAATATATAAATATATACATGAAATAAATATGCCACCCACCCCAAAATAACATGACTAAGTATTTCATTGTTTTCAAATTACCCATTCGTGATCTCATAGTCCTACATGAGTCATATACATGAACTAGGTCTTGGGACTTTACTATGCTCCCACGAAACTAACCCATTCGTGGTCCAACCCTATTAGCATATCCTGCTCATAATCCTGCCCTATGGACTCCTCGCCCAATAGCAGCCGACGGGAACCTAACAGTTCCTTGCCCATCGTGCGCCTGATGCATGTAATCACCATACTAAGGACTCCTCGCTACTTAGCAGCCGACGGGAACTACACAGTTCCATGCCCATCATGCGTCCAACCATCAAGCACATCCCAGACTTAGTCCTTCAAGTCCAAACACCACAAACACAAGCATATAATTCCTATATTTTAAAATCTCACAATCAAACAGTCTTATGTTGCACAAAACCACTAAACTCGCAGTACACTCGCTTAAGCTAGAGCTCTTCGCTCAGGCTAGTCCATCAGCCTCGCTTAAGCTACCTCACCTCGCCTGCGCGAGTGTGAAACAGTGGTTTCTCTACGTTATCTCGCTTAGGCGAGCTCTTATCGCCTGGGCGAGCCATACCTTCACTCAAAATAACGCACAATCCTTGCCTGGACGAGGATTCGACGTAAACATGCATCAATTCACTTCGTGAACTCGCTTAGGCAAGCCACTCTCGCTTAGGTGAGAGAGTCCATTGCTCAGAACTCAAAACTTCTCGCCTGATCGAGAAATCGCGCTCAAATAATGGTACAAGTTTCATCGTGACTCGCTTAGGCGAGACATTCTCGCCTGAGCGAGACTGCGTTTCGCTCAACCTCAGCCTTGATCGCTTGAGCGAATTGCTCGAGGCTAAACCCCGAATCAATTCCTACAACTCTCGCCTAGGCGAGAAGGAGTCGCTTGGGCGAAACTTGCAGAGTTTCGCCACTGTTCAATCACAAAAAGACCCAAAACCATACCCAAAACGCAATTCAATCATTACCAAGCACTTTATTTCATCACTCCATCACAGTAACATGTTTTCAACAGGTTTGCCTCACCAAAACTAAAGGTTTGGCCAAAGACAACAACAACAATACCAAAACCCTCATTCTGGACACCCAAAAATACAAGCTTTCACAGCAACATCAATTCACATCATATTCTCAAACGTAAATTAGGTGTTATGGTGTGTTTAATTCTCATTTAAGGACTGCCCCTTCTGCTAGGGTTCTCTCTACCTCTTCACATTCACTCGAAACTAACTTTGGCAAAAATAAAGGTTAATTTTTATCTATCAAGGTTTGAGCCCGTGACCTTCCACTCATATGGCCAAAGCACAACCACTATGCCAATTCACATTCAGTGATAACTATTATAATTCTATAATCTTATTATCACACAACATGATCACGCATAAAGGCTCTTTCTACCCATATTTATTAATTAATTAATTAATTTTCACGGGTCTTGCACTGCATCCTAAACGTTAACGCTTCTTTGGTGGATCTAGATGAGAGGCAATCTAAACTGGTTGCTACGACATTATTTGATGCAGGTGCAGGTGCTGCCATGGATACTGTGACGAACGATGTGTGTGAATTTGGTTCGTGTTTTGCTACAGTTGCGTGGTGATGCAGGTGGTTCGTGGAAGAAGATGATGCGAGGTTGGCTGCTGTGATTTGCAAATTTGTTCGTTGCGCTCGCGTGATGGTGATGAGCGTTTCAATTCTAGCGACACTGCTCTGTTTCTAGTGAGGTGCAAAGCTAACAGTGGTGGACTACCATGATGATGCAGGTGGCCGACGAGAAGATAGAAGGCTCTAACGGCGTGGTGGTTTGCGTTTTCAAGTGCAGCGGTGTGACTTGCAGGGACGGTGGTTACATGAACTGTGCAAAACTACATATGCGTTTTTCATGGTCATTGTTGCAATGGCTGCTCCGACGACGTGTTGTGTCGTGAACGTGGAGGGAGGTTCGAAATGCAGATGCGTGGAGGTGTTGTTTTGGTGGTCGTACCTGGTGTAGGTGCTGCCAGCGGCGGGCGTGATGGAGGCTTCAATGGTGGCTGCTAGGGTTTCTAGGAGAAGAAGCTAGGGTTGAAGAGGATGACGTGGCACGCCCAGATTGGTTCACATGCATGTGCAATGATTAATGCCACGTGGCTTGTTCTGATTGGTCAACTCAATTAGTGGAGGATTGCCACATGACATGATCTAGTTGAGTGGAGTTTAAGTGGTAGGAGGGGTGCAATTTAGTAAAAACTAAGGATGCAGAACAGGTTTTTAGAGGTCCATTTGAAAAAAGGGAGTGTATAAGTAATGTATGGGGTGTAAAAGTGATTTTTTCAGAACTTGCTGATTTTAGACTTATTTAAAGGTGGTTTGTAACTTCAATTAATTTATTTTTCCACCTTAAATGAGCTTAATCTTAACTTCAACTGTATTAACAAATGTTAAAATATCCAAGAAATAATTTATGTTGCTAAAAATCACTTTTAAGACATTTTTATCACATAAGCTCAAACAGCCTAATTATCAAAACTGTCAATTAAATCACTCTTTAAGCACACAAATTCAATTAAATATCTAAAATTAAACACTAAATGAGAGCAAAAATACGCACTCATCAACTGGCTATAGATATAGTAGATGGATCATTTAAAGAGCAGTATAGAAGAATCTACGACTATGCACATCAATTACTAAGATGTAATCCTGGATCTACTATTAAAATCAAAGTGGAAAATGATAATGATGAAGCAATTTTTCAAAGGTTTTACTCCTGCTCAAAAGCATGCAAAGATTCCTTTGTGTCTTGTAGACCTATCATAGGTTTGGACAGTTGCTTTTTAAAAGGAAAATACGGGGGTGAGTTGTTGAGTGCTATGGGTAGGGATGCTAATGATCAGTTACTACCTTTAGCCTATGTTGTTGTCGAAGTTGAAAACAAAGAAACTTGGACATGGTTTTTGGAATTGCTTATTGATGATCTTGGAGGTGTTGAAGTGTGTAGGACAATGACATTTATTTCTGACCAACAAAAGGTATGTGCACTTTTTGAATCATCTTGAACTACTTAATTTATCTTTACTTTTTAAATATTAATAATCTCATCATTGCACAAGGATTAGTGTCCGCCATCCATAACCTATTACCCACTATTGAGCACAGGTTTTGCATGAGGCATCTATATGAAAATTTGAGAAAAGGATTCTCTGACCAGAAATTAAAGATACTTATGTGGAAGGCTGCTAAAAGCACACACCCAACAACTTGGGAAAGAGTGATGTTAACAATATTGATGCTTACAGATACCTCATTGTTATACCTCCAAGGTATCTCTTTCTTATCAAACTTTTGTGCAAATACCTGGTTGATATACCTCTCAATACTGACGCTATGATTGATGTAGGTTCTAGTCTAAATCTAGATTTAGTGGTCGAGCCATATATGATACAATAGTCAACAATATGAGTGAAGCATTTAATAGTGTCATAGTGGAGGCAAGAGGCAAGCTCATTATCACAATGCTGGAGGAAATCAAAGTTTATTTAATGGAAAGGTGGGCCACCAAGAGAAAGAAGATTACCACTTTTGAAGGAACCATCTGCCCCAAGATCCTTGACAAACTTGATAAGGAAAAAGAGTTAACCAAATATTGGATCCCAAGGTTAGGTTTTGTATTTTTTACACATTCCACTTATTTTTGTATTTATATGTGTACTGATTAACACATTTTTGCAGCTAGTCAGGAGACAAACTATTTGAAGTGAGGCACATATCCATGGCTGGAGATAAGTACACAGTCAATGTGGACGCTCAACACTGCAGCTGTAGGAAATGGCTTTTGACTGCTATCCCTTGCTGCCATGCTATTGTAGCAATGAATTTCATCAATGTGAATGTTGAGGACTTCATACCAATCTAGTTTAGGAGGTCCACCTACGAAGAAATGTATCAATCCATCATCTTTCCAGTTAATAGTGAGGTCCTATGGAAAGAAGTCCCTACCTTGACGTCCACCCACCATATAAGAAGATTTTACCAAAAAGATCCAAGAAAAAAGGAAGGTTGGAAAAGTGGGAGTTGAGGAAGGATAACACACAAATGAGCAAAGGTGGTCACAAAAAGAAATGTAGCATATGCTGTCAGATTGGCCATAGCAAGAACAATTGCCCAGAAAAACCTGTGGATGAGCAAACTGTAGCAGAAGTATAGGCTGAGGAAACTACACCACATGTTGAGCCTGTTGACCCTGCTGATCCTGTTGATTCACCACCCACACAACAAACAGAAGGACCCCTAACAACTCAACCAACACATAATGAAGTGGAGAGTCAATCCACTCAGACGCCACAGTCAGTAAACAAAAGTCAAGCACCAACACTATCAGCACTAGACCAACCATGTCAGCAGTCACAACCATCAAACACCATGATGAAGTTGCAGTTTAGGAGGCCATGCCCATGAATGTCTACGTCCTATTTATTTTTTGGCATTTCTAATGTAGAATTAGATAACCTTAGTAAGCCATTATATGTATTTTAAATTTTGCCAAACTTCATTCAATTTTACTTTTGCCAAACGTTGATGTATTGAATCTTTATGAGGATGACTTAATGTACTAAATTTCACTTTTACCAAACTTAGTTCAATTTCAATTTTGCCAAACTTAGTTCAATTTAACTTTTGGCAGGCATTACCAAACATTAATGTACTGAACTTAGTTCAATTTCAATTTTTCAATGCCTATATACATCTATGATTTTGAACAGGTTGGGACTAATATCAACATAGCAATACTAATTCATTTCTTCATTTGAGAATAGTACAAAACAGATGAAATTTAAAATATTACATAAAACAACACTATGTAAAATACAATAAAAACACAATTGAACCTTATTACTAATTGCAATCTCTTCTTGGCAACCTTCAATGAATTCTCCAAATCATTAATTTGCCTCCTTTATGTCATGATGATGACATCCCTTTCGTCAACATCTTCTTCACACCGCCATTCGAAGAAGTTACAACATATAGTATTGGAACCACCATTCTGTCAATCAACAAACCAAAAATTAACACACACATTTTTTATTAACAAAAAATAAAAAGATTGTACAATTAATAGCGCCTTGTAATTGGGACTGTGAGGTAAAGGCGCTATTAATTGTAGAGAGATGTCATCTACCAATATTATTTGGAGTTCTTGTCACCCTCAAAGTTGTCATCTCTCTACAGTTACAAATTGAGGTTAATCCATTTCTCGTCGAACCACCAACATTGCAGGAAGTGCTACAACACTATTGGGACTGTGAGGTAAAGGAAGAAGATTGGGACCGTGATATACCTAGATAATGGGATTGCAAGAAGAAGATTGCAGGAAGGCACCAACACGGTTTGGGAATGGAGGAAGGAATAGTGTAAAAATTTCTTTTGCCCACCAATTCATTTTCAAAACCCTAGCTCACCTACTTATCCCTAACTTCGCAATTATTTCAGTTATACTGTACACGTAATACACCACAATTAAACCATAATACAAACAGTGCCACTTATACAATATTTCGTTACTGATTTAAACGACATCACAGAAAATGACTAAATTAAACACAAATTGCCAAAATGAGGACCATTTCAAATATTTGGTAAAAATTAGGACCACCCGCAACAAACACTACTAAAATGATGACGAGAAAGATATTTAAGCCTAAATTATATTATTTAAGATTTTAAATATCATTTTTGTAAAATTATTTATATTTTAAAATTTTTATTATTTTTATATAATAAAATTTTAAATACGCATATATAAAAAGGGGTTTCTTCGTATTAAAAAATATTAAATATGTAAATATATAGATATAGATATAGATTCTAAGTTTAATCAAATAATGACTGAAAATGGTATATTTTTTTCAAAGTTCGACGGCGATATTTACTATTTAACTATTTTTACTCTTTTACGCTTTAAATTATTTATCATTTAGCAATTGATATTTAAGTATTTTGGTTATTTGGGACAACAATAAAGAGGTTCGGTAGAAGAAGTTTTCCCTTCCATGATCCGCGGTGGTGTTTCTGTGGCTCAGGCCCATCACCTTCTTCGTTTTACCCGGTAACCCACCCGTTTTTCTAACCGGTGAGCCTTGTTGGACGGCGATCGGAATTCTTCGCCGCCTATCGGCTCGGCATCGCAGTCCTATGGTGACGTTGGCAATTGTCGCGGTTGGAAATTAGAAACTGAGTGTTTTGAGATTTGGCTTTTGTGTTGAAGAGAGAGAGAGGGAACAAAATGAATGAGATTGGGAATGGAGGATTGAGCAACGTGGAGATGGAGCACATTAGACGACACCACAGGCACGAGCCTGGTGAGAATCAGTGTGGCTCTGCGCTTGTTAAACATATAAGAGCACCGGTTCCTCAGGTCTTTTTTTTAATGTTTTTTAATATTTCTAATTATTTATGGAATATTTGTGTGTTATTCTGACTCAGTAGGGCGTTGGATGTATGTTGCGAAGATTTTTTCCTTTTTATGTATACATCAATGTGATCCTGTGGAATATTCGTAACCCTTATTGGAATATTAGAGCATCTATGTGTCAGCTTTTTTTCTAAACTTTTTCAACGGTGTTGCCGTTTTGAGTTTGATTTACGAGGAATTGTTTATTGTTTTGTTTATTTTGAGGGATAAATGGTAGTTTGGATGCGGGTTGCTGGGGGTAACAGTTATGCTTCAATGCTTAGCTGTTTTCTTTAAGGTCGTTGGAACTTATTCTGTGTTGTTTTTGTGGTTGATCTATCTCTCAATACCGTTTGATCTGGTCCTGTTTTTTAGGTTTCGGAAAACGAATGTTTGTGTCAGGAAAATAGGTAGGAGGTGATCTAGTGCATGTTTGGTTTAATTTGTTTTGGAGAAAAAGAATTGCTTTTACCCTGAGAAAGGTTCTTTGGGGGGAAATAGTTCTTCTTCCCGTAAAAATACCCAAATATATGCATATCCGAGGTCAGATTACGAAATATATGCATATCCGAGGTCAGTTTATGAAATGAAGGCATTGTGATTCTAGTGAGATGTTTATTCCAGACCTCATTCTTCGTCCTTGCAGGTAGCAGTTACAGTTCATTAATTCAGACCGATTTTGCTCTTTTTACTTGTCCATCAGCCTGTGGATGAGAGGCCGTATTCATGCGAAGCTGAGTTCTTGTTAGCCTAAAGAGTACTTTCTAAAAGCTACTCAGTTGGTCTTGATGTGAAACAATGGTGGATGGAAATCCATGCAAATGAACCACTTTCTTAACAAACAGTCCCACTATAGTCTTGGTTGAGAAAGGGTGTCAATGCAAAGAAATGAACAATTTAGTTAGTTGATCCACTACCACTAGAATGTAATATTTTCCTTGAGTTGTGGAAGGCCACCTATAAAGTCAATTGATGTGTCAACACAACTTTTATTTGGAATAGGGAGAGGTTGTAATAGACCCGCTTGAGATTGTGTATTGGACTTATTTTTCTGGCATATATCACAAGAAGCTACATACTCTTTAATATTGGTCCTCATACCCATCTGATAAACAAATCTAGCTATTCATTTATAAGTTTTGAAAGACCTAGAGTGCCCCCAATATGAGTTATGAAATTCTTTGAAGTAGGGATTCACACGAAATTTCTCAGGAGTACTAATCTACGACCTTTCTTGACCTTATTAGTTTGGATGGATTGCTGGACGGGACAAATCTTTAGGATCCTTTTGAACTTCTTTCTCTCAACCATGCTATCCTTCCATTTTTACAACAGATATAATGTTGGAAGAGAAGAACATTGAGAAAAAGCATCAGTCGCTAAGTTGTCTTTCCTTGGTTTATAACAAATTGTATAATCATAGCGAATCAATTTTGTAGCTCATCTAAATTGGTCTTTGCTTGGTAAACTGTTCTGGTAGGAATTTTAGACTTTTCTGGTTTGTCTGAAATGAATAACATAGCGCCACCTGCAAACATTATTTTCTCTTTTAATTATCTCTTGCAGTTCTTAGTGCATTAACCATTCGAAATTTCCTCTGTTGCGCCCCTCACTGATTGCCTTCACTTCATTACTAACCTTCTTGAAAGTGGATTGAGAACTACGTGAATTTGCTGCCACCCTTATTGTTGAGGGTGTTGATATCCACTTTTTTGTTCGTATTAGAGTAGGATAACTCTGGTTTCTTCCCTCATATCACATATTATGATTCAATGTATTATTTGCTATTGCTATATTTTTTCCTTTTATAGTGTGGGCTTATTCATCATTTCAGAAAGATTTTCTGTTTGGTACTATTTCAATTTTTGTTTTAGCAAAGAAGGATTGATCTAGTGAACAGGCCAAAATCTATCTCATATAATGTAGGAGTTCATCCTATAATTTACTCTAAACCAAAATGTCAAGAAAAACCAGTAGACATCTTCGAAGAATAGGTGTGAGAGTAATGTTCATGGCACACTAAATATCCAATAGTTGATCTCTTATCCACAACTGACTCTGCATAGTCTGCATTCATATATGCTTCAAGACTTACACTCTTGTTTCATTTAAATAAAATTCTTCTCCCTGGAGTCCTTTTTAAATATTGAACAATTCTAAGAGCAACTTCTAAATGAGCCTCCTTTGGTTGGTGCATAAATTGGATTACTAGACTCACAATAAAAGCAATGTTTGGCCTAGCATGAGATTAGTAAATAAGTCTACCAACAAGTCTTTGATACATTTCTTTGTCCATTGCAATACCCTCCTCTGTAATTCCCAAATTCATGTTTGGATCAATTGGAGTAATAGCTAGTATGCAGGTTGTCTTCCTTGTTTCTTTAATTAAATCAACTACATTTGTTGAGATATGAAGATTTCTCTTTTGGAATAAGCCACTTCAATTCCCAAAAAATATTGAAGTCTTCCTAGTGTCTTAATCTCATATTTTGTGGCAAGGCATTGACTTGACATTTTCTACTCCCTTTTGCCATCACCAATTACTGTAATATCATCAATATGCACCAACAATATTGTTACTCCCCCTGAAATTGAATGTTTGATGAATAGAGTGTGATCCCCTAGACTTTGTTTCTAATCAATACTTGTCATAACCTTGGTGAATCTACCAAACCATGTTCTAGGGGATTGTTTAAGCCCATGCAAAGTCTTTCTTAACTTGCAAACAGTTCCAGTAGCAACTTGTCCTTCATAGCCTAGGGCAACTCCATGTATATTTCTTCATCAAGATCTTCATGTAGGAATTCATTCTTCACTTTGAACTGTTGCATATCTCAATCATGATTTGCTGCTAATGACAATATTACTCTGACTGTGTTCATCTTAGCAACTGGGCAAATGTCTCCAAGTAATTCACTCCATAGGTTTGAGTGAGTCTTTTTGCCACTAACATTGCCTTATAATGTTCAATAGTCCCAGCAGTATGATATTCACCGTATATACACACTTATACCTTGCTGTTTTTTTTTTTTTGTTTTTTCTGTTTGTAAGGTGGCAAGTTCCTTGGTCTTGTTCTTGTTTAATGCCTTCCTTTCCACATCCATGGCTTGTTTTCCTTTCTTGTCAAATAATGCTTCAGATACAAAGGAAGGTGTGGTTATAGAGTTTAGGTTTGTGAGAAAGATTGTGAAGGGGAGAATTTTTCAAAGGACAAGAAATTTGATAGAGGGTAAAGTGGTTGTTGGGTTTGTTGGCTGCATGTTTTGGTCCACTTTCTACTAAGGCAATGGGAAGGTCTAGGTTTTGGTCCACCTGTGCTTCTGAAAACTCATTTGAATTATAAAAAATTATAGGATTAGAAATTGTTACCTCATGTAATGGTTGTAGGTTGGGTTCTTGGATATGGACAGATTTTGGAATGGCCTTTTCTCTCCTTAAATAAATCAGATTTTTCTCAAATTTTCCACCCTCATTAGCTGCAGGCTTGGGTGTAGGTTGAGGTGCACATTCAGGTGCAGCTTTTGTAGGTCCAGGAAGTTTAAGTGCAGGTATCAAAGAGGCACAGCAATGAAGGCTGCGTTTTAGGATTGATGGACAGAGTCAGAAACTTCCAAAGATGAGGAGCTCTGATACCATCTCAGAATTTAAAACAGAATAATATATTTCTTCTATATGAGGTCATTGGACCTATAAATATATGACCCTGCTGTTTATTTTAGGAAATTCAGAGAACTAATTCTAAGGAAACAAACCTCTTTAATTATGGGATTGTTTTTAAATACATATCTTAGTTTTAATACCAAGATACATCTCTAATAAAGATTAAAAATATAATAAGAATAAAATACAAACTTCCTAAAATATACACAATGAGCAGCATGGTTTTGACAATAACAAATTTGTCAGATTTACAAATAAATATAAACGCTACTGTTGGTTTGGTAGGTTCAATCAGGATACATTTATGTTTATATATAATGCATAATATAACACAGTTTTGTTTCTGCAGAAGTGTATTACAATAGTATAGTTCAATATTTATTTTTCTAAGTGAAGATTAATAAATTCAAAGTGAATGTAATTTTGTTCCATTTTCTGGTCCTCACTGCTTCCGTTTTGGAATCTAGAGTATCATGTGCTTCCTGACAGTATTTTTTCAGTCTTGTATAATGTGGAAACACTTTTTCTTTGAGATTGCTAATGTTTATGCTCTGCCAGCACCTACCATGTCTGCTTGAAATTGTTTATTGATTGTGCATTGATTTTCTTTCTCTAGGTATGGTCCTTGGTGAGGAGGTTTGATCAACCACAGAAGTACAAGCCATTTGTGAGTAGGTGTGTTGTAAGGGGAAACCTTGAGATTGGGAGTCTGAGAGAAGTCGATGTTAAATCAGGGCTTCCAGCCACTACTAGTACAGAAAGATTGGAACTCCTCGATGACAATGAGCATATTCTCAGCATCAGGATTATTGGTGGTGATCATAGACTTAGGGTATGAATTCTTCACTCAATTATTTGTCTCTCTTTGTGAAGATAACTTCACTCAATTATTTTTTATGCATGTTGTCTTTTATACTGGACTCTCTTTTTTTATAGTAGTTTTTCTTTCCAAATCAAAATATCAATGAAAGGTTAGCTGTTTTTTGCTGTAGGTATAGGGTATAAGGGATTATTATTTCTTAGACAGATGGAGGATTGCGCAGCCTGATTTAATTTAAATGTTTCAAGTTCTGTCTAATCATTTAGATAACAGAAAATAGATATTTGTGAAATTTGGAATTGTTATTTCAGTTTGGAGGTAATGAAATTCTCAGGAAATTCCTTATGCTGGTTCTGGTTTCTATTATCCTGCATGTATAATTTATGGTAGCATGTACAGTGTGAGTAGAATCTTCATTGTCAACCAGTTAAATTCCTCCTTGATGAGCTAGAGTTAAAAAAAAAAAACAAGTCAGGATGAGCAAATGATGTGGAACTTTGCTGTCTGTAATAACTGATGTTTCTGTATGAGAGATGCAAATAGCATTGCGTCCAGCATGAGTCATAAATTTTGAATAGTTGGCCTTACTGAGAAATTGGGCTAAATGGTTAAACTATCTTATCCTTCTCAACCGACAAAGAATAAACTTTTATCCTAAGTTGTATCTGGTGTTTTTCAGAACTACTCCTCTATCATGTCTCTACACCCAGAAATCATTGATGGAAGGCCAGGTACACTGGTAATTGAATCTTTTGTGGTGGATATACCTGA
Source organism: Vigna unguiculata (assembly GCF_037176805.1). Lineage (NCBI taxonomy): Eukaryota > Viridiplantae > Streptophyta > Magnoliopsida > Fabales > Fabaceae > Vigna > Vigna unguiculata. The sequence goes on along the minus strand of NC_140799.1, from coordinate 22,497,766 downwards.
GGGCAACACGAAAGATGAGACCTGCTACTTCGTGGAGGCCTTAATAAAATGCAATCTCAAATCACTTGCTGATGTCTCAGAAGGGCTTGCTGTGCAAGATCGCACTGAACCAATTGATCGGATGTAGGAGATTATGTTCAGAAGTTGCTGAGAACTTGACTGCCATGGATGAAGCTTCAGTGGCTTTCCTATCTCGGAAGCTTAGGAGACTGACTGGCAAATATGCTGTTTCCATTAGTATAGAGTAGCAGTGTTTTTCATTTATTTGCTCTATTGATTACCCTTGTCGTATATGCTGTTTACTCTCATTAGGAGTTAAAGAACAATATTTTGAGACAGGTGACTAAATCTAGTACTGTAACAGGTGAAGGACCAGGTGCTGCTTGGAGATAGATGTTCGTGGTTTTTTTCGTTTTCCTATGTTCTTTTTTGTATATAGGTGGTGGTGAAAACTTTGTCTAAAATTATTTGATTGGTCAGCTGTAGTTTCTAATTGCAGTAAAATTAAACATCTAGCAAAGATTACGTAATTCCGGAGTTCCAATTGCTTTGGTTCTTTGTTCTTTTCCTCTTTGGTAATTCTCTAGTTTCTTCCCCTTTTCTCTGTTTTGAAGGAATGACGAACATCTGAAGTGACAGCCGTAGAAGCTCATGTGGAACCCAAGAGGATTGGCCGATACGAAAAGAAAGGGAAGAGCAGAGGTATGTAATTCGAGGTTTAAAGTTGTGCACTCTTAATTGCATATATGAAGTGGTTGGAAACATGATTTATATGGATCAAATAAAAATATTCATATATTCATTAATTAATTAAAAAATTTGATCTTATTACAAATAAATGTATTTTTTTGTTACCATACATACGTTTTCGGAGGACTTTTGCTATTGGTTCTTGTTGAGGGGTGTGGAAATGAAAAAGGAAAAAAGAAAGAATTTGTCTTTGTAAGATAAATTGGAGAAATCAATACAAGATTTTACAAATTAGATCTACTGTAGTGTTTTGGTCTCTTGGAACTACAAAGCTACAGTTTTATTTCATTCATATTGGTTGAGCCAGTATTTGTACTGGTGTTTTTACTGATTCAATATGCTAACGTTTTTGTATAGGACTATTTTAAAATTATTTAGTTGTTTTTTATTCGTCGAAATTACGTGAAATCATTTATTTATTTTCATGTATTTACTATTGATATTGTACTAATGATTATTCAAGTATGTACTAATGATTATTAAAAGATTATTCTTTTAAATTTCATTAAATATGTAACTATTGTTTATACTCTTTAATTCTATAAAAGTACTCTCCATAAGTGAATGTTTGAATGACTTGTCTTAATTTTCGATATAAGAGGATTTTTAATATACACTTTTAAAGTCAAAGAACATTGTTGAAAATAAATGTTTTTCATTAGCGAAAATAACGTGGTAATAAAAAAATCACTTTCTACTAAAAATAATATAACTTAAGATTAATATTCATTTTAGCAATTTTGACATTGAACAATTTTTTTAGAGTTTTAGAATCTATGTAGTGTATGATATGTTTTCTTCTTGAATCCTATAATTTTTAAAATTTCAATTATTTTCTGTTGATATTTTGGATGACGTAATTTGTAATGTAAATTTATATTTTAAATTATACAATCTTTAATATAAATTTTAAAGACAATCTAAAATATAAATTACATTTTGGACTTTATAATTTGTAATACAAAGACAATGAGAATGTAAATTATAATGTAAATTTTCATTTTGGATTGTAAAATTAGTAACGGAAATTTGGATTCTGCATTAAACAAAAGTCTCTTCCTTCAACGGCGCGAGGTGTCATTCTTCAATAATATTCTCGTGCACCAGACAGCAGCAGCAATGGCAGTCACAAAGAGCCATCCACCAACCAAAACCACACCATCCACAGTAATTCCAATGCCAAGTCAAAAAGCAACCCCATTTCTAAGCTGACTACCTTGCTGTTGAGATTTTGAGGGCAAATCCTCCTACTAAAAGGCAAATGACAACTTCTGCAAATTCATCACAAATTACAATCACCCACTTCACTGAGTATGTTTTGTACTTCTTACAACACTATTCATGCCCGCATAATTGCAACATTCAACTATTTACTTTATTTTCTCAATTGAAAAAATTAACGTCAATAATACATGAATCAAATAGGAAAAGGAAGAAGAAAACTAATCTCAAATAAATAATATATTTCAAGACGTGTAATTCAAAATGTATTTCTAAATTTGAAATAGATTTCGAATTACACGATCTAAAATGTATCATTTATTTAAATTTAAATATATTATGAATGGTGCAATTAAAAACATATTTTTGGATTCGAAAATATATTTTAAAATGTATAATATTTTAAATGTATTTTGTATTGTAAAATTTGAAAAAATAAATAAATTATGTAGTCCAGAAACATGTTTCAAAATTTTTCAATAAAGATAAAATAGTTATTTCATCACATATAGGGTACAGGAAGGAAACATAGGGTGCAGACAAAATTCCCAATAAGTAATTCATTAAATAATCATGCAATATATATGTTTTGAATACTATACACCAAAAGACATTCCCATTCTAAGACAACTATTGTCATTGTTTAATTTACTTTGTAGATCTACAATTAATGTCACACTAATATTTAAATGTTTTCTCCATGTCTCGTTCACATCAAAAAATTTTTAAGTAGCATTCTTATGTATAAATAACAAAATTATATAAATGATGGCTCCCTCCTCAAGTTAGAATGCTCCAAAAGCTAGAAGATGGACCCATGGTGAAGAGTAGGAGTGCGGAAGCAAGGAATGGAGGGATAGTAACTCATGGTTTTGGTGGTTTGGTGAGTAGAATGGTGTGCTTTGAAGTAAGGTTAGATCATTACTCAAGGAAGGATGGTCAGAGAAGACTATATGGAATGCTCTAGCCTTGACTTTAGTAAGAATACACAATATAACTTTACTTATTTATAAGGGAGGAGACACCTCTATTTATAGCCTAAGGTGTCTCCAAATTTGGAGATGCAAAACCCTAAAAACTCTAAACTAGGTTAGTTTGGAAATCAAGGTAAAAATTCTCTCCAATAGAAGGAGGACATGTGGTCACTGATGGGAAATCCTCTTCATTCCTAGAGTATCATGTGGCTGCTTAAGAAGGTGGGAAAATCTTCTCCATTCTTATAGTGTCATGTAGCCATTAAGGAGAACTCTCCAATGAGAGCATGACACATGACCACTCTCTCCCAAAAGAGACAAGTCTCTTCCTTACCTTCCAAGCTAACACATATATGCATATCGACTTTGTAAAGTCAATGGAAAGATGCGCTCCAACTCATGGGCTTCTATAAGGCCCAAAATCCTATGTTACTTAACCCACTATATAAGGCCTAAAAGAAATCTTACACTACTAAATTCATAATACAAAGCCCAAAAAATAAATCTATACTTAAGAGTTGCCCAAGCTGGCCCAAGAGAATAAGAGTTTGGGTCTACTTTTTACATATAAATCTAACTCTTCTTAAATAAGTATTTTTTAATTTTATCTTTTTTTAACTTTAATCATTTTTTCAATTTGATCAATTTTTTTAAATTTAATCTTTTTTTAATTATTAAATTACCTATAAAATAAATAAAAAAATATTTACAATAAAACTAAAAAATATTCAAAATTAATTTTATAATTATAATAATAATAATTTTATTATTTTTTATTATTATAAAGAAAAGTGAATATGCATACATTTGTAGCACATTTTCACTGGTTTATAATTTATGTAAAGTAAATTTGTATTAGACTCATTCCTTCCCACTATATGTTTATGTTGGATCTCGTCCTATTATTATTTAAAGTCTTAATTTGATATTTTTAAAATATATCATATTATGTATATTTCTTTCTGTCCACGTTGTTAAATTCTGATTTGAATTTTCTGCTGACTATTTTTAGGTTAAAATTTTTTTTTCTTGTGTCAAGTTTTGTTAAATCAATCATAATTTTATTTCTTTTATTCAAATAAGTTTTATTTTTCGTCAATTTTCTTCAATCCAACAGTGTGTCATGTGTCAAAGTTAATGTTTTATATTCAATTTGGTCTCTATTTTCGTTATTTTTATCCAATTTAGTCACTTTTTTAAATTAAAAGCAATTTTATCCCTCTTCAAATTGAGACTAAATTTACTTTTTACGTTAAAATTCACATTTTTATTAAACATTTTTGTTTATGGTTATAATTAGTTTAAAATTAGAACAAAAAATTTGAAGAATAAAAGACTAATTTTAAAATTATATCAATGGTGTTAGTTTTCATCCTTAAGATTTTCGTTCTAATTTTAAACTAATCGTAACCTTAAACAAAAATATTTAATAAAAATGTGAATTTTAACAAAAACATCATTATAACTTATATAAAAATTAAATTTGGTCTCAATTTCAAGAATGACAAAATTGTTAAATTTTAAATAAAATTGGGACTAAATTGAACAAAAATAACAAATATAAGGACTAAATTGAATATAAAACATTGACTCTGACACGTGGCACGCTGTTGGGTTAACACGTGGACATTTTTTCAAGAATAAATAAAAAAAAATCATAAAGTGACACGTGGCAGTCACAATTCATTATCGTTAATGATTTAAACGGTATAAAATAAAAAAGACCTAATTGAAAAAATTGATGAAAATTTTGATCTATTTAAACAAAAATGCAAAATTAGGATTGATGTGACTAAACTTGACGAAAATTAAGACAAAAAAGTTATTTTAAAATTTTTTTATATTATTATTTTATTGTACTTTCAAAATATAATGAACACAAATTTTGATATTTTAAATACCAACGTTAGTATATTTTAAAAGCAGAATAATGGACAACATCAAAAGTTCAATAGAAAATATGAACTCTTTAATTCTTTAAGGAAAGAGTGGAACTTGACACTCACGTGACTATATTCATTTATATGGCAACAATAAGAGTGATGATAACATACCAACATAGAAAAAAGAGAAATCAACCCTTTTCCTTGTTTTCCCTTTCTTCTCACAACTGACTTCTCAATCTCTTCACTTTCATATTGTTCTGGATCAAAACACAAGTTTACTTCAAGCCTGACTCCATCTAAGTGTGAGTAAGTTCTTTTTTTATAAGTAGTAGAAGTAAAGAGATGAGAAGTATTTGTACTTTGTAATTTATGGACTTCTACTGATGTAGGATTATTTTGTTCCTCTTAGAAGATTAATGAATATGGTGATGATTGATTAAGAAAACCAAGGGAATCCCCATTGGACATTAAGATAGCAAGCTATCTATATGTGAAGGTTCCTTTCCAAGGTTCTAGAGAAAAGTAGAATGGATTGATTCAAAACAAATAAGAGTGGACAACACATAAAAAGAATAAAACCCAAGTCGTACACACAAAGGAAGAAGAAAGCATAAAATGGAAAGGAAAGGAATGATAAAAATGTGAGAAGCACGCCACTACAAGGCTAGGCTAGAAGAAGCCATGGCAACCTTAAAGATGAGTGGATGTGTGTCACCACTTGAATCAAGATTCAAGATAAGGCTTAAAAGAACTTCACTCCCTAAGGAGAAAGACTCTCACAATGATTGATACGCAAAGGTGTTTAATTTCTCTAAAATGTTCAACCCTTGTACAAGTGTTAGAGGTCCCCTAAATAGAAGTGTCTAGGGTGTAACATCCTTACTGGAAATTACTTAATAAAAATAATTAAATAAGAATTAAAATTCAAACATCATGATTTTATTATTCCCAAACGCGGGAAATATTTAAAACATCGTTCAAGGAACCATAATTTATTTAAAAAAGAGAAATAATGTCATTACAAATTCCAATTTCTGACAAAACAATGAAAACATGACAAAATCCATAGCTCAAGTCCCCAAGCTAGCCCTCTCTCCGTCGTTTATGCATCCACAACAATGGAAGCATTTCACTCCAACTTCCCATATGGTCCAACACAAAAGCTCGTAGTAGATCCTCCAATGATTGGATCGTCCTCTCAGATTGACCATCTGTCTAGGGATGATATGCGAAACTCATTCGCAACTGGGTTCCCAAAGCTGTATGTAACGACTGCCAAAAGTGAGAAGTGAATCTCGGGTCTCTGTCAGATACGATGCTAGCTGGCACCCCATGCAATCTGACAACTTCTCGAATGTACAATTCAGCCAACTTGTCCATTGACAGCTGATTAATCGCTAGAAAATGTGCACACTTAGTCAACCTGTCCACGATCACCTAGATTGAATCATGCCCTTTAGTAGATCTCGGCAGATGAGTCACGAAGTCCATGGCGATGCTATCCCATTTCCACTACAAGATGTCTAGCGACTGTAATATATCATCCGGTCTCTAGTGTTCAATCTTTGCCTTTTAACACACCAAGCATGATGCCACAAAGTCAGCGACATCGGTTTTCATTCCGTTCCACCAGAAGGACTGTTTCATATCCTTATACATCTTAGTCATACCTGGATGTATGCTAAGATGGCTTTTGTGACCCTCTTCTAGAATTTGCTTCCTCAATCTCCAATTCCCAAGTACACATACTCTATCTGGATATCGCAGGATGCCATCTGATCCCATATTGTAATCTTTCCCCTTCTCGATACCCAGCCAACTCACAAATTGTGTAACTCAACGTCATTCTTCTACTCATCTCAGATCATTCCCAAGATGTCGTTGGTCAGCGTTAGTACACTGCACCTGATGGAATCTTCTCCCAATTGTATACCCAGATTCATATCCTTGAGCTTCTCAATCAACTCCAGCTCTTTTACCATCATTGCCGACATGTACATCCTCTTTTGACTCAAGGCGTCCACCATTACATTTGTTTTACCTGGATGGTAGAGTAACTCGAAATCATAATACTTGAGATACTCCATCTATCGCTACTGTCTCATGTTCAAGTCCTTTTGATCAAATATGTATTTCAGGCTTTTGTGATCACTGAAAACCTGGAACTGAGAGTCATACAAGTAATGTCTCCATTCTTAAGAGCGAACACAACAGCAGCTAATTCTTAATCGTGGATGGGGTAGTTCTTTTCATGAACTTTCAGTTGTCTCGAAGCATAAGCCACTTGCCTTTTCTCCTGCATCAGTACACACCCCAAACCCTAATAAGATGTTTCATAATACACCTCAAACTTTTTACTGGTATCTAGAATAACTAGTACTAGAGTCGTAGTCAATCTCTTCTTCATCTCCTCAAAGCACTCTTCACATTTCTCTGTCCAGAAGAAGGGTTGGTCTTTTCTAGTGAGTTGGGTCAGAGGACTTACCATTTTAGAGAATCCCTCTACAAACCTCTTGTAGTACCCTACCAACCCTAAGAAACTTCGTACCTATGTCACAGTCTGTGGTTTTTCCCACTTTAACACTGTATCAATCTTGCTTGGGTCCACCGCAATTCCATGTGCAGAGATGACATGCCTCAGAAAATGTATCTCTTCTAACCAGAACTCGCACTTAGACAACTTGCCATAGAGATGATGTTCTCTGAGTACTGTCAATACACCTCTCAGATGATCAGCATGCTTCTCCCTATTCTTGGAGTACATGAGAATGTCATCTATGAACACCACCACAAATCTGTCCAAATATGGCCGAAAAATCCAGTTCATGTAGTCCATGAAGATTGTTAGAGCATTAGTCACTCCAAATGGCATTACTACATACTCGTAATGTCCATTCTCGACCTGAACATTGTCTTTGAACGTCTTTCGGCTTAACTAAGATCTAATGGTATCCAGACCTCAAGTTAATTTTGGAGAACACACATGCCCCACTCACCTGATCTAGCAAATCATTCATCCTCGGCAGTGGGTACTTGTTCTTTATCGTCAGTTTATTCAACTATCGGTAGTCCACACATAGCCGAGAACTTCCATCCTTCTTCTTCACCAGTAACACAAGAGCTCCCCACTGCAATGCATTAGGTCTGATGAATTTCTTTTCCAGCAAATCCTCTATCTACTTCTTTAATTCTGCTAGTTCAGCAAGTGCCATTCTATATGGGGCTGCCGACACTAGACCCACTCCATGGATTAGATCAATAGAGAAACCTATGTCCCTCCTTGGTGGCAATTCAAGTATTTCTTCTAGAAACATGTCAGCATATTCTTCCACTATTGGGATACTTCTGATCAACTCGATAGTACTCTTCTTTTCTCCTTGAGCCACTATCATGAAAAAAGTAGCTCCATCTTTAATCTCCTTAAAAACGCTATGAGTTGAGATCAACTCAATCCCTTCTGACTCTGGGAACACCACTCTGTGTCATCCACAATCAATGATTATGTGATTACTTGACAACCAGTCCATTCCCAAGATTACGTCTAGTCCCTCCAAAGGCAAGCATACAAGGTTCACCTTGAACCTTCTGCCCTCTACTTCAATCGAGCATCCAACACAGGCAGAATTGGTTGAAACCTGTCCAGATGCTGGTGTTGAGACTATTAACTCGCATCCCATATCACGAGTCGACAATCCCAACTTCTTCATGCAGTCGTGAGATATGAAGGAGTGCGAAGCTCCTGGATCAAATAAGACCAATACCCGATTACCCAACAACATACAATAGTCGAGTATGAGGCCACCTGACTCGGTGGCTTCTATGGTAGTCATGGAAAAGACTCGACCTGCTGCTCTAGGCCTCTATGTCGAAGGTTGTTGCGGTCGCACTCCAGGAGTGGTCTTCTTATTAAGACACTTGTTAGCAAAGTGCCCCGGCTGGTCACAAGCGTAGCACTTGTGAGTTCTAGTGCTACCTCCTCCACTGCCCGCCGACTTAGTACAATCTATCCTCAGGTGCTCTCTTCCATAGTTTTAGCACCATAACTTTTGTGAAGATGACTAAGGTTTACTATAGGGCTTCTTCTATTGTCTATCCTCTGCACTGTTCTTCTAGGGTCGACTGACCCTGTAGGGCCCCATCTCTAGCTACTCTACACTCTTGGCCTACTCGACAAAGACAGGAAACTCCCTGACCCACAGCGGTATAATGAATCGCCGCAACTCATCTTTCAAACCTCCCTCGAATTTTCTGCAGCGTCATTCTTCTATGATTGCCTGTGAGTAAAACCTCGCCAGATACTCGAACCGTTCCACATAGGCCTACATTGACAAGTTCCCCTGCTGCAAAGTGAGGAACTCAGCCTCGCACTCATGTTTAGCGCTGTTAGGGAAATACTTCTCCAGGAACCTCTTCCTGAAGTTTGCCCATGACACCTCCTCCTCCCAAGTCTGCATATGTTGTTGCATCCCCATCCACCAATATTCTACGTCGGTCACCAATAAGAAGATGGCAAATGTAAGCTTTTGGGCCTTTGTGCACTTAATCACCCGAAAGATCTTCTCGCATTCTCGTAGTCATGTGTCTGCCTCATCTGCGGTGGCCTTGCTAGTAAATTTTGCTAGCTAATGACGCATGAAATCCTGCATCGTCACGGGTCGGACTGGTGGAATTATAGCCATCGGCTGCACTGCAATAGGCTGCACCGCGTCCACCATCCTATAGATTGCATTCGCAATCTCGTTAGCCCAAGCGTTATTCTTGGGCCTCCTATTAGCCATCGCTTGTGCACGCCACATAATTCAGCTGTTCACATTAAACAACTCAGATTATGACAAAAAAAATCAATTGTTGACAATCAATAGCACACAATGGTTTCATAGAGGAAACATGATAAGCTCACTCCCCAAAGTCCCCAAAAATCTTAAAAACTTTTGTTCTGATACCAAATGTAACATCCCTACTGAAAATTACTTAATAAAAATAATTAAATAAGAATTAAAATTAAAACATAGTGATTTTATTATTCCCAAACGCGGGAAAATTTAAAACATCGTTCAAGGCGCCATAATTTATTTAAACAAGAGAAATACTGTCGATACAAATTCCAATTTCTGACAAAATAATGAAAACATAACAAAATCCCTAACTCAAGTCCCCAAGCTAGCCCTCTCTCCGTCGTTTATGCATCAACAACGTCACCTGGAATACCATATGCTCCCATGTGACAAGTCACACGATCATCAAAAATCACAAACAGAAAGGGTGAGCTTATAAATAAAATAACATATAAGTTAATAGAGTAAAAGCAATACACTCATATGATTCATCCTAGTTAGTTCTTGGCCAAAACCTTAATACCCCAATGTTTTTCAACCTTCATTTCACACAATTAGTTAGCCATGGACTCGGGATTTATGATACTCACACGAACCTGCCCACTCATGGTCTTGCCTCTACGAACCTCCCTGCTCGTAGTCTTGCTTTACGAACCTCTCTGCTCGTAGTCCTGGTCTATAAACCTGCTTGCCCGTAGTCCAACACACGTGATCCACTAGCTACGTACCTCTCCACACGCAGCATTTCTCAAGTGTGAGCACGAAACATACAAACCTACCTTTCCCATATCCCCACACAAGAGTAACAGGATATGAACCTCCTTGCTTATATCATCATGTGTTCACCACAATCTATGGACCTTCCCGCTCATGGCACAACATCTTCTTAACCAAGTTCGCATCAATGCGTTAAAAAACACACGCCACCAATCAACAACATTATCGCCTGGCGCAGCCTAAGCGCCGCCAGGCGAAATGGCTATGCAGACCGCCTGGCAGAACCTCCTCGTCGTCAGGCGCCATCTTCTCACAAACTCATTGTTGTAAGGTCCATCGCCTGGCAGAGCACACCTTGCCACCAGGCGCCATGCGTACAAGGACCTCCTTACTGCTCCTATCGCCTGGCGCTCCTCATCGCACCGCCAGGCACCTTGATAGTAACGCACCAATGACTGATTTTCTTGCACACAACAGAGCACGTTAACTAGTCATGACTTAGAATTTATCAAGCATGCTATCACTCTCCAAGGATTTGCTCTAACTTAACGACATTACACACAATCCAGCACATCCAAGTCAATAACTGATTATTTTCCATTGCAATAGTACCACAATCTCTACGCAATTTATTTTCCCTTAATTTTACACGCACTATGATTCATGACTTAGCCACTAATGCATAAGTATCATACTTCTTCAAAAGTACCCTTGTATAGCACATCTTTTCTAGTACCTATATTCTCAATCAAAATAATACCTTCTCTATTTCCTAGTGCCATTCCCGCTTTAATTCCAACTATTCTTTAGCACACATATACCATTATTCTTCTTAAATTCTCCTTCTCATTTTACACCTATGCATTAATCTTCCCATTTTCATCCACTAAATTCCCAATTTCTTTCAATTCTCAAAGCTCTCTCTCGCAGCCAACTACATCACTATACCAAACTAGGTCTGCCCACCGTCATCACCTGGTGGCCAGCGAGGAGCCGCCAAGCGACGTATCAGAACCTGGCCAAAAAACTCACGTTTTTGCACTTACGAAGAACTCAAATTGCCCAAAATTTGATCTCAGTTTACATTTCGCCAGAACCCAACACAATTTATTAACTTAACCCCAATCATATTATACTTTATGCACCATAAAATTTCACATACATCTTTATACCTCCAAAAACAAAAGTTTCATTGAATTCCTCAATTTGAAATACAATTCATCATGTTTGCATATCCAATTAAAATTTACAAGCACCCCAACAATAGGGAGATCATGACAATACACAAACACGCAGTCATAGAAGTCTACTGGAAGATCAATACGTCACAAAATACATGAAAACACACTGAAACTGTGACAGTCACCATACATCACCTGGTTGTTCTATCTCATTGCCAGGCAGTTCATGCTATAGAACCTAAACTAGGTTAAAGCTGATGCATCGCCTAGCGATATACTCATACTCGCCAGGCAGTTTCTGGGCGAAAACCCACAAACATGCAAAAAATGGCACAAACAGTGGGGGTTCTCATACAATTGGGATCACAAAATGCAATATATGTTATATACGATAGAAAAAACACGAAAACAACTCCCCTTACCTAGAGTTCCTTGCTGCAATTGCTCTTCTAACATTTCCTTTATGGTACTCAAGAACCTCCCTTTTCTATTCCAAGGTTTCAGCTCTCACTCTTCCAAAAACACAATAGCATCTCTCTCAATTACCTCCAGAATCTCTATTTTTCACGTCCAAAGTAGTTCCTCTCTTCCTTTCTCACGTTTTTTTTTTCTCTCTTTCTCTCTCTCTCTTCCAAATTTACCTTAATTAAGTTCAATTAACCCCAAAACGAAAATGGTTTTAAATTTTAAAGTTAATGTCCATTCAAGAGCCATTATTCGGTGGTTTTCCAGCCCAATAGGCTGCCTCTCTTGGCAGCTAGAGTTTTCTTTACCCTTTCATATTCAAGTCAAAATAAAATTTGGCAAAAAGAGAGGTTAGTTTCGTTCTTAGCAAGGTTTGAACCCACAACATGCCAATGTCAAATCAATGCACAACTATTCAACCAATTCATGTTTTCTAATAATTCCTATAATTTTAGTATTACATTATCACTATTCACATTCAGTCATATCATTAAAAATAATACACATATTAAAATATCATGAAAATTGACATACATAGGACTCAAACCCAAGTCCTCTCACACAATAAAGTACTCTCAACCATTTGAGCTAGTACTTTTCCACGTCACAACAATTTGCATTAAATGTCATAAAGGCTCCTACTACCCGACTTTATTAAATAATTATTTAAATTTCTTGGGTCTTACATAGGAGCCTCTTAGCAAAAACAAATAAGCTAAAAAGGATTACAATGCAAATAACAAAACCTAGAGTTTAGAAAGTAGGCTAATAAAGGAGCACATGGACACATTCTAGAAGCCTTCTTGGCCAAGCCAAGGTGGATGCTCATTCTAGATGTTTCTAGACTTCTTGGAGGCCAAGGCATGTGGTCATCCTTTCTAGATGTTTCTAGAAAGCTTTGCTCCTTCTTTTTCCTCCATATGTGCTCTCCAAAAGCCATCTAAATGGGTCACTTGTCCTTCCTTGTCCCACCTCTTAATGAACCTACAAAACAAGTTAATTTTGAATTACCATGTTGGCTTTAGGTTAAGCTAATCCTTTGAGTCAAAAAGACAACCCAAAGTGAAGGTCAACAAGTCAACTTAAAAATAGTCAACCAAGACAACTTAATGGAATTTTAAACTAAAGAAAATAAAAGCAAAGGAAGGGATCAAGCAACTCCCTTTCTTCTAAGCATGCGCCATGGGCCATCATCCTTGGTAGGGATCAATCCTTTATCATCTACTTGGCTCTAGGGTGACTGAAAAGAATTTGATTTATCTTGTGGCTTCAACCAAAAGACCCATTCTTACTTCCGTTGAAAAGACATTTGCTGACCTCATCCTAATCATGACAGACCACTTACAAACTACAAATTCATAGATTTGTTTTAAAGATGTTTGCTCCTTTCCTTACTTACTCAAATCCACAATTTTGCCTCCTACAATTAAAACCATTTCTAGTTATTTGAATCCAACTTATTGAAGCTAGGATTTAAAGTGAAAATTAATTCCTATCTTGAATTGAATTGATTTTTTCTTTTTTTTCTTGGTGATGACAATAACATTGTCGACTCATAAAAGATGTCAAAGGGAAGATATACTGAAATACGCGCAAAGTTGTATACATCACAATATTGAGACATGACCATGTCACAATCTATAAACTCATTTATTTTAGTATTATTCGAATATATCTATGTATTGATGAAGAATTTTCATATTAATCAAGTATGGATATGAGTATAAGTGATATTTAATTTTTCAAACTATATAAAGGAACGATGATGAATATGTTCATATTTTTCTTTTTTCTGCACAATATTCATTCCATCATTGTTTAAATTATTAATATATTCATAGTTTATTAAATCATCTCTCAATTGTTTGGTTTGTTCTATATTCATAAAATTCATCCAGATCTTCAAAGTATGTTCCCTCTTAACACAATCTTGATTATATTTCTTTTTCTATGTGTGCGGTTATATTGAAATGGCACATTCTCAATTTCAATTGGATCAAATAGTTTCTAGTTACACATTTGATTGTTTCAACTCCTTTTTATTGATTTCAATTTTTTTTTTCACGTGAGAATGTTTGACTCTTAATTTTGGATATTTAATCATGTAATTTTAGGTATTTCTTTTCTTGTATAATAACCTAATTATAATTTTTTTTTATGTGCAATTTCTTTTGATGGTGTATCAAATCATTTTTATGGTACATTTTTTATCAACTTTACTTCTTTTTAATATTTTTGTGATGTGGAATTATTTAGATGATTTTTTTATACAATTATTTTTATTTTCTAACTCATCCCCATAAGTTTAATTTTACCAAGACAATTGTACAAAGATGTTTTGATAAGGAATCTTCAAGCGGTATACGAATTTGAGGATAAATTCTCCTTAAGAAGGAGGATATGATAGAGGACTATCTCTTGAATTTCAAGTGGTACAGATTTGAAGACAAATTCTCTTCAAGAAGATCATATTTATGATAAAGGACTATCTCCTGAACATATATAAGAAGAACTTGAGGAATAACATTTGCAATTGAAAGGATTTATGATAAGGTCAAAGATCAAAACAAGCCTCCTTGAAGCATGTTTATAATGTTCTATAAAGGAGGGAACTTAAAGAACATGAACATCGTGAGCATATTTGGAATATAGTTATTAGAAAAATTATTTTATGCTCACACGATGTGTTGTTGGAGCTTTAGTTGGTAACTCCATATTCTAATGGTGCATGGATCGAAGCTTTTCTTCAAGTGGTCTTTGTATTTCTTGTTGTTGTTGAAGTTTTTCCATGAAGCGTTGCTCCATAATTACCATGTGTTGGTTGACTCTTTCCTTCATTTGGAGCTTCATCTTCGCTAAGGCCTCTTGACTCAAGAATTTGTTACTTCTTTGTAGAGGACCAAAGTAATCTCGAAGACCAATTGCACCTCCAACACCATGCACACGACCTGGGTGCTCCGACTTTCCAATCGTCGTTGTGAGTATATCATCCCTTGATGAAGTTCCATAGGCGTGATTTGATGTAGATGGAGAGCTTCATGGGAGATGTAGCAAGGAAGCAAACTTGAAAGAAGGAGATATTTGGTGTGGTTAAGAGATTTGGTTATGGAAGATGACTAGGAAGGTCAGGCCAATCCTAGAGGGAGGGTAGCTAGAGGAGATCCTAAAGGAAGCTCTAGCCAAGTTGACTCTCAAGGTAGGTTTCTAGAGTGATCTCAATAGCAATTCACTAAACTCCAGAGTGATTTTTACAAAGGGGGGACGCCTTCCTTTATAGGAGAAAAAGAAAGGATCCAAAGTCAGCCAAAGAAAAATGGAAGGAAGCATGAAATTTCAACACATGTTGTTAACTCCTTCTTATGATTTGCAAATCACTAGCCATGTGGCAAGTCATTCCTTTCTCATTTGCACCATGTGCTAAATGTGCTAGGTGTGGAACATGCTAGATGGACCTCTCGACCTATTTATTGAAATTGGGCTTTAATGGATCCAATTTCAATAGTTAGGTGATTTATGATCCATTTTTTCTCTATGTCGTCACCTATGTTGTTACATTTATTGAAACCTTAACCTAATACATGACATAATTAAGAACTATGCTACGAGACTAATTAAAATCCTATCAAATCTTGATGTCCTCTTTGGCCCACGAGAAAAGGAGTTGAAGTCCGTTAGGCCCACTATGCTCAACATGCTCTCAAACTTCTTGTAGTCTTCTTAACATGCTTCCAGTAATTGGACCTTTGTTATGAGCTATGTCATCATCTCGACCATGGCTAAGAACCTTAAGTCTCTTTCTCAAATAACTTATCCTACACCACATTAGTAAGTTTAATCATAAAGCATTTGCATATGAACTATGGGTGTCAAATAGGGTTTGTACTTACTATTTTTTCATATATGATTTGAGCTTATTATGACGTCATGTGCTCATCGAACTTAGTTTGTGCAACCTTCCACATCTCGTACCTAGGAATTATAGGTACTAGGTCAGGGGACTCAAGTTTTAAAGCCTTTGAATGAGAATTTCTCAATTATTTCTCCAATAATGCATAGCCACCTTGAGAGAATACGTGCGGTGCATCAGTAAGCCTTTGTATTTGTTGGGCTGCTATCTTTTTTCCCGTCACACACAACATAATTTAAAAACTATAATTCACAAATATATTAATAGTGTCACTATAAACAAATTTAAGAAACAAACATGTCAGTCCTCAAACTCTCTAGATGCACGAAATTGCATACACTCCTCCTCAATTATTTTGTACCTAGTACAAGTAGTGCCATGTTGCCTGTCTCTGAACACATATAAACGTGTGAGTCTTGCCTTAAAGTCCTTCCATTTGGTAGCTATGTGAG
Organism: Vigna unguiculata; assembly: GCF_037176805.1. Taxonomy (NCBI): domain Eukaryota; kingdom Viridiplantae; phylum Streptophyta; class Magnoliopsida; order Fabales; family Fabaceae; genus Vigna; species Vigna unguiculata. The sequence continues at coordinate 22,481,378 of NC_140799.1, read as the reverse complement.
ATAACAATTTCTTCCTAATTCGCCTAATGTTTAGTATGTCAAAATTTTACTACTGAAAATAGAAAACATGTTATGTATTAGGTAACATAATAACCACTATAGTTGTTTTAAGTAAACATACCAGAATATCATGCCATATAAGGTTCTTCTCGACCTCCAAGACGTCATCCCAAGATGCAATCGCAATAGAGACATGTGTTTTGGCCTACATTCATACATAGTTACGGAACTTTTCTGTCCATGGGCCTTTGGGTTGACTCGATTGAGGATCAATCTCGACCGCCAACCTCTCTAGGGCAATTTGATAGGTTTAACATCTAGCAATCGAGTCACAAATCTACCAAGTCCGCTCTTTCTTGATCTAGAGCTTGTCAGACCTAAAAACACATTGTGAGTAAATGTAGATAAGAAAAATATAATCAATGGCCATTATAAGGTTCGAACAGGAAAAATAAAAAATTGAAAATTTGACAATATTAATAAATAAATACTTATTAATGTATTGTTTTATCATATATGCCTTCATTATGATCACCTTAAATAGCATGAATGTCATCGACTACGTCATCATCCTTGTCTTGAATGGTTTTTGATGAAAAAGACATTTTCTCAAGTATATCTAGACAATCTTCATCATGATTTCCATGCAAGCTTCTTCTTTCTAATAGATCGTCTTTTATTAGTTGGATTAATGACATAAAATATTTGTCTTGCTTGACTAGCCATAATAAATGGTTCATTCGTATAACTAATCTTGTTAAGATTCACGAAAGTGAAGTCGAGATCAATTGTCCCCACACCTGAATTATTATCAACTCATTTACACTTGAAAACTAACACTCTAAAACTTACGTATTCAACTTCCCATATTTCTTGTATTATTCCGAAATAACTCATGGATGTCGTAACTGGATTTTTGTCCTTAAAGTTGACAAAATGTACAGCCTCAACTTGAAGTGTAACCCAATTATTTTGAATTGTACTATTGCCATCTTCCATTTTTGAATAAAAAAAATTATTATTTATGCAGTACCCGCCATATGTGATCACATCGGTGTCAGCCCACGAGCTAGCCTTAATAGTCGTTCCATCGTGGAAGTTCCAAATTCTCACTCCAATCGGTAGATCATCGCACAATCCACGAGCAAACGCACTCAAGATGCAGCAGAAACTCGAATCTATCAAGGAGAGAACGATTCTCTCTCATTCTCGCAAGGATCCTCACCAACTGTAAGACCCGAGAAATTTAAATAATTATTTAATAAATGCGGGTAATGGAAGTCTTTATTACAATAATTATTAGTCTTTATGATGTGGAAAAGTATTAACTCAAATGGTTAAAAATACTTGTTTGTGGTGAGATGACTTAGGTTCGAGTCTTGGGTATGCCAAACTGTGTGTTAATTTAATTGCTTGTTGTTTTAGGAATATATTTGTGTCTTGGTGCATGATATTAAATTCCTAACGGTGTAGGAATTATAACGAAACATGAATTGGTTGAATTGGTTGTGCATTGACTTTGTAATTGTGTGGTTGTGTGTTTAAACCTTGCTAAGAATGAATTAAGCTTTCTTTTTGGCATCAATGAGAAGGGTCAACAAACCCTAGCCGTCAAAGTGAGAAGCCAAAAGGTCTGAGAAACCATCAAGGTAATGGGAATTGATGACCATTAACATACACAATTAAACATTTTCGTTTTTTTAATGAATTGAATTAATTAAGAGTGATTAGGGTAGGAAAAAGAAAATTTTTGAGAGCCAACAGAGAGGCTAAGTGCAATTGTGAAAAGAGCTAATTTCGAGCACCTAAAGGAGGGATAGTTGAGGACTAGAAACCATTGTTGGAGTGGACACACACCAAACCCGAATTTTGAGCAAGGAATCCAGGTAAGGGAGCTATTTTCGGGTGCTTTTATTCGTATATAATACATAGTGCCATTTGTGACCATAATTGCATGAAATTCCCTCTATTTACGCTATTTTCATAAGCTTCTGGACTTTCACCCGAAAATCGCCTAGCGGGCATGAGTATGCCGCCAGGCGACACATCTTTTTTACCCAATTTTTTGGGTTCTGTCATGAATCGCCTAGTGGCGAGATGGAACCACTAGGCGACGCGTGGTGATTATCACTGTTTTGCTGTGTTTTGTGGATTTCATGATGTTTTGATCTTCCAGTGAAACTTCTATGTTTGTGAAATTGTGTAATGCTATGATATTTCTATTATTGAGGAGCTCGTGAATATAATTGGGGATGTAAACATGAAGAGTTCATGTTAGAATCAAGGAATTAATCTAAATTTTTGGACATAGGGGTTGATTAAGATGTGATTAGAAGTGTATGATGCCAATTGGTGTATATATATATATATATATATATATATATATATATATATATATATATATATATATATATATATGTGTGTTGAATTGAGAAATTGTGTGGTTCCAGTGCTTTGAGATAACTAAAATGTGAAAAGTGGAAATGGGTTCTCACGGGTGCATAAAACCTAGGTTAATTACCCAGGTACTGATGCATCGCCTGGCAGCAACCTTTTAGCCGCCAGGCGACAGTTGTGTACGTATGCAGTTATGGGAAATTAATTGGGTATTTGGGAAGGAGGCTTTAGAGAGTTAAATTGAATTATAATTATGTTGTAATAATGGAAATATTGCGAATATGGGTCACTTAATGTATGGAATTTTGGTAAGTTGGGAGGTATTAATTAAATGGTTAATATAGTTGCTAAAATATGGTAAGTAATTGATATGGAAATGACTAAAGGGACTAGAGGTAAGGTCTGGTTTCGATGGGTGTGGTAATTAAGGTATGAATGTGAGGTTTCCAAATTACAATGGTAGGCTTAATTTAAGTGAAGGGAATTAGGCTTGGGAATTTATGTTATAGAAGCAGGTTGGTTATCTGAGATACTAGACTGAGTATCATTTTCAAAAGTTAGATTAAGTCATGAAAAAAAATGATGGAATACTTGGTGAATCATATGTTTTGAATTTATGAATTTGTGAATATGAGTTATAAGTAAGTGAATAATGTGTGGTGTGAGTGAGGACTTAGAATCAGGCCCTCATATGGGAGTGTGCATTATTGCCTTCAGAAGTAACCTGGAGTGAAGAGCAACCTATTTTTGGGTGTCAAAACCAATAGGAACACACTACTGGTATGGCGCCTGGCGACCTACGAGTGTCCGCCAGGCGATAGGATTAGTAGGGACATCCCTGCAACATTTGGCATCTAGCGATGAGGTATTAACCACCAGGCGATAGACCCTAAAATAGTGGGTCTGGAGGTAGTCTGGCGCTTGGCAACGGTGGTGTCCCGCCAAGCGGTCTGCGCAGGATTTCCGCTTGGCGGCGCTTAGGCAGCACCAAGCGGTAGCACTATACGTAGTGGGTTTCTTATTTCAATTTGTGTGTTATGATGTGAGACTTGGATCAGGAGGTGTTGTGACATGAGTGGGTAGGTTCATGGATGGTGATTAACACATGATGATATGGGCGGGGATGTTCATATCCTGATACTCTCGTTTGAGGATACGAGCGGGGAGGTTCGTATGTTCTGTGCTCACACTTAAGAGATACTGTAAGCGAGGAAGTTCGTAGCTAGTGGATCACGTGTGTTGGACTATCGGCGGGAAGATCCGTAGAGTTGGACTATGAGCGAGGAGGTTCGTAAAGGCAGGACCACGAGCGGGCAGGTTCGTGGGAGCATCGTATATTATGAGTCCATGGTCAATTATTTGTGTGACTTGTAGGTTGAAAAGCCTTGGGGAATTAAGGTCTTAGCTAAGAACTAAATAGAATAACATAATTGGGTGTATCTTTATTTATTAACTTATATGTTAATTATTTATGAGCTCACCCTTTTTGTTTGTGTTTAGCGATGTTGATGATGTTTATGCGTAGTGATGGAGAGAGGGCTAGCATAGGACTTTTGGATAGGATTTTTTTATTATGTTTTTTTATTCAGTAGGTTTATTGGAACCTATAATACATTTATGAAGTGGTTTTATTTAATTTTAAGCCTGTCGAATAATTTTTAAATTTTTCTATGTTTGGGAATAATAAAATTATGACGTTTGATTTTCAATTATTATTTATTTATTTTATTTAAGTAATTTTCAATAAGAACGTTACACCAGCACTCTCGGGGTTTCAAAACCCTAAGAGGTGAGAAACCTCTCTAAAGGGTGAGGTCTGAAAATAGGGAAAAATTCACTCTATTCATCAAAGCTAATGATACAAGAGATTGGCTTGCCTTTTATAGGGGAACAAAGGCAGCCGAGAAATATTAAACGGAAGAGAAAGCAAAGGATCCCATTTAACATAGTCCTAACGACGATAAGTGGAAAAGGTTGGCCAACAAACCCTAACATCTAAGGATGAAGAAGGGAAGAATGAAACCCTAACAAAGAATGGCGGTGGAGGTTTGGAGGTGAACCCTAGCTACACTACATCCAAGAGAAGGGATAGGTTTCTCATGAATCCTACTGGCTTGTGGGTCTTGCACTCACGTTTTAACTAAAATAAGCTAAGGTGATGCACACGCTGAAGGATATTGGGATGCTGGTTGCAGGCCCAATATGAATGCTGAAGGATTTGGTGTGCTGACATGTAGAGAAAGATGGATATATTGATGTTGCATGTATTGTTGGAAGATGGCTGCAACTCCACACCATAGTGACGTTGATGAAAGTAAGTTGGGCTGCGTGATAATGGGAAGCATCGGCCCCAAACATTTACAAAGAAATAATATTGAAAACAATGTGGGCCTAAAATACAACCCAAAGTAAATGCTAATTACACCACAAAAACACTATTCCTATAATATTTATTAATCTATTTAAAAATAAACAAATAAAGGTTGGCCTAAACCATGGCCTAAGATATGGACCCTTGGGACGGGATTCATCAAATAAAGTTTTAGAAACATTTGGAATCGTGTAAACCTTTTTCTTAAACCATGATAAGAAAGTTTTGTTATATTCCTTAAGTGTCCATTTTTCACTCATTTGTGGGTGTGCAAACTTGATTTCGTCAAGGTGTTGCAAAATGTAAGGAATCACTTTGACAACTTTGTTTAAGACGTACTGTAACATCCCGCCAGGATATTACTGATTTATAAATAAATAAATGAAATAAATAAAACCACGTGCTTTTAATATTACTTCATTTTCCCAAAACGGCGGGAAAATTTAGAAACTTTATTAAACCATCAAATAAAGTCTATGAATACCAAAACAACACGTCATAAAATTACCCATCAGGGTTTACAACTGTTTTCAAAGGCAATAAAGAAACATAAGCATTTACCCCACATCTAACCCCTCTCCGCGGCTAAGCGTCACCTGAGCCACCTGCATCAACAGAATCTGCTCCCGTGTACCGCGTACACGACCATCGCCACACACACGCAGATAGGGTGAGCTTAACAATTAAATCACATGAATAAAGTTACAGAAACATAAGCATATCCACACAAGATATCGTACATAACATAAACATATCACGTTACCCAGTTCCTTAATTCCTACCATCTGACCCCCAATCAGATTATTCGTGTTCTACAACGTCTAAGGATTTCTTCAAGGTGACTTGCTGCCATACCTATCGGCCACAACCGATAGAGCACGTGCGGGAAAACATGCTACGGATCATACACCGCAATGCCAGGTAGAGTTCCCATATACGAACATAGTCCGTATCGTCCCAAGACTACCAAACTCGTCAGCCAACAACTGAGGAGGGCAATCTATCCGGACCCGTCCGTACTGGCCACAACCAGCACACTCACACCGGCAACACTCGCCAACCCGAGCCACAACTCAAGGGTTCCTCGCGTTCATCCGCCATCCCGAGCCACAACTCTAGAGATGCTATTCCGAGCCACAACTCAAGGAATACCACGTGCTTAACCCCTATCCCGAGCCACAACTCCAGGAACACCAGCAACCTCACCCTTAAAGCATCATTAGACGCACCGTAGATCACAAATTCATAAACCAAAACTCAAGGCTGCAGCAGTATAAATCGCCTGGCGGGGGACACGTACCGCCAGGCGCTGCCAGCTTCCAGACCGCCTGGCGGGGGACACGTGCCGCCAGGCGCCAAGCGCCTCCAAAAGAATTTCAAAGTCTGCAACAACCGCCTGGCGGAAACGTTCACACCGCCAGGCGGACGCGACCCCATATCGCCTCTGTTCGTTCTCTATCACCTGGCGGGACCTCCCTCACCGCCAGGCGCCACCTGCATCATTCCCACTGTTGCCTCGATATCGCCTGGCGGCCTAACCGCCACCGCCAGGCGCTGTATCAGTTGCACCACTAGTTACTGTACTGTTCTGAATTACGTCACAGAAATTCATAACTAGACCACATTAGTCTCTCCACCAAGTTTAATAGTTATATTTTCAGTGTATCACGCCTCTACCACGCTCACATATGTTAACATTTTCAAATTTCCTACAAGATGCACTTCCCATTCCTATCAAGGTCCTCCTCTTTAAGGGTACTACGCTGCTTTGTGTTCCAAGACAGATCCCACTGAGTTCAATCTTACCTTCTCATACACATTCTCTACCTTCAGATTCCAGCTAATGTTACTCTACTTTAGTACATCACTCCTCGAGTGAATGTCTCCCTAACCAAATTTTCCACTCCCATCCATGTAACCTATCACCGTATGTTTTTGATAAAATAAACAGATTTATCTTATGTTAACCTTCCTCACTTATCAATTCACAATTCACTCATTACCATTACCAAATTCATCTCTAGCTTTCCACTCTTACCCACCCAAGACTTGTCAACAAATTCTGCCACCTCAACCCATCCCTCTAGCTGCTACAATTCTCATTTCCTATCCATAACCCTCCTAATTTCATTCACTCTTCAACTTGACTTCAATCTCCTCCCCACTTCCTCACTGTCTCGCGCAAACGCCCAAGAACAAAACTGCCACGAAGGCGCCAGGCGGCACATAGATTTCTGGGTAATTTTACAGCCCCTGCAAAAATGATTCTCATACCATATGGATGCCCCCTTTCCTTCCTAACCTCTCTAAGAACCTAATACAAGTGCCTTCAACCCACGCTTAGTCTAATTCCAACACAGTAGTTTTATTATAATAAACTTTGTCCAGTTTAGTGCTACCCATCCGCCAATTCCCAAACCCTACAACTCAATTTCACTGTTCCATCGGATTAACCTTTCATTACGATCAAAATCAATGGAAAACAATTTAGAACTTCCAGTAACCACTATCCCATTGTTTTTCCCCGATCAACTCAATCCAACAACACCCCAAATCACCAGAAATCGAGCCCAACAGACTCAATCGCCTGGCAGAAATTCATCACCGCCAGGCAGTTCATCAGCGAAACCCATAAAATGTAAAACTTCACGCAGCGCCTGGCGGCCGGGAGCGTGCCGCCAGGCGGTTCCTCGTCCAGGAACCCAGATCACATATAATTACATGCACCGCCTGGCGGCTATGAATAGCCCGCCAGGCGGTTTCTGGAAATTTTCCAGAAACACAAAGATTCAACCAGAAACGAACAATAATCACAATTATACATATATCTATCAATTCAAATGCACTTATAAAAATTCTAACGTATAAAAGCTCCCCTAACCTGGAATCCCTTCGCTTAAATTGAATTGTTTGAGATACTCCAATGATCACTATGTCTCCCCCTTCTTGATGTGGTCACTCAAACCTCACCGGAACCTCACTCAAACCTCACCAATCTCTCTGATTTTCGTGCTCTAATTCAGGTCGCTATTCCAGCTTGCCAAAACCTTCCCTATGGCCACTTTTTACCCTTTTAAACTTGGCTTTTAGTAGAGTTTAATTACCCAAAACGAAATTTACCTAATGGTACTGTTAACTACCATTTAATTGACCTTTATGATCTGTTTTTCAGCTACCCAAGGCTGCCTCTCAATTATCTAGGGTTTTTCCCAACCTTTCATATTCAATTCAAAGCCAAAATGCCAAAAATAATGTTTTTAGTTTGGTTCTCCAAGGTTTGAACCCATAACCATTCAATCACAAAGTAATTAGACCACAAATTCAACCAAGTCATGTTTCATGCTTAACAAATCCAATTCAGACATCATATCATACCAGAACATAATTACATAGATTTAAATAATAAAACAATAACACAAAAGTTAGCATACATAGGACTCGAACCCAAGTCCTCTCACACAATTTAAGTACTCTCAACCACTTTAGCTAGTACTTTTCCACGTCATACCAACCATAATTTAATGTTATAATTATTTCCCCTCTCGTATTTATTAATTAATTAATTAAATTCTACGGGTCTTACACGTACAAATGGGCTTGATCAACTTATTTTCTACTAACACTTTCAATCTTCACTCCTTTAACACCCTTAGCTTCATATTTACCTCCATGTTTGCCTTTAGTTATGTAGGGTTATCTTGTTCCTTTTTATGATTAATGAATATGGTGTGAGTTGATTAAGAAAGCTAAGTGAAATCCTCACTGAACATTAAGATAGATGTTATCTAGATGTGAAGGTTCCTTTCACAAAGCTCAAGAGAAGAATGAGATGGATTGATTCAAGGCAAAATAAGAATGGAAGCGCATGAAATGGTAAAAACCGAGACACACACAAAGGGAGAAGAAGGCATAAAATGGAAAGGAATGGAATGGTAAAAATGTGATAAGCACGCCACTACAAGACTAGGCTAGAAGCCATGACAACCTTAAAGATGAGTGAATATGTGCTGCCACTTGCTATGCAAGATAAGGCTTAAAATTATTCACTTCCTAGGGAGGAAACTCTCACAAATGGTTGATACACAAAGGTGTTTAATTTCTCTAAAATGTTCAACCTCTTTTACTAGTGTTAGAAGATCCTTTATATAGAAGTGTTTAGGGGTCTCTAAGCAAAAGAACGAAGTTGTAAAAGGGATAACAATGCAAATAACAAAACTTAGAGTCTAGAAAGTAGGCCAATAAAGGGTCACAAGGGCACATTCTAGAAGCCTTCTTGGCCAAGGCAAGGTAGATGCTCCTTCTAGATGTTTTAAGACTCCTTGGTGGTCGAGGCATGTGGTCATCATTTCTAGATGTTTCTAGAAAGCTATGCTCTTTTTCTCTCCCCCACATGTGCTCTCCAAAAGCCATCTAAATGTGCCACTTGTCTTCTCTTGCATCACCTCCTAAACAACCTACAAAACAAGTAAAAAGGGATTAACATGTTGGCTTAGGTTAAAACTAATCTTTGAGTCAACAAGTAAACCTAAGGTCAAGGTCAACAAGTCAACTTAAAATAGTTAACTAAGCCAACTTCATGGAATTCAAACTAAGGAAAATAAAAGAAAAGGAAGGGATCAAGGAACTCCCTTTCTTCTAAGCATGTGCCATGGGCCATCATCCTTAGTAGGAATCAAGCCTTCATCACTTCAACACTTGGCATATAACATTGCACACAAATAGAAAGTTTATTGATAATATGAATTGTACACATTGATGCCTTCTTCCCACAATAATTTCAAATCACCAATCAATAATGTCAATACTCAATTTCATCCAGGTGAATAAATTTTTATTTTTGAAAAAAAATATATGAAAAAAACAAATGTTTTTTAATTAACGGTAAATAAAAAAAGGTGAAATAAAATTTTCTTCAAAGATTTTCAAAATTTTAGCAAAAAGAGAAAAAAAGAAAAGAAAAGTTGAAAAAAAGGAAAAAAAAAGAAAGAAGAGCCCAATTTGTTTTTATTATTGCACTCCTTCTCATGAGCCCAACAATCTAACGTATTTTCTACCTTTGTCTCTGCTAGAGAAATTTATGATTATAATAATTAGAAGCAATCTCTCTTATAATGATAGAATCAATATTATTGATGATGATGATTGATAATGTGCTCTGATTTGTTGCGATTTGATTCCCATAATGTGTTGCTATCATGATCAATTCCTTCCTTATATTGTTTATTACAATTAAGGCTGAGATTGCATTGATATTGCAAGGTGTGAGTATAAATATGCACTCTGTCATATGAAAAAGGATCAAAAAGAAAAGAAAATATTCTCTACACTTCCTCTTTCTTTCTCAATACCACTTATACAGTCACACCTTCTTTCTATCTCTTTTGGGGGGAAGAGCAAAATTCTTATTAAAGGAGGTAGGAAAAATAAGAAGAAGAGAGAGAAGGTAGTTATAATGTAGGGAACAAAAGAAGGAGATTGATAAAGACAAGGAGGAACTGGAAAGTTTAAAAGGTATGTTAATGCCAAATTTTTTCATTTATTCATTCCCAAAATTTCACTATATTTTGTTTTAATATTATATGTTTTTTTTCTACACCACCTTTTTTTATCTTATTCTAAAAATCATAACAAAAAATAGTTTTCCTCATTTCTTTAGTGTTTGTCCAAATATAATTTTCAAAATTCTTTTTTTTTAGAAAATATAAAAAAAATATAAAAAATAAAATAAAAAATGTTTACTTTTTGGTGTTTGTCCAACCGCTTGCGTCACATGACACTCATCTCCCAATAATAAAAAATAAAAAAATATATAAAAATATAAAAAAAAGAAGTCAAATCAACTATTTTCTAAAAAGATTCATAAAGAACTGTGTAACCCTAATTCTCCATTGTGACTCAAGATATGTAGGAGCGAGGATTAATCCTCGTCAGGCACAAAAAACTAAAAAAATATTTTTGTTTCTTTTGTACATTCTTTTATTACTATTTTTGGGTAAAATTAAATATTTTGAAAACCATATCACTTTGCATGTTTAATTGATGGTATCGTCTTAGGACGAACGTTGTGGGGTGCTAATACCTTCCCCACGCGTAATCGACTCCCGAATAGGGATGGCAACGGGGCGGGGCGGGGACGGGTTTCACTATCCCATACCCATCCCCGCATAAAAAATTCATCCCCATCCCCATACCCAAACCCAACGGGTATCAAACTTTTTTCCCATCCCCATCCCCACCGGGTAACGGGTATAATCTCGTACCCATACCCGTACCCGTGTTCTAACTACTTCAATATTAATTTTTATAAATGAAAAAAAATTACGGTAAAGAAAACATAATATTATGAAATATTCAATATTAGGAGGATTTTCTTCGATGCCAAATACCTTAAAATAAATTATAATTGTTTACATTTTATATTAGAATACCAAATAAAATTTCATGTGAACCAAAACATTTATTAAATTTGCAAACTACAACATTGATGAACTTAGTTGATAAAATTAAAAAATATTTCAAAAAAATATAAAAGGAAAACAAATATTCAAATTAAAATATATTTTAAATGTTTGTTTACTTCAATTTTTTAAATTCTAATGAATCTCTTTTTTATACACTAATAAAAGTTATAATATATCACTTGATCAAAATGACACAAAGAACAAATAATAAACATAATAATAAAAGGAAAACAAATATTCAAATTAAAATATATTTTAAATGTTTGTTTACTTCAATTTTTTAAATTATAATGAATCTCTTTTTTATACACTAATAAAAGTTATAATACATCACTTGATCAAAATGACACAAAGAACAAATAATAAACATAATAATAAAATTTTGACATAGATTTTGTATCTTTTGAACTTCAATATATGTTGGATAGTGACAAAAAAATATTCATAGCAATTACATTAAATTTTTATATTGTAGTAAATAAAAGTTATTTATACAATTAAAGTGAAAAAAATTACAGTATGATTAATAGTGAGTTATAAAATAACAAATAATTAGATAGAATATATCGAAATATTATTCTACATGATGAAAATAAACAATAAATAAAAATATTAAAAAACTAACAAATGTGTGTTTTAGAAATAATTTGAAAGACTATCGAAAGAAATTGCATAAAGGAAATCAAATGTATAATTAAGGTATGATAAAATGAAAAATACCTTAGAGAACTAATTATTAAATTATGTTTGAAGTGGTTAAAATTAAATAGAAATATCATTAGTGACAAAAAAATTTGTCATTAAATTACAAATAAATTAGTAATTAAATTGGTCACTAAATCAAGTTCCGATTCGATCATTGAATCGGTCACTAATTTAGTCATTGATTCAGACAATAAATCAACTACTACCACCAATGACGAAAAATAGTGACTGATATGGGTTACTGACTAAATCAGTCACCATTTCATGTTTTTCTTGTAGTGAATTATCATATACTATTCCTAAATATCATTATATATATATATATATATATATATATATATATAAAATTTTAACCACTTCAAACAGAATTTAAAGTGAAAAAATTACATTATGATTAATAATGAGTTATAAAATAAAAAATAATTAGATAGAATATATCGAAATATTATTCTAAATGATGAAAATAAAAACAATAAATAAAAATATTAAAAAACTAACAAATGTGTGTTTTAGAAATAATTTGAGAGACTATAAAAAAATCACACAAAGGAAATCAAATGTATAACTAAGGTATGATAAGACAAAAAATATCTTAGAGAATTAAGAAAACTTTTCAAATATCAACATATATACTTAATGGTTGAAAAATAACGAAAATTATTTTAATGAAACAAAAGAGTTCTTCAAATTAAACAAAAATTAATAATAATAATAATAAGTAAAGAATTTTTTTTATATTATCTTAAATTGAGAGTATAAACATTCTCATGTGAAAGGAAAATTTATAATAAATAAAAATATTAAAAAATAATATAAATATTCAAATGTGAGGCATAATTTTTTTTTTAATTAACATACATCATTTTAACATAATTACATAAAGGTTATGATAAGATAAAAAATATATTGGAGATGAGAATGAGTTTCATGACAAATGAAATAATTAAAAGAAAAAAAAAATAGAAAAAAAAAATATATATATATATATATATATATTTTTTTTTTAAACGAGAATGGAGATATGGCGGGGACGGGTATTATGGCGGGTATATGTACATCCCCATACCCATCCCCATACCCAACTGAAAAAGTCGGGGATTCCCCATACCCATACCCATACCCAGTCAATGCGGGGATTCCCCATCAAAACGGGGACGGGTTCGGGCAATACCCACGGGGACGGGTTTATTTGCCATCTCTACTCCCGAACCCAAAATTTGGTTTTTTGCAGACCTTGTCTTACTTTTTTTGTTTTTTTCGTAGTTTTCCAGAATAAACTATGGTGGCGACTCCAAACTTTATTTTTTTTTCAAATTTTATTTTTGGTTCGTCGTCCCGTTGCGATTTCGGTTTCGACAAACGACTTTTGGTACACATCAATGTCATTTCTAGTTTGTTTAGGACCCGATATCATCATAGACAACATAAAATATTTTCTCTTCATGCACAACAAAGGAGGTAGATTGTAAATCATCAACAAAACAGGCCACGAACTATGTTTGCTACTTAAGTTTCTTAGCTTTGCACCAAATTTTGGAAATGTTTCATCAACCTTCTTCCATTGTGGAGAATTAACTGGTATTGAAGAAGATTATCACACTTTCTTCCATTAACGTGCCAAGGTTTTTCACATATTCTTTAATGGAAAACAATCGTTTGAACCCAAATATTATAAGCAAGTACCACACCATCATAGCAGGTGAACCATCTTTGTCTTCATCACCATTATTTTCATCAATTTTCTTTTTAAATCGCGATAAATCACATGTTAGACATGCCTTTAGTGAAGCAACCTCGTCTCTGTACAATACACAATCATTGGGGCATGCATGTATATTTTGATATTCCAAACCCATTGGACATAAAATTTTCTTTCACCTCATAATTACGGATAAGTAACATGTTATTTTCTATAAGCATTTCCTTACACAACTCCAATAATTTTATGAAACTTTTATCAGTCCATCCATTCCTTGCTTCTAAACTGAGCAATTTCAAAGTTGTTGATAGTCGTGTAAAGTTAGTGTATCTTGGGTACAACTCATCCTTTGAATTAGATTAAGAGAATCATATAAATGAGCTCTTCCAATATGTTCTTCACCAACATCACGTACCATGTCTTCTAAATGATCACTCATCCATTTGTTTACATCATATGTTCCTCGTGACAACGTGGCTTGTCTAATACTTCTTTATGCCAAGTCCAAACTGTATAACTCTTCACTATACTAGAGATGAATAATTGATCACGCATTGTGTCCAAGTCCTAACGTATTTGATTAAGACAACGAACACAAGGATAAAAATATGTTCGGTTAACAAAGATTGCGTGTTCTTTAGCATATTGCAAAAACTTAGAAACCCGTTTTTCATATTCTTCATCGATGTGACGCTTATTCATCCAACTTCGATGCATATTAAGTTCGTAAAAAACTCCACAAATATCAAATTTTTAACCCTCAAAAGGTAAGGCCCTACCCATTCGAAAAAAATATTTTTCATAATTTTCTAACATGTATACAAAGAAGTCAAACATCATAAAATTGTCAAAATTTCAACAACATTTTGCATTGGTCTCTAAATTACATAAAATGAAAGTGATCACTCATGATCACAATCAAGTATGCATCTAGAGAACAACACAAAATTGTCTCATTTGAATTTTTATCAAATTTATTCATAAACCTCAATGTACACGTTATAACCAATTATGAAAAATAATATTTTCAAACTATTTGATCGGAAAATTTTAATCATTTGTACCAAATCTCAAACGATAACTAATGTTCGCTCAATGCTTAACTAAAATTATAATAAATCTTAATTAAACTAAAATTAATCAAACATAATCAATATTTCTTATCTAAATATTCATTTTAAAACTCACAAAAAACTAAATTTGATACTAAAAATATTCTTCAAATTTAAATGAAACAAATATGTCAATAAAATCAAGAAAAAAGTGGTAAGAAAAACTTCTTCGAACAAAGTTCCTAAAATCCCTAAAATTTATTGGCCAAGATAAATAAAATAAGGGAAAACATAACCAAAATCACATATAAATCGAGCCATACCAAACTCCAATGAAGATAAAAAAAACCTATTCAACATTTGGTGCATATCCAAACCTCAAACTAAGCACCTCAAGCCTCGTCGCCAATAATAGGGAACAAAGGATTCTCGCGTTGCTTAAAGGGGTTTGAAACACACTTCCTGCATGAAAAAAAATGGTGAAAACGAAAAAGAATCACGTAAAAGGCAGCCAAATAGCATGCATTTGTGTTAAATGAACCACAACTTAACTTAGGTGGTGATCGTGCAAGTTACTGCAATAGCTAGGAAGACTTAGAAGAGAAAGTGCGAAGAAACATATAAATAACTTTCGACATAATATATTTAAAAATAAAAAATTAGTTGAATATATATATATATATATATATATATATATATATATATATATTCTTTCGATTATTCATATACTTTTACAAATATTCACATATCTACCCACTTATATTTACTTTCATAAATTAAAAACCAATAAAAAACAATTAAAAATGATAATAATATAAACATTTTAGCATGTCCTTTTTCATATGTTTTCATAATTAAATTTAAATTTATATGAAAAAAAATTAGAGAAAAAGAATCTATACTTTTGAATAAATTTCTATAAAAAAATGTTTATTTGACAATATTTTATTTTAAAAACAATATTTCTCAATTCCATATAATTTTTCCTGTTCAGGTAGCACATAACATTTTCCCGCAACCAAACATTCCCCCTTATGTTTCAATTTCAATTTGTAGCTTTCAGTCGGCGCCACGCCAAAGAGCACACAAACCTCTTTGCCGGTTCGTTGCGTCTTTTCAAACTCTGCGCTCGCTCGACGCTAAGCATTCAAAACAATCTGCGACGTCGTATCGTATGCGTGATACGAAGAACCTACACTTCTCGTTCCTCGCGCCATTCCATTTTCTTCCATGGCTTCTCCTACGCATCGCACGCGCCTCGATCAGGTCCTTCTCTATCTCTTTCTCCAGCCCTAGACGACGCTGTTCTCTTCCGCATTATCCTCGCACGCCCCAACAAATTCGCATTGCTTCGCAAAATCAAAACAACAAAAACCAAATTAACAGTTTCTGAATCTCGCTGCTTAATTGTGGTATACGAATTGTGATTCTTTTTTGTTTTTCTCACTTGCGTCCGCTTGTTTGTGGATTTGCGCGTGCAGTTTTACGTGTCAAAGAAAAGGAAAGCTGCGACGCCGGTTTGTAAGGTTGGAAGATCCGAGAAAGGTGCCAGGCAAGGGGCTGACGCGTCTCCGAGTTCCAAAGGCACTTTGGACGGTTACTTGATTGCGTCGCAGGATGGTGACGGTGACAGTGCCACCGCCCCAAACACAGTTAAGAGAAATTTGGCATCAGAGATCGGTAGTTTTCATGCCAATGGACTTAATAAGCACACTGTTTTATCGGCTCAAGGGTTTGATGATTCTGAAACTAGTGGGGCGACTGAATTCGGGCAGGGTGCTGCGAATTTAGAGCTCAAACAGTTTGCAGCTGGCTTTTTGTCTTTGTATTGCAGGTAGTTTACTCTATCTGTTTGAAAAATGAATAAAGATTGGTGTACACATCAATGTAGTGGACACCCGTAGGGGTAAAGAAAGGGAAGAGAGAGAGGTGTAGGTATGATTGTTAATATGATGTGATAGGAAGAAGCTGATTGAAAGAAATGACAGGGGTTAATGAGATGCTTAAATAATAGTATTCTGTGTTTACTTATCTCCACTTATGAAAAATTGTACGTATCAATGAAATTTTCAATGAGGATTGGTGTTGAGATGTTTTCTTTCTCTTTTTGTATTGTTTTACTTGTGCGTGTATTTGACTGTTAGCATTTGAACCATGCTATTTGCAGTGAATTGCATCCAAGTGTGGATTTCCCTTCAGAGATGAAAGTGGATGATCACAAGAGTCATGGTACCGTGGCAGAGGGACATAGTTGCTTACCACAGAAGAGTAAGTGCACTGCCAGAGAGCCGGGTTTTGGTGTTGAAAATGTATCATTAAATGTCAAGATTGACGAAGACGTCAAGTCTGGTGTTGTTGGTAATAATACTATGGGATATGTTCCTATCTCTTGTTCGAAGGTTAAGCTCTAATCCTTAGCTGTTTGAATTTTTTTGTAGCTAGATTGGTATTTCAATTTATCTTATCTGTTTTGATGCTTTGGCTTCTGAGTGACAGGTTTCTGATTGTGGTGACACTGCTGCCTTTGAGACAGGCTTTAGAAAGTGTAGTAATACACCTAAAATGTCTAGGAATATGGCTGAATGCTATACACCGGGGTCTTTGATTGTTAAAGCTAGGGTTAAGGAGACTCCAAAGTCAGTACGTGGAAGCTCATCATTTTCACCTGGAGAGGCATTTTGGAATGAGGCAATTTTACTCGCTGACAGTTTGTGTGTTCCCATGGGTAATGATCCTTCTAAGGCTATGTGGGAAAGTAATGTGGTGGAAGATGGACCTGAGATGAATAACTCGTGCAATTTACAAAATTATGATGGCAAGCCAAGGAAAATATTGGATCAAAGTAAAAGCAGAATCTGGAATATGGAAGCAGGCACTTCTTTCGGGTTAGTGGGGATGCACCCAAAAGATTCTGGGAAAGAAGCATCCAGCCTTCCTGTAAAACATTTTGATTTTTCGTTTGAGGACAACAGTTTAGAAGAAAATACCATGCAAAATGGCCATGTTGGTGATCAGAGCAATGATACTTACATGGCTGGTAAACAGTATGGATCAGGTCCTACCACTAGTCATACTTATGAAGAGAAGAATGAAGTACAAGAGAAGACTTTAGTAAATAAATTAGGAAAAAGAAATTGTCATGGTAATGTTAGTATGACATCTAATTCACCCCACAATGAGGTCAGGACACCAATTAGTGCACATGAAACTGATGAAGCCAATACGCCTTCAACTAGTGTATCATTTAATGATCATTTTGACCTAAATAGCTGGCTTCCTCCTGAAATATGCAACATATATAGGAAGAAAGGAATATCGAACCTTTACAATTGGCAGGTACAAGATTGTTTCTTAAGTCATCAACTTGTTATATTGATTTACTATGTTGTATCTATATAATTGAATGCTTATATTTGCCGCTACTTTTTCTTTTCCTGCTAGTCTTTATCTTAATTTCTTCTTTTGAAAAGTTGTGGCTGTGGTTGAGGTGGTCCTGAATTTGATTATATCCTTTTTTGGTCTGGAATTCTTCTAATTGCTCCTTAGCGACAAAGTATTGAAAGCAAACATAAGAGAAAACAAGCTTTCTATTTAGTATTTTTAGATCTGTAAAAGTTATGAGCTTTTGTTCTGAGTAGTTTTATATATGCTATACAAGCACATCTAACTGAACGGATCAGTTATAACTTATAACAACTTGACAGTGACAGCTGTGACAAACTACTAACAGAAATCAAAATATTATGAGGGCTGTAACTAGCTAACTGTAATAAAAGAAGTTATATACTGACGTTAATTGACTGTCTTATAAAAGGAGTTCTACACGCAGTATAATACTAGTGATAGCTGAGAAGGTTATTTAAAATGCTTGTTTTTTTTTTTTTTTTTTCAAAATCTTAAAGTTTCTGGTATTCTTAAGTTTGAGCAGGTTATTTTGTTTTTATTTTTATTTTTTAGGTTGATTGCCTTCGAGTGGATGGTGTCCTACAGAGAAGAAATCTTGTATATTGTGCTTCTACAAGGTATTCTCTCACGTAATAGTAATTAATTTAAACCTTTTGTTATACTTTTGTCCTATTAATTTATTTAAAATTAAAAGAGTTACGTAGGGTGGAATGTAAATTTGGGGGGTGAGTGGTGGTTTTAGGGCTGTCTGTTCGAACTAGGTGGGCCTTTGCATGATAGATTTCACTTTCCCCAACTAGGGTTTCATTTACAGTGAATGATGGAGTTACAATTTTGGTAATGAGCATTAACATATTGCTGTACAACTTCATTATAATATTTTATTTCATATTTATTTTGTTGTACTGAACCTCTAATTTTATTGCATCAATACATGGTTTTATGAATTTTCTTCTTAATATTGATTGCTGAATTCTTTATTTCATTTTAATTCTGCTACCTGTTGTCCCTTTTGTTTTCAGTTCATGTGATTCTTCCGCCTATGTTTTTTATTTTTATTTTTTATTTTTTTTTTATTTCCTTTGTTATTTTATGTTTTCCCTCTGTTTTGTGCTTCCCCTCTGTCTTTTATTTGAGGAGGACATGTGTTTTTCTTGTTGCCGCAGTGCTGGTAAAAGTTTTGTTGCTGAAATTTTAATGCTGCGGAGGGTGATAACAACTGGAAAAATGGCGCTACTTGTTCTTCCATATGTATCAATTTGTGCAGAAAAGGTTCTCTTCTGGCTTGCTAATGTGTCAAAATTTAAAATTACATTTTTTTGCTATGGTGTTGTGGGTTTAATTTGTGGGATTTGGCTTAAAATATTTCTAAATTTTGAGTGTTTTGTTTTGTCATTTGGATTCATATAGGCAGAACACCTCGAACGTCTCCTAGAGCCACTTGGTAAACATGTTCGTAGTTATTATGGAAACCAAGGTGGTGGAACACTTCCTAAAGATACTTCTGTAGCTGTCTGCACAATAGAGAAGGCGAACTCTCTAATTAATAAATTGTTGGAAGAGGGTCGTCTGTCAGAAATGGGAATTATAGTAATTGATGAACTTCACATGGTATCATCAATTATTACTCTTTAGTTATTTCTCATGAGCTGCTTTCACATGTATTTTTCTATTGGACTATCATGAAAGCTAAACAGGAAATGGTACACTTGGATGGTTCTCATGGTTTATTATTCTCTTCATCTGTTAACAGGTTGGTGATCCCAGAAGAGGTTATCTTCTAGAACTTATGTTGACAAAGCTTCGTTATGCAGCAGGGGAAGGTATTCCAAAGTCAAGCGATGGAGAAAGTTCAGGTGGAAGCAGTGACAAGGCTGATCCTGCACAGGGTCTGCAAATTGTAGGAATGAGTGCAACAATGCCAAATGTTGCAGCAGTTGCTGACTGGCTTCAAGTAAGCATAATTACAAGGATCCTCTCTTATGTACACAGCTGTTATGGGGAATCCTCTTTCTCTTGCTCAACTGTCATGTTTTGTTGTCATTTTTGGTAGTGTAATTACTGAAATCAGTTGAAACTTGAACAGTATAACTATACATGAATTCGAATTTATCCCTTGAAAACATAATTCCACTTAACTTTGTTTTGTTATCAACATGTTGCATGTTTAGTACTCTGAACATCATCTGTTTGAAAGAAAGAAACAGAAAATTCAATAGAACACTGACTGGAAATAGAGGAAAATCAGATTTTGCAAATATAATTGAACCATCGATATGTAATATTTACTAGAAAACCAATTGTTTTTGGTCTAGCTCCATAGGGAGGCAATCTTGTTTGAGTTAGAAACACCCTCAGAGGCTAGCACACTCTTGTGTTTTGTCATATACACTAGACTTGAGCTTGAGACCTTATTTGAGAGAAATGAAGTATGTAGCACCTAAATCAACCACCCACTGGTTATGTCATATAGTGGGATGACTTTAGACATTTATTTAGGATTATAGATTATGGATAAAATTTAAGAAGATATAGGAAAGTGATAAACTCAGAAATCACATAATGATCAATCCTGAATAGTAGTCTCCTGGATCGTAGTCTAGTCTGGAAACACTAGTGGGATAGCAAATAGCAGGATGACCATTATTTCAAATATATTATTATAAGGGTTAAATATCGCGAAATTGGAATTCATCTATGTCTAAAATTTAGATACATTTTGGTTCCTAAACTTTAAAAATGAATGAATATAGTTTTTTTAATCCAATTATGTTAAACTTTTTTTAATGTGTTAAACACATTTCAGGTTGGTGTTTGAGTTGTTTAAAATGTTTGACACATTTTGGCTCAAATGCTAGTCTGTAATGCCGTTTAACAAGTCCAAAAAAATTAATTTCATTAGATTAAAATGATATATATTCATTCATTTTTAAAATTTAAGGACCAAAATGTATCAAAGTTTGAAATAGGGACGAATTTCAATTTCGCGTCCAAGTTGGGACTAAGACCACATTTAATCCTTATTATTATAATATAAAGTAAATGAATAGTCAAAAATACAAACTAATAAGGCCAAAATTAAAGAAATCATAATAAATAAGTCATACCCTACAACAATTACCATCAATCTAGGAGAAATAAGATTATGAGAATGAAGTCTAAATGAAAGATAGTGGTCAAATTCGTAGAAAAAAAGGAAAACTACAAATAAAAATTTGGAATTTGTGACTGAATCATGGATGGAAGAGAAATAGACCTTTGATAAGTGAAGGACAAAGAAAGAACAAAACGCAAAAACAAAAGAGAGAATAGATGTGTAAAGTGTGAAGGAAGTGAAAAGAACAGAAAGCACATGCACTAAAGACAATTGCAAGGCACTAGGTCCAAATAGAGATTGAGCTTTGATGAGTGAACAAAGACCCAAGGAAGAACAAAGAACTACTTGCAATGGGGTTGGCTGGGGAAACAGATGGTGGCTAGCAGATAGTTGATCATTAGGTCAGATTACAAATTGCAAACAAGTGTAGTATTTTTTGCTTGAATGATTGAGGAAAGAAGGGTTTCAAACCCTACAATAATTTTGAAGCCAAAAGTGTATTATAAATTGAGACAGTCCATATACAATTTAAAGGAAAAGCACAAAGTTTAGGGAAAAAGTTACCATTGTTTGAAGTGCAAGGTCGTGGCTCAAAGGTGATGCGAATCAAACAATGTGGATAGCAACTTGGTTATCATATCTTCATTTGTTGAGTCTCACAAAAATATAATTCTTAGAGGAACTATTTTACCCATATAAGCTCACAAGTGAGAGATGGTATTGCCGTATACTCAGTTTAGTTGTTGATCAAACAATTACATTTTGTTTCTTGCTTTTCCATGCATAATATTTTCTCTAATGAAAATACGATATCTTGTAGTAGAGCATCTGTTCATAGGAGAACCTGCCTAATCAATTTCACAATATCCAGAGATTTGGGTGTTCCCTTTATCTTCATAAAGTAGACCTTGTGTTGGAGCCTTTTCAAAACACATTAGATCTGAATGACAACATTCAGGCTGTGTTCTTTTGAGAGGAAGGATTAGAGGGAGAGGGAGAGGGAGAGAAAGAGATCGAAATGATTAGAGGGTGAAATTGGTGTTGTTTCTTTTAAGTGATTCAGAGGTGATTCTAGAGTGGATTAGAGAGTGAAGTTTGTGAAAGTTTGTAACTGAATTAACTGATGTGATATATTAAAAAAAACTTTTAATAGAAAAAAAGAACACGCTAAATCATCTCCTAATCATCTCTTCCCATTCCTTGTGAATAGTACATCCACCCAAAAGAACACAGCTTCAATGATTGATATGAGGATTCTGCATAAACTGATTCACAACACAAACTGCAAAAGACGAAGCTAGTCTAGTACAGTTCAACTGTTGAACTTGTTTTGGTGGTATTTTACTTCCATCTTCTAAGTGATCATGAAAACATTGGCGAGAGATTCAAAGTTCAACCAAAGCAAACCAAGATAGGTAATTTTTTTTATTTAATTTCTCATAAGATATAGAGGCTAAAATTCAAAGGAATTACTGTTAACACTCCCAAAATGTTCGATGAGAACTAAAATCACGTCAAGCTAGTCAAAATCATGTCTTAAAACATGTCATTACTGGGGCCTAAGATTGTAGCATGTCTGGTTTCCCTTCTCTTATTGGTGGTGATATCTTTGATTTCCTGAAACCACCCATGGCATTCTAAAATCGGGGTCCAAGATCACCCGCTAAAACAGGAAATACAAAGTTCATTGGGGTAAACAAAATTTTGGATGCTTGGTAATGGAAGATCGGCTGATTTTCTTTTTATTAACTTAGACTTTTATATTCAAATTGATGACTATTGATCGCTGCATACTTGACCATATTATTTGTATAAATCCTAGTTTTTCTGATGTTATGCTATACATTTGTCTCAAATTTTCATCAAGGCAGCACTATACCAGACAGAGTTCCGGCCCGTTCCACTGGAAGAATATGTAAAAGTTGGTAACTCCATTTACAGCAAAAATATGGAACTTTCTAGAACAATCTCAAAAGTGGCTGACCTTGGAGGTAAAGATCCAGATCATGTTGTTGAACTATGTAATGAGGTAGGTGGTCTAGAGTCTTAGCTGCAATGTCTATACCTTGTAATACTGAAAACTTTATAGTTATGAACAATTAAATATTCTTTTCAGGTTGTTCAAGAGGGACAATCAGTGTTAATATTTTGCTCTAGCCGGAAGGGTTGTGAATCAACTGCAAGGCACATTGCAAAGTTCCTGAAAAGATTTACCGTTGATGTTAATGATTGTGAGTTTGCTGATATTACTTCTGCTATTAATGCCCTGAGAAAGTGTCCTGGTGGGTTGGACCCCATATTGGAGGAAACTCTTCCTTCTGGTGTTGCATTTCATCATGCTGGCCTTACGGTAACCTTCCATTCTTTTTTTTTCCTTTAGCTTCATGGCTTCCACTGTCACTTTATTACTAAATTCTCACATCGATTACGAATAAGGTCAAATTATAATATATAAGTGAGGTGTAAACCTTATGTTATGAGTTAGTTTTGTGAGATTGTTAGACTTAAATTCGACTAGCTTAATAATTAACACCTCCTTTTTGATTCTATTTATGTAGATGATGAACATGTTATGTTTATGTAACCTGTTATTTTTTGCTGTTGCATAGGTTGAGGAGAGAGAGATTGTTGAAACTTGTTATCGGAAGGGTCTTATACGTGTTTTAACTGCCACATCAACCTTAGCTGCTGGGGTAAATCTGCCAGCTAGGAGAGTGATTTTCCGCCAACCTAGAATTGGTTGTGATTTTCTAGATGGGACGAGGTACAAACAGATGGCTGGTCGTGCTGGTCGAACTGGAATTGATACAAAAGGAGAAAGTGTATGGCTTTTTTTATTATGCTTTCAACTATAACATAGTAATGTCAATGTGGCATTTTCATGATGTTAAGCTGATGTCAATGCTACACTTTATTTTTTGTCAATTTTTGTTTTGAATTTTCTTTTGGTTACTCAACATATGTTTCTTTTTTCTCTTTACCTACCTTTCCTTGTTATTTGGTGTCATACTTTATTTTGGTGGGTTCTAATTAATTAGTTCTGAGTTGATTCAGTTTGTTACTTGTACAGATACTTATCTGTAAACCAGAAGAAGTGAAAAAAGTTACAGCACTTCTTAATAAAAGCTGTCCTCCTTTACATTCGTGTTTGTCAGAAGACATGAATGGAATGACACATGCAATCTTAGAAGTAGTGGCTGGAGGAATTGTTCAAACCGCTAGCGATATTAACCGTTATGTTAGATGTACACTTTTGAATTCTACAAAATCATTTCAAGATGTAGTAAAATCTGCACAAGAATCTCTTCGATGGTTGTGCCAAAGAAAATTTCTTGAATGGAATGAAGACACTAAACTCTATAATACCACACCTCTTGGACGAGCATCTTTCGGAAGTTCTCTTTGTCCAGAAGAATCACTTGTAAGTGTTCCTCTAATTTTATTTAGTGCCATTGCTCTTTTTCCCATTGATCCATTTTGGGTTTATTATAGTGAAGCTTTTCTTGTTTGTTTTGTTAGAAATATTAGACATGTGAGTGTGATGATTGGATACATGACATGTTAATTGCTTGTACATGATGTGTTTGAGACCCAAAATATAGAAGACGAATAAATAGGGAAAATGAGATGATATGTGTATTATTTCCAAAATAAATAAAAAAATATAAAAGGTGATGATTCCTATTACTGTACATCAAGTACTTCAAGAGAGGTTAGCACCTCCTGGCCATAATAGAATTTCACAGTATCTTGTAATCTTGCTCCTCACTACCATCACTCCTTAACTAATTCTGTTACACCCTTTTCTACCTCACTACCATGTCTGTTCACACCCTTTTTTCTCTCATACACTCCAAATCTTGGGTCTACTTTCAATATCTAAGCCCTCTTTCCCAGTCCTAACAATTGTTGCTTCAATTGTTGGAGAGCTTTATTTATGTCCATCAACTCCTTTTTTACTGCTTTAACTCTCACTTCTCAAGGCAAAAATAAAATTTCTTTAGGAGGTTTTCTGCCACAGACAATCTCAAAAGGAAGCAGGAAAATTGATGTTTTCACATCAATATTGCTATCACCCTCCCTCAAACTGTAGGTGAGAGACTTTTACAAACAAAATCCTTTACATTGAGTTTGTGTCCAAGATGTTCTTTGGCTTGGTGAGAGCATCAGCCCACTGATCTAAGCTAAGAATATGATAAACTTCAAGTTGTTTTGATAACACTTGATCACAAACACAATAGACATCAATCTCCATATGTTTCATTCTAGAGTGAAAAACTGGATTTTGTGCTATGGCAACAGTGCTTTGATTGTCATAGAGCATGATAGGAGTAGTGGAAGAAATAGAAAGTTCTTTTAGAAAAGCTTGAATCCAAAGAATGTCTGCCGAAGATTTTTTATTTCATTTTTTATTATGTAATCATTTCCTTTTAGATAACAGGTTAAAACTTAAAACTTATAGACACGTGTTCCTGTGCAATTATCACCGATTCATTTTTCTCATTTTTAGGATGATATTTGCATTCCTGTTTATTTTTGTTTCTGATTTTATTTTTTGTGAAGATGATGGTAGGATCATTTGCTTGTTAAACTAGGTTAGAACCAATATATATACCAATGTGTAATTCCTTTTGTACAATTATCCTAAAAGGACGATGTTCAGTTTTCCTGTATAATTTTGTCTATTGGTAACTTGAGGTAGTATAGTCATGCTGTTATTGGCATTAACCTATACTTTCTTGATTTCTCAGATTGTGTTAGCGGATCTCTCAAGGGCAAGGGAAGGATTTGTCCTTGCGTCTGACCTGCATTTAGTTTACTTAGTGACACCAATCAATGTTGATGTTGAGCCAGACTGGGAATTGTTCTATGAGCATTTTGTGAGATTGTCTCCTCTTGACCAGGTTGGTTTTCATTAAGAAGAATTTCCTTTCTGTGTTTTTTATTTTTATTTTATATTGGTGAAAGATGTTATTAGACTTGCTTGGAGTTCATCAAATGTTTACTATCACCTATCTCAGGCTGCATACGTAAGTCTTATTAGTATTTATATGCTTGCAGTCAGTTGGCAATCGAGTAGGTGTGACAGAACCATTCTTGATGCATATGGCGCATGGTGCACCACTACGCGCTCCAAACAAGTCAAGACATAATACAAGGTCATTACACAATCAGCAGAGAAACCAACTCGGGATTTCCAATGCAACAACCAACTATGATGATCAAACTCTTCGTATTTGTAGAAGATTCTATGTTTCACTCATTTTGTCACTTCTAGTTCAGGTGCTTTTCTCTATTGTGTGGACTCTAATATTTCTATTCTTAACTATTTTTCAAAATTAATATTATTAGTGAACAAAGGAGATAAATGCATAATATAAATGTACTAAGTTTCTAATTATCTGTCTGTTCAATCCCAACATATTCTCTTCAAGGGCCATTAAATCTGCCATGGCTGCTTTTCGATTTTTATAAAAAGTTGGATAGGTTTAGATGGCCCAACAAATGTGTAGCCAGCCCACAAGGAATTTGGGTTGGCCACCCTACCCCACTTTTCACACATTGGCTTGTGGCATTGGGTTGAACGACCATTTTTGCACATTTAACAGAACATGTACATTGCAATACCACAACTTGTCTCATATACTACTATAATTGCTAAGACACTCTAATCTATCAACAATGAAGGAAACTTGTTTAAAGTTCTTTGAATTTTGGTTTGGATCTAATTTAGTACTACAAAACTAGATTGCAAGGTGAGGTTTTGTTGGGATATAAGGAGATAGGAAGTTTATTAAGATATTTAATTTAAAATATAAATTGGTAAGTTAGTTAGTTAGATATAAACAGGGGAAGGAGGATAGGAGGGATTCTAATAGAAAGGAGAATAAAGAGTGGAGATGAACAGTCTACTACTGAAAGAAATGTACAAATTAAGTTAGTTGTTGGCTAGTTGTTTTGCTGTTTTGACCGCTGTTGGGGTAGTGGGCTAAGGCTTTCTAAAGGAAAGCCTTTTTATTCCGTTGTGGAGAGAGGGTTTGGAGGTTGGGAAAAAAGATAGTTTGAACAAGGTAAGCCTTATGGAAGAGGAGGTATTCTCTACTTTGTATGTGGGTGTTTGAGAGTTTTGTAAAAATTAATACATTAGTGGGAAACGACATTTCCAATTTACCTGAAGAGTTTTGAATATTGTAAAAGACAGTTTGCCTGACATGAAGGAGATTAAAAAGTTTCCTCGATGACAAGGTTGTTCCAGCTGGTTGAGATAATGATTGGAAGGAGAATAAGGATAGGACATACAAAGTCTACTATAGAAAGAAATGTAAAAATTAAGTTAGTTGTTGGTTAGTTGTTTGCCGTTTTGACAGCTGTTGGGGTTGTGGGCTAAGGCTTTCTAAATGAAAGCCCCTTTATTCTGTTGTGGAGAAGGTTTGGTGGTTAGGAAAAAAGGTAGTTTGAACAAGGTAAGCCTTGTGGAACAGAAGGTATTCTCTCCTTTGTATGTGGGTGTTTGCAACTTTTGTAAGAACTAATACAGCAGTGGGAAACTGCATTTCCAATTTTTCTGGTGTTTTGTCTTGTGAAGGGATCTAACAGATTCAAATTTGTCATTGTAAATTGAGCAATGGCTCTTTGAGAAAGGATAAATCCTTTGGGAAGGGGAGACGTTTAGAGGAGAGGTTTCTCTCCTAGTCATGTTGTTTTCATCCTATTAGTTAAAAATCATTCTTTTTCCTTTCAATTCTTGGTTCCTAATAAGTATGCACCCCGCCTTTTTAAGCCATATAACTAGTCAATGTGAATCTTAACCACCACCCATGATATTGCAATTAAGGCACCTCCAAGGGTGATTGCACGTAAGATGACTTTTCCAACACTCTCCCTCATGCCCATTACTCTAGCTTGGACTGGGACATATGTAGGTGACACAACCAGAGATCTTGGATATACTTTGATACCATATGAGAATTTGGTTTGGACTTAACTTACATAATTGGTTTGTAAAGTAAGGTTTGCATCCTACTTACATATATTCTATTGTAGCAATATTAGTCTATGTGCACCTAAATTGCTACATTTTGTAAATAGTAGATTATTAGGAGAAAAAATATTCTCAATATCTCCATAGTAATTAAGAAAAAATGTCTTCAAAATCTTTCCATTTATTTCAACATATTTATATTTACATTTTTTAGAGGTTTTGGTTATTGCACATATAGATGATGAGAATGTAATTGGTGTGATTGATATCAATAAAATAGTTCTTTATTTTTTAAGTCTACTCTTGATGTTGTAATAGAGGTAAACCCCAGGAGGCTGAAACTAAGGTGATTTAGGACTAGGGCTGACCAAATTTAAGGCAACTCTTCAACAATAGTTTTCATCTTTGACATGTTAAAAGTCTTGAAAAAGCTCACATCGATTGGAAAAATGGATAAAATATTGATTCTCCTATCGTTATATTTGTTAAAAATGATATTCCCTTTTTCTTAACATTTGTGAAAAAGTAAAATCATATGAAGTTCATTCATGCATCATAATATAGTATATGTGTCCATTTAAGATTCATTTTAGATATCAATCGGTAGATATCCAAAATGTGTCAAATCTTAAGATTTGAATCAGAAGATTTTGATAACCATGTCTATTAGGATATAAAGAAAGAGAAATTAGTTAAGATAGAATACTACTGAGTTAGTTACATGAGGTGTTCGTTAGAAAAGGATGTTGATTATCTCTGGAATTTCATTAGAACTTATTTTATTTCTTATGTAAATGTTATTTTATGAAGGAAACTCCTGTGGGTGAAGTTTGTGAAGCATTCAAAGTTGCCAGGGGAATGGTTCAATCCTTGCAAGAGAATGCTGGTAGGTTTGCATCTATGGTTGCTGTGTTTTGTGAGAGACTTGGTTGGCAAGATCTTGAAGGCTTAGTTGCTAAGTTTCAAAATCGTGTATCTTTTGGAGTTAGAGCAGAGATTGTAGAACTTACCACCATTCCCTACGTGAAAGTAAGTGCTAAGCACACTCAAGTTCTATGATTGCTTGACATGCTCCTTGGTATATGTTCTATTGTTATTGGCTTGTACTAGTTATCTTATGTGCTGTTTAATTTGCAGGGTTCCCGAGCCAGATCACTCTATAAAGCAGGTTTACGTACACCTCTTGCAATTGCTGAAGCATCCATTCCAGAGATAGTAAAGGCACTTTTTGAATCTTCTTCGTGGGCCACAGAAGGTGATCTATGGATTAAGTTGTCTCAATTCTGTTACATTGGTTTAAATTTAATATTTTGGTCTAGGTTGAGATAACATTGAATATTCCTAGAAACTATATATAATAAAATGTAAATATGGAACTAAGGTAACTAGATTAACATTTTTCATAGAGAAAAGCCCGTTATCAATGTACTGTACTTTTAAATTCATTACATTAGCTTTTTAACTTGGGATTGTGTGAGTGAAGCGGCCTTATGTTTTCCATGTATTCTGAGTTGATTTTGTTTCTTTGAAAGGTTCTGCCCAAAGGAGCTTACAATTTGGGTTAGCAAAAAAGATAAAGAATGGTGCACGCAAGATTGTTCTTGAAAAAGCTGAGGAGGCTAGTAATGCTGCTTTTTCAGCTTTTAAGTCTCTTGGGTTCAGTGTCCCACAGTTTGCTCCTCGAATATTATCTACTGCTCCTCATGATTCTATCCGGCAAGAAGCTGGTAGTACCTCTGGAAGTGACACAACTGACACTAGTCATAATTTTGTTGATGCAAATCACATTGTTAATTCTATTAAGTTTACTTCAGATAAAGAAAGAAAAGAATTAATTAAATTATCTGTTAGTGGTGCTCTGGCTCCTGTGGAAGAAAAATCAAGCAACAGGGTGCTATGTAGCTTGTCCACTTTTCCAGTTGCAGGACCTACAATGGATGAGAAGAATGGGAATTTTGACCTTGCTAAAAATCCAGACATGTCCCACTTCTCTGCTCCATTTCAGAAACCAAAGGATATATCTTGTGTAAAGGATGGCTGCCATGCTCATTGCACAGAGGAACAACATAAGAATGGAAATTTGGCTAGTGGTAATTCTGGTTGTTCAAGTAAGAAAGGTCCCATTAATGCAGTGAGTTGTCCAGGTGGGCTTGATTCATTTTTGGATATATGGGACACTGTGCCAGAGTTCTACTTTGATATCCATTACATTAAGCGTTTGGAATTGCACTCTGCTGCCCCCTTTGAGATACGTGGCATAGCTGTTTGTTGGGAAAACTCTCCTGTGTATTACGTTAATCTTCCCAGAGATATTCTGTTTTCTGACAAAGCAAAAGATGACTGTTTATCCATGAGTACATGTAGTGATAAACAAAAAGTTTCATCTTCTAAGTGTAACCAAGATTTAGAGATTGCTAGACATAGGTGGAGCAGAATTAGTAAAATAATAGGGAAAAGAAATGTCAGAAAGTACACCTGGAATTCAAAGATTCAGATTCAGGTGCTGAAAAGTCCTGCATTTCCGGTTCAGAGATTCAGATGTTTGGACACACCCGGAACAAGTGTGTACCTTGAAGTTATAGACAATTCATATGTGTTATTTCCCTCTATTCATGTTCAGGATGCAATTGATCTATGTATTGTGGCTTGGATTCTTTGGCCTGATGAAGAGAGTAGCTATACTCCAGACCTCGATAAGGTAATGTACATGCTTGTACTGCATCCATGAATATACATACATGTTCACTTGTTTGGAATCAATTTTTGATGATATAACAGTATCTTACTAGATTCAACAATTGTGGTTGATAATATAGGAGGTTAAGAAGAGGTTATCCTCTGAGGAAGCTGCAGTGGCCAATCAGAGTGGTAGGTGGAGGAATCAGATGAGAAGGGCTGCTCATGATGGTTGCTGTCATCGGGTTGCTCAAACACGGGCATTATGTTCTGTTCTTTGGAAATTACTTATTTCTGAAAATCTTGCTGAAGTGCTTATGAGAATAGAAATCCCATTGGTAAGAATTTATGGGAACAGTAATTTACCCCAAATTTTGTTTAATTGCATATTTTTATGTGTTATAGCGTATGAGCAATATACCCCTATAAAAATAAAATGGTAATCTAATATTCAACAATTCTAGATTTATGTAGAGTGCTCTCATCAATGTGATGGATACACCTTAACTAAACTTTCCCTTTACACATGGTTGTTGGATTTTGTTTTTATTGAAGATTTCACATGAACTAGAGATATGACGAAATTATGGGTGCAAACCTCTATTTAAAAGTCAGTTTTGTAAGGTTAAGTTAGACATAAATCTCACTTTCTAAGATGTAAATAAGAGCCTATCCTAGCATGGTTTGTGGGGCCTATCATGTCACTCATTATCAGGTCATAATTTGACCAACTACAAAATCTAGAGCCATACTAGAGATGTTCAGTTTTCAATGGGAGGGAGTGTGTTAGAGATCTCCCATGAAATAGAGATATAAGAAAATTATAGTATACAAGTAGAAGTAAACTTCATTTTACAAGCCAATTTGTGTGATTGAGTTAGGTCAAAAGTTCATTTTCTGAGAGTTTTTATGATTTTTAACACATGAAAATTGTTTAAAAAATTAGAAAGCTTTAGATATTGTACTTTCAATTATAACTTAAATCGGTGCTGAAAATATGAAGCAAGATGGACGAGAAATTGATCAGTTTAGGGAAAAGGATTCAAGACAAATGGAGGAAGATTGTTATTGCTGTAACAATGCACTTTATAATTTATATGCACAATTAATTTAAATGGGTATATTGGAATCAGAATACATTGAACCAATTGAACCTCTGTGCTCAGGGGAGAGAGTGATTAAGTTGATAAGGGATCCTTTGCTTTTATACCTAAGCTAAAGTGTGATCTTAACATGTTAATGGCTGAATATTTTAGGTGAATGTTCTTGCTGACATGGAGCTTTGGGGAATTGGTGTTGATTTGGAGAGATGCATCCAGGCTCGTAAATTGTTGGTTAACAGGCTAAAGCATCTTGAGAAGGAAGCTTATAAGCTGGCCGGCATAACATTTTCATTAAATATGCCAGCAGATATAGCAAAAGTGCTGTATGAACACTTGAAGCTGCCCATACCTAATGTGCAAAATAAGGGAAAACAACATCCGAGTACTGGCAAACATTGTTTGGATGCATTGAGGTATGGAGAACTTTCCGTTTCCTATGTGTTGTTCTGTTTGTAGTGACTTTAAGATTATAAATACAAGAATCTAGCAATGTGCCACTCCTAGGTTTTCAAATCAAACTCCACTCTTGTAGATTCGTATTGCACTTAAATCTCCATTATCTTTTATTTTTAACCTCTACCTACAAAAGGATTTGTGGATAGAAGTGTTTTATAAGTACCTCTTAACAATTTCTAGCACACTTATTAAGCTCCTTGCCTCTCTCACGAACACTTGTCCACTTGTTTCTGGCTCACCACTCCACTACCAGCCACACGCATCAGCGAAACGCCTTCACATAACTCCTCAAGAATGCAGCTTAACAACTTAGCGCATAGCACAATGTCGACTACTAAACCTATACTCATCCAGCCAATGTAAATGCACTTACTACCTGCTCTGTGTATTTTACACACATTGCCCTATGTAAAACACATAATGTTTGACCCATGCAATTTACATCCGCTTAACTAAAACACACTTGTCGACTCCACTCTCAACTCTTCCCATGGTCCTTATCTTAGCTGAAGGTGAGGGATCTGGAGAAGGAAGGATATGAGACAGATGGAGAATGAGGAGTCTTGGAGAAGGGAGTTGAAGAATACCTTGATCAAGAATGTCAACACATGGATTTGTCTATTCTCTCAGCATGAGGTTTAACACAATCTAATACTATGAAACTGCAAAGGAAGACTGATGGGAAGATTTGGGTTGATCTTTATAGAGAGTGGGGCAAGTCCTAATTTTATCTCATTAGAGCTAATGCCTCTCCTTGGCTTGCATGTTGAATCAACTCCATCATACAATGTAAGATAAGGAGATGGACACAGGAAAAGCATACTGCTAAGGAGGCTCTTTTCTTGATTGATTTTGGAGTGGATTTGATTTTAGTGGTAGCGTTGTTGGCCTCATTAGAGATGTTAAGGTGAATTGGAAGACTTTAACAATGATTCTCGGCACACAAAGTTAGACGGTCTAGATAAAAGATGATCCAACTTTGGCCAAAAATTTAGTGAAATAAACAAAAATAGAAGTTGTTTCAATAATATGGGGTGTAGGAGTTGCTTGACAGACAACAGGGATGAGCAGAAAATACTATAAGTAAGAACCAAGAAAAATTGGATTTGGTTTTGAGAGAGTTTCTAGGGAATCTTAAAGATTGCCACCTTGTAGAGATGTGGATTGTAAAATTGCAATCAAATTGGGAGTGGATACAATAAATGTGAGACCCTATAGATAGCCTTACATGTCAAAAACTAAATTCAAAAACAAGTGGGTGAAATTTTGAAATCAAGGATTGTCAGACCTAGTAATAGTCCTATTCCAGCTCAGTTCTTTTGGTCAAGAAAAAAGATGGGAATTGGAGATTTTGTGTGGACTATCGAGCCACTACAAGAAGTGTTGGTGTAATGGCAAGAAGGTGGGTTCGAAGTGGCCATGTAGGAAGATGTTTCTACCATTAAAGATAAATTTCTAGAATTCAACCTTGGGGTCTAGGTTGTTCATGCAGCATAGGGTAATGTTAGCCAGGGAAATAATGAGAGAGTAGAATGTGTATTATAAAAGGAAATTTAAAAATAAAAAATTGTTATGCGGTTAATTGTTTTGGGAGAGACTTTATGAGAAAGTCTATATTTAGTTTCCCTTTGAGGTGTTGGGCATAATTTTGTACAAAGTTTTTTACTGTTGTATCCGAGGTAGTTAAAATTGAGATTATGGTTGGATCAAGAAGGGCTCACAAAATCATAAATTACCTGATTGTGACTTGTCCTGAGATTGCTTTTGTAGGGAATGTAGTAAGTTAATTTTTAAATGCTCCTATCCAAGACTATTGTGATGCAATTGTATAGCTCCAAAAGTATATCAAGAATATGAAGATTAGGGAAATACTCAAATTGTTGGGTATTCTATTGTTGATTGGGCTAAGTCTTTAAGTGATAGACGATCCACTGCATTATTGTGTTCTTTTTGGAGGTAATTCAGTATCATTTCATGGAAAATCAAGAGACAAAATGTTGTGGCAAGGTCAAGTATAGAAGCAAACATATGGCTAAAACAACTCCTCCACAAGCTTAAATTTGAAGAAAGTTTCCAAATGCATCTTCTATGTCACAATTAGGTAGCATTGCACATTGCCTTCAATCCTGGCTTTCGTGAGAACCAAACATATTGAGTTGAATTGTCATTCCAGGAAACAAAAATTAGAGTCTGGAGACATCATCAGTAGATAGTTGGTTGACATATGTCCTATATGCTCCAATTTGAGGGAGAATGTTATAATTATAAACATAAAATATGGACTTTATCTTATATAATTAGGAATATCTAGATTATATATGTATTATTATGAATATTTTTATTTGTTCCTACATCACATCTTTGTTATTAGAAGATAAATTTCTCTATTTATTGAATTGATTCTTTTTTCTCAGTATAAATAAAGCACTCATGCTGCTTCAGAAATGTGTTTCAGTGCAATATTTCTCTCTTCCTTTGAATTTCTCATATTCTTTATAGGCAAGATATGTTCTAGTAAATTTCATTTTTTTTCAGGCATGAAGATCCTATTGTTCCAGTCATTAAACAAACATCGAACAATGGAATCCTTAGAATTTCACATATACTTTATAAAGAAATTATGTTCTAGGAAATTTCATTTTTTTTTTTCAGGCATGAAAATCCCATTGTTAAATATTGAAAAAAACTGTATAGGATTAATCTCCTTTGTGTCTGAAATACACATAGAGTGAATGTATTTATAATAACAAGTGATACAAGTAGATATGGCAACTAAACATAAATATGGTAAATAGAAGATATTGTAATAAGCAATATCAATAATATCTACCAATACCAAATAATGTCTATTTTTTCCTAATAAACAATAGATGCTATATGTCCCTAATTAACATAAAACGCAACATATCTAAGACTTTATAAAGAAACTGTGTTCTAGGAAATTTCATATTTTTTTCAGGCATGAACATCCCATTGTTCCAGTCATTAAAGAACATCGAACAATGGCAAAGCTGTTGAACTCTACGTTAGGATCAATTTGTTCTCTGGCTAGGCTATCTGTAAGCACACAAAAGTATACAATACATGGTCATTGGTGCCAGACATCTACTGCAACCGGTCGGCTTTCAATGGAGGAACCTAATCTTCAGGTTTGGGTTCTTTTTTTTCTTCTGGCCTTTTTTTCAGTTAACTGCTATATGTAGTGTTAGATGCAACATACAAATATTCATGTGACCTAATAGCTTAGGCATTTGAGATTATTTTGGATCGTGAGTCATTGCATGGTATGAAAGCCTCTGTATGACCAAGTAGTCTAGACTTTCATGCTTGTTGCTTTTATTTATGGATGGCAATTAGGGCCTGGCCCATGGTCCCGGCCCGTAGGCCCACAGAAAAAATGTGGGGCGGGCCAAGGTAGTGAGCTCGTAGGCCCGTGCAGGCTCGGCTTGCATAGGCCTGCGGCCCGCGCAGCCGGCCCGCAAGCCCGCATAAAATTAAAAAAAAAAAAACTTGTATTTGTGTATATTAATTACTTCTTTTATGGAATCTTGCATTAACGTTTCAAATTCTTGTATAACTGGAAAAGACAAGTATTATGTAATTTTTAATGTGCTAAAATTTAAAGAATACATTGTGTATGTCATAGTATGAATATAATGAAAATGTTGAATTATCAATTTATCATCTAATTCTCCAAAGTCTTTACTTAATTTTGTGAACTTCTTAAAGTTTCCCAATTTTTAAATATTGAAAGTTTTATCATAAAAATTAAAAAAAAAATTAAAAAAAAAAGCGTGCTGGCCCGCGGGCCCGCGGGCCAAGGAGTATGTGGGGCGGGCCAGTGTTTTCAGTCCGCATAAAGTATGCGGGGCGGGGCGGGCCAGCCCGCGTTGTGCTGGCCTTATGCGGGGTGTGCCTAAACGGGGCGGGCCGTCCCGCATTGCCACCCCTACTTTTATTTGTTTAATAAAGAAAAAGTTGTTTCAACACTAGGTAAGTGGGTTTGTGATTTGTGCATTGTCCACACCTAAATTCCAAAGGGCTCTTTAATGAGGAGGGATGCAAGAAATTGAATAAAAATTATTTGTTTGTCTGCACCTGATAGCTTAAGCTTTTGAAAGTTGGTTCAACCAATTTAATGTTGTATAGTGTCTTGTTGATGCTGCAGTGTGTTGAGCATACGGTACATTTCAAAATAAAAGAGGAGGAAAATGAAGGTGATGCTAACGAGAGTCATTGTAGTATTAATGCTCGGGATTTCTTTGTTCCCACTCAGGTGATTGGCTTTTAATTTTACCTTTTTGTTTCGTTTGTACTTCAGTGTTTCTTTCTGTAGAAAAGTATTTCCAATCCCAGTATTGGTGCATATCTTTAAATAGAATTTTATTGTTGTTTATTGCTTGATACCTTCTTAGATTCTAGTCACATTTAAAGCAAAACAAAACAAACACTCTCTGTTGCTGGATTTCTGGCCCTGGTTTTAGAAGACACTAGCCTGATTAAAATTGCTCCTTATACCCAGGATCTCTTTGATACCATAATTGATAATTCTTTGTTTTGGTCTAGTAGTGAGCTTTAGGAAACAAATTGTACTTTTGATAGTAACTGATGTTCTTCTCTGGCTTTCATTATTCGAGGTAAGTAAGAATCGATTTTGAGTATACCATTCATTATTTTCTATTATTAACTTGCTATTTTTAATTTTGAATGGTTACATACTGCATCACTTCTACATCTTTATTAGTAATTTGGCATTCAACATTGGCATAAGAAGAATAAGAAAAGTCCAAGAAAAATATTAAAGACCTTGATGAGGGGTCTTTTTACAATGTGTTAGCATTGATTCATTCATGCAAGCCCCTCATAGTGGGAAAAGACGTTTGTTTCAGTGGTTTCTCCTTACAATTTAAAGCTAAGATTTTTCCTCTAATTCCAAAGCCTATCTTTTTCTATTATGCAACTCATGCAGTGTTCTCTTTGTTTCATCCTTATTCTCTCGTTAGCTTTTTACTGCTGAGTATTATCAAGTGACTAAGTTTATACATCACAGGTCATGTGTGCGGTGAAAAAGACAAATCAATAACTGAAAATAATTCCACAATATATGAAGATATGATACGAGAATTATTAAAAACGTTTCTGTTGAAATGTAACGTTATTTTTATTATTTTTCCTGTGTACCCTGCTGTAGGGGGTCATAAGTGCTTTGCCTCTTCTTTGTATCCTGTAAATAAATCAAAAAAAGGTGTAATAGTGTAAGTAGAATACTGTCCATTGTCTTTGGCAGTCATCTCTTTCCTTTTTTTTTTCATCCTACCTCTCTAAGAAGGTGAAGAAAATTTCCCTTAAAGATTTTGAACCATAGGAAGGCAACCTTCGTTTTCTTTTCCTCCCTGACAATAGTACGCCATCCCAGAGACAGTATTCACAGTCCCAAAACTGCAAGTATCTTCTCACTCCTAATTACTTAAATTACAATCCATATATATTGCATATAACTATTAGTTATTTTCTTCACAGAACTGCCACCTTGCAGTTTGTATGTGTTACTGTCATTCTGGAATTTCTAATACGGCATTGTTTTCTAAAAACAGATATACTACATTTCCCATCACGTTTCCTTCATTTTATAATCCGTTAATCCCTCTGTTTTCTCTTTAATTTTCATTGTAAATTTCTCTTGTGTGTTAAATATTTTTGGTATACCTGTGGTCATCGTCATTTATTGTTTCCTTGCAGGAGAACTGGTTACTGTTAACAGCGGATTATTCTCAGATAGAATTGAGATTGATGGCACACTTCTCTAAAGACTCTTCTCTTGTTGAGCTTCTCAGTAAACCTGATGGTGATGTCTTTACAATGATGGCAGCAAGATGGACTGGGTGTTCGGAGGTCTCCGTGGATTCTCAGGAGCGAGAGCAGATCAAAAGGATGGTGTATGGTATTCTTTATGGTATGGGTGTCAATAGCCTTGCAGAACAACTGGATTGCACTTCTGATGAAGCTGCTGAAAAGATTGCTAATTTCAAAAGCTCTTTTCCTGGTGTTGCTTCCTGGCTTCGTGAAGCTGTTGCGTCTTGTCGCAGTAAAGGGTAAGGAGACCTTGTGCTACTTTTGCTCATCCCAACTCAAATGTCTCTTTGCAGTGATACAGTAACTATGATACTCTAGTCGTATGCATTGGATTCTCTTGTTTGGACAATAGTTTTTTATTATTTAGTGCCAGTGTTGTGTTTATTTCCAGGGTGGCATTTTTTGGTAGGATTTAAAATATTATTTTCTTGATACAAGTTGATATTTTTATTGGTATTTCAACTATTTTAACCTCTGTTGTAATTTGTACAGCAGTTGTATTTTTGTGATATCAGTATCTTGTTGGAAACTGTGCTTGTCAATGATAAAGGTGATTTATTATATTATGATTTAAAACTTATTGTTAAACTTGACTTACGTTTGGGAATTGTGAATTACATTTGTATATGCGTGATCCAGATATGTGGAGACTCTAAAGGGAAGAAAACGATTTTTGTCAAAAATAAAATTTGGCAGCAGAATAGAAAAATCAAAAGCTCAAAGGCAAGCTGTAAACTCCATTTGTCAGGTTAGTATAGTTTCTTTTTCTTCCTGGTGAGGACGATTGCTTCAGAACAACTCACAGTATTCTTGCTTGCGTCATTTCCTTTTCCTCCCCCCCTCCCAGGGATCTGCTGCTGACATAATTAAGATTGCAATGATAAGAATTTACTCTGAAATCGCCATTGGATTTGATAGTCTGGATTCCAGTTCTTCTGTGACAACCGAGTTTCAGATGCTTAAAGATCGTTGCCGGATTCTGTTACAGGTAAAAATATGTAGAATTCGTCATCTCTTTTGTTTGTTTATGTGTTTCACTTCCTTTATTGATTGTTTCACTTCTTTTATTGATTGTTAATAGGTACACGATGAATTAGTGTTGGAAGTTGATCCTTCTGTGATAAAAGAAGCAGCCCTATTATTACAAACAAGCATGGAGAATGCAGTCTCCCTTCTTGGTTTGTTTTACATAAACTAAATTCTTTTGGGTTTTCAGGAAGGGAGGGGGTGGTTGAATTGAAGCACTGGGTATATGGTGACATTTACTGTTTACATTTATGCTTCTGCAGTTCCTTTGCGTGTTAAACTTAAGGTTGGAAGAACATGGGGATCTTTGGAGCCATTTACGTCTGATAAAATTCAAGGATGACACACTTGTCGCTGCATTATGGAGCACCAAGTTTTTTAATTTTTTTTCACGACCCAAGGATCCGGAGATTTGGTATGATGAGGAATCCGATTCTAGGAAAGAATGTTGATGACGAGGCCTACGATGTAATATCTGGAGTCCTCTGAGTAAAAGGCAAAAGGGTAATGTTTCGTGGACACTAATATCCATCTACACTCGAAGAGAATGAACTAGAAGGTAGTAAAGTCATGGATGTAATGCAACAGTTAATATGGTGAGAAGAAAAGATAGGGTGAAGCGTGAGTGTAATATTTTGAGGTGAGTGTAACATTTTGAGATGTCATTCTTTAAATAACTTTTTTAAGGATAGGAACACAAATTTTAGGGTTTTTATATTTATTTAAGTATCAAATCCTGGGGCTGAGTTTGAAAGAAAAACGAACGGAATCTTCTCTTCCCCATGTGAATGTAAAGCTAAACTATTTTACTAATTTTAATTCTTTTAATTTTAAATAAAGGAATAGAAAAAGTGGACATTCCAATACACGCACTATCTCTAAAATTTGTGTAACATTGACGTGCAAATCACAACACCTACCCGGAAATGCATAGACAGATTCTTACATGAATGAAAAAAGCTTCGTTTATATCACATACAAGCACATATGCAGTACATCACTATTGCATAACACATTCGTGAATCCTTAACTGCAAACTTGCGACAACGTGCGCTACATAATACTAATAATGCTACGATTATTCAGTTATATAGTTCATTTTATGCAATTAAAATTGCCTAATTATTCAACATCATAAATAGGACTTTAAATATTCTACTTAGGAATAAAGACAACATGATCTTGAGGGAGGAAGTGACAGACAGGAACAGTTCCTGGTTGAACTTTGAGCACTTGGAAGGCCAAATGCTTGGGATTCCAATTTGACGTGTCAGTGTGACACACTGCAACTGCTTTGGCCCTGCTTCCATCAGCACCCTCCAATGGGACAGAGTAGGCATTAGTGTTATCTGATTTGTGACAATAAAACACTGCATATGGGTATTTCTCCTTGTGGCACACAACACCCTTCTCACCCAACTTCTTAACTCCTGGTGCTATTTTGTATTGTTGCCATTCCCTCTCTTTTCCCACTCTTGTGGAGATAGCATCAATATTATTCCCAAGCGTGGAAGTGGCGAAATCAACCATGGACTCAAGGGAAGTCACGCAACGCTTTTCCTCTCCTCTGATGATGGGCCCTTCACACTCACTGATGGTGTTTTTCACCACTTGAGCCTCATCTGACCCTTCCTTGATGGAGAACCTGTGCAATATATCATTGACATTGTTTGAAGAAAAGGGTATGGAATCAGCCAAAGGACGAGGCAAGAATGTGGCCTCTACAGTAGAGGTTTGAGAAAAGTGCAAGTCCAATTTTGTTCCATGATGCAAGTTCTTTTCCAAGAAGAAGAGTACCACATTGGGGTCATCATGTAATTGGGTTTCGCTGGCTGCATAATTGTAATCAAATGGAGAGTGTGGCCCCACTTCAACATGCACCGGCTTTCCCTTTGGTGCAGTGTGTACACTCACTCCACCGTTTCCTCCTCCAACATTGACATCAGTGCCACCTCCTTCTCCTTGGTTTCCCTTTTCTACACCACCATTCCCTACATCCAGACACCTCTCTTTCTCTTCCTTCCAATCTGCATACTTTTCAGGTTTAACTTAACAAAACTGTAATCTGAATGGGAAAAAGACATTTCAACACCACGCTATTTTATGCACCTAATTTTGTACGTTGCCTTAATCATTAAATTAATGCACTCCAAAAAATTTTTTTTTTTTTTTATATGTAATTATGTCTAGTATCGTTTCTTATAGATTCTTACAATTATAACTCGGTGGGAATTGTATGAGAACTTGTGAAATATAGGAATAAAGAAAAAAAGTAACTCTCAACTATTGATATGATAAATGCTACCGACCATAATCTAAGGCGTGTGACTTTGTTTTTAATTTCTCTCATTCTGAAACTAATAGTCGCTATTACTTTATTATGCCCTAATTACTAATTACAACGGAATATACTTTCCTTTGAATACAGTTGGTTCTACCTAGTAAAGAAATTCGAGTGTTAGTTTGAAAATGATATACTAAGAAATAAGGCTCACACGGATTTCTTCTGATTATAAAGTCAGCCTCAGTGACAAAGTTTAATTTCTTAAACAATGGTTGGACATGCTTATGTTAAAATAGCACAAGTTAACATTTTTTTTTTGAAAAAAATTGATTCAGTTTTTCACATATTATTTTATGTATAACTAATTTTATTTTATTTTTTTAAAAAAAATCATTTACCTTTTACTATGTTTTCCTCTTAAAAAGTATTTATAAAAACTAGTTAAAACTCACATTTCCCTTAATGGCGTATTTGCATAATTATATTTTTTTTTTCTTACACAACAAGACTAGCTGTTGCCCTACTAGATACGTGTTCCTGAAGTATTTTTTCAGGCTCTTTCTTTGGGTAGGTGCAGGATAAAATTCAAATTATCTTTTAACTTAAAAACATTTTAAATTGTATAAATATAAAAATGCATTATAAATTGTAAATTATGTAATCCAAAATTTAAACTTTTAAATTATAAATTTTGAAATGGACAATCCATGTTTTCAAAAATTGCACAATCTAAAAATGTGAACCACAGATAATTTTTATTTTTATTTTTCTAACAGTGCATGAAAAACAGTGGAGTGGAGGAAGAAAAAGCATCCCTTTAATCTTAAAACAAAGAGACTGTTGAAAAGCATAGCCTGAAAAAAAATTGAATTAACTAAAATAATTTTGAACTATATATTCTTCATTTTTTGTTTTGTAGGAATTGTACTTACCAGGGTGTAGCAAATCAGTGATGGCTTTGGGCATTGGTGTGGTGGGAAGCATGGACTTCCAGTAAAATTCTGGAGATAATGCAGCATTAGTTGCCACAGTAAGCTGCATTCCT
The DNA here is from genome assembly GCF_037176805.1 of Vigna unguiculata. Classification (NCBI taxonomy): domain Eukaryota; kingdom Viridiplantae; phylum Streptophyta; class Magnoliopsida; order Fabales; family Fabaceae; genus Vigna; species Vigna unguiculata. The sequence goes on along the minus strand of NC_140799.1, from coordinate 22,438,766 downwards.
TGACACAACCCCATTAGTTTCTCATATATGATATCAATTTTCACATGCAAATAGAGATTTAGGTATAAAATAAATTTAGGCTGAATCCAACGCATTGTTAAACCTAATTCTAAAGAAACCTTCAAGGTGAGACATTTTTAAGTTAGTAAAAGTAAAATAGTTATGGAAGCTTTACATGAAATAAAAATGGTTTATCCTCTTAATTAGTTCAGACCTTAGTCACCAAGAAATATGCACTTTAATCACCACACTACACCAAAATAATTTAAAGCTAAGAAAAATTAATTGCGCCACCACAATTTAAAATAAGTTCACATTATTATTTAATTACAAATCGTTACACAACTAAATTGTTTAAGTTTATAATATTTTATTATTGAAAGTGATACCAATCATAACTTTTAACTGGTTATCGGTGCAAAATAATTTACATAGTAAGTACATTACCATTTAACTCAAATATTAATAGTACATAATTGTTTTTTCCTACGGTGTAAGGCAAGAGTTTGAACTACTTGATGTTTGGAATTGTTTTGGTATTATTTTCATATAGTTTAGAAGTAAAAGTTAAAAATAATTTAAATACTATATTTAAACTATTTGATGAAGAAAAGTGTATGGAGGAGGAGTTGGAGCTCACCATGAATAAAGTAACGATGGGAAGAATGTGAAATTCCATATTGGTATTTGGAGAATTGATCAAATGCGAGTGAGAAGAATTGAGAAACAAAGTGGTTTGAAACATTTGTATATATAGTGAATTATTTATGACGAAAATGTGGTATCGAGTCCTTGTCCACCAATTATCAACCATGAAAATGTGGCTTTATTAATTATTGTCTTTAATTCAAGTAACTATACCCATGGCTCAACAATACTTTGTTTCTTTTATATGGGTGGGGAGGAAAATAGAATTGATTAAAATCAGGTGTATGAAAAGACTTTTGTTTTATACAGTTGGTGATAAATGTAATGGCTCAAAGCAAGTTCCACATCATGCACTACGTGACTCCAAAATTTAGCTTTCTTACAAGAAAAATACAGCATATTTGCTGCAAAGAAGTTTATTTCTTTTAAAATTATATTACTATGATATATGTATTCACTTTTTTGATGATTGGAAAAATTTAAGTAGTTATTTTTAGTGGAGTTTTTTCTTTTATTTAAAATATTTGAACACAACCTTTTTTTTTTATCAACAATACAAAAGTTTTATAAAGAAGATTATGAGTGTTCTGATTCGTTTATAAATAAAATTTTCTTTGAATTATCCAGGATTTATATAGCACTTATAATAAGTGCTTAGTAATCTTCATAATCGTTCGTACAAAGCCAAAAATTGCAAAACAATTAATGTTAGTTAAACTTTCTAAAGGTTTTGATAAATTGTTTTGATTCGAGGTCAAGGAGCCTTTACAGAAAAAAATGGAATGAAGAAATGATAATAACTTCTTCCTCCTTTCTCATTTACTCATATAATAAAATGGGTAATAACAAACTCTAGATTATTGACATATTGACAGCTCATAAATATTCTTTCGTCAAAAACCCCACTCTACAGCTTGTAATCAGCTGGGTGTTTTGCAACCTTCGAATCCATGTTGCCATATTTGGGCCAGAAATCTCATTGGGCCTTTTGACAATGTTGGTTTCAACTTTTGGGCCTGAATTTATTGCTCCTTGCGAAAGTCACCTTGTCCTCAAGGTGATAGTTCAAGTATAGCTCGTTCCAATCTACCCAAGTAGTTTCCTCTGGAGCTAGTTCCATCCATTGCACCAGGACCATTTCAATACGAGGGAATGTGTAATTGTCCCATTTGGAGTCCAATATGGCTATTGGAACGATCATCAGATTGTTACCTTGTGTGGCAATTGGTAACACATATTGTGAAGTAGGGAAGAGGTCGTGATGAGCCTATAAGTATAGAACAATGAAAGACTAGATGAACTTTGGAAGTTGAAGGCAACTCTAGTCTTTATCGACTGGCCCAATTTGCTCAAGTATGCGAAAATGGCCACAAAAATGCTTACCCAGTTTTTGATAAGTAACACCCCTTACTAAATTTTGGCAGTAAGGTCGAAGGCAAACATATATCCAATCATCAACTTAATATTCCACCACACGTCATTTATTGTTTGCGACAAATTTCAGCTGATCTTGCACCTTTTGAAGTTTCTTTCGAAGGGTAGCGATTATGTATTAGCGAGTTAAAAGTAAAGAATCAACTGCTTCAACAAAAGAGGTGCCCCACAAATACTAAGAAATGGATGGAGGTTCCTTCCCATACGCGACCTGAAAAGGAGACATCCTAGTAGCCAAATAAGTAGTAATATTGTAGCACCATTTAGCTAACCCCAATTTGCAAGCTTGTTATGCATCATGGAACACAAATACTATTCTAGGACCCTATTAAGGACCTTTGTTTGACCGTCAGTTTCAAGTAAAAGTAAGTAATTATCCGAAGCTTAGTGCCACACAAATAAAATAATTCTCTCCAAATATTTTTGATGAAAACCGAATCACGATCTGAGACCAATCTACAAGGAAAACCATGATGCTTACAAACCATGTCTAAGAAGAGTTGTGCAACTTTGAAGGAAGTGAATTGAGTAGGTAATGTGCCAAAATGAGCACCCTTTAAGATTTGATCAACCATCACTAATGTGATTGTACTACCTAGAAAAAATGGCAAACCAGTAATGAAATCCAAGGACATGTCAAGCTACAACTCCAATGGAATAGATAAAGGTTGAAGTACAACATAATGTTTAGTTTCATACTTAGTCTGAAAGCATGTGTCACACAGAGCAACAAACTTCTAGACATCATCACGCATATTGTGCCAATAGAAGTTATGTTGCAACTACGACAAAGTCTTAGCAATTCCCGTATGACCGCTAAATGGTGTTTTTTTCTAAAATTCCTCCAGCAACACTTGAATGAAAGAATTGTAATGGTTGAGCCAAATCTTGACTTTATACAACAAAATTTGTTGATGGATGTTATAATGCTCACGAGCATCAGGATTACTCTGTACAACCTTGAATATCCAAACAAATTTATAGCTAGTTTGATAAGCCTTACGGAGTTTTTCCATGAACTAAAACTGAGGCATAGATAAAATAAAGAGTTGACTATCATCGAAGTCATAAGGTTGTGATAAGGCATCAACCACAATGTTATTTTTTCCTACTTTATACTGAATGGAATCATCAAAACCTAATAGTTTTGACAAATAAATTTGTTCTTTAAGAGTTTGGATAACCTGTGACATTAGATCCTTAAGGTTATGATGATTCGTGAGGATTGTAAAGGAATGTCCAAGGAGATATTGTCTCCATTTCTTAACAACAAAAGTGATGGCATGGGGTTACCTTACATACATAGAGGAACACATAAGCTTTTGAAAAAAATGGTTTTCTATGGAACACTATAGGATGTTCTTCTTGCATAAGAACCACTCCCATGGCCAAACTGGATACATAAGTCTCCAAGACGAAGGACTGGTCACAATATGAAGATATCTTTGGTTGACATGTCATGTGAGGAGTGTGAAAAGCAAAGAGTGAGGTGAATATATGTATAAATTCTTTGTGCTCATGAAAATAGGTGTGATAATTATAAACCAATTAGGCTCTTCCTTCTTTTTTCTTCTTATTTTATATGCTAAATTTAAAGCTTGAAAATCTAAAGAAAACTTATTTCATCTTTTTTTCTCTTACCTACAATTAAAAAACATATTTTTTATTTTATTTTTTGAAAACAAATGCATCCACCCGAACGAAATTGGGTGTTAACGAAAACAATTTGGGGAAGAGGGTGTATAGGGAAAATGTTTATGGTTGGGGAATTCTGTGAAGGGGTATTAGGGAGGATGCATATATGGTTAAAACCTACAACCCCATTGGTTGGTAAAAGGTGTTAACTTGTTGGGCTGAAATGTCACTGGGCTTAGGAGGTGCATAAACTTTGAACTCCACAAATTTCCCAACCTTGGCAAATTTCATTGAGTTGAGAATAATATGTGACAATTAGGCCCAATTCCTTGACCCATTGGATACAAAGAACAACATCAACACCATTGATGGGAAGAACACGGAGCTCCACTAAAAAAATATAGCCATGAACCATCAATATAACATATGGACAAAAGCTATGATACTCAATTTCATTGTCATTTCCCACTATTACCCTCACTATATTAGTTGGTTGAGCTTCCAAGTTTAAGAATTTAGCCACTCTATCTTGTATAAATTTATGAGTACTCCCCCATCTACTAAAATCGTAATGGGTTGTTTTTGCTAACTCGCCCACTAGTCTAAGAGCTTCCAGAGCAGGTAAATCTGTTGTAGCATTAAAGCTTATTTGGGCTCCACCATGGCCCATTTTATGCCTTCTAAAGGAAACTAACTTGGGTCCACCTCAGATATCAATAACTCACTCCATATGTCATCATCATCATCATCAACGACAACCAACAAAAATAATTGACCCTTGCATTTATGCCTTAGAATGAATTTGTCATCATAGTTGTAACATAATCCCTTTTCACAACGAGCCAATATCTCTTTATGGGCCAACTTCTTATAATGTGTTTTTGGTTGGATTAAGAAGTGTTGGTTGAGAATGGAAGGGTGGAGTCGACAACAATGAAGGATCAGAAGACGACGAGAAAGGCACTAACACAAATTTTGACGTTGGTCAAGGAGTTTATCCTTCTTCAATTTGGCTAGAGCTGTCGCTTGAGATAATGTTTGAGGTTACAATGCTTGTACCTCCTGGTGAATTTTCGAGTTTAACACTGAAATCAAATTACTCAACAAAAAAGGAGCTGGAAGTCCAACAATGTCATTAACAAGGCATTCAAATTGATTTAAATAATCTTGAACAATTCCTTTTTGAGTTAATTTGAAGAGAGAATCACGAGGGTCCTCATAGTAAGAGAGAAAATTGTACTTTTAAGGCCAACTAAAACTCTTGACAAAAAGGAAGCATGTTATTCTTGGGCAACCATTGAAACCAACTGAGGGCTGGACGGTCAATGTAAAAGGATGCCACTTAGAACTGATTAGACTCCAACTTGTGGTGATACTAGAAAAACTTGGGTATTTTAAAGATCCATCCCATTAGGTGAGGGCTGAATTAAGGAGAATTGTTGTGGTGAAAAAGTGAAAGATAGGAAGTCGTGGATCTTCGGTGGAAACCTTCCAATTGTTGATTTGTTCAGTGGAAATCCATCGAACATGCAGTGGAAGATTGAGATCTCTCGGATGGGAGAGATCGACTCTATTTCGAACGAGTTCCAATGGGGAAACTCATGACACTCACTCAATCATAGCCCTAAGAAGGCGAATACCTCTCTAGAAGGTGAGCTAAGATGAAATAGGGAAATAACGACTCTCATTCATCAAAAGTTTCTTTACAGACGCTGGTTTGCCTCTATATATAAGAGGAAAGAGGCAACGACACTAACGACAAAGCTACAATGTACAAGTAATGAAAAATGTGAATCAATCACGAGCCTAGCTACATAAGAGTGGAACATTTCTTGTGAGCAAGTATCCTTAACAGCTAAGGGGTCTGAGTGTGGACAAAATTCTATACTTCTTATTTGTTCTGAACATATGGTCCTCATTTACTTTGGCTTTTGCGCTATTGTGTTTTGTACGTGTGCTTCCTTGAACTCTATCATGTTTTGCATTTTAATGGCCTATATATATATATATGAGAAAGCATGGGTTTTTTTTTCTCCTTTTTCTTCGAGGCTTTGTTTGTCAGGGGTATCAATTAAGAAAAAAAAGTTATGGAATTCTATCCTCACGATCGGACCACGGTGATGCAACCAAATTGTTATTCGAAATTAGGTTTTGCTCATGACTTGGTATATTAGAGGGACCCACGACATGCTTTGATTTCTTTTCGTTTTGTTTCATGGTGCAGACAAGCAATCCACTTTAACTTCTTGTTTTAATATTATTTGATGCACTTATTTTTTTATGGGACTTTTGTACATTCTAATGTGGTGCAATACACACCTTAAGTGCTTAGCAATATATCCTTTTAGTTTGGTTGAAAGAAAATTCAAGAAGTTCAATTGGTGGGTTTTATGCAAACAAAAGGGACTAAAGTAGGAGAATTAAAATAAAGGTTCAAGTCTGGGTGCCAATTCGTTTGAAGTGGAAGTGTTTTTGGCAATGTTATTTGGTGTATTTCCAAGTTAGGGGTTTAAAGATTCATCAAATTGTGTTGTTTCACGTCGTTTTTCGTATTCTGGAAGCGTCGATGATCGTTGGGCGACTATGTTTATTTTTGATCTGCGCAGTTGTAGTAAAATTGACTTTCCTGACTCGTTAACCGATGGATTAAGCTTAAATTTGGACAGTTTTTCGTAACATGCTATTCTTTGTTTTGACCGGTCGAATCGTCGATTTGAGGTCTGTAGTTTGTGAAATATGTCACGCATTATTGCAGTAGTTTTGGTTTTATGATGATAAATTTTCTTAGAAATTTTGGTGTAAGAATTATGGTTGTGGATGGCATTGTAGGTACTTAAGTGTTGGCACTCAGTCATGTGGGATGAACATTGATTTGTGTTGCATGTATGTCATGCTATGGTGAATGCCTGTACACTTATATGATTATGTGAACTATATGTGCATATGTATGGGATGGTATGATGTGATGTGAGTTTAAATGACTAAGTGTTGATGTTATTCTTAATTTGACATAGGGAATTGGTTAAAAAGGGGTTCCTGTAGTTACTAATTGAGGTAAGACTTATGTTTTGTATGAATAAATGAGATGTGTGTTTGCTGCTTTATTATTTCATAATTTCATAATTTCATATGAGCATGGTTTACTCTGGGGTTCAAATTGAATGTTGGCATTGATTTAAGATGTGAGTATATATGATATGAAAGAAAGGAATGTGTGCTTATACTTGAAAGAGGCATATGTGTTGTGACGTTGTAATTTAGAGTATATGAATGTGTATTTTGATTTCTGGATGTTGAGAATTGAATGATTGGATGCTAGGAGTTGAATTAGAGTACCTAAAACCAGTAGTGTCACATTACTGGTGTAGCGCCTGGCGATGCAAAGTGGACCGCTAGGCTATAGTAGGAAATAGGGAAGTCTTGTGTGTTGTGGTGCCCGATGGTGATACCGAAATCGCCAGGCGGTTTGCACTACCATTTCGCCTGGCGGCGCTTAAGTTGCGTCAGGCGATGGTGCAAGTGGCAGGGTGTGTTTATGATGTGTTTTGCATGACTTGTTGTGTTGGTTTTGGTCTGTGATATGTTTGACTGTATCACGAGTGGGTAGGTTCGTGATTGGTGTTGGAACGCGTGATTAATATGAACGGGGAGGCTCACATTAATGATACTCTCATGTGAGGATACGAGCAGGGAGTTTCGTATGTTCTGTGCTCACACTTGAGAGTTGCTGCGAGCGGGGAGGTTCGTAGAGTTGGACCACGAGCAGGCAGGTTCGTGGAAGCATTAGAATCCCTAAGACCAACTTGAGTATGTGTCTTGTGTAGTGTAGTGTGTTTTTCTTAAATTCGTTTTGATGTGTTGAGATGTGGACTTGGACGAGGAGATGTTTGATAGTGTCATGAACTGGTATGTTCAGGATTGGTGATGAACACGTAATAATATGAGCGTGGAGGTTCATATTATGATATTATCATGTGATGATACAGGCGGGGTGGTTTGTATGTTTTGTTCTCACACTTGAGGGTTGCTACGAGCGGGAAGGTTCATAGTTGATGGATCACGTGTGTTGAACTACGGGTAGGGAGGTCCATAAAGTTAGACTACGAGCGGGGAGGTTCGTAGAGGTTGGACCACGAGCGGGCATGTTCGTGGAAGCATGATATATCCTGGGTCCATGGCCAAGTAATTGTATGTGTAAATGGATTAGTAGTTTCATTTGTATAATGAGATGATGATCTGAAATCCTTGGGTATCGATTGTTAAGATTAAGCAATTTAGATGAAATAAAGTAGTTTGGGGTGAACCTTTTTTTTTATTAATTGTATATTTGTGTTATTATGAGCTCACCCTTTTTGTGTGTGTTTGACGATGATTGTGTGACTTGTCACACAGGAGCAGATGATGTTCTAGGTGATGCTGGTGAGGCATAGAGCCGGAAAGGGGCTAGCGTGGGAAAGCTTTTTATGGAAGTTTACAACCATTTTATTTTCAATTTTTTTGTAAATGGTATTTTTACTAGAATATGAACTAGTATGGATTATTGGAACACTATGGTTTAATTGGATGAGTTTAATAAATGTTTTAAATTTCCCGTAATTTTGGGAAAGACAATAATAATAAATGCGAGTTTGTATTTATTTCTATTTGATTTTATTTAAATTAGTAATATCTGGTCGGGATATTACAGAGTTCACTAAAACTACTGTTGAAAATTAAAGCAATGACAGAAAAAGTAAAATGGTGTAGCAGCAAAATGCATGAATCATACTAAAGCTGAATGCATAATGAATATGCGTGTTTGTATTTATTTCTATTTTATTTTATTTAAATTAGTAATATCTGGTCGGGATATTACAGAGTTCACTAAAACTATTGTTGGAAATTAAAGCAATGACAGAAAAAGTAAAATGGTGTAGCAGCAAAATGCATGAATCATACTAAAGCTGAATGCAGAATGAATATGCGTGAATGGATGCAGTGTAATTATGGATGCAATGGGAAATGAAATGTTAAATGTGCATAATGACTACTAGAACATAGAAATTCTACGAGAAACCACTAACTACTGCAAGACTTAAAGCAAAGAAAGAAAAAGCAAAGTGGTGGAGAATCTTAAAGGCAAACAAAATGATAACAAAAAGCAATAAAGGAAACTTAAAATGTTGTATAATTGAAGTAAGCTAAACTTAGAACAGTTGCAGTGATTGAACATGAATTCATCTACACTCGAGAAGACATCTCGATAGTGTGTGCCCACTTTGGGGTCACTTGGTTTCCAAGAGGAACCGTTAATATGAGTAGATTTTTCCTAAGATCAAATCACTGACTCAAAAAGCATAGACTAAATTGAAGATTGAAATGCATTAAAGGAATTTTAAAGGCAAGAGAGAATTTAAATGCTAAAAACATGCCATGCTTTTGAAAGCACTTAAGTTAAGCTATGCGTTTTGACCACTAACATTTATTCTGCTGCATTAAGAATAGCTCACCTCTAAGACATTGAAAAGATTAGGCTTAATTACTTGGATAGTCCTAACTTTGGTAGGAGTGTGTCAACTTGATTCTTGTATTTAAAAAAGTTTCAATTGCACTCAACTTTTGAAAAATGCCTCAATTTGGTTCCTTTCAAAAAAAAAAGTTACTAACAACGTTATTGGCATGTTATGTATCAATCTATGGTTTTTTTAAGATCTTTTTCTAATTTTTTAATTTTTTTTAATCTTTTATTTATTTAATTTTTGGGAAAAAAAATTGTTGCCACATGTTAAGTTGTTAGTATGACACATGACACTGTCAATGCCACGTGGCAAGCAATGTCACCTGTCAGTGTCACTACTAAGTGTCATTATCTTAGTTTCAATTTAGTCCTCATATATGTCTCTTTGATTCAATTTAATCCTTACACATATCTCTTTGATTCAATTTTGTTCTAATTTTTTTAATAATTAAAATATATTTTTTTAGTCCATGTTTTTTTCATAAGACTAAAACTAATTAAGTATAAATATTTTTACAAAATTATGTATTAATATTTATATTAAAATCTATTAATGAAAGAAATGATTAACAAAACATGGGTTAATAATATACAATAATGTAATATGTTAAAAAGTCATTTTAAATAAAAATAATTAGCATAATATACAAATAATAAATTTGGTCTAAAATTGGAGAGATACAATATTGTTTTAGTTTGAAAAAAAAATGAATGATTAACAAAACATGAGTTAGTAATATACAATAATGTAATATGTTGAAAAGTCATTTTTAATAAAAAAAATATCAATATAAGATTTATACAAATGATAAATTTGGTCTCCAATTGGAAAGAGACAATATTGCTCTATTTTGAAAAAAAAAAGATTGGGACAAAATTAAATCAAAGAGACATAAGTATGTAGAGATGTCAAAATGAGTTTCAACCGTGAGCCAACCCGGCTCACCACGGGTTCGAGCGGTGTTGGGTTGAGAAAAATTCAACGTTTTCAAAAGTGGGTTGAACTCAACCTGGCTCACTTAACCCACAGGTTAAACGGGTTCGAGCCGGGTTGAAGGTGGGTTGGCCCATTTAACCCACCAACATTTTTTTTAATTTTTTTTTAATTTTTTTTAATAATTATTTACTACTCCTATTATATTTATTCACAATTTCATATTTTTAAATGCTAGAATGTTGCTTAATTATATTTGAATAGTTTGAATGTTTAATTAATTTGATTGTCAAGTTATATATGTTGATACTTTAATCTTTAACTATAATCTTTATAGTAAATTACTCAAATAACCGTCTTATAAACAATCTTTAACTATAATCTTGAATAGTTTTTTATTTTTATTTTGTTGAATAGCATGACAAAAAATTTGTAATATTAGCCTTTCTTAGACTATATGGATACTTTCTTGGAAATAATTATTCATATATTGGTGGTGAGTATGATCAAAAAATTGGTTCTTGATTTTACTATGATTGTCATCTCATGGGTTACTTAAAAATTTATTTAAATATTTGAATACTAATAAATAAATAAATATTTTTTTAGGTGGGTTGGTGAGCCAACCCACGTAACCCACCAACCCATGGTGGGTTGAGTCAGATTACAAAATTTCTGGCTCACCATAAAGTGAGTCGGGTTGGGTTCACTCATTTTCAACCCGGCTCGTGGTGAGCCAACCCGTGTGAGCCGGGTTGGCTCACTTTGACATGTCTATAAGTATGGATTAAATTGAATCAAAGAGACATATATAGAGATTAGATTGAAATCAAGACAATGACACTTGGTAGTGATCCTAACATGTGACATTATCCTATCACGTGGCACTAACATTGTCACGTGTCACACTAGGAATCTCACACATGGTCACAAAAAAAAATGCATAAGAAAAATTAAAAAATTAAAAAAAAGAATAAAAAAATTAAAAGAACCAAAGATTTACATGTGGCATGTCGTTAACGCCGTTAGAATATATTTTTTCTGAAAGGGACCTAATTGTGACACTTTTTCAAATTGGGATGCAATTGAAATTTTTTTAAAAGTGGAGACCAAGTTGACACACAACCACTAAAGTGGAGATCATCTGAGTAATTAAGCCAAAAAGATTATATGAATCCAAATTAGAACCATTGAAAATCAGAAACAACATTGCACTAAGAATATAAAACTAAAAAGGGGATAACTCGTAAAACTAAATTCTAATTTATGACATTAATTCTTTTATAGAACATGAACCATGTTCCTTTCGATCGTGCTTGGATGTATGATCGTTGTTATAGTGGTAGAAGAGATTTGAAGGAGTCTTTTGTGATATGCGTTGAAGAGTTTGTGTAAACAACAAGACAATCTAAATATTTTGAATTTGAAGGAGGGATTAGATACCCTAGCATTAAATGTGATTGTACAAGGATTTTGATAGATGAGATTGATATTGTGGTTTGTATTTGAGATTGATATTGTGGTTTGTATTGAATTGGTTGTGAGTGCAAGTTTTGTTGTCATATTTTATATACGCCAAAATCTGTAAAAATAAATTTTCGACAAACATATATGTCGATAAGTGCCACTACAACGATTTTTTGTTCAATGAGGCCTTTATATCAATTATGTCTTTGGCTTTCTTTCTATCAATCTTGAAGCATTTTTCATGAACAATGAATCCTAAGAATTAACTTGCACTTATGCCAAATGTGCATTTTAATTTATGCATTTTCATACAATGTTTTCTTATTGTATAAAAAGATTTTCTCAAATTATTTAAATGTAAACTTTTTTATTTTTATTTTATTACAATATCATCAATATAAACTGCATGTAATCACCACTTAAATAATGAAAAAGCAAGTTCGTAGACCTTTGATATAACTTCAACATTTTTTAATCAATAGGCATTACCAATCATTCATACATTCTAAATGCCTCCAAGCACCAGAAGGCTGATTTCAAAATATCGTTCTTTACTATAAATATTTGGTTGTATCATAAACTAAACATTTTATTTCCTACCACTTCATTGATAATTATATCAACAATTAGCATAGGATACTCATATTTGTAAATAGCATTATTAAGATCTCAAAAATTAATGAAAAATCTCATTTTATCATTTTTCTTAATTATTGGACCTATATTTGAAATTCAATTAACATACTTGGTTGTTCTGATGAATTTTGCCTTTAGTAAACTCTAATTTCCTATTTGAGTCACCATTTTGTCTAAGATCACCTTCAAATGTCCATCTTGGTTCCAAAAAAAAAACTTTTGATGAGTTTTTAATAATGTAGAATTTTACATTATCTTAGCTATCTTTTGTTAACAAAATCAACTCCTCTTGAGCTTTTAACCCACTTAATCCTCAATTTTACTTTGCTTTTATGAATAAATACAATTTAGGTTACATTGATCTAATTATACCACTAATCCCCAATTTTTGTGTCTAATTCAGTGATAGGAAGCTTTTTCCTAAAACCAAAGAAGTTCTCAACTAGAGAAGAAAGAAGATAAAAAACAAAATTTGAATATCTAAACCATGTATTTAGCACTGAGCGCCAGAAAGTTATAGTTGAGCGCCAGATCCAGCACTGAGCACCATTTGGTTCACATTTTTGGACGCTGAGCGCTAGTTAGCCAACGCTCATTGGCTCACAAAGTTGGACGCTGAATGGTGTGGGGATAGCGCTGAGCGACACCTATGCTGATGTGGCAAGTTTAACCTATTTCTTCTGGTTTGCTCGAGTGGAAGGCATCTTTGGACGTGAGAGGCGCAAAAAAACACATTTTGGAGAGCTTGGAGGTTTGCTAGGGCTGTGGGAACAACTCCTTCTTCCTCTTTGTATCTCCTTTCTCTTCCATTCTTCTATTTGTAAGTGTGTGCTCTTCATGAGCTAAACCTATTTTTGTTGGGGTTAGATGTAGCCACTAAATTCTTGTGTATTTCCAAATGTTTTTGAATATATATATATATATATATATATATGCCTCTTTCATTAAATGCTAGTATTATTGTTTCTTCACTTAATGTTTGCTTTGATTTGGCCATTCATTGCATGATATTTGGTTCGTTGAGTGTGGAAATATCTTTTGAAACCTTGATTTGGAACAAGAAAACTCAATGAAGGTTGTATATAGTAATGGGACTTGATCCATTGGTTGTCTTAAAGCCTAGTGCATAAAGCAGGTTTGCCTATTAAGAGTTCAAGGGATTCACTCTTAATAGGGAAACTTAGGCTCATTCAACTAATGAATTAGGGTTTGAGTAGACTTGTGAGTTGATATTAGCATATTGATGTAGGGGATGTAAAATATTATATGCATGAGAGCGAAGTAGGTGAATTATAACCTCGACAATACCAATTCATATAATTTCTAATCTCTTCCATTGTCTAAGTGCTTTTAACTTCCAAAGTTCATCTTTAATCGTTTATGCACAAATTTACTTTCTTACATGAAACTCAAAATTATGGATTCATTCTTTAGTTTAAATTAGTTATTAATTACACAATTAATTAGTATTACACGAGTCTCTTGGAAAACGATATCCCGATCTTAACGATTACTACTTGTACGACCTAATACACTTGCCAAAGTTTTAACAGTTATCGAGAGAACTGTCCCTACTCCATGTATCCATTTCCTCCATAAAGAAACTTTGAAGTTAGTTTCAAACTAGACCACGACAAAAACAGTGGCTCTCATGTAGTTTGGCACTAGACTACCACATCGAGTGTAATCATTTCCAGTAAGCTTGATGACCTTCCACTGAAGTAAGTTACCATTATGTTATTCTTCACCAAACCTTTCTCACCCAACTTAAAACTCTTCAACATAATTTTGGGAAAAATGTTAACAATTGCTCCTCCATCAATCCATCCTCCGATTCTATCTAATAAATGTTTTTCTCTATGCATTTTTTTAATTCTCGATCATTCTTCAATTTTCACTTGTTGGCTTTACCACAATTCCCTTTTCATTTCAATTTTTCTCAATTGATTCTCTACTTAAGCATCTCCTTTGTATTCCTATCCCCGATATCTTCATCTTTTGATGTATTTATATGATTCCTCTTTGATGTATTTACCCTGATATTCTTTTCGGATATCTCGATTTTATTTTATTTGTATTCTTATTTTATTTGTAATAATAGTATATTATTATATTTTGATTATTGTGATTATTATTGTGTTTTCGTATACTTTTTTAAAACTACTTTTAACAATATATTTAAACATTTAATAATTTTAATTTGCATTGTTATAAACTTTACATTTCAAAATAATATATTGATGTTTAATTCTACTAATTAATTTGGCATATTAACATGTTTTCATTATAATATTTAATTTATCTTTTGTTCGAATTATTATTTAAAACTCTATATATTGAAATGTTTTATCACTAAATATTATTTGATAATTTTTAAATTATATTATTTTAATATTATTATTCCAATAAGCTCTACTTAAGTAATAATATTATTTTCTACATTAAATAACTCCAGAGTTTATTAATTAGAAAAGTAGTTTATTATTTTAATATCAAATTATCCATATACATTAATAAAATTTCCCATGTACATCACTTATTTACTTCGGTAATTTTAACTTCTAAGTTTCATTAACATATTTTCTATTATTAATAATTATCAAACAATAATTATTATATTTTTAAAAAGCACTTTAAAAATATTTTAAATATTTATTTTACATTATTGTGAATAATTACATTACAATATAATGATTTTTATTTTATTAATTCTTTATTAGATTTTCATTAATAATTTATGTATTTATATTAATAAAATAATATTTTGATATAATATGTTATGTTATAATAATTAATTATTTTTAGAAAGATTGTATATTTAAATTATAAAAAAACATAAAATATAATATAATACATGAGTAAATAATACAATGTAATATATATATATATATATATATATATATATATATATATATGATAACAATAGACTAAATAACAAGTATTTAGTATTAAATTATATTTTTTATTTACTTTTATGTCTTTTCTGATTAGATCCTGTTTAGGAAAGAGTGAAAACTCAAGAGGAATAATAAAAATAAATCATATATATGTATATATATATATATATATATATATATATATATATATATATATATATATATATATATATATATATATATATTTCATGATTTATTAAAGTATCAATGTTTAGCAATTCTTTTTAATGAGTCGAAATATTGCAATTCTTTTTATGTTTTAAGTAACAATGGTGGGCAAGACTTTTAATCAGAAGCATAAACAATTACAATTTTGTTAATGAAAAAAGTTTTAAATTCAAAATTTGAATTTGAAACTGAAATTGTGGCACATTCTATGGGTTTTAGGTTATGCAAGGTAACTTTTTGGGGTGGGGGAGGGGAATGATAGTTTCATGTGTGACTTTCTTGGGTAGGATGCGTGGGAAGTAATGGCACAGTCATTTGAGAAAGATCATGTTTTCCTTGGTAAGGCTGCTCAAATTCTCATTCAATTCAACATATGAGCTATGAAATATAAGTATTGTCATCTTTTTGTTTTTTTATGTCTTAAGGGTTTGGTTTATGATATGTAATATGCTTTAAGGATTAGTCTAATGATATACCAAAATAATATATGTCACTCTAACGATTGCAATTTCAGAGGCTTGATGCCATTACAAAAGCTCAGCGTCAACAACAGGCAATGGATAATTTCAATGCCATTGATAGTGATGATTTTTGCTTCCTTCTTTCAACATTGACAAGAGGTTTGGGTATTAAACTTGCCACAACCTACATGGCTTTAAACCACAAAATGGCTTACATGTATTTTGTTGATTTAATTTTATTATTAATCAATAAAAATATTTGGTACTTACTTTTACTTCTATGTTTTTAGGCAATTAGTATAACTCAAAATTTGGCACCAAGAAGTTGTTAACATATATAGATGAAATTCTTGAAAGAGAATAAAAGATTGAAGAAAGGAATCTGAAATGGAACAATAAAATGACTTATATGTGTTTGGTGCACATTACCATGAAAATTTTTGTTTACGATTTTAATCTGCTTTTGATAATGATTTTTATTTTTGGGTTGATAAGATTTAGTTTTGGAATGTTGAGAAAATGTTAATAATTCTCTTTACCTTTTAAACTACCACTTTTTATCAATAACAACTTCACTCAACAAGATATATCTATCATCTATTTATCAACAATTTAAGTTGATTTATTTTCTTTTCTATTAAAAACAAAATTTAAAAAAAAATAACTAAGTTCATTCAATTATTATAATTATTTATTCATATTCTAAAATCTTTTCACTATATATATATATATATATATATATATATATATATACTGTAAGACCCATTTTTATTCCTGCCCTAAAAGTTAGTGGGCTGCCCTACAGTATTGGGCCTAAAGGCCGGCCCATAGGATAAAAACCTGTTTCAGTTGCCCTAACACTCACACTTTCTGCATTCTCAGATTCGCAGCCGCCTCCTTCCCTGTTTCCGCACTAGAGCTCTGCTAGGGTTCCAACGTTCTTCAGATTTACGTTTAGCTTGGCCATTGTTCTGCTCACGTAAGTACCCTTAACCCTTACCGCCTCTGTTTTGTATAGCTTTCACAGTAACAGTGGAGACTCTTTTATAACTCGTTTTACCCACTGTTCCAGTTGCGAATTGGGCCCTAGAGCTGCTGCGCTCCTTGGTTACGCGTCGAAGGTCCTGTACGAACCTATTTCCAGGTACGGGAAGTTAGGGTTCTAGTTTCGACTCTTTTAGAACTGTTTTTGTGTTGGTTGTTACCTTGTATGGTTGGAATCTGTCGTTTTGATGTGTGAAACGCTTTGTATGTGTTGTTTGGCCGGAAAACATGGCGGTACAGCGAAGAACAGTGGCGAGACCTGTTAATCTCGCCCAGGCGAGTCCATCTCGCCTAGGCGAGATGAAACAGGGAGCTCGCCTAAGTTTTTTGCGCGAAAAGTCGCCCAGGCGGCTCGCTCAATTTTTGAGCGAGCAGGCAACTCACCCAAGCGAGAGGGATCTCGCTTAAGCGAGATCCCGTGTTGCCCATGCCCTAGTTTTTGGCGCTCTCGCCTAGGCAAGGGCGAGGCTCGCCTGAGCGAGACCCCTCAGCCTGAGCGAGATGCTGGGCGAGACAGTGCCGTGATTTGGATGTTTAATGCTTCTCGAGTGATCCATGTTGGTTGAGTATGATTGTATGATGATGAACATGTATGTAATGGAACATGAAGTATATTTTTGGCATGATTCATGAATTGTGGACGAATGGGTTGGTATGAGGCTTAACGTGAGAAATGAATGTGTGGTTTGAAAATTAAAGGAACATGATATTGGCATGAGACTAGGCCCCAGACTCATTGGGGTGGTGATGATCGGAGGTATGGATTTGAGATGTGATTGATATGAGGATTAAACTTCAAGGGTTGCTATGGAATTGAAAAATATAATTCAATATTCTCTTATTGCTGATTTTTGACGGTTAGTCCGTGTCAGCGTGTAAATTCCTTGAGGTCTCTAGGTGAGACCTCTGGGGTTGCGCTTCAGTGGTCGGGACGTAATTCCATGGCCCCTGTTAGTGGGTGCCCATGGTGGTGCCCCATCTGTATAACTAGGTAAGGATTCAAGGTAAGGACTGCATCCTGACACTCTAAGGGGCCAGTTAGTCTCACTTAGAGCAGACTGACTCCTGTGGTGAGAGTAGCAGGAGACCTGAAATTCATTAAGGGCTAACCTTGTGGTGAGGGAGATATGATTCATCGTAACACTTGTAACACATAGCTCGGAGATATGCAGCTTAGAGTCGAGCAGGAGTATTCACCACAAGTGCGAGCGTCCGCTGAATCCGACCAAGTTATACGTATCCGGATGAGTCGAGTCGAGTCGTAGTGTATTGGATGAAGAGTCATAACATGTGTGGTTGCTATGTGGTTATGAGATGAGGAAAAATATATTTGACTGCATGATGAATATGTTGTTGGCTCTAGCTTACCCGTTTTATTGCATGGTTATGATGTATGTGGCTGTTCTCTCTTGCGATGATCATCAATTTGGTTGATGGGAGTAGATGGGCGAGGTTCTCACGGTCAACAGGCGAATGGTGATTCCGCTGCTTAGCCATTTGGGCTGGAGTTTTCCTTGTGTTTTATTTAGGGCTATGGCCCATGTATTTCCTTCTGTATTTCTACGCTACACTCTAAGTTGTATTCGTATTCAGCTATCCTGCTTTTTGGCATCGTGGTGTGCCTAGTTTTGTAGGGGTGATGTTGGGAACCCCAGGATTGCGTTGTTATGCTATCTTATGTGTGGCGTTTCCTTTAATTGCATTTATAAATTAAATGGGACGTTACATTTATGGTATCAGAGCGGTCATTCCTCAGGTCTGTGGACTTGGATGTCCGCTTAGCTTTCTCTGTGTATCTTCTGAGTGTTCTTAGTTAAATTCTTGCCTTTATCAAGCCTAACCAAGTGATTTTCTGTGTGCTAGTGGACTATGGCACCTCCTCGCCGAGCTTCTCAGTCATCCCAGGGGGACACACCAGATATCGCCAGAGCCATAGAGGCAATGGTGGCAGCTATGGCACAGCAGAGTGCTGCGATGATGCAGCAGCATGAGGCATCTATGCAGCGGCAGGCGGCATCGCTCGAGCAGCAGCAGGCTGTGATGCAGCAGATGGAGGCTGCGAGGGTAGCTGCTGAGGATGCTCATCGGCAGCACATGGAGGCCCTCCGCCAGTTGGAGGAGAACAGGGCGGCTGCCCCTGTGTTTGGTCCTGAACCACGACCTGCAGTTAGGGAGTGGAGTCTAGAGGACTTCCTGAAGCACCACCCGGCGAAGTTCGACGGGAAGACTAGTCCTGACGCCGCAGACCAATGGCTGAAGGACCTGGAGCGCATCTATGATGCGAAGATGTGCCCTGCGGAGAACAGATTGGCGTTCTCAGTTTATATGCTCACGGGAGAGGTGGAGCATTGGTGGAGCAGCACCAGATCCATCCTGGAGGAGAGGGATGAGCCAGTGACGTGGGAGGCTTTCAGGGAGAGATTCCTCTCCGAGTACTTTCCCGACAGCATCCGATACGCCAAGGAGGTGGAGTTCCTCCAGTTGCCCCAAGGAGGGAAGACTGTCACTGAGTATGCTGAGAGGTTCAAACACCTCAGCCGTTTCTACACCCTACCACTCGATGAGGAGTGGCGATGCAGGAAGTTTGAGAATGGGCTTCGCGGCGACATCCGCTTGATGGTGGCACCCTTGTCCATCAAGGACTTTGCTGCTCTGGTAGAGAAGGCCAGAGTGATGGAGAAGATGAAGCGTGAGGTGGAAGGTCAGCGTCCACAGTAGCCACAGCCGCCTCAGAGGATCGGTGGACCATCTGGGTCCAAGCCCAGGCATGAGGAGCGGAGGAGACCGTATGATAGGCCCCACCATCAGTCTCAGGGGTCTAGGGGTCTTCCTCCTCAGCAGGGTCGAGTGCAGTGTTACACATGTGGAGGACCCCACTCGAGGTACGCTTGTCCACGTATGGAAGGCTACCGCAGATGCAACAACTGTGGCAAGGAAGGCCACTTTGGGAAGGATTGTCCCACCCTTGCTAGGGCATCAGCACGCCCTCCAGTTCAGACTCCTCACCAGCACCAGCGGAGAGATAGAGGCAACAGGCCTCAGGCGACGGGCAGAGTGTATGCGATGTCAGGGGCTGAGGCATCAGGCTCAGGTAACTTGGTTATGGGTAGTTGCATGATAGCTGGTTCTTCTTGTTATGTGTTATATGATTCTGGAGCGACACACTCTTTTGTGTCAAATGCATGTGTGGAACGGTTGGGTCTGCCGGTGTGCGAGCTGCAGTGTGAGCTCGCGGTGTCTACTCCGGCGTCGGGTTTGGTCAGGACGTCGTCCTTGTGTGCTAGGCTTCCAGTGGAGGTAAGAGGGACGCAGGTACAAGGTGAACTTAATCTGCCTACCTCTACAAGAGTTGGAGGTGATCTTAGGGATGGATTGGCTCTCTGCCAATCGCATTCTGATAGATTGTCGGGAGAAGAAGCTGCTTTTTCCCGACGCAGAGGAGCCTGAGTTGGTGTCTTCCCAGTGTGTTATGAGGGAACTACAGGACGGAGCGCAGTGCTACATGATCTTCACGCATATGGAGGTGGAGAAAGGAGAGGCAACGTCAGTGATACCGGTTGTCCAGGACTTTGTGGATGTGTTTCCGGAGGAGGTACCAGGGTTGCCTCCCAGTAGAGAAGTGGAGTTCTCTATAGATCTTGTACCAGGGACAGGTCCGGTATCGATGGCTCCATATCGCATGGCTCCGGCAGAGTTGGTGGAGCTCAAGAAACAGATAGAAGATCTGATGGAGAAACAGTTCATCCGACCCAGTACTTCGCCTTGGGGAGCACCAGTGTTGTTGGTGAAGAAGAAGGACGGGAGTTCGCGTCTGTATGTGGACTACAGGCAGTTGAACAAGATGACGATCAAGAATAAGTATCCGCTCCCGAGAATTGATGACTTGATGGATCAGTTACATGGATCATCAGTGTTCTCGAAGATAGATCTGCGCTCGGGTTATCATCAGATTTTGGTAAAGGCTGATGATGTACAGAAGACAGCCTTCAGATCCAGGTATGGCCACTATGAGTACGTGGTTATGCCGTTTGGTGTGACCAACGCTTCAGCAGTGTTCATGGACTATATGAACAGGATCTTCCGGCCCTTCCTAGATAAGTTTGTCGTGGTCTTCATAGACGACATCCTTATCTACTCCAGGACTCAGGAGGAACATGCAGAACACCTAAGGTTGGTGCTTGGTGTTTTGAGGGAGAAGCAGTTGTATGCCAAGTTATCCAAGTGTGAGTTCTGGATGGATGAAGTTCAGTTTTTGGGGCATGTGATATCTGCTCAGGGGATTGCAGTGGACCCGGCAAAGGTCGAGGCAGTGGTAAAGTGGGAGAGTCCCAAGTCAGCTACAGAGATTAGGAGCTTTGTGGGGCTAACAGGCTACTACCGGAGGTTCATAGAGGGATTCTCCAAGATAGTGGCACCTTTGACTTTGCTTACGCGGAAAGACCAACCTTTCACTTGGACGGACAGGTGTGAGGAGAGCTTTCAGGAACTAAAGAGGAGATTGACGAGTGCTCCTATATTGGTAATTCCGGACGTGGGGAAACCGTTTGAAGTCTACTGTGACGCCTCTCACCTCGGGCTTGGGTGTGTTTTGATGCAGGAAAAGAAGGCAGTGGCATATGCTTCGAGGCAGCTTAAGATACATGAGAGTAATTATCCCACTCATGACTTGGAGTTGGCGGCTATAGTTTTTGCCTTGAAGATCTGGAGGCACTACCTGTATGGTGCTCAGTTTCGGGTGTTCAGCGACCACAAAAGTTTAAAGTACTTGTTTGATCAGAAGGAGTTGAACATGAGACAGAGGAGATGGATGGAATTCCTGAAGGACTACGATTTTGAGCTCCTGTATCATCCAGGAAAGGCGAATGTGGTGGAAGATGCTCTGAGTAGGAAGATAGTACATACTGCACACCTTATGATTAAGGAGGTGGAACTACTAGAGAAGTTCAGAGACATGAGGATACAGGTGGAGTTGGGGTCCGAGTCCATTAGGTGTAGTACCCTTACTATATCTAGTGACTTCTTGGGCTCGATCAGAGAGAGGCAGTTGTCGGATGCCAGCCTGAACAGAGTTAGAGAACAGATTGGGTCGGATGAGGCTAGGGACTTTGCTTTGGGTGATGATGGTATACTACAGTTTCAGGGCAGGGTACGCGTACCTGATGATACTGAGGTGAGAAGGTTGATCCTTGAGGAAGGACACAAGAGTCGTCTTAGCTTGCATCCTGGCATGACTAAGATGTACCAGGACCTCAAGGAAACCTTCTGGTGGCAGGGGATGAAGAAGGATGTGGCACAGTTTGTATCCGCTTGTCTGACGTGTCAGAAGGCGAAGGTGGAGCACCAGAGACCCGGGGGAAATCTACAGCCTTTAGAGATACCGGTGTGGAAATGGGACAGCATCTCCATGGATTTTGTGACTCATCTTCCACGAACTTTCAGAGGGCATGACACCATCTGGGTGATAGTGGACCGATTGACCAAGAGTGCTCATTTCTTGGCGATGAACTTGAGGATGTCCATGGCCAAGTTGGCTCAGCTGTACATTAAAGAGATAGTAAGACTCCATGGAGTGCCCTCGAGTATAGTTTCCGACAGAGACCCGCGGTTCACATCCCGGTTTTGGCAGACGTTGCAGAGTGCTATGGGTAGCAAGCTCACCATGAGTTCAGCTTATCACCCTCAGACTGATGGCCAGTCTGAGAGGACGATCCAATCATTAGAGGATTTGTTGAGAACTTGCATATTGGATCATCTGGGTGCTTGGGAAGAGGTATTGCCTTTGATAGAGTTTACCTACAACAACAGTTTTCATGCGAGCATTGGCATGGCGCCATACGAGGCTCTTTATGGCAGGAGGTGTAGGACTCCTCTTTGCTGGTATCAGGACGGAGAGGCCGTGATGGTTGGACCTGAGTTGTTAGAGCAGACCACCGAGAAGGTGAGGATGGTGAGAGACAGGATGCTGGCTTCTCAGAGTAGGCAGAAGGCCTATGCGGATCGCAGGAGGAGGCCTTTGGAGTTTGCAGCGGGAGACCATGTATTCTTGAGGGTGACCCGAACCACGGGCGTGGGAAGGGCTCTTCGCTCAAGGAAGCTTTCGCCCAAATTCCTTGGCCCGTATCAGATCACGAGGAGGATTGGACCAGTGGCTTATGAGATAGCCTTACCCCCGCAGTTGGCGAATCTTCATCCAGTGTTTCACGTCTCACAGCTGAGGAAGTATGTATTCGACCCGGCTCATGTGTTGGAAGCTGAGGATATACAGATCAGGGAGGATCTCACAGTGGAAGTACCACCCATCGCTCTTGAGGATAGCAAGGTTGAGGAACGACGTGGAAAGACCGTTAGTCTTGTTAAAGTCATCTGGGATCGGAGGACGGGTGACTCGACTTGGGAGTTAGAGGAGGACATGAGAAAATCACATCCACATCTGTTTACCTGGTGAGTCTTTCATTTTCGAGGACGAAAATTTTTGTTGTTGGAGGGAATGTAAGACCCATTTTTATTCCTGCCCTAAAAGTTAGTGGGCTGCCCTACAGTATTGGGCCTAAAGGCCGGCCCATAGGATAAAAACCTGTTTCAGTTGCCCTAACACTCACACTTTCTGCATTCTCAGATTCGCAGCCGCCTCCTTCCCTGTTTCCGCACTAGAGCTCTGCTAGGGTTCCAACGTTCTTCAGATTTACGTTTAGCTTGGCCATTGTTCTGCTCACGTAAGTACCCTTAACCCTTACCGCCTCTGTTTTGTATAGCTTTCACAGTAACAGTGGAGACTCTTTTATAACTCGTTTTACCCACTGTTCCAGTTGCGAATTGGGCCCTAGAGCTGCTGCGCTCCTTGGTTACGCGTCGAAGGTCCTGTACGAACCTATTTCCAGGTACGGGAAGTTAGGGTTCTAGTTTCGACTCTTTTAGAACTGTTTTTGTGTTGGTTGTTACCTTGTATGGTTGGAATCTGTCGTTTTGATGTGTGAAACGCTTTGTATGTGTTGTTTGGCCGGAAAACATGGCGGTACAGCGAAGAACAGTGGCGAGACCTGTTAATCTCGCCCAGGCGAGTCCATTTCGCCTAGGCGAGATGAAACAGGGAGCTCGCCTAAGTTTTTTGCGCGAAAAGTCGCCCAGGCGGCTCGCTCAATTTTTGAGCGAGCAGGCAACTCGCCCAAGCGAGAGGGATCTCGCTTAAGCGAGATCCCGTGTTGCCCATGCCCTAGTTTTTGGCGCTCTCGCCTAGGCAAGGGCGAGGCTCGCCTGAGCGAGACCCCTCAGCCTGAGCGAGATGCTGGGCGAGACAGTGCTGTGATTTGGATGTTTAATGCTTCTCGAGTGATCCATGTTGGTTGAGTATGATTGTATGATGATGAACATGTATGTAATGGAACATGAAGTATATTTTTGGCATGATTCATGAATTGTGGACGAATGGGTTGGTATGAGGCTTAACGTGAGAAATGAATGTGTGGTTTGAAAATTAAAGGAACATGATATTGGCATGAGACTAGGCCCCAGACTCATTGGGGTGGTGATGATCGGAGGTATGGATTTGAGATGTGATTGATATGAGGATTAAACTTCAAGGGTTGCTATGGAATTGAAAAATATAATTCAATATTCTCTTATTGCTGATTTTTGACGGTTAGTCCGTGTCAGCGTGTAAATTCCTTGAGGTCTCTAGGTGAGACCTCTGGGGTTGCGCTTCAGTGGTCGGGACGTAATTCCATGGCCCCTGTTAGTGGGTGCCCATGGTGGTGCCCCATCTGTATAACTAGGTAAGGATTCAAGGTAAGGACTGCATCCTGACACTCTAAGGGGCCAGTTAGTCTCACTTAGAGCAGACTGACTCCTGTGGTGAGAGTAGCAGGAGACCTGAAATTCATTAAGGGCTAACCTTGTGGTGAGGGAGATATGATTCATCGTAACACTTGTAACACATAGCTCGGAGATGAGCAGCTTAGAGTCGAGCAGGAGTATTCACCACAAGTGCGAGCGTCCGCTGAATCCGACCAAGTTATACGTATCCGGATGAGTCGAGTCGAGTCGTAGTGTATTGGATGAAGAGTCATAACATGTGTGGTTGCTATGTGGTTATGAGATGAGGAAAAATATATTTGACTGCATGATGAATATGTTGTTGGCTCTAGCTTACCCGTTTTATTGCATGGTTATGATGTATGTGGCTGTTCTCTCTTGCGATGATCATCAATTTGGTTGATGGGAGCAGATGGGCGAGGTTCTCACGGTCAACAGGCGAATGGTGATTCCGTTGCTTAGCCATTTGGGCTGGAGTTTTCCTTGTGTTTTATTTAGGGCTATGGCCCATGTATTTCCTTCTGTATTTCTACGCTACACTCTAAGTTGTATTCGTATTCAGCTATCCTGCTTTTTGGCATCGTGGTGTGCCTAGTTTTGTAGGGGTGATGTTGGGAACCCCAGGACTGCGTTGTTATGCTATCTTATGTGTGACGTTTCCTTTAATTGCATTTATAAATTAAATGGGACGTTACATATACACTTTATTATTCAATTTGTTCTAAATTTAATATATTTCTTTATATTAAATCACAATATCTAATAAAAATTTATATTATTGTAAATAAATTTATTATAATTTTTCATTATTCACTATTTTAATTAATTATTATTATTATTTTAAATAAATAACTCATAAATTTTATTATTTTTTATATATAATAACATATAATTTTATAATTATTTAATAAATCTTTATTTTACACTATTTAATTAATTAATATATATATGTATTTATATTTATTTTATTTAAGATATACCATCTTGTTCTAAAAAAAATATATACAAGTATACGTTATCATATAAAAATATATTTGTAGATATTATACTTGTAGATATTTTTTAGAACTAAGAACGATTCAGTTTTCTTATTTATTTATTTTAATTTCTCTTTTTTTTTTTGTAAAAACAAAGTTTAGAATTCGGTATCTAATTACGAGAGTATTTTGATGAATGCAGTGAAAAGATAAAAAGTGCATGATATTAAAAGTCATGAATGGAAATAAATTGGGATTTGAGTTTATTTGAGTATTTATTAAAAAAAAAATTAGTTCAATTGGGAAAAAAAAAATCCAATCTGGCCTGAGGGTTTTCTTTTACTGTTTTCAAACCACTACCTTATCTATCCACTGCGCAGCCATTGCCCTCTCTTTCCGTCACTATCCATGGCCGCGCCAACGGGGGAAGACGATTTGAATTATGAGTTTGCGTGGGGCAGGAAGCGAGGCATGGGTGGGAAGAAGAAGGACGTGCAGTTCTACGAGTCCTTCACCTTCGATGGCGTGCAGTACACTCTTAACGATGCCGTTTACCTCCAAAACGAAAGCTGCGATGTGCCTCACATAGGGAAGCTAATCAAGATCTGGGAGAATCGCGACAAGTCCAGGAAAGTCAAGGTGCAGTGGTTCTTCCGCTCCGGCGAGATTCACAAGTTTTTGGAAGGGATCCAAACCAAGGAGAACGAGTTGTTTTTGGCATGCGGTGACGGCAAGGGATTCGCCAATGTTAATCCTCTCGTAAGCTTTCGATGCTAAATCCTTTCCCCATCGTTTTGAATGCTTGTTGGATATTCTTCTGCCGTTTACAGTATTGTTGGCTATTTTGCTGTCGTTTTCGATATTTTTCTTTTGCTGAGTTTCGATTCTGAATATTTTTGCTGTCATTCTGAGTATTGTTGTCTATTTTTATGTATATCGTTTTGAATATTATCGGATGTTGTTCCGTGGTTTTTGGTATAGGTGTTGCAAGTATCAATCCTTTGGCAATTTTTGGATTCTGAAACTTATCTTTGTCGTTTGGTTTTGGCTAATATACTGTTGTTTAGACTATTTGCTTTGCAAACGTCGAGCTTTTGATAAGTTTCGGCTTCCAAGTTTTTTCTCTTGTCGTTTTGAGTACTTTTGGCTATTTTTTCTGCCGTTTTGAGTACTTGTGATCTTTTTTTTCTATCATTCAAGGTTTTTGTCTATTTTTCTGTCGTTTTGAGATTTTGCTTATCTGCACCAGGAAACTATCGTTGGAAAATGCAATGTCGTTTGCATTTCTAAGAATATTGGAAATTCGCAACTGTACGATGAAGCAAAGGCTGATTTTGTGTTCTACCGTTTCTTTGATGTTGGACAACGCAAAGTAGTGGACCAGATAGATGACAAGATTGCTGGAACTTAAGGTATTGGGTGATCTTATTCGTTTTTATGCGATGTAAATGATTTATCATTGTTTTTGTTTAAGATAGCTTTTGTTTTTGAAAATAATTAGCGGATTTGTCACTCTTGACATTCCCAAACTTTTTAAACTACCCTTGTGGTTATCTAAAAACTTGGGTTTAAGAAAAGAAGGAAAAATCACAGGACTGTGATGTAAAAGATTGACCATTGTGTTAGTTTTAAGATAGTTTTTTTTTTTTTTTTTTTCTAAAAAATAGGGGATTTGTCACTCCTTACATTCCCAGTTGAACTTTTTTTACCCTTATAGTTTAAGTAATTATCTAAAAACTTGGGTTTCAAGACAAGAAGGAAAAATTATAAGATTGTATATGACAGCTTCTGCCATGGTGTTTACGATCACAGTGAGGTTATTATCTTCTATTGTGTTGTTGGAGAAAGTTGAGAATGGAACTTTCTTGTGTATTGGGTCTCCCAAGTGATGTCCCTCTCGCTTCTTTTTACGGTTTGAATCCCACGTTTTAGCTCTAATGTCAACTGAGTCTTACCCAATGGTCTGAAATGAGTGTTTAGCTGCTACTTTGCTATAACATTTATTATCTAAATTGAGGTTTTTGTTGGTTGAATCGATTGTTTTTCTGAACTTGTTGCAGTGATAAATATTTGCACCAAATAAGATAAACGATGCTTGTTGGAGGCGTGGAACTCGGTCTTGACAAGACAGAAAGCATTGAAGTTGATATCTCGGGTAAATAAATTAGTTAGCCTGTAATTGAAAAGTTAGGTGACAAATATGTTGACGTACAGCATACATAATGTTACAAAGATGCTTACGGAGTGTATATGTCTGGGAGGGATGCGAAATCTACATGACAAGCCTTCTAAAGAAGGAAAAATGTGGTCATTCAAATATTTTTTCGGGGCTGGGAAAGCTTCTTTTCAGGGGGAATAAAGGATTTGCATACTTGTGTTGCTGTTACGGCTGTAGTTAGATTATTAGTAATACTGCTATTGTAATTAATGTAATTAATTTATTTATTTTTACCACATTTCTACTTTAATTAAGTTATTGCTGCCGCTACTGATATTTAGGAGTTTGCTTTAGTTTGTACATACCAGTGGCTATGGAAAATATTTTACAGTACTAATGATATGTTTGTAAGAGTTATTTATTTTAATGTGAGAAATAATAGGAAATGATTGTAATTTAATTTTAGTATATGCAATAATCAATTAGTTTGTTGAAATGCTTAACGTAGGATTAACTTCGGTATTGAATTATCCACAATTTTGTATTGAATTTGAATTATTTTATTTGCAATTTTTATTAATTCTTAAAGGCGGCGGGCAGAAGGGGGCAGGTTTAGAAGATTTAGGTAACTAATAATATCACGCCTATGAGACTCAATTATTTACTTACTACTAATAAGATAATACATATAAGATTATCCAATAGGTGAATAAGATGTTGATAATTTTGATATTAACTAATAGTATTATGCTTGAGAGACCAATAAGACTCATAACGTAACATGTGCAACATGGACATGAACGAGTTGGTAACTAGAAAAGTTTTAATTCAAAACTCGTGATATTTGTCATTATAAAAAGAATAGAGATTATGGTCTAATATTTTAACAGAAACATTATACTATTTCTTAATGGAAATTTTTTGATGTTAATAAATATGAACCAGTTAGTGAATTAATCTTTATTACTTTTAGAGACCTTTTAATGTGTATTTTGTGAAGCAAAAGTTCATCTACTACATAAGAACGTTCTAATGGTTCACAACATGAGTAAGACGGTCTGAGTTAAATCGTGATACTTTATCAAATTGTAACAGAAAAAAACTTTGTTAGACAAAAAAATCAAATATATATAAGATCTGATTTGCTTGGATTTTGTTAAACACTACAATTAGCACCCAACACACTAAGGCTTTGATGGAAGCATTTTTAAGGAAGTATCCGAAGATAAGAAAAATGATTAAACTCCTAAATTTGAAGAACTTAGATTTTCTTCTTCTAGAGAAAGTTCTCTGGAGAGAATGAAGAAAATGTTACTACCATTTATGATCCGAGAGAACAAAGAAGACAAGCTTATAAGCAAATCAATTCTCATTGAATCAAATGTGACTGTTAGAAGAAGGCAAGAGGTCATATTTTAAGATGTATTTATAGATGCATAAACCCCTTGTTCACATTCAAAGACTCAAACAATCAAAAGATGGGCCGAACCATGAAGCAATTTAACGCACACCTTCTTTGCATGGGGGCTTCTCCCTGCACCCTCAAGTCTTCATCCTATACCCCCAAAACTGCACCCTTTGCACCGCAAAAAATCTGCTTTTACTGCAGTCCTACACCCCAAAAACGAATCTCGTTGACCTAGCAGCGGGCCATTTAAATTCCACCCTTCCTCTTCTTTTCCTTCACTTGTGAGCAGCGGGCCATTTGCCTCTTTTTTGTGGAGTAGATCTGAGTAGAGCGCCACCAGCAACCACCAACCACCAAGCAGTTCCCTCTCCGTCCATATTTCATCCACACATCCACTCTCCGTCCACATTTCATCCACCCAGTTGAGTTTTCTCAATGTTTTATTTTGGTTTTCCGTTAATGATGATAGTGAATGATGATACCGATTGATAGAGTCGTCAAAATGGGTTATAAATCGCGAGCCAACCTGATTCATCACGGGATCGGGTTGGGTTGAAAAAAAATTACAAATTTCAGTACGGGTTAAAAATGAACCAAACCCATTAAGAATTCAGTTCATTTGGGTTGAACCCGATGAGCCAGGTTAGCTGACCAACCCATTAATAAATTTTAAATATTTAATTAATTAATATATATATATATATATATATATATATTATATTATATATTATATATTATATATGCATATATTATATATATATATATATATATATATATATATATATATATATATATTGTAGATGGGGATAAAGAAGATGTTTCAAGAGATGAAAACGTTGTGGATTTATTCATTCAAGATTCTAATATTATAGTTTGATAAGTGACAATAATGATTTGATGTTAGATAGTAATTTATATTTTTGTGATTTTGGTTTGTATTTGGAGTTTAACATAATTTGAGATTTTATTTGGATTGTATTGAAGTTTTTTTAGATTTTTAATCGAAATGTTTCTTTTTTTTTTTTAATTAAGTGAGCCAGTGAGCCAACCCGTTTAACCCGCCAACCCGTGGTGGGTCGGGTCGGGTTCTAATTTTGTTGGCTCGCTAATAAGTGAGCCGGGTTGGGTTGACCCACTAAGTGGTCAACCCGTCGCGGGCCGAGCCGGGTTGGGTCGGGTGACCTGTTTTGACAGCTGTACTGATTGATGAAGTTATTGGTGAATGCTGTTGTATTCCAACGTATCATTTTTGAAGCACTTTAATCTGCAATCCTTTATTTTTTTTTAGTTTTCTCGTGAAACGGATGTCGAGATCCGTTTCAGTAAATTGTGAAACGGATGTCAAGATCTGTTTTCTTATTTTTTAGTTTTTTTCGTGAAACAAATGTCTCCGTTTCGGTAAATTATGAAACAAATGTCGAGATCCGTCTCATTTTTTTTTGGTTTTTTGTGAAACGGATGTCGAGATCTGTTTCCTTATTTCTTTTTTGTTTTTTGCAATGCAGATGTCGAGATCTGTTCCAGTGGTGTTTCATTTTATATTTGGTGGTTGATATTTGATAATTTGAGTGATTTATTCTTGCTGTATTGGAGATGGTTGGCTTGTTGAAATTTTTTGTTTTGAAAGAATCTGCGAAATAAGAATAAGGGGTGGAAGTTACCCTATGCTTTGATTATTTATTTGGTTATATTAGATGGTGAATTTGGTTATGTTTGATACAATAATGAATTTTGTTGCACTTAATGATAATTTTGTTTGTGAAAAAGAATTTAATTTTTTAGTTGGTTGCATTCCTTTAGGCCTCTTGATGTCGGGATTTAATTTGCAACTTAGTAATGTTTGAAACTTTGAATTATAAATATGGTTAGGACAAGAGGAAATTTATCTATACGCGGTTCACATGATGACCCCGAGAGTTCTGCACAGGGTGATGTTGTTGAGCAGTAGGGTTCAGATGTTGCTCAAGACGAGGAGCAAGGGATTGGCCACAATGCTGCAGGATTTCCAAGTGGTCCCTCTGATACATCTTTATTGACTCGATACCAGGATCATGTTGCACATATCATATGGGAGGGTCAAGTTAGTAAGAAATTTTTATAAATGTTTTTATTTTATCGTTGTTGTGTATTTTAATTGTTTTATGTTTCTTTTTTCTTAGGATCGAATTGTCAAACTAGTCTCCCATATTAAAAAAGTGAAAAATTTAGGACGTCCTCACCCTTCTGTTCTGCCTTTTATGGTAGCTTATAGATTATCGTCTCTGTGCGATAATTTATATGAATATCCCGATACTGGATTAATACTGGGTTTTGTGGAGAGATGGCATCCCGAGACTAATACTTTTCATCTACCAATTGGTGAGATGACCATCTCTTTAGATGATGTTTGGTCGCTCCTTCACCTTCCCATCACTAGAGAGTTTTGCTCCACTGAAAATCTTGAATATGAAGATTCACTCAAGATTATGATGACATTTCTTGGTGTTGATTGGGTTGTGGCTTCTAGTGAGTTGAATCAAAGTCGGGGTGGACATGTCAGACTTAGTTGGTTGAGAGACTTGTATAGGAGTTGTTGTGATAACAAGCTATGGGAGTTTGTTGCACCTGCATATCTTTTGCACCTTCTAGGGTGCACGATATTTGCTAATAAAAGTGCCACCTATGTTCGTACCCATTACCTCGAGCTTGTTTGAGATCTCCCTATATGTCGTAGATATGCTTGGGGAGTTGCTGCTCTTGTCTACTTATATAAGCAACTAGGAGATGCTAGCTTTGCAAATACAAAGCAATTAGTTGAATATCCTCCTCTTCTACAGGTACCTTTTATATTACATTTTGTTGAATATTTTACTTATTTTTTATTTTATATCACAATAGTTAAATGAAATGCTATTTTATATAGGCTTGGATATACGAGTACTTCCCTGCATTGGGAATGAAGCAATTACGTGATACATATGTGGAGACCGAACCCCGTGCCAGACATTATGTCACTAGACGAGCTACTTCCGCTCTAGCTGATGTTAGAGTCTAGTTGGATGCCTTGACATATGATGGGGTGATTTGGAACCCATATGGAGCACATAGGGCTAGTCGACCACTTGTTGTATCTGTCATGTTTTTTGGCTTCCTCAGGCTTGGTATCCTCGTACACCGTCATCTGCCAGAGCGTGTGCTACGACAATTTGGCTTCATGCAGCCTATTCCACGACTGCTGAGCTCGCTTCCCATGTTGGACTTTGCGATTATTGATGATCGGTGGAGAGACCACGATCAGTTTATCGTAGTTCAGGTGGTCGCTGCGCCAACTCCTTTTTCATGTTCGGATGGATATTTGTAGTGGTTTAGGAGGGTCTCTGATGAAGGATTATCTTGTTCCTTTTTAAGATTATTGAATATGGTGTGAGTTGATTAAGAAAGCTAAGTGAAATCCCCACTGGACATTAAGATAGCAAGCTATCTAAATGTGAAGGTTGCTTTCACAAAGCTCAAGAGAAGAAGATGATGGATTGATTCAAAATGAAAAGGAAATGAAAAGCACATAAATCATAGAAAACCAAGAACAATTAAAGGAAGAAGAAAACATAAAATGAAAAGGAAAGAAATGGTAAAAATGTGAGAAGCACGCCACTACAAGAGTAGGCTAGAAGCCATCACAATCTTGAAGATGAGTGGATGTGTGCCGCTGATGAGTTCAAATTTTTGCCCTCATTTAATGTGCAAATTTGGGAATTTAATTGAATTTTTGTGCTTAAGGATTGATTTAGTTAGGATTTGTGATTATTGGATTTATTGAGTATGTAAGCTAAAAATGGCGTAAAAATTGATTTTAGTTGCATAAAATATTATTGGATATTTTAACATTTGTTAATGCAGCTGAAGTTTAATTTGGGTCATTAAAAGTTTGGATTTGAAATATTCAAAGTTACAAAATAAGTCCAAAATCAGGAAATTCTGGAAAAGAATAAATCAGGAGCTAAATACACCCCCAGATTTTATTTACACACTCCTCTGGCAAGTGGACCACAAAAGAAAACATGTTCTGCACCCTCAATTTTTACTGAGTTTTACCCCTCCTACCATTTAAACTCCACTCAACCAGATTATGCCATGTGGCAATCCTCACCTTCTAAATCTGTCCAACCATATGCTGACACGTATCATAATCCTCCACTCACCAAATTGACCAATCAGAGCTTGCCACGTCATTATCTCCTCCATCTCACACATGAAACCCTAACCTTAATTTTCTCCTCTCCCACCAGCACCACCGGCGGCTGTCGCCTGCACCTTCAACCTCGCACCATCTCTACAGTAGCCACCGTGACCATCCTTCTCGCCTCCAACAACCATCACCAACGAGAGTCCCATTGAATCACCACAGATCCTCCGCGAACAGCCATGGAAACTGCCACACCTCCGCGAAGCAAAATGGCACACCTCCATTAAAGCAGCTGCACCGCACCACCATAGCAACCATTGATTCCACCATTGCAGCCAGATCTACACTGTACTGCAAGCCAGAACAGATTTGCACAGCCATTGCAGCGTCCCCAAGCACCTTGCAGCACCACGAAACCACAGCAGAGTAACAACAAAACACGATCCAGACCCACGCACAACCTGCAGCAGTCGCGCCCACCATCATCAACGCCAACAACAACCTTCTGCACCACCGCGCCTTCGCTGGAGAAGAAAAGGCAGCCACCACCACGAGTCAGCGCAGGCAGCAGAGGAGCAGTCGTCATTGCATCTCCAATCTGCAGAAACCCTAATTTTGGAGAGAGAAAGTGTACTGCCACATGTCAACTTCTCATTATACAGTCAAACTGGTTAACAGGTCAACTGGTCAAACTCTGGTCAGACTCTGGTCAAACTCTGGTCAAAACTGCAAAAACGGTCAAATAAGAGGGGTAAAATTGGAAATTGGATAGAAATTAAGTTGCTAATTAATTAAATAAAGATAAAATATTTTAGCAACCGACAGATAAAGTCCAACTCCAATTGAAGCCTATATAAAGAGGTCTAAGGGAGCAGAAGAAGGAGACACTTAGCAACTCTCTGGTTTTGGCAGATACCGTCATCCACCACATCTCTCATTCTTCCTTTCCTTTTATTTTCTTTCCTTCATCATATTATCATGTATTCCATCAAAGCCATGGAGGGCTAAACTTTTAGGGTTGATTCCACTGTAATTTCTTAATTGGATTCTGAGGTTAGATAAATTTATGTATTTGTTATTTTGATTATTGTTGTGGTTTTTGTTATATCTATGTCCTTTGCTTCTTAATTGAATAGAAAATAATGATTTTAAATCTACACGCATGCTAATCATGTGAGTAAAAAGGTTTTTAAATTCTATTGAGACTTTACTTTGATTTTATTTAGAAACTTTCATTTTATTAAATAAGTTTTTGCCAATAATTGAGACTCTACTTTGATTAGAGGTAATTACTTTAACTAAAATTAGTCAAGACTTTACTTTGATTAATCAAGTTTTCTATTTGGTGAGGAAACAAAGGAATAGACATGATTAGGCATAGTAAAATTTAATTGAGACTGTACTTTGGTTGAATTTACTATGGATAATCTAAAAGTTCTCACTTTTAATTGAGACTGTACTTTGGTTAAAAGTGAGAACGTTAACAAATTAATTGAGACTTTACATTGATTGATTTGTAAATCAACAACAATAATTAATTTAACAATAATCTCTAGATAACCGATGAAGAATCCTATTTTGAAAAAGTAGTGGAATTGACCTCTTTTCTATTACTGTGTTTACAATCTTTTATTTGTGTGACATTTATTCTTTGCATATCAAAACCCCATATTTTTATAGTTTCTAGTTTTAATTGCATTTAGGATAGATTTTTATAAAACTCAAATATTTGAAATCAATTTCGTATTCGTTGTGAGACGACTCAGGGTTATCTTAACCCTGACTAGTTTAATCACTACTAATTTTGCAATACTAAAGTTGCTAAAGTTAAGTAGTTGTAATTTGATCGCGTCAACGACAGCGATATCAGCCGCCACTTGCTATGCAAGATAAGGCTTAAAAGTATTCACTCCCTAGGGAGGAAACTCTCACAAATGGTTGAGAAACAATAGTGTTTTTACTTCAAAATGTTCAACCCTTTTACATGTCTAGGAGCGCCCCTTATATAGAAGAGTTTAGGAGCCTCTATGCAAATAAAAGATACCTAAGGATGTCTGTACAAAAACCTAACCCTAGCTTCTAGAAACTAGGTCAAATAAGGTTACAAAATGAGAGACAAAAGAGCTAACTATGGTGTGTGCAAGGCTAATTTCGTTCTAGCACTAAAGGAGACCAAGAATGTGTCTCATATGTCTCCAAAAAGTGGTCAAAGTGTGCTAAAAACAAAGGAGACCAAAGGTACATAGGTACACTTGCTTTATGCCTTTTTCTTTATGCTTTATGTCTTTGCTTTACTCTCTCCTCCACATCATTTATGCTCCCCAATCACCATGCGCCACCTAGCATTGCTTTCTTACTCCTAATTAACCTACAAAGCAAATAAACATAGATTAGCATGTTGGCTTAAGTCAAGTCAACTATAGTCAACAAGTCAAACCTAATTAAAGGTCAACAAGTCAACTAAAATTGATTCAACTAACTCAACTTAGGGAATCAAAAATAACAAACACAAATGAAAGGAATGATGAATTAGTGAACTTCCTTTCTAAACATGCTTAGTCTTCCTAAGCATGTGCCTCCCTCCATCCTTGGTTGAGATCAATCCTTCATCATCCTCCCCTCCTTGGAGAGAATTTGACCACAAATTCTTTAAGCCTTTGTAGATGGAGCTTGACTTGATTTGGGGGAGGATTTGCGGCTCCCTTTTATGAGCTCTTGTTCCATCCTTTCTAAGGGTATTACCCCTAGCTTTGGTTAGGTCATCTTTATT
Source organism: Vigna unguiculata (assembly GCF_037176805.1). Lineage (NCBI taxonomy): Eukaryota > Viridiplantae > Streptophyta > Magnoliopsida > Fabales > Fabaceae > Vigna > Vigna unguiculata. The sequence continues at coordinate 22,402,622 of NC_140799.1, read as the reverse complement.
TTCTAGACTACTCTTCCTTTCTTGTTTGTGCTTTGGGCCTTTCTTTTTGGCTTGGGAAGAGAAGGAAGGGTGACGCACATCTTGCTTTGGAAGAATTTTTTTGTAGGCAAGTAACACCTTGGTGAAAACTTGCCCCTTTTGTTTTTCTTCTTCATCTTTTCTTATTATATTTTTATCCTTATTAACTTCTTAAGGTGATAGAGGTAGTAAAGTTGCCTTTTCCCATTTATGAAGAAAATGTATTGGTTGGTATGTCCATCATGTAAAGTTTGTTTATCAAATTGCCATGGCCTACCTAGTAAGATATGTGTGACTTCTATGGGAACAACATCACATAACACCTCATCTTTGTAGCTTCCTATAGAGAAGTTAATTAGGACTTGTTTATTGACATCTATTTCTCCCTCTTTACTTATCCAAGCAAGCTTGTAGAGCTTAGCATGAGGAATGGTCTCTAAGCTAAGCTTTTCCACCAACCTTGTGCTAGCTACATTGGTACTACTTCCTCCATCAATAACTAGAGAGCAAACCCATTTGTTAATTTTGCATCTAGATTGAAAAATGTTTTCTCTTTGAGTTGGCTCAAGCTCACTTTGATGTTGACCTATCATGCGCCTTAATAACATAGGGCCTTTCTAAAAAAAATTAGTTTTACTAGAGGAAGAAGGTTTTTTTGAAAGAGAATGGGGAGATGAGTGTTCACTTTCAACATCATTACTCTTCTTTAAGATTATGGTCCTCTTGGTTGGGTAATTTCAAGCAATGTGATTATAACCCAAACATTTAAAATATTTAATGGAACTTGATCTTGGAGAAGTGGAATGGTGAATGTGATCACTTGGTGACTTACTTTTACTTGGTGGTTCTTGATGAGAGTTAGAAGGGAATTTATCATGTTTCTTTTTACTATTTCCCTTCCATGAGTGACTAAAGTAGTGGTTAGATGAGTAACTCTTCTTTATCCTTATTTTTCTTTTCAATTGAATTTCAATCCCAAGGGCAAGTGTGAAAAAATTTTCAAGAGTGGAGTACTCATACAACTCTACTTGGTCTTGTATGTCTCTCCTAAGACCACTCACAAATCTTTTTATTTTCTCTTTGTTAGTTTCTTTTATTTTAACCCTACGCATTTGAGACTCTAATTCTTTAAAGTACGCACTCACACTCATAAGACCTTGGTGAAGCCTTTGGAGCTTCAAAAGAAGTTCCTTCCTATAGGAGGGAGGAACAAATCTAGCGCGCATAAGAGTTTTAATGTCCATCCAAGAAGCCGCGGGTGGCCCTTGGTTATAATTCTTACAAACTTTATGCCACCAAGTATTGACATAATCCAAAAATCCTAAAACTACTAGATCAACTTGTGCTTGATCCTTTACATGATTTTCATTGAAAATTTGATCAACTTTAGCTTCCCAATCAAGGAAGATTTTGGGATCACTTCCACCATAGAACTTTGGAATCTTTGGATTTTGCTTCTCTTTTGTTGGGTTGCGCCTAGAATGCCCTCTTTTCCTAGCCTCTCTTTCTTGCTCTTTAGCTTTAAGCCTTTGAATGTGCTCTTGGATTCTTAGGTCACTTTGCTCTTTTTCTTTTCTCAATTGTTCAAAGGACTCTTTCCTAGACAACTCCAAATCGCAAAGCAATCTCATGAATGTATTATTTTTGTTTGGAGTAGGTGCATTTGATGAACTTGCCATGATTCCTACAACAAAACACTCAAAACCAAGTGTTAACATGAAAACCGAGAACAATTCCAACCTAAAATGAAACCTAAGTGTTTAGATCACACTCCTAAAGTAACAAGACAAGGCTAGCACTCAAAATCCACCAAAGGATTGAAGAAAACACTTTTAAAACTTGTGCAAAACCTTTCAAATGCAAGACAAGTGATTCGGCCACAACACCCTAAGAGTTTTAAGAAAAGAAAACTAGTAAGACAAAACAAAGAACACCTAGTGACAAGAAAGAAAAGCACAAAAACAAGGAAAGCTAAAATCTAAAGAAGAAAAGTTTGAGACAACTTTTAACAAGACTAAAACAAGAAAAGCACATTTTAAAGACTCTATGGAAAGTACTTGACAAGCATCTTCAAGTCTTAAATCATGCATACACCAAGAAATATCATAACCAAGTTAAAACATGGAACTAATTAGCCAATATCACCCAATTCCCAAGTATGAAAACTAGTAGCATAACACCTAGTGAAAAACACTTTTAGTTCACTAAGGAGCAAGGTTGCTCTTGGTTTTTAGGCAAAAATTTGTGCAAAATTTTCTTCTTTCACAACTAGTTTCATAAAATGGTGAGAAAGAGTTTTAGGTGGCTTGGACACTTAGTTCCTCAAGTTTTAGGCCAAAATCCATTTCATGAAACATACATCAAGCAAATTTGGCGTCGTTGCCGGGGACCAATCGTTTCGTTCACAGTAAAATTTCTAGTGTGTTTGTGTTTTGTGTTTTGGTTTGTGTGTGTAGTTCAAGTGTGGTTGAGTTGGTATATGTTCATTGTGATGTTAATGTTGTGTTAAGTTCAGTGTCTGTTTCCATTCCTGTGTGTTTCTGTGTAGTGTAGTGAATAGTGTTGCGGCGCGCATGAATAGTGTCATTTGTAGTAGTGAATAGTGTTTGAATAGTGTCTGAATCTGGCATTTAACTTCTGGATTTTTGTTTTGGTAGCTACGGAGCTTGTTTTGACTTGAAATTTTTTCCCTCCACTTCTAAGACATTGAACTTGATAGAAAAAATAGCTGGAGCAGTTGGTATGGTCTGAGTTAAGAGATTCAAAAAATTTTTGGACTGATTTTTAGTGAAACTTCAGAGGACCATAACTTTTGCTCTGGTTATCAGAATCACTATTATTTTATATGGATTTGGGGTAGAATTTAATTTGCTACCTTGTTGTAACCCGCTCTGCCGGTTTGCAAACTCAGATTCTCCAGAAAATGCCATTTTCTACATTTCAGCAATGTTTTTTGTGATTTTTCTTCATTTTTTTTTACTTTTAAAAAATTGAAAAAAATACTTGTGCTTTGAGTATTGATCTGATTTTTTTTGTGCTTCTGTTTGACCACTCAGAGGAATATCCTACCAATTTTCAAGTCAATTGAAGGTCGTTTCAGTATACTTGTAGTTATACCCTTTGTTATGCCAATATCACTACAATTAGTGCTTTTTGGTGCATGACTAGGGGAAACCCAAGTGAATTACAACCATTTGACCCTGAGATTGATAGGACATTCCACAGAGGAAGTAGGCATCCTAGGAATCCATCTTTGCATGCTGAATATTCAGTGACATTTCCTGATTCTTCTGATTCTCATCACATTCCTGACACTCCTCATTCTTTGCATTCTGAGCATTTTCATTTTCATACTGATAACATGGCTCAACCTCCTCCACCTCATGAGAGAACCATGAGTGAGCTCACTGCACCAGAGTTCACTTATGATAGTTTATGCATACAATACCCTGAGGAGGAGGTTCCATATGTGCTGAAAACTGGTTTAATACACTTGTTGCCAAAGTTCCATGGTCTTGCAGGTGAGGACCCGTGCAAACACTTGAAGCAGTTTCATGTCGTCTGTTCCACCATGAAGCCTGCAGATGTACAAGAGGACCATGTATACTTGAAGGCGTTCCCTCATTCTTTGGAGGGTAATGCGAAAAACTGGCTGTACTACGTAGCACCCAGGTCCATCACAAGTTGGGATGACCTGAAGAGATTATTCCTTGCCAAGTTCTTTCCTGCTTCAAGGACAACAGCCATAAGGAAGGAGATTTCTAGCATCAAGCAGCAATCTGGAGAGACCCTTTATGAGTACTGGGAGAGGTTCAAGAATCTCTGTTCAAGCTGTCCACACCATCAGATTTCTGAACATCTCCTTCTGCAGTATTTTTATGAAGGCTTGCACCACATGGATCGAAATATGATTGATGCCACAAGTGGTGGTGCCCTTGGTAACATAACCCCAGCTGCAGCCAGACAATTAATAGAGAACATGGCTTCAAATTCTCAACAATTTGGCACAAGGAGTGATGCCATAGTTGTTAGAGGTGTTCATGATGTAGGAGCAGCCGAGTACACGAAGAAGTTGGAGAGTAAGATTGATGCTCTTACCACACTGGTCAACCAACTTGCTTCCAATCAGAGATCTCCAGCTATAAGAGTTTGTGGCTTTTGTACATCTGTTGATCACTTTACAAACTCTTGCTCAGCGTTGCAACAACAGGCTGCTTCTCCTTCTTCTTCTTTTACACTAGTGGACACACCTCAGGCCTATGCAGCAAATATTTTCAACAACAATAGGCCCCAACAACAACAACAAAACCACCATGATTTGTCAACCAACAAATATAATCCAGGATGGAGTGATCACCCTAATTTGAGATGGGGAAACCAGGGTAACCAGCAGCCTTAACAATTTCAAAATGTGCAACCACCTCCACAACAAAGAGTTGCACCTGCACCACAAGCTGCTCCTGTTCCACCTGTACCCACACCAGCTCCTGCTGCAGCACCTGCACCTTCTTCTTCTACTTCATTGGAGGAGTTAGTCAGGATGATGACCCTTCAAAATATGCAATTCCAGCAGGAGACTAGGGCCTCAATCCAGAGTTTGACAAATCAAATGGGGCAGATGGCCACTCAGCTAAACCAGGCACAAGCTTAGAATTCTGACAAGCTTCCATCACAGACGGTGGAAAATCCTAGGAATGTGAGTGCCATTACTTTGAGATCTGGGAAGAACATTGAAGTTCCCACTTTCGAGCCTACACCTCCAAAGGAAGCCGACCCTGCCACACTTCAGAGAAAGCGTGATGCTCATGTAGCTGGTCCTTCCACATCTGGTGCGACTTCTACACCTTCCACCTCTACTGCTATCACCTTTCATACCTCTTCCTTTCCCTCCAAGATCCATTCCAAGCAAAAAGATGGAAGAGGTTGACAGGGAGATCTTAGAAACTTTCAGGAAGGTGGAGGTGAACATACCTCTGTTGGATGCCATTAAACAGATTCCCAGATATGCAAAGTTCTTGAAGGAGCTATGCACGCACAAGAGGAGGCTAAAGGGAAACGAAAAGATCAGCATGGGCAGAAACGTGTCAGCATTGATAGGTAAATCTGTTCCTCAGATTCCTGAGAAGTGCAAGGACCCAGGTACATTTTGTGTACCTTGCATCATATGTAACAATAAATTTGAAAATGCAATGCTTGATCTTGGTGCTTCAATAAATGTTATGCCTCTATCTATTTTTAAATCTCTTTCTCTTGGACCCTTGCAACCTACGGGTGTGGTGATTTAGTTGGCAAATAGAAGTGTTGCCCACCCCGCAGGTTTGGTTGATGATGTTTTGGTTCGTGTTGGTGAATTGATTTTTCCTGCTGATTTTTACATTCTTGACATGGAAGAGGGATTTTCACATGGTTCTGCACCAATCATTTTAGGTAGACCATTTTTGAAAACTGCACGAACCAAAATTGATGTCCATGCAGGTACTTTGTCCATGGAGTTTGATGATATTGTTGTGCGATTTAACATTTTGGATGCCATGAAACATCCTTCTGAGGATCATTCTGTTTTTCACGTGGATATTATTGATGATGCTGTTGATGGATTGATTTCTGATTTCCACTCTTTGCATACATTAAAACATTCATCCGTGTCTGAGTTATCTGAATTTGCATGCATTGATGTTCTTGATTCTAATTCTGATTCTGATAAAGCTGAATATGATGTGGATATGGATAATGTTGAATGTACAGAGTTTGACTCTCTGGATGTTGTACCTATTCACTTTGATGTTATACAATCAGGTTGCACTAACCATGTTGCAGGAAGTACATATGCATCTGATTGTTATGCTCAAGTACAGGCTGTGGAACCCATTTCTCCCTCCCCTCAGGTTCCTGATATTCAGCCAGCATCCAGTACTCTAGAGTTGAAACCACTACCAGACAACCTCAAGTATGTCTACTTAGAGGAGGAGGACAAACTGCCTGTCATCATTTCCACCTCCCTCACTGTTGAACAAGAGCAGAGGTTGTTGCACGTTCTTAAAAAGCATAAGAAGGCAATTGGATGGACATTGGCTGACATCCCTGGTATTAGCCCATCAACATGCATGCATAGGATATTGTTGGAAGATGGAGCAAAGCTAGTGAGACAGCCACAGAGGCGACTCAACCCTGTCATCTCAGATGTTGTAAAGAAGGAAGTGACCAAGCTTCTACAAGCTGGGATCATCTACCCCATTTCTGACAGTCAGTGGGTTAGCCCCATCCATGTTGTTCCAAAGAAGACTGGCCTCACTGTAGTCAAGAATGAAAAAGAGGAGCTAATTCCAACAAGAGTGCAAAATAGTTGGAGGGTTTGCATTGACTACAGAAGGCTAAATCAAGAAACCAGAAAAGACCACTTCCCCCTGCCTTTTATTGATCAGATGCTTGAGCGCTTGGCAGGTAAGTCCCACTATTGCTTTCTTGATGGGTTTTCTGGTTATTTTCAAATTCACATTGCACTTGAGGACCAAGAGAAAACAACATTCACCTGCCCCTTTGGCACTTTTGCCTATAGGAGGATGCCGTTTGGCCTATGCAATGCCCCTGGCACATTCCAGCGGTGCATGCTAAGCATTTTTAGTGATTTTCTTGAAAAATGCGAGGTGTTTATGGACGACTTTACTGTATATGGGTCCTCATTTGATGCATGTTTGGATAGTTTGGACAGAGTTTTAAACAGGTGCATCCAATCTAACCTTGTTCTCAATTTTGAGAAATGTCATTTCATGGTAGAACAAGGCATAATATTGGGGCACATAATTTCAAAAAAGGGCATTGAAGTTGACCCTGCCAAGATCTCAATTATTTCACAATTGCCTTACCCCTCTTCTATACGAGAGGTTCGTTCTTTTCTTGGCCATGCAGGGTTTTACAGACGCTTCATTCAAGACTTCAGTAAGAAGGCCCTCCCACTGTCCAACCTATTGCAAAAGGATGTTGATTTCATCTTTGATGAAGGATGCAAAGAGGCTTTTGATTGCCTCAAGAAGGCCCTGACCACAACTCCAATCATTCAGGCGCTCGACTGAACAGCCCTATTTGAGCTTATGTGTGATGCATCCAACTATGCATTAGGGGCTGTTCTAGCTCAAAGGATTGATAAGCAGCCGAGGGTAATCTACTACGCCTTCAGGACATTAGATGCTGCCCAATCAAATTACACCACAACAGAAAAAGAGCTCCTTGCGGTAGTTTTTGCACTTGAAAAGTTTCGATCTTATCTGCTTGGTTCTCTTGTTGTTGTGTTTACTGACCATGCAGCTCTTAAGTACCTGTTGAAGAAGGCAAAATCAAAACCTCGGCTGATAAGATGGATGCTCTGGCTCCAAGAATTTGATTTGGAGATCCGTGATAGGAGCGGAGCACAAAACCTGGTTGCAGACCACCTAAGCAGGATTGAGAGGTCTGCTGATGATGCTTCACCGATCCGGGATGACTTTCCCGATGAAAGTTTGTTGACACTCTCTACTTCTTCCTCACCTTGGTTTGCTAACATTGTTAATTATCTTGCTGCTTCTATTTTTCCTCCCCTAGCATCCAGAGCTCAATGTGATAAACTCAAGAGCGATGCTAGGTATTACATTTGGGATGACCCCTATCTGTGGAAAATGTGTAGTGATCAGGTTACCAGGAGAGCATTCCGGACCATGAGATTGACTCGGTCCTCAAATTTTGTCATTCATCATTCATCTGCACCTGGTGGTCACCTTGGCACACAAAGGACAGCTCGTAAGGTGCTAGATTGCGGATTTTATTGGCCCACCATCTTCAAAGATGCGTGGAGGATTTGTAGCACATGTGAGGAATGCCAACGAGCAGGAGGAGCCATTTCTTGGAGACAAAAGATGCCTCAACAACCCATGCTATTTTGTGAGGTGTTTGATGTCTGGGGTATAGATTTCATGGGCCCTTTCCCTGTCTCTTTTGGTTTCACTTACATCTTACTTGCTGTTGATTATGTTTCAAAATGGCTAGAAGCCAAAGCCACTAGAACTAATGATGCTCGAGTTGTTGTGGAGTTTGTTAGGTCTCATATATTTTGCAGGTTTGGAGTTCCTCGAGCTATTGTTAGTGACCAGGGCACCCATTTTTGCAACAGATCCTTGGGGGTTTTGCTTCAAAAGTACGGGGTTGTGCATAAACTTTCTACACCATATCACCCCCAAACTAATGGGCAAGCCGAGATCTCAAACAAAGAAATCAAGAGGATCTTGGAGAAGATTGTGCAGCCCAACAGGAAGGATTGGAGCAATAGACTTGAGGACGCTCTATGGGCTCACAGGACTGCTTACAAGGCACCTATAGGGATGTCTCCTTATCGGGTTGTCTTTGGTAAGCCATGCCACCTTCCAGTGGAGATAGAGCATCGAGCATATTGGGCTGTCAAGTCATGCAACTTCTCTCTTGATCAAGCTGGGGAGGAAAGGAAGCTGCAGTTGAATGAATTAGATGAGATCCGTTTGGAGGCATATCAGAACTCTATGTTCTACAAGGGGAAGACCAAGAGATTCCATGATAGCTCCATTGCTAGAAAGGAGTTTGTTGTTGGTCAGCAAGTTTTACTATATAACTCCAGACTTGGACTCATGGGTGGTAAGTTGAGATCAAAGTGGATTGGTCCTTTTGTTGTCACTAATGTTTATCCTTATGGTGCAGTTGAAATCAAAAGCCAGTCCACAGATAAGAGCTTCAAAGTGAATGGGCATCGTCTTAAGCCATTCCTCAGCAATCCTGCCCTGGTGGATACTATTGTGGAGGAAACCTCCCTGCTTGACCCCACTGCTGTTTCACCATGATTCAGGGAGTTTTCTTTCCCCTTCTTCTTTACTTTTATTGCAGTTGTCCAGGTCTGTCTGTCTGTAGTTGTTTCCGTTTGTTTGTTTCATTTTTGTTAATTTGTGTTAGTTAGTGTTATGTTTTTGTTTTCTGTTTGGAACACTCACTTCACTCTTGGAGGATGAGTTGTTGGTTACTCTGTGGACTGATATCCTTGCTTTCTCTTTGCATGTCAAGTTGCTTTTGGAATTATTTTACCCTGTGTGAGAATTTGAGCCTCTCTCTGTTCTTTGATTGTGTGACAAATGCCTCTTGAATGCTTGCACAGTGGCCTTGGCTTGACTCTTTCTGAATGATTTTCTGATTCACATGCATGTTGGGATATGATTTAGGCCATTTTTTTTTGTGAGCTTATAGCCAGATGAGCCTACCTTGAACTATTTCTGTTGATACCCCTTTTTGAGCCTGCATACCCTTTCATTGTTCTACAGCTCATTACAAGCCCTTAGCCTGAAAAACCATGATTATTCCTACCTTAGGAAATTTTGGAGCTTTGGAATTGTTTTGGGAATGGGTGCTCATTTAAGTGTGGTTGTGCGCGCACTTGTTGTTGGTTGGTTCTTGGAATTGCTCATTTGTACACCAAAGTGGGATTTCAAAATTGTTGTTTCTCTGCATGTTCTTTGTATAGAAAAAAAAAGAGAGAAAACAAAAAGAAAAGAAAAGAGAATAAAGAAAAGAAATAAAAAGGAGTTTGTATTTGAGCATTGTGTGAGAACCGAACTGAAGTTGGAAGTGTTGGTGTTTGGGATTACTTTCATGATTGATTGAGACTTATTCCCAATTGCTCCTCTATTTCCTTGGTTGCTTAGCTACTTATCCATATGTTCCACACCTTGTCCTCAGCCCCATTACAACCTTGAAAAGTCCTTCTGATCTTGACCTGCATGTGTTTTTGGTTTGGTTGTTCATTCTAGAGGCTTGCCAAGTCTGTTTGATGTTTGTTTTTCAGGGGTGCTTTGAGAGTAAACAGTAGCCTAGAGATTTGAGTGATACAGTGCATATTTCGTGAGGTTATGTTGCTTTCAATTCTCTCCTTAAGCTGAACTGAGCACTTGACATGTTTTGAATTGCTTGGATGATGTTCATGGATACCTTGCAGCTTTGAATCCTTCTGTGTTAGATGTGTTTCCGTTTGTCATGTGTCTGTTTGTCATGTGTCTTTTGTCTCTCTTGTTATGTTTGTGATGTCCTTGCTTTGCTTTACTCTTTAATTTTGCCCAGGAGTGCAAAAGGGTAAGTGTGGTCGATTTGATGAGTCATTATTTTCTTCTATTCCACTAGCCTTTGTGCACCCATTAGACAGTTGATTAGTGCTTAATTGTTCATCATTAGAGTGTTTTTCATCTGTTGGGCTTTATTGGGCCACTGTTCCGAATTTGGACTAATTTCACATTATTTGGCCTAATTTTTGTTTTTAATTATTTTTAGGTATTTGGGTGAAGCAATTTTGGAGCTTGGACATTAATATTTAGTTGAAGAGACTTTCCACATCATTGCCACATCATTTCCATGTCATTTCCACGTCAGCAAAGTCAATGGGTCAACATTTGAGGCCCATAGTGGCATTTTTGTAAATCTGAGTGGCAGAGTGGCAGTTTTGTAAATATAAGTGGCAGGGGTGATATGACCACGAATTAGGTCTGCATGAGAAGAGGCTAACCGCTCCATCATCTTCAACCTCTCTTCAAAAACCTCCATTTTCGTTGTCCAAGCTTCCATGGACACCCCCCTTGCGGTTTTTCACGTTTTTGGCTCATTTTTACCGTTTTTATGCATATTTGACAGCACCCATTGAGGGTTTTACGTTTTGAATTCGTTTTCTTGCTTGGGCAGTTCGTTTTGTGGGTTTTATTGACTTGGAACAATACCCATTCATGGGGTTTTCGCATTTATATATGACAACACCGTTTTGCATTCCATTTAAGCTTTGAAATTTCTATTTTTGCTCTTAAATTGCGTTTTTCAGATTTCAAAAATTAGGGTTCTTGGTTCTGTTTTTTTATTGCAGTTTTGAAGTGTTTGATTGTTCATTTTCCATGTCTAGCTAAGTTTTTTTCGTATTGGTTCCTTGAAGAAACTAATTTGAAACCATGAGGTTGATGTTTTGCAATGCACTCCAATTCCTAATTTCTCTTCATCCTATTCAATTTCGTAGCTTTGAATGAAATGGAATTTGTGATGCTTAATCGTGGGTTCATATTTTGCACAATTTCAGAATCCTTGTCATGCTTAGTGAGTTCGGGTTTTGGTCACAGTTGCTTAATCTGTGTGTGAGTGTGTGAAATTGAAAGAGGGATGTGTGCTATGCATAATGAAGCTGTGTTAATTTTCGCATAGTTGATTAATTCGGATTTCATGAGAGTAAATTGGATAAGAGACTTGATTTAGTAACCTGTGATTGGTTGATTTTCAGTGGAATCAAAGGACCAGTACGTTTTGAATTGTGTGTTTAATTCAGTTTTGGTGTTTTGATTAGAATTTAGCAAACTTGTGTGAATCTGCCAAACCCCCCCCCTTGTGTTTTATTGTTGTGTTAATCTGGAAATTTCGCTTTAAATGAAAATATTGGTCGTTGGGAGACGACTTGGTTCACTTTCATATACTATATTTAATATGTTTTAATTTGGTGGGGTACGACCTCTATCACAAGACATAAAGTGAAAGCAAGATTCAAATACTTGAAAAAACAAGAATAAGAAAACTTCAAGTTAACATATGACATTTGACTCAAGCAAAAGTTAGGCACATTTAAAGACTCAATATGACATACATAAAGATACAAACATGTAGCTATCATGCATTTAAACTCATGGATTTGAGGCTCAAAGACTAAGCATCCAAAGACATGTTATCCAACCACATTTAAGAGCTGAAAGAGGTGAAAAAATCGTAGCCAAACTGCCACAACAAAACCTGAAAACGTTGATTCACGTATTCTTGGCAGATCTGACCTTAGCTCACAAATGTGATCATAACTTTCTCCATAGAACTCCAAATGCGTTGGTTCTATTTTCTCTGGAAACTAGACTCAAAGAGATTTCTTTTGACACCAAAAACGTAATTTTTGGACCGTTGAGCTGGTGTAGTTTAATGTTTTAAAATCGTCACATTTTCTGCCAGCACTGTTTTTGTGTGTCATGGAAGTGGATTTGAGCCATACCAAGATAGCTACAACAAGACAGGGTTAGCACATGAAAAACACCATATTCAAGATAACGTAGGCTCTAGATACCAAATGTTGAAGGATCGACTCTGATTTGGAGTGGAAAACATCTTGGACAGAAATGGGTATAAACCCTATAACGGAAAATGGAGGAAAATAGAGGAAAATGGAGGACGTCGATTGGGGATTTTGTCGGAATGGGAGGAAATCACGCCACTTGGAGGAGGTTCCAAGATAAGTGAGGAAGATCCGCCACTTTGAATCGGAGATTCAAAGATAAGGATCAGTGGTTTTGAGGAGAACCTCGAGACTTAAGAGAAAATTCAAATTTTCATATAACTCAAATCTGAATACAAATGTGTCTCACAAGGGCTTATATACTATGGACCGAAACACCAAAAGGACAAACACAAAAAAAGGTCCGATAAAGCCCAAACACAAACATTACAGAAATTATAAAAGAGTTCCTATTCTATGATCTGAAGTTAATCCGAGATCTCTTTGAAGGTCTTGGGCATGATTCCATCAACTGTTCTGAAATCCTTATGACGATCTTGAACCACGCCTCCATCATTTATTAGTTCAAGAGATAGCTACATGGTCCGTTCCATTTATTAGTTCAAGCGGTGGTGGTAGCAACATACACTTTTGACGAGCGGTGGAGGCAGGAAATTTTGGTGCATCATCAAAGGCAAAGTGATTCCAGCAAAGTCTTAAATTTGAGAAGTAAACACTTTTGGTGCATTGGTGCCAAAATCAATTGGCCTTTTGGTGCAGTGAAATAGCTAGAGCAGCAACAGACCTTTATTGTTTCATGCATGATAGTAGCCCCCTCGCTTAAGCGACTTGATTGTTGGCAAGACTTTTATTGCAGCAGAGTTGTGTTTTATGAAAGCCTCCCATCCCGCAAGCCTTCTTCGCTTAAGCCATGCCTCACTCGCTTAAGCCATGCTAGCTACAACCCGCAATGATTGACAGTAGCGTAGTTGGTGAACTTTGGTGCCAACCATTAAAGATGGTAGTCCAGCTGAACATTCTGTGCAGCAGCCAATTCATTAACTTAAAACATTTCTAAACGGTGCAAGTGGCAGCCTTGTCGTTCTTTAATTGGTGTTGTCTTGGGAGATATTAAAGGTGGTTTAATGACTGTTTTGGGCATGAAACTTTCTTGTTTGGACAACAGGTGTCGGTATGAATTGAGGTGATCTTTTGGTGCCAAGTGGAGAAGCACAACTGCCACGTGAAATTGGAGTTGGAAGTGGCTGGAAACATCACGCAAGGTGCAACCAAATCTTAAGCGGTGCAACAAAGTGAAATTATCACACCAATAGCCCAAACTTGTATAGCCACCAAAATTCCACATTGCAGCAACACTGTCCAACATCCACTCTCAGACCTTACAATTTGACAGCAACATACCTTTTTCTTTTTCAAGCGGTGAGCATTGTTATTTGGGAATTGAAGCAGTGGCAGTCCAACCAAGCAAACGACCGTCAATTCTAGTCTTTTTGCCATGCGATGCAACAACTATATAGGGGTTGATTAACTTTTGGTCCAAATATAACGCATAAAGTGGTTGTGTGAGAAAAATAGAGTTGGAGCGATGCAGAAGAAGAAGAAAAAAATTGGCACGTTCTAGAAGCCGCTGAATGTTCCTGTTGGTAATGAGGTGATTCAATCCAGGGATTTAGTCTTGGTCATTTCCTATTTAGTGCAACATGAGGTTCATCAGTTTGGCGTTCATGATGCACTTTGCTATCACTACTCCATCGATGGGATTATGAAGTTGTTGTTATGATGGATATACATGGTGTATTGTGCTTATTTATGGGTCAATGTTCTTGTGAGTATAAGTCTTTTTTCTTGAATTCCTAGCTTTGCTTGAGTCCATTGTGTATCACTTTTCTTTTTGAGTTTGATTTTCCTTGGATTCTTATGTTGTGGGACAATGTACCTTGAGCTAAATTGTTGGAAGTATTGCTTGTGGGACTTTGAATTAATCATCACAGTTTAACTTGAGTACTTTGTTTCCCATTTCTAGTAGTAATTATAAATACACTATTTAGATTACTCTTGTCTTTAAAAGTGCTTTTCTCGTTGTCATAGTTCTAGTTTTGTCACATATTTACTCCCTTTGCTTTAGCCATTTCTTGATTTTGGTGCTTTTTAGTTTGTCTTCAAATTTCCTTGGTTTTGTCTTAGACTTTTCTTTCCTTGGCCTCCTAAGTTGAGCTTAGATCTGTTACATCTTTCACTTTGATGTTGAATTGTTGATGGGTTGATTGGAGGTTCTTTGAAGAACTGAACAGGAACTTGTAAGCGAATGAATACACTTTGAGAGTGAAACACGAGTATAATTGAGTGTAAACACGTAAGGAGTGGTGAGGCCCATTTGATAACTTTATCTACATTTCTTTTGCTAACCAGTTGCCGTGTTTTTTGTTAGTTCTTGTTTCCTCTCTTGCACTGCAGAAATTAGGAAATTTGAGCACTCCAGAATGTTCCATACACGTTCGATCTTGATAGAAGATATCAACTTCATTGTGTCCAGAATTATCAGGTTGAATAGCAAACTTGGGAATCTTAGAAGGGAGCAACATGAAGATAGACGATCATTGCCAAAAGACAAAACAAGTGCTATTAGGTGCACCAAGTGTGAAGGTTATGGACACGAAAATTATCAATGTCTTAATTGGAACGCCAAGTACATGACTCTTCAGGAACTCCAAGATTACATTGTATACTTGAAAGGGGTGAAGAGGAGTGTTAGAAAAAAACTCGAAGTCAAACAAGCACAACAAGCACAAAGGGAGAGAGAGAATGCAGAAAGAACACTAAAGGAAATGTTGGAAAAAGCAAGACAAGTGGAAAATTTGGAAAGGGAACAAAGGAAGAAATCGCTAATAGAAATAAAAGAGAACGAGCTAAGAGAGAAAAAGAAGAAAGAGTGACGAGAAAAGGAAGAAGAAGAACAAAGAGAGAAACACGAGAAGGAGTCTCTCCTCATACCCCTGACATGCATGGTTGAGATGAAATCCTTAAAGGGGGATGATAATGCATTAAATTGTTGTTCCCATTCATATCATCATTTTGCATTTTCATTGAGAACACTTACTAACCCCTCCCCTTTTGTGTTAATGCTTAGGGAACACTTATATATTAAGGAGCAATGGCATAAGCAGTGGGGTGAAGAAAAGATGATAGAAAAGGCAGCAACAACATGGGCAAAACATGAACCCGACTTTAATCATCTGCTTGTGTGTTTGTCCTATCATGAAAATCCTAAGGGATTTCAGGGACACTCTTTTTCTATTCTAATTACTAGGGGTTGTTTTCCTTTTTGTTTCACTGTGGATAGTATAGTTGTTGAAACTCTTTGATGTGTTCTGCAGGTTTATCTTTGATCCTAGAGGACAATCTTCAAGCACCTTGATAATAAGAGATTGACTTCTTCCATGATTTCAATCTCATTTTTTCTTTATAGCATTTTATTTCTGTCTTTAGACTATTCTAGTTTTGTGTGCTTTCAACACTTATGTTTGTGTGTTTGGTTGTAGGTAATAAAGAACTAAAATTTGAGGTCGAATTTTCTCCAACTTGGAGGCAATGATGGAGGCGTGGTTCAGGATCGTCATAGGGATTTCAGAATAGTTGATGGAATCATGCCTAAGACCTTCAAAGAGATCTCGGATTAGGTTCAGATCGTAGAATAGGAACTCTTTTATAATTTCTATAATGTTTGTGTTTGGGCTTTATCGGACCTTTTGTTGTGTTGGGCCTTTTGGTGTTTCGGCCCATAATATATAAGCCCTTGTGAGACACATTTGTATTCAGATTTGAGCTATATGAAAATTTGAGTTTTCTCTTAAGTCTCGAGGTTCTCCTCAGCCACCAATCCTTATCTTTGAATCTCCGATTCAAAGTGGCGGATCTTCCTAACTTATCTTGGAACCTCCTCTAAGTGGCGTGATTTCCTCCCGTTCCAAAAAAGTCCCCAATCGACGTTCTCCATTTTCCTCCATTTTCCTCCATTTTTTGTTATAGGGTTTATACCCATTTCTGTCCAAGATGTTTTCCACTCCAAATCAGAGTCGATCCTTCATCGTTCTCCCATCCTTACATTTTACGCGGAGTTGAGGCTGACCGACCCGACCTTGTGGTTATGCCCCGACTTTGTCAGAATATGCCATATGACATACTAGTTTAGAGGACGTCAAAGTCATCATCTTGTGGTGGTTTATTGGTATGTTACAAATTTATTTGTTCATATTATTAGTAACTTAAATATTTGACATTAACTTCGTATTGTTGCAGGGTGCCATGAAACACATTGTCAGCAATCTTCAGCGGATGATAGAATATAAAGACATTAGTGAGGACACAGTTGCTTGGGATCACATGCATGAATTATTACAGATAGCTCGTGATATAACAAAAGACGAAGAGACTAGAGGAGGACGTTGAGTTCGAGGTCGACAACCATCTACGTCTGGATAATCGATTTACTTTATATTTGTGTTTGATGTTACAAATTACATTTTTATTGGATTTTATATTAAGTAATTTCATCTATACATGATTACAAATTCAAACGTCTATTTTGTTAGCAATAAGGCCAAAATATACATGTCCCTTGTCTAGAGGAGTTAGTATTTTATATATTAGTAAAATAATTACAAACGTATTTCTTTAAAAGTACATTACAATATGAAATTTCCTAAAATAAACTAAACAGTTAAATATTTAATACAATTAACAAATATCAGTCTTCCATAAGATCTACATAACTACGATCCGTTACGTGTAAATCTACGAATGCTTGCATCCTATCTCTATAAAATGATGCCCACCCCTTTGCTTTTGGGTAACAATTGCTTGAAGATATGATATCCACCATCGGTAATGGACAACCTTCTTGTAGATGAACCTGTAAATATGTAATTAGTCAATAAAGAAATAAAGTTCTTTGAAAAAAAATATACCTACACAAAATGAGAACCCTAAACATGTCCGATACAAATTATTCGATGTTGACTTTGCGAAATAGGTGGGGATGTACGAAGTGGGAATATCGTCTAATTCTAAACCGATGACAAGCACACGAGGATTACATTATATCGATTAGCAATCGCAT
Source organism: Vigna unguiculata (assembly GCF_037176805.1). Classification (NCBI taxonomy): domain Eukaryota; kingdom Viridiplantae; phylum Streptophyta; class Magnoliopsida; order Fabales; family Fabaceae; genus Vigna; species Vigna unguiculata. Next base: position 22,385,427 of record NC_140799.1, on the reverse strand, counting down.
ACCCCATGTCCGGTTTAGTGATCCACTTCAATTAGCCTATATATAATTAATTAGATTATAATCAAACAAAATGATAAAAAACTTTTTAATAAATAAGTTTCAACATTAGTGTATAGAAGTCATACCCAAGATGGTGAATGAACTAGCAAAGACTTTCTTAGTTCTTCTAGACGATCATAGCCTCCAACTAATGTTGCATATTCATCTCACCATTGACTAAGTTCTTTGTATAAATCATGTCTGATTAGAGGCCATGACTCCTCACCCATACCCAGCAATGCAGCAATGCATCTATACCCACAATGACCATCTGCCACTACATCCATAACATCCCCTATATAAGGATGAAAAACATGATTGAACTGTTCTAGCATGGTATTATCTTTTCTTGGATTACACCTTTGGTCTTCAACTTGTTTTTTGTTTTTGCAACACATGTGTCTTGTCTTGATGACTCAAGGAAGGTGTCAACATGCTCAAAATATGAGGGATCACATTTGGTTGACTTCTTTGATCGATGACTTTTAGGTCCACCCTTCGTCTTAACTTTACTCACTGGCGGCAACATCGATGTCATTGAAGGGCAAACTATGTCAAGTAATTTATGTTTGATGGTGACTTTTCCTGCAATGTGAACTTCTTTGACAAGATTAAGCAGTAGATGAACCTCCCTCTGAATAGATAATTGCCCTACGGATTGTGAAGAGAACACATTTAAGAAGCTCAACCTAGTCCACATGACATGAATTTCTTGGACAGGAATCATCCTAGGGTCATATCGTGCTAATTCACACGCACATGGAAGACCATAAGTTTCAAAAGACGCCTTTATTTCGTTATGTTGCACGATAATAACGTTGTGAATTTCATCCCAACACGAACAAAGGTCTCCCATACTACTTCCAAGAACTTTCTTGAGGCTCTAATGAACAGATTCAACCCTAGTAAGAAAATATGAAAACATACCTGTTTGATGTTGTATTCCCTAAATGCATAACTTTGTTCGTCCACGCGTTCACAAAATATTTCTTGTAAGGAATAATCCACGAGTCATTAACATATTCAAAGAATACAGGCCATGACTGGCAAACAAGCTCAAGACGATTAACACAATCGTTAAACTTTAACTCATCTTCACAGTCCATAACATTCTCCCATGCTTGCAGTACAACATCTCATGCATCAACAAAATTCACTAACATTTTGCACTTTGCTTTCACATTTTTTTGAATATGGAAACGACATAGAAGATGATAACACTCAGGGAACACAATGCCAACAACATTCATTAGAGCCAAATCTTTGTCAGTTACAATGACTTATGGACCACCCTTAGACGTCATAAACAGACCTCTTAGCCTTTCAAGAGCCCAAGTGAAATTATTTTGCTTTTCACTAGATAAAAATGCAAACGCGATTGAGAAAGTTAATCTTATTGAGGTCACACCAACAATCTCAAGCAATGACAACCAATATTTGTTGGTTTTGTAAGTACTATCCATTAAGAACACAATATTGAATGAATTTAACAACTTCACAACATCAGGATGGGTCCAGAACAGATCACTAACCACATCAGATTCATCAACACATATACTAAAATGGATATAGTGATCACGTTCCAACATCAACATTAATTGTTGTAACTCGGCCCTTGAGCCTCTTACTGAACGTTTGTACCTATATCTTGCATTATATACTTGCTTCAAAGTTGTCACATTACACTCATCGTTTTCTTTGAGAGTGAGAAGTATATTTGCAGGTTTTACTTGACTTTTAGTCATATCAACAAGCAACGACTATTCAGTGGACTTCAACCTACCCGCATAGGGGTGACCAACTAGAGTAGATAAGACATCGTTATTATGGTAACCACATTTTACGTTCAACACCCATCCCTCCCCTTGAGAGATGGGTTTGCCTCTCAATCTAAGGGGAGAGTCACATTTTGTTGTCCCAGATAAACTCGGTTCTGCATCACATTTGTATTTTCTATATTTTCCACCTCTTTCACAACCTAATAATACATGGGTCTTTCTTCCTGGTTGTCCATTATATTTATCTGATCTTAGAATGATAACAACAAATCCAAGATTAAAAGCAACCCCTCTAACCCACTTAATTAAATCTTCACATGTTGAGAAAATATTATCAGTTGTAAACTGAGATGTATAATCTTGTTCGCAGATATCATGAACGAAATCAGAAAAGTCTGACATGAGACTACAATTTACTTGAGAATCCACTTGAGAATCCAAGAAACTCAAATAACTAAAATGATGATCTTACATAATGAGCTATAATAAAAAGAAAATATTTTAATACGTAAAAGATATAAAATCATATCATGCAATCTATATGTTGAAGTGGTAGTGTATCACTTGCATGATAAATGCAATCATGCATATGAGTATGATCCAAATGATAGAACCCGATTAAGGGTAGGGATGGCAACGGGGCGGGGCGGGTACGGGTATCATGATCCCATCCCCATCCCCATAATAAAAATTCATCCTCATCCCCATCCCCAAACCCAACAGGTATACAACTTTTGACCCATCCCCATCCCCACCGGGTAACGGGTATTTTCTTATACCCATACCCATACCCATTTTTTTATTGTTCCATATATCAATTAAATATTTTTTATAAAAAAAATTTAAAAATCACACCAACGGAATCATGATACTATCAAAATATTCAATATTAAAATAACATACTCTTTTTGATTTTCATGATGTCAAATATTAAGAAAAATATTATAATAGTATAAATCTCAAATTAAAGTATCAAATAACAACTAAATAAAATTCAAATAATTATATAAAAGCTAAAAAATTACACATTACTAAAATTTTATAATAACCAAAATATTTATTAATTTTACAAATGATCAGTGGTTTCATTTGCATTCGATCCACCTACACATAGAAAAAAAATGAAAAATTAGATATGATATAATAATTGAAATTGAAAATTTTAATTACTAGAATATAATGTACCTTCTTCATCAGATTCATTTTCACTCATGAGAACATCTTTTCCTTTTAATTTTTTAACACCTACAAACACCAAATGTAGAATATTAGATGAGAATTCACAAAAAATACTAACAAAAAATATTAATAAATTTGAGTAACTTACCTAGATGGTTTGAGTTCCATATCCAACTTCTTGTACACATCAAAGCCTCTATAGTAATATGATGAAGTCGACTACGGTGAGAAGTTAATATCTGACCATCAGTACTAAAAGCAGATTCAGAAGCTACAATTGTTATTGGAATAGCTAAAACATCCCTTGCAATTGCTTGAAGGGTTGGAAACTTTAACCCATTTGTTTTCCACCATGATAGGATATCAAATTCTTGTGTAACCGGCAAATTATCTTCTTCCAAGTAATAATCCAACTCTGTTTTCATAACTGTAGTTCTAGATTTTTTCTTTTTTGCCATAAACTCTAAAAATTCATTCGCATCATTATCAACATCCTTTCCCAACTCCAATGATGTAGCTCTATAAGAAGAAGTTTCATTCTTTTTTGATTGATATTCCAAAACCAAATCATAGCACATTTGACGAATCCTACTAAGTTTCAGATCAAAATCATTACCATACAATTTATAAAAATAATATTCTAACATGTCCATCTTGTACCTTGGATCTAAAACTGAAGCAATTGCCAATATATCATGAATAACACTCCAGTAACTTTCAAATTTCTTTAACATTTGTATTGCCATATTTTGAATGGTTATCTCAGGAGATTTAACCCAATCATTTATTGCAATCTTGATCTCACAAATCTTTGGGAAAAAGATGTTGGCAGTTGGGTATTTGGAGCCAGAAATGATTTCTGTGATGTCATTAAATAATTTTAGCCTTCGACAAACATCCTTTGCAAATTCCCACTGCATATCAGTTGGCAAAGAAGTGTATTGAGCTTCACGTTGCTTTAACCTAAAAAACACATCCTTATAACATATGGCAATATCAAGCATCTTGTAAGTAGAATTCCATCTAGTTGGGCAATCCAAACTTAACTTTTTAGTGAAAGAAATTTGCAATTGTCTAACTGTTTCCTCAAATTTTTCCATTCTTTTAGGAGTTGCTGTCCAATGTGCTACACTTTCTCGAATTTTTTCCACCCCTTCTTTTAGGACGGCTAACCCTTCTTTCACAATCAAATTAAGGATATGTGCTGAACAACGCATATGAAGCAAAGACCCTTTCTTAATGAGTGTGTCCAACTTCAACTTATCCTTAATTTTTTCAATCGTGCTATCATTTGTGCTGCAGTTGTCTAAAGTGATAGTAGACAATTTTGTATCAATATTCCAATCGAACAAACAATCAACTAATACATTGCAAAGTCGATCAGCTGTGTGAGGTGCGGGAACATAAATGAACCTATAAATTAAGCAATATTTTGTAAGACATATAATCTTTCTAGAGGTGCATAAAAAAAATTACTGGAAAATTTATAAATTAAAAAAGGTGTACCTCAAAATTATATTTTGCAATGTCCAATTGTCATCAATATAGTGAGCTGTGATAGACATATACCCTTTCTTTTGATTGCTTGCAGTCCACATATCCGATGTAATTGCTATTTTTCCTTTATTTGTATCTATCAACTTCATAACAACTTGTTTTTCATGTTCATAGATGCCGAGTATCTCTTTCTTTATCGTATTTCGTGAAGGAAGTTGAAATAATGGTTGAATTGTTGTCACGAATCTAATAAAACCAATATGGTCCACTATTGACAATGGATATTCATGCAATATAATCATTGTTGCAAGTTCCCTCTTGGCATTTTCTTCATTATAAGCTCCACAAGCCAATTCCTTTTTGCCATTTGAACATAACATAACGGAAAAAAAAATGTATAATTAAGATTATGATAAAAGGAAAAGTACCTTGAAGATCTGCTTAAACCTTAAAGAACAAGCCAAACAATTAAAAGAGAGTAAAAAAGTTTATAACCAAAGTAACAAAAAGAAGAGCTACAAAATAAGAGTCAAACATTTTCATGAAAATAAATAAATAAATAAAGATAATCAAATGTGTAACCTAAAAATTATTTCATAGAATGAAATTGAGGAACACCTATTTGAACATAACCATGTACAGAGAGTAAAAATTATGTAATAAGAAGAAGAAAAATTACCTTCAAAATTAAATCTTGAAAAACAAACCAGACAATTGAGAGAGTAAACAAAGTGTATAACAAAAAACAAAGAGAATGACAAATATGTTATATATATATATATATATATATATATATATATATATATATATATTATATTATATTATATTATATTATATATTATATTACTATGTATATATATATTATATGTGTGGATATCTTATGTTTATATATATATATATATATATAATTATTTATATATATTATATTATATTATATATTATATTATTATTACTATGTATATATATTATATGTGTGGATATCTTATGTTTATATATATATATATATATATATATATATATATATATATTTATAGATATATATTTATTTTAAGTATATATTATATTATATTATATAATAATATAAATATAATAATATATATTATATTATTATGTATATATATTATATATATATGCGTAGATATTTTATGCTTTTATATATATATATATATATATATATATATATATATATATATATATATATATATATATTTCTTTTAAATTTTTATAAATTTGTCATGTTATAAATTTGTTTATAAAAGATCTCATTAGTTAAATGATTAATTTGTTTTATACGTATATATTATATATATTATATTATATTATTATGTATATATATTATATGTATATTATATTATATTATATTATATTATATTATATTATATTATATTATATTACATGTATATGTGTAAATATATATATATATATATATATATATATATATATAAAAGTATATTTTATTTATATGTATATATACTATATTATATTATATTATATTATATTATATTATATTTTATGTGTAAATATATTATTTATTTATATATATTTTTTAGATTATTTAATAAATTATAAATAGTTTAGTAATTTAAGCGGGGACGGGTATTTGGGTGGGTATATATATATCCCCATCCCCAGTTGAAAATTTCGGGTATTACCCATACCCATACCCATACCCAGTCAAAGCGGGGATTCCCCGTCAAAACGGGGACGGGTTCGGGTGATACCCACGGGCACGGGTTTATTTGCCATCTCTAATTAAGGGCAAGCATAAAAGCGAAATATGCAAGCAGATAAGCAAAATATGCAATGCACCAGCAGAAAAATTTGATCCTTAGCTCAAACCAAAAGAAACCAACAGAAACAACAAAGAGATGAATTATGAACACAAACTCACTGACGCAGACACTAAAACCACACTCAGGGCACTCTCTCACCAAGCACACAACACACACTACCTTAGAAACTCACGCACACCATTGCACCTCACTCACGCACACACTAAAACCACATTCACTACACTCTCTTACCAAGCACATAACACACAATGCCTCACAAACTCACACACACCATTACACCTCACTCACGCACACACGAAAACCACACTCACTGCACTCTCTCACCAAGCACACAACACACACTACCTACCCCACAAACTCATGCACACCACTGCACCTCACTCACGCACACAACACACTACCTCACAAACTCACTACACCTCACTCACGCACACACACTAAAACCACACTAAAACCACACTATTTTCTCCACACCATTACCATTACTAGTAAAGCCACCATTAACATTTTACATTTGTATCTTGCTTTTGCCTCTGTAATTCTTTATCAATCCAGTTGTGTGTGACATCCGTAAGAAAGAAAAAGGAAAAAAATAAATACTAAAGGATCACGAGATCCGTTTCGGAAAAATGTGAAACGGATCTCGGTATCTGTTTCATTATTTTTTTTTTGTTTTTAATGAAACAGATGTCGACATCCGTTTCACAAAAATGTGAAACGGATCTCGACATCCATTTTGTAAAAAAAAGAAAAAAAATAATGAAACGAATGTCGAGATCCGTTTTAGAAAAATGTGAAACGAATGTCGACATTCGTTTCATTAAAAAACAAAAAAGATTAAAGAAACATATGTCGAGATCCGTTTCATATTTTTCTGAAACGGATCTCGAGATCTGTAATATAAAAAAAGAATATGAAACGGATGTCGACATCCGTTTCACATTTTCCTGAAACGAATCTCAACATCCATTTCACAGAAGAAAAAAGAAACAAATTACAAAACGGATCTTAACAAACAACATTTCAACATTCAAATAAAATTCCAACATTCAACATGATTATGATTAAAGTGGAAGACGACTAACCTGGTAGAGAAGAGAAGAGGACAACTTTGAAAAATAAAATTAATGAAATAGGGGTGCACGAAGCTCAAACCAGCTTCAATTCAACAAGGCACAAGAGAATGAAGCACAAGCGGGGACCACTGCAACCTTGAAGCACAGGGACCAAATATGACAGTTTAGAAAGCACTATGGAGAAAAAACAGAGTGAAGAAACGGTGGAGAGAAGAAACAGTGTGGAAATAGTTGGGGGTGCAAAGCTCAGATAAAAACAAAGCAAAAATACACTGTTGGTCGCAGTAAATATATCATTTACTACTTTCACCCACCTGCCAAGTAAATATTTATTAGGGATAAAATGGTAATTATGGGTGGTACTGGAGAAGACTTAGGGGTGCAGGGAGAAGGCCCCCTTGCATGGAGTGTCTCATCTTAGTCAAGTAAACACTATTTCGTTTGGATAATAAAAAATTGACTTCAAAGATAATTACAAAAAAAGAAAATAATAATAATACAAAAAAAATGAACATTGAATTGAGTATAAATAATAGATTTTTATTTTTATTTTTTTATCTTATTTCAACTTAATTTTTTTTTGTTTTATATTTTATTTTTATTTTTATATCTATTATATATATATATATTCTTATCTTGTTTTACTTTTATTTTATTGTTTTATTTTACGTTATATTTATTTTATCTTATTTTATTTTTAATTTGAAGTCAATCGTTTGAAGTCGTTGCACCTTTGTTGGCCTTCTTCTATCATGATATAAGGAAAATTTGTCAGTCTTCCTTCTTTCCCCTATACGGATTGTGACATGAGAAGGGAAATACTAGGGACTATCAAGGTTGCACCATGGCAACGCTGGTGTTGGAATGGCAAAATTTGTCAGTCTTCCTTCTTTCCCTTATGCTTTTGGTTTTTTTTTCAAAAATTGAAGTAGAGAATGAATGAAAAGGGAAAGTGTTGGTAGTTTTGAGGTAACCCATTCTTTGTGAAAGGGGAATAAGTTCAAAATTCAAAACAAAACAAGAGGGGAGAGAACAACCAGGGGAGGAAAGAATGGAAGCAACTAAGATTAGGGGAGATGAATCACCCAGCAGCAAGCAACGCAAGCACAAGAAGGCTACAAATGACGCAAGCACAAGAAGGCTACAAGAGGTAAACACCGTTCAATTCTTGAATGTTTAGTTGAATGCTTGGATGAATGTGAAACTGTCTAGTCTTTGAAAGAATGATGTTGTGTTGTGTTTGCCATGCTTTATTTGTTGCTAATTCATGATAATGATATTGTGTTAGTTGTTGTTGCTTGAGTGTTTGAAAACATAATCCACAATCACCATCATTAATATATGCGCATCACATTTCTCACACATTCCATTGCTCATTTTGCCATTCAACCTCCAACATTAATCACGTTCAGCCAATACAGCTTCACATTCTCCATTCTTCTTCCCTAATGAAACAGTTCATGCATTGATTTACATCTCACGCCTAGAAAAATACAAAGAAGTAGAACCTAAAAGAAACTGACACCAAGCCCTTCCACAATCACAAATCCTAACCTTCACATTCATTAACCTTCGATCCCAATTCGTAAAACCACCAATCCTCACCATTCTCCATAACCAACGAAACACCTAAAGTAGTGACCATTCTCATAACCTATTTTCACCATTGTCTCATCTCATTCTCCTTTACCACCAGGACACCATTTCAACCTGCATTCAGAGATCAAAGGACATATACACGTTACATTATACTCTCTGTTTGACCATCGTTCATGATCCACCAACACTTTCACCGTTTAACCAACAACGTATACTCGGACAAAGAACCAACTTCATACTCAGTTTCATCAGTTTCACCGACCCACAAATCACACACAAACAAGCCAAAATCTATCTCTACTTTGGTCTTCAAACCCAAGTCCATACCTTTATTCACGTCACACAATATAACACAGTTTCATCATCACACTCACACAAATTTCCAGCTCTAGAATCACTAAGCCTTTGTGGACGTCGACGATGGCCTTTGGTCAAGCAGAACAAGGTGGCAGTGAACATGTTTGGTTTGGGGTGGTGCACGTTTGTAAAGAGATGTAAGTTGGAAACCTTAGGCTTTGTTCACTTGGTTAGATGGGTTTGAGGGAGAGGGAGAGGATGGGTTTGAGTGAATTTGAGAGTGAAATGTGTCTTGTTTTTTTTAAGGAATTTAGAGGTGATTGTGAGTGAATTTAGAAGTAAAGTTTATGAGAGTTTGTGAGTGATTTGATTGCTATGATACATAAAAAATGTTTTAATATATTTTAAAGAGATATTACCATTTTGCCCTTTATGTAAAAAGTAGTATAAATTTGTATTTGTATGAGTTTTAATCAATTTTTAAATTTTTTATGCGTGAAGAACACATTAAAAAACACACACTCCTCTGCAGCACACACTAAATAACAAGTATGCGTGAAGTTGTGGCAGCATGGTTCATGAATCTTGCTAGCAGAAAGGGAAAACCACACCATGTAACTCAAAAATATTAACCACGTGACATGGTTAAAATCGTAAAATGGCAATGAACACCTTCAAATTTGCGCAGCATTGCCATTATTAGATAATTCCTCCATCCTACTTTTCCGCGCTCTAGAATCCTCGCATTTCAGATATAGAGAACACAATGCATAGTTAAAATCTGTCTTTGTAAATTTTCGTCAATAGTGAAATCATTACAAGTGAACACACACATAGGGTTTGTTAGTTCTGGTGTTAGCCATAAAGGGTTAGCGTGGAAAATGAAGGAAGAAAACTTGGTGGCTCGAAACAATGGAGAATGGGCGGCCATTGGTGAAGTGAATAGAGGCTTTAAATTTAATTAGGGTTTTGATTTTCTTTTTTCATAGAATAAATTGGATTTGACCCTGTTTAGTGTTATCTATGCAACGCCACCTTAATATCTGCATCTACATGTTTGTAGAAATTGTTTATGTTTTTTTAAGTGCCTTTTTACTCACTACACCCCTATTATTTACGTTATGCATTCCTTATGTCATTGGTCCTCATTTATTAACTGCACCCCAATTTTTGTAGTCTACACCCTTATATTTTTACTCTATTTTTAGATTTTACTCATTGCACCCCACTGTGTTTTATGCTTAGACCCTCCATGCATTTTTTATTTTTATTTTTACCTTCATTTTTGTTTTTGTCCCATCTTTTTGTACACATGTTATTTTTCCGAAAAACAAAAAATATTTGCAAATAATAAAAATTCAAAAAAAGAAAAGAAAAATTCCAAAAATACTAAAAATTCCAAGTCTTTCACTTAAGGATCTATCTCCTTCAATTGTTTCTCTTCTTCAAGAATTCCAAGATGTTTTTATTAAGGATGTTCCCCATGGACTACCTCTTATTAGAGGAATTAAGCACCAAATTGATTTTATCCTTGGTGCTAGTCTTCCTAATAGACTTGCCTATAGGACAAATACAATTGAAACTAAGGAGATAGTGACTCAAGTGAATGATCTTTTAGATAAGGGTTATGTGCAAAAGAGTTTGAGTCCTTGTGTTGTTCTTGTGTTATTGGTGCCCAAGAAAGATGGTATGTGGCACATTTGTTGTGATTGTAGGGTCATCAACAACCTCACCATAAAGTATAGACATACTATTCCAAGACTTGATGACATGTTGGATGAATTACATGGAGCTAATATTTTCTCCAAAATTGATCTTAAAAGTGGCTACCATCAAATTCACATCCAAAAGGGTGATGAATGGAAAACTGCTTTTAAGACCAAATTTGGCCTTTATGAAAGGTTACTCATGCCCTTTGGCCTAACATATGCTCCAAGTACTTTCATGCGCTTAATGAATCATGTCTTGAGGGATTGTATTGGTAAGTTTGTTATAGTCTATTTTGATGATATCTAAGTGTTTAGTAAGAGTCCTAGTGGTCATGTAGGTCATCTTAGAAAAATGCAACTTTTGTGTAGATAATGTAGTCTTCTTAGGTTTTGTAGTCAATAAAAATGGGGTACATGTTGACCTTGAAAAATCAAGGCATCCAAGAATGGCCTATTTATAAAAATGTCGGGGACATCCATAGTTTCATGGTCATGCAAGCTTTTATAGAAGGTTCGTACCCAACTTTTTAACTCTTGCTTCACCTTTAAATGAGCTTGTAAAAAAGGATGTTCCTTTTGTTTGGGATGAAAGGCAACAACATGCTTTTGATGAGATTAAGGCTAAGCTCACTCAAACTCCAATTCTTGCTCTTCCAAATTTTGAGAAAACCTTTGAGCTTGAATGTGATGCTTCAAGTGTTGGCACTGGTACGATTTTATTACAAGATAGTCATCCCATTGCTTATTTTAGTGAAGAATTAAATGGGCCCTTGCGTAATTATCCCACCTATGACAAGGAGCTTTATGCATTTGTGAGGGAACTTCATACTTGGGAGCATTACCTTATTTCAAAAGAGTTCATCATTCATAGTGATCATGAATCTCTCAAGTTTTTGAAGAGCCAACACAAGGATGGAATTTCTAAAATAATTCCCATGCATTATCAAATACAAGAAAGGGAAAAACAATGTTGCGGCTGATGCACTTTCAAGAAGATATACTCTTCTAGCCACCTTTGCTTTTCAAATATTTTGCTTAAATAATATTTGTGAATTATACCTTCATGATCCATATTTTTTGCCCATTTACAAGTCTTGTGAACAAAAGTCCTGAGGAGGATTCTATGTGAACAATGGGTATTTGTTCAAAGAAGGAAGAATTTGTATTGCTCATGGTTCGTATACAAAACTCCTTATACAAGAAATGCATGAAAGGGGATTTATGGGACACTTTAGAGTTGCTAAAACTTTAGTCATGCTTAAAGAATTTTTTTTTGGTCCCATATGAGGAAAGAGGTCCAAAGACATTGCTTTAGTTGCACCATATGCTTACATGCCAAAACTATTGCAATGCCTTCTGGCCTTTATACTCCTATGCCTATTACTTTCACCCCTTAGGATGACATAAGCATGGACTTTGTCCTAAAACTTCCAAGAACTTCTAGGAGTGTTGATTCTATTTTTGTGTCTACCTTAAACCATTGTGTCTGATAGAGATACTAAATTCGTTAGCCACTTTTGGAGAACCTTAGTCTCGGCTAGGAACCAAGATATCTTTTTCTACTACTTGTCACCACAAATTGATGGGAAACTAAAGTAGTCAATAAATCTCTATCCACTTTGTTGAAGGTCTTCCTTAAAGGCAACCATACATCTTTGGATGAGTACCTTTCTCACATTGAATTTGCATACAATCGTGTGGTCCATAACACCACCAAGCTCTCTTCTTTTGAGGTTGTTCATGGTTTCAATCCTATCACACCTTTATATTTGATACCACTTCCTACTTCTTTTGATTTCATCCATAAAGAAGGGGTATCTAAATCTAAGTTCATCAAAGATTTACATGAAAATATGAGAAACCAAATTCAAGCTCAAACTGAAAAAGTTGCCAAGTATAACAACAAAGGCAAGAGAGCTAGGAGTTTTAATGAGGGTGACTTAGTTTGATTACACTTAAGAAAGGAAAGATTTCCACATTTGAGAAAATCCAAACTTAGTCCTCGTGGTGATGGTCCATTCCAAATAATCAAGAAAATCAATGATAATGCTTATCAATTAGATCTCCCTGTTGGCTATGGTGTTCATTCCACATTCAATATATCTAACTTACTTCCTTTCTAAGGGACTGTGGACGATGATGAACATCAAGATTTGAGGACAAATCCTTTCCAAGGGGGAGGATATGATGAATCCACTCTAAGCCTAACCCATGACCCATATGCACCTCAAGGCTCAAGCCCAATCAAAGGCCTAATACAAGAAGCATGTTAAGAAAGATTCAAATGAGCTTCTCTCAAGATGGCATAAATCCTCATGGGCTTCAAATGCTCTTTTCATGGGCCAAGGAGGATTTTAAATATGAGAGGTTGCATGTCAAACCATTAGTATTGGTTGAGAATTGCTCTCCAAAGATGTAAAAGGTAATTGTTTTTACATCCAACTAATTAGTGAGATGTTTTAATCTATATACATGATGATCATATGGGTCCAGGGGTTTTTAATTTTAATTGAATATGTACTCTGATTAAATTTAGAAACTTTCATTTGTTTAAATGAGTTTTTTCCAATAATATAAAATGTACTTTGATAAAAGGTGAAAACTTTAATATAAAATAATGAAAGTACAATTATGCTTACAAGGTTTACTGCACTATGTGAAGGATTTTACAAAAACTAATCACACGCTCAATATTTTTCACAACTACTGAAATTTGACTCTAAGCTCACTATGTGCAAAGTAGGTGTATTGATTAAGGATTAGGTAAAGAGATTATCTTGATTCTACTAAATATTGGACTCATGTGGTTTTAGTTGATAGAGCTTCCTATAATCTTATTGGTGGTGTGAAGATAAACTATGTGCGATAAATCCTAAGAAACTTACCTTATCATATGAGGAGGACAAATAACGAAGCTTTATATGACCTATTTGGTGATGTGAAAAAGGACTGTGTGTGATGGGTAATTTGGAATTCATCCTTTAACATGAGGAGTTTGGCTCTATGTGAGCATGGGAGGTCATATGACAAGTGTAGAATCTTCAAGGTCTGATTGAATAGATACTAATCTTCTGAAAGTTGATCATTTATATCATGAATAGATGCGTATTATTAAGTAATATGTGCATTCTGGAATGTGTGATGTGTGGACATTAGCTAAGCATGTTTTATTTATTATACCTTACATTTTCAATCACATTGTTCTTTTTTATCTCAACACATTGGTTGTTTGTTCTACATTTCTTAAACCATTTATTGTTCTTTACACATTTTGTTTGGATACTGACAAAATTTTTCCAAACAATATTTCTTTTGAATTGTTAAACTAGGAGTTAAATTTTTTTATAGAAGATTAATTTTTTTTTATAATTTTAGATTGACGGGGTTTAAAATTCACGACGTCAGTTACTAATAGGTTTATAATGAATTATGTCTTATATATTCTATATATTTGATTGCATGTTATTGAATGTGTAAGTTTTTTTCTTTTAAGGTATAATAATATTCTCTTAAAATAAGTTCTTTTATATAAAGAAATCTTCTTCTCAACATATATATTTTGTTACCTCTATAACAATATAAGAAAAACAACTACCAATGAATATACCTAACTACCCCTTCTTAAAATTTTGATAGTTGTCCAAATAAATGGTTTTTAAATTATTTCCAATTTTTGTTTCCCTTTAATACCCATTCTAATATTGTGACACCTGTTCTCAAGTGTGGGTTTTCTGTCATTCTCAATGTTTCCTAGCCAATGGACTATTTAATCGTCACCTTCACGTTTCCGATGCCATTATTTGCGTGGTATTTATGTATTTCTGATGCCATTTGGGTTTTAAAGTTATTTTACTAGTAGTTAGTTGTTGTGTTAGTGTATTTTTTGTTGTTTGGTATATTGTTATGTTTAATGGTTCTTTATGTGTTTTCAAGTTGTAGTTGGGATGGACACTGTATCAATATAATCTCTTTAGCATGATTTGTAAATAAAGTTTGTAAACTGTTTTTATTTTTATGTTTTAGAAAGTTTTGCAGTTTTGTTAGACATTGTTCCAAAAGATTGGTGTTTCACATGAGATATTATTTTTATGCTTTCAAAATTTAGCATTAAAGTTTGATGACAATGTGATCATGATAAGAGATTTACTCTTTATATGTCTATGCCTAATATAATATTATACGAATAAGACATACCCATTTCTCTTGGTAATCTATTATTAACAATGTCATCTCAACTTGTTTTAAACAAGAGAAATAAAAAAAAATTGGAGTTATTCACGATATGTTCCTTATGGTAACTGAATTCATAAATTATAGTGAACCAATAATATGAGCTGCTAGATATATTGGTCAAGGTCTCATGATTACCTTATCTCACGCAAATATGTTACCCGTAACTATTCAATATCCTTATGAAAAAATAATCTCATCAGAACATTTTCGCGGTCGAATACATTTTGAATTTGATAAATGCATTGCTTGTGAAGTCTGTGTTCGTGTCTGTCCTATTGATCTACCCATTGTTGATTGGAAACTAGAAACTGATATTCAAAAAAATGGTTGCTTAATTACTGTATTGATTTTGGAATCTGTATATTTTGTGGTAATTGTATTGAGTATTGCCCTACAAATTGTTTATCAAAGACCGAAGAATATGAACTTTCAACTTATGATCGCCACAAATTGAATTATAATCTAATTGCTTTGGGTCGTTTACCAGTATCAGTAATTGATGACTATACAATTCGAACAATTCAAATAAAATGATTTCAAAATTCTTCACAAAAATAATTGAATTTCTCTATATATAGAATAAAAAGAAAGATATTCTATTTTTTTGAAATGACTCTTTGGCATAAAGAAAAGAATGAAATTACATTGATTCTATAACAATTGTACCTAATAACAATTCACATATCTTATCTTAGGATTTGGTGAATTTCTATGCACAAATAATTTTCGTATTTAACAAGTTTTTTCCTGGTCATGAAATTTCTATTTATCTTTTATTTTACATATAATGGATTTGTCCGAATCGCAACATGATTTTATTTTAATCTTTCTTGGATCAGGTCTCATATTAGGAAGTCTAGGAGTAGTATACTTTACAAATCCGATTTTTCCTGCTTTTCCTTTGGGACTAGTTCTTATTTGTGTATCTTTATTCTATATTTTATCAAACTCCCATTGTGGGCATTATAAATGTTTTAATAATATTTGTTATGATGTTTATGAATGGTTCAGACTATTACCAAAATTTTGTGTTTGCACCGTTGGGGATGGAATTACTTTGATGGTTTGTACTAGTATCTTTCTTTCACAAATAACTACTATTCTAGAGACATTATGGCACAAAATTATTTGGACGACAAGACCCAATCAGATTTTAGAGCAAGATTTGATAAGCACTAGTCAACAAATTGAATTCATTTATCAACAATTTTTTTCTTCCATTTGAACTAATTTCAATAATTCTTTTAGTTGCTTTAATAGGTGCAATTTTTGTGGCTCGCCAATAAGAAATTTTTTGAACTAATAAAATAATATAAATTACATTTTGTTAGAATTTATTACATTTCTTTTTTGTTGAATTATTTGTTAACGAAAAAGAACATTTATGTATAAAGTATAAAATATTTTTGCAAATACTTGATTTTGCTGTAGACTTATTATGTTAGGCAATAAAATCCGTTGAATTCATATTCATATCAAAATGAATAAAAATTGAAAAGGAGTTGGTCAATGATATTCAAGCATACACTTGTTTTGAGTGCTTATTTATTTTCTATAGGTATCTATGGATTCATCACGAGCCAAAATAATGTCCTCGAAGAGAGACATTATTGTCTAGATAGTTTGTGAAGCTATTAATTAAGATATTATTCAATTACATAATACACTCTTCTACTTCTATCAGATTTGGTTGTTTTGTTTTATTCTTTATGTGTTTTCCAAAATGTAAGGTAGTTAGTTGTCTAGGGGAAAGAATTTTTTTTTATGATATTTAGTTATTCTCCTATTGAATGTATATTTTGGCTTATATTTTAGTGTTATTTCTTTACTTTTCATACAAAAAAATTATAAATATTAATTGATAAAGGACTTTTATATTTCTATTTGCTATCTATTTATATTTGTAGTTGTTTTTTCAAGTTAGCAACGTTAGTTATGAGCAAAGTAATAGGTTAGATTTATGTCAAACCTCTAGGAATCGGAAACATTTAGATGTTTTTGTGTACTCTTTTTCTAAAATGTATTTGGATTCTTTAATATTTCAATTTAAATTTGTACGTATTTTGATTTATTTATTTGAAATTCGTACGCATTTAATCTGTTTGGAGTCATTTGGGTTTTAAAGTTATTTTAATCTGTTGGGAGTCTTGTTAGTGTATTTTTCGTTGTTTAGTATATTATTATGTTTAATGGTTCTTTATGTTTTTTCAAGTTGTAGTTGGGATGGTAACCAGATCAATCTAATCTCATGAGCATGATTTGTAAATATGGTTTGTAAATTGTTTTTATTTTTATGTTTAAAATGTTTTACAGTTTTGTTAGACATTATTCCTAGATTGGTGTTTCACATGAGACATTATTTTTATGCTTTGAAAATTTAGCATGAAAGTTTGATAATAATGTGATAGTGATAAGTCTGTTACTGTACCACTAATGGAAATGACTTGATTGCATCGAATTTCTCAAAACAGGGACGAAATTGAGATAAGAAAAAGTAGAGAAACCAAATTGATATTTTGCTACGAAAATGGGGACCAAAGGCATAATTAAACATACAAAATAAAAGTAAAGTGTAGGCACATCGTAAAATATGAATGAGTCCATACAAAAGAAAGATGTGAGGTTGATGTTAAAATTTATAAATAGAAACATATGCAGATATTGACATAAGATAAATAGACAGTCAGACAAAACTACAGAAAGATATTGACGTATGGTGAATCAAAGATATTACTATTTTCTTAGATGATAAATACTAAGATTAAAAAACTAACATTTAGATATGAATTTATTTGTACTAAATTATAAAATTGACATAATAATTTATTAGTGATGTGTAGTTATATGACTAAAATTTTTATTAGACATTTTAGTTAAATATTATATTAAATAAAATGTCTTAGTTTATCTTTGATTAATAATAATCGCTACAAAAATAATAATTTTTATTAGCGGTTTTTTTCTGATAGTTAAATAAAATGCTACAAATATTTACTGTTTCTGTTAGTTTTATTTGACCGTCACAATTTTTAATGTTATTTTAATTTTATATAATTAAATTTTAAATTTTTTATATTGAGATGTTAAATTTATATTGAGACCAAACGTTATACTCACGCGTGAAAGCCCTTTCAGTTTCACTTTAAACTGTTTAAATGAGCCTTAGTTCAGAAACGTGGTTACCTTTGAAGATGATAACCAACGACATCATTCGAGCTTCATGTTTTTTGTCATAGATTCACATTTGGAAGGTAGAGTTTCTTCTTTTCGTTCCTCTTTCTCTATTTTTGGAACCCTAAACCAATTGATTCTACTATTAGTTTTCTCTATCCATTTTCATTAGCATAAGGTCTCTTGATTTAATGGAAATTTTTGTCGTGGTGGAAGGAAAAGTTGCAGAGGTTCGATCTAGAATTGAAATCGTACAAGGTTAAGCTCAAGAGGCAGTAACTTCGTTGGAACATTGTTGAGGTATTTATCTATGTTCTTCGTTTAATATTTTGGGTCTTGTATTAGGGATTTCTAAAGTTAGAATTCTAAATATTAGGGACATTGAGGCTTGTGTCAGTAAGTTATAATCTTGTTTGTTAATCATGAAACAGAAAAATGTATTATCATGCTTTATTCTTACCTTTCGCAATATTAATTATGCTAACCTTGTTGTCCCTTATCAACTGGTTGATGGGTTGATTCTGCATCATAACTAAAGCTTTTAACATCATTATTGTTGATTAATGCTTCTGTAGTAGGTGCTTTTCTTCATCAGCAAATCCTTGTAGCATTACCTTAGCTATTCCAGTATGTTTTATTATAACATTTCATTTTCATATTATCATAAAATTATTACTTGACTTTTAATTAAAATTATTTCTTGATATTATAGATTTTTCATTTTCATATCCAAATTTTCATATTATCATACACTTAAACATTACATAAATTTTTGTATGATGGGTGGGGTACCATGGTAATTAGTTTTAATAATTGAACTTTTGAGTTAAAGTACTTAAAGGTAAAATGGTCATCATCAAATCAGAGGCATAAGTAGAAGAAATATTATTTTACTACTACAGGATCACAAATTTTATTGTTGAGATTCCAAACTCACTTAAGGGAAATCTAAGATGCTTTGGACAATATTTAACTTTGTAGTGTTTCAGTACATGTCAAACATTGCTTAATTCTCATTTTCTATTATCAATCATCATCATTTCTTTCTACTAAAGAGCACATTAAAATTAATCTCAATCTATGTTCACCAAAACCTCTTCCTACTTTCAAAGGCATTGATGATTTTTTTACTAGTATTTAATTAACTGTGATATCATTTAGTTCCTTTGATTTTTTTCTCTATCCCTTCCTAGGATACCATGTGATCCCTGGATTCATAATCCTTATGGTCTTTTTCACGGACCTTAGTCCTTGTTTTGAGGAACTTTTGTGAAAGGAAAATGGGTTTTGTAATTTTTAACTTTTCTGTGGAGAGAACTAAGTGTAAGACCCGGGAAAATTAAATAGTTATTTAAATAATTATTTAATTATGGCGGGTAATAGAAACTTTTAAAGCAATTAAAGTGTGGATCTATAATGTGGAAAAGTGCTAGCTCAAGTGGTTGATAGTACTTTGATTGTGTGAGAGGACTTGGGTTCAAGTCCTGTGTGTGCCACTTGAATGTTATTTAATTTATGCATTTTTGTTTAATGAAATATTGAATGCGTGGTGGGTTGATTTGGTTATGCTCTTGATTTGGCGATTTATAGGTTGTGGGTTCAAGTCTTGCTAAGAACCAAATTAAACTCTCTTCTTTTTGGCCTAATTTTATTTTTGCATGGGATTGAAGAGACATGAAAACCCTATCTGCCAAGAGGGGCAGTTTAAGGGGCTGGAAACACTGAATGGAGACCATGATTAACCATTAAACGGGAAACTTAAATCGCATTTTCGTTTTGGGTGTTAAGTGCACATAATTGAGGTAGTAAATGAGAGAGAGAAGGTCATAAGAGGAGAGAAAGAGCACTATGAGTTCGTGTTTATCATAAGCAAGGGTTTTCCAGAGTATTAGGGCTGATTGAGAGAAGTGGTGAGGTTGAGATCACGAAGGTTGGAGTGGAAGGCAAAAGCTAGGAAGGTTTTTGTGAAGGGATAAGCATACCAATTCGAATTTAGCAAGGAATCCAAGTAAGGGGAGTTGTTTTTGCGTGCTTTTTATCGTAGTCATTACATTGTGCCTCGTATGATCATGTGTGTATTGAATCTCTGTCCTGTCTGCATTGTTTTTCGCGTTTTTCTTGGTTTTGCCCAGAAACTGCTTGGCGGGCATGCATGTGCCGCCAGGAAATTCATCAATTTGTGTGTGGTTTTGGCTTCTGCTAACTTAAACCGCCTGGCAGGGATGAATATCCGTCAGACGGTGCGACAGTTCTCGCGATCGTTGGTTGATTTTGTTGTTGTGGGTGTGAAGGGTCACTGTAATTCATGAACTTCAAACGTGATGATCCTATTGGGTGTTATCTTAACTTGGAACTGATTATAATTGTAAAATGGTGGGGTTTAGACCCTCTTGGGATGGATCATTCATGATCATATGCGTGTGGGTAGAAGCTAGGAATATGTTCCGAATGGATTTGCAAACAGAAGTGGAGCCATGGTATATATATATTGTCATATTGGAGTGTCTGTAGAATAGGACTGGATATTGGTTATGGTTGACAAAATCACAGGTATGGAGGATTCTGCGTTTCGGTAGGCGCTGTTGTACCGCCTGGCGGCTCTAGGCTTGCCGCCAGGCGATAGCGAGTCCAGAGGTTATGTTGTGAAGTTCTGGCAGCCATGTACGAGACTGTCGGGAAGGTCTGCAAGTCTGTTTTGAGAGAAAGTATCTGTGGATGAATTGTGGTGAAATTGAGTATGGGACGACAATTATAATAGGAACCTTAGAGTGATTTGATTTTTAAAATTGGATGTGGTAAGAAACAGTTGGGAGGCAGTAGCAATTAACTTGGAGTTTAACAATCATTTTGCTGGGAATGAGTGTGAATGTTTAAGTGTTTGGTGAGACTGTGGAGTCAACCAAATTTTGTGGTATAGTGAAGGGTGTGACCCCCGATAGTGAGGGGCTAGCTGTTTTCATGAGGTGAAAGAAGTTGCTACTTTATGATATTGTTCTTGATTAATTGGGGAGACTTGAATTCGATGGATTGGTCATGGTAAAGTATAGGACTGAATTACATATGATAGTTGTAGATTAGCCAATACGAGAGTTTGATATTGGAGGTTCTATGTGGTCTATGTAAGTGAGTTGTATAGTAAATTGGATTAATTGAGGTGCCATAAATCAGTAAGGTACTGTTTTGGTATGGCGCTTGGCGGTATACTGATAACCGCCAGGCGATAGGTTTAACATGGGAGAGCACTGTACTGAGGGGCGCCTGGCGGCATGTCGAGCTCCGCCCGACAGTAACTGGAAAAAAAAAACAGTGACTCTGAAAGGACGCTGGCGCCTGCCGGAAAGGGAGTACCGCCAGGCGGTCTGGAGCGATTTCGCCTGGCGGCGTGTGGGCCGAGCCAGGCAGAAACGCAATTGTGTTTTGGTTGTTTTGGGTATTGTTTGAGCAATGATGATACACTTGGATCAGGAGATGCTGTGTCATGAGGGAGTAGGTTCATGGAAGGTGGTTAACATGTGATGATATGAGCGGGGAGGTTCATATCCAGTTACTCTCACGTGGGGATATGAGCGGGGTAGGTTCGTATGTTCCATGCTCACGTTGAGAGATGCCACGTGCGAGGAGGTAAGGGGTTGGTGGATCACTGTGTTGGACTACGGGTGGGCAGGTCCATAGAGCAGGACTACGAGCGGGGAGGTTCGTAGAGCAGGACTACGACCGGGGAGGTTCGTAGAGGTAGGACCATGAGTGGGCAGGTTCGTGTGAGCATCATATTCCCGAGTCCAAGGCTAACCTGTTGTGTGATTGAAGGCTACAAAGCCATGGGGTTTAGGTCTTGGCAAAGAATTATGTAGAATGAATAAGATGGGTGTATAATTTATCTTAAGTATTATATATCTTTTATTTTATTTTTCTCAGCTCACCCTTTTTGTGTGTGTATGGCGATGATCGTGTGATTCGTTACACGAGAGCAGATGTTGATACAGGTGGTGCTGAGGATGTCCAGGCGACGGAGTGAGGGCTAGCTTTGGGAGTAGAGCTAGGGTTTTTCTCATATGTACTTTATTATGTTTTTATTTACAAACGCGAATCTTGAGAACTTGTAACACTTCAACGTTTAAGTTATGAGTTTTGGCACATGTTTTCATGAATTTAAATTTTCCCGCGTTGGGATTATTATTGAGACGACTTTTGATATAATTATTTCTTTTATTATTTATTTTTTAAGTAATATTCCTTAGGGATGTTACACTAAGCATGAGATTTTAGATAGCAATTTTCACTTCTCCAACCACAACCATTCTTTTTCGATCATAATCTTAGTTCTTATATTAAACTTCAAATGATTACACATGTAAACAGAAAACTGAATAAGCATCTTTTAGTTTTCAAATTCTTCATATAAGGAAATAATTCGTGAAAAATGGCATCATCATGAGACAGATAAAAGTTTTTCTTTGAGACATGAAAATGTGTAACATCAGTGAGAAGGTAGTCATGTATTTCCTCAAAACTTATTGGACTTTTCCAATTCGTATAACTTTTAGAAACCTTCTTTGAGATGCATTATGTGATATCTAGTTCTTTTAGCATACATTTTATTAAGCATTTGAATTTTATTAAGCATTTGATTATAGCGTGAAGGATCAATTGATATCTTGATAAATTTAGTAATTGAAACTAATTTTAGTTTTAAGAAAATAACAACCTAAACTTTGATAGCAGTATAGAAAGGCATCAACCGTAAAATTTATACAGCATAGTAAAGAGAAATGAGCTAAAAGTAGTTAAGCTAACAAAATATGAGGTTCACCGGTAAGTGGATCTCGAAATGGTTCTTTTCAGCTTTCACAAAAATTGCCTTGTACTCTAGTTTAAATAATCATGGCTCCTAAAACCAAACGTCTTTAAAAAATTGCATCTACTCAAGAACCACTTGTTCCTCCTCTTGTGTGTCCTATACCTCCACAACCATATATTCCTCCACCTATATCGCCTACTCAGCAACCACATATTCCTTCTATGTCGACCCATCCACATGTTCCTCCTCTTATGGCTCCTAGTCCACATCCACATATTCCTCCTCCTATGGCTCCTACCTCACATCCACATGTTCCACCTCAAGTGGATACTACTCAACAACCACATGTAGGACGTGAGTCGAGTAGAGTATGGATGTACATGTTATTGGTAATTAAGTTTTGTTCTACTTATAAATAATAATTTATAATTTTTTAAAATTTCTTGCTAATTATGTCACCATTTGATAGATGAACAAGGAAATACCAAAAAAAAATTCAGTTGACGAAGCCAGGTGTATTTGAGATGCCTCATGGTGAACGTATAATTGTGACATTTGATAGACAGTTACGAGCCTATGGAGAAGCAGCTTTGTAAGGCCCGAGAAATTTAAATAATTAATTAAATAATTATTTAATAAATATGGGTAATAGGAGCCTTTATGGCATTTAATGCAAATATTTGTGATGTGGAAAAGTACTAGCTCAAGTGGTTGAGAGTACTTAGTTGTGTGAAAGGACTTGGGTTCGAGTCCTATGTATGCCAATTGTATGTTGTGTAAATGGTGCACTTTTTTATGTTATACCATTGAATGGGAGTAGTGATAATGTAATCCTAAAATTATATGGATTATCACGAAACATGTATTGGTTGAGCACTTGCTTTGTGATTGAGGGGTTATGTGTTCAAATCTTGTTGAGAACGAAATTGACTTCTTTATTTTTGCTAATATAATTGTAGTCTGAATGTGAAAGGGTGGGTAAACCCTAGAGACATTGGGCAGCCAAGGGAATGGGAAAAACAACCCAAAATGAGCTATGAAAGGCAATTATAGACAATTAAAAAGTCCTTTTCTTTTTTTTTTACCATTACCCATAATTAAGGTCATATAAAAGGGGCAAAATAAGGTAGTAGAAGGGTTTTTGAGATTGAAAAACCTAGAGTACTAGAGGGGTGCGAATTTTTACAAGAGAGGAGAGTCATTATGGGTTGAAAGGAGAGCTATAGTTTTTTTTTTTGGGAGAGCTAAGGAGGGCTCCTGAGTATCACGAAGTTAAAGCTAAAAGTCAATTGAAGCAAGGATTTCCAGGTTAGGGAAGTTGTATTTATTTTATGCGTAATTGGTGAAAAATTGCATGGTATATTGTATGGAATGAATGAATAAACTCTATTGCTGTTGAATTTGTCGTGCTCTATGTGATGAGGTTGGAGTTTTGTTGTTTTTGCATGTTGTTTGATCAAACCCTTAAGTTTTGTATGAATAAGATAAGGGTTTCTACAATGCATGATTGGGTATGGTTATACCATTGAATGGGAGTAGTGATAATGTAATCCTAAAATTATATGGATTATCACGAAACATGTATTGGTTGAGCACTTGCTTTGTGATTGAGGGGTTATGTGTTCAAATCTTGTTGAGAACGAAATTGACTTCTTTATTTTTGCTAATATAATTGTAGTCTGAATGTGAAAGGGTGGGTAAACCCTAGAGACATTGGGCAGCCAAGGGAATGGGAAAAACAACCCAAAATGAGCTATGAAAGGCAATTATAGACAATTAAAAAGTCCTTTTCTTTTTTTTTTACCATTACCCATAATTAAGGTCATATAAAAGGGGCAAAATAAGGTAGTAGAAGGGTTTTTGAGATTGAAAAACCTAGAGTACTAGAGGGGTGCGAATTTTTACAAGAGAGGAGAGTCATTATGGGTTGAAAGGAGAGCTATAGTTTTTTTTTTTGGGAGAGCTAAGGAGGGCTCCTGAGTATCACGAAGTTAAAGCTAAAAGTCAATTGAAGCAAGGATTTCCAGGTTAGGGAAGTTGTATTTATTTTATGCGTAATTGGTGAAAAATTGCATGGTATATTGTATGGAATGAATGAATAAACTCTATTGCTGTTGAATTTGTCGTGCTCTATGTGATGAGGTTGGAGTTTTGTTGTTTTTGCATGTTGTTTGATCAAACCCTTAAGTTTTGTATGAATAAGATAAGGGTTTCTACAATGCATGATTGGGTATGGTTTAAGCTCACGTTTTGGGAGTTTAATTGAGTTATAACTTGTTCTTACGAATGACATGTCAAAATAGACTATTGGATGGAAACTTTGGGCAAGATTTTGGTGTCTGCGTACGTGAAGAGGGGAGAACTTCTGCTATTCTCGTCCAAGCGAGCAAGGCTCGCCTAGGCGAAAATAGTAGAGACTCGAAACCTGGTTTTGTTCGAGCATCTCGCTCAGGCGAGAGCATCTCGCCTAAGCGAGAAATCGAGAGGTTGTGAAGTTTTGCTCGAGAGTCTCGCTCAGGCGAGGAGCCCATGGATTGGGCGACAGAGCATCTCGCTCAAGCGAGAGGTCCTCGCCTAAGCGAGAAATAGTGCAAGGTCTTGTGTTTTGCTTAACTCACCGCCTAGGCGAGAGTTTTGGTTTTAGGCGAAGGGCGATCTCGCCCAGGCGAGAAGAGCTCGCCTAAGCAAGACTTCGCAGTGAGCCACTAAAGCACGCTCGCTCAGACGAGAAAGCTTAGCTTAAACGAGACAGACCTAGTCGCTCAAGCTAAGGCTTCTAGCCCAAGCGAATATAGTGTAGTTTGTGTGTGTTGTTTGTACACGTTGATGCAGACGTGGATTAGGAGATGTTGTGCCATGAGCAGGTAGGTTCATGGATGGTGGTTAACATGTGATGGTTTGAGCAGGGAGGTTCATACTGAATTACTCTCATGTGGGGATACGAGCGAGGTACGTTCGTATGTTCTGTACTCACATTTGAGAGATGTTGCGTGCAGGGAGGTATGTAGTTGGTGGATCAAATGTGTTGGACTACAGGCGAGTAGGTCCGTAGAGTAGGACTACGAACGGGAGGTTCGTAGAGGTAGGACCACGAGCGGGCAGCTTCGTGTGAGCGTCATAAATCTTGAGTCCATGGCTAACTATGTTGTGTGATTTGAAGGTTGAAAAGACTTGGGGTATTAAGGATTTTGGCCAAGGTCTAACTATGATAATATAACTGGGTGTATTTATATTATTTAATTGATGTGTTTTCGTTTATTATTAAGCTCACCCTTTCTTATTGTGCTTAGCGATGATCGTGTAATTATTTACACGAGAGCAGATCATGATATAGGTGATGCTGCTAACGCTTGAGACAGAGAGAGGGGCTAGCTTGGGTTGGAGCTAGGGATTTTGTTATGTCTTTATTATTTATCAGAATTGTTAGAAAATTGTAATGAGTTTATTACTCTAATTTTGTTTAAATTATGGTACTTAGATTTATGTTTTGAATTTTCCTGCCTTGGGAATAATAAAAGTTTGACGTTTGATGTTCTTTTCTTATTAATTTATTTTAATTAAGTAAATTCCAGTAGGGATGTTACCAGTTTCACTTCTTTCTTCAGCATGTGGTCGTATTGCTACAGATTCAATCAATGTCCCCATTAACTTTGATAGTTGGCCAAAGGTTCCAAAGTCATGTTGGGTATAATGTGGTTAACTTTGCTATTCTTGAATTTGTTTTTAGCTCTCATGCATTTCTATGATTGATTTTAGTTCTTTTATGCTTTTTACCAATTACAATTTTCCTTCAAACGATTTGCAAGGTGTCGCAACCGAAATCGCAATGGGACGACAAACCAAAAATAGAATTTGGAAAAAAAGAGGTTGGAGTTGCTACCATAGTTTATTTTGGAAAACTACGAAAAAACCAAAAAAAAAGAGTAAGGTCTGCGAAAAATCAGATTTTGGGTCCAGGAGTCGGTTACGCGTGGGGAAGGTATTAGCACCCCACAACGCCCGTCCTAAAAGGTTACCTTTAATTAAATGTGCAAAGGATGTGGTTTTCAAAATATTTATTTTTCCCCAAAAATAGTAATAAAAGAATATACAAAAGAAACAAAAATAGTTTTTTGGTTTTTGGGCCCGACAAGGATTAATCCTTGCTCCTACGTATCTTCATTTACAATGGAGAATTAGGGTTACGTAGTTCTTTATGAAAAAACTATTTGGAAAATGATTTAATTTGTTTTATAATTTTGAAAACCTTTTTATTAAAATTTTAGTATTATTTTAAAATTGGTATCATGCGACATGAGCGGCCGAATAGACACTTGAAATAAATTCTTTTTTTCTAATCTTTTATTTTTTATTTTTTAATCATTTATAAATTTTTAATATTTTTTTTGTAAGTTATTTTAAAGTAGTTATGGATGTCATTGCGACGTGAGCAACTAGATAGATATAAAAGAGTAAACGAAGAAAACTATTTTTTTATTTTTAGATCATCTGTATATATTTTTAGAAAAAACAAAAGTCTGAATAGGATGTCATGCGACGCGAGCGGCCGGGTAGACAATAAAGAAAGGGGAAAATTATTTTTTATGATTAAAAAAAAGAATAAAAATTGAAAAAAACTAAATCAAAAGATGAAAGAATTGAGAGTGACGTACCTTAAAACAATTTCAATATCTTCTCACCTTTTTCCTTTTTTTTTTTGCTTCCTTTTCTAATATTTGTTTGTTTGTTTTTCCAATAGAGATAAAGATGAGAGGTATCTATGTGGGTGGTAATGAGAGAAAGAGAGAGTGTAGATAATGCTTTCTTCTTCTTTTTTTCTACCTCCTTCGATATGTTTTTTTTTTTTTAAAGAGAGATAAAACATGGGGTGTGTATGTGGGAGTGGTGATGGGGAAGAATTAGAGAAGTATATAGAATTTTTTTTTCTCTTTTTTTTTATCATGATAGAGTGCGTATTTATACTCACACCTTGCAATATTAATGCAATCTCAACCTTAATTGTAATGAACAATATAAGGAAGGAATTGGTCATGATCGCAGCACATTATGGAGATCAAATCATAGCAAATCATAACACAAAATCAATCAAGATCACTAATATTGATTCTAACCGTCAACAAATCAGAGAACAAAATCAATCCCAATTAGTAATATTGATTCTTACCATTTGAAGAGATATTGCTTCTAATCATTCCAATCATATCACTAATTTCTCTTCAAGAAACAAAGGGTAGAAAGCATGTTTAGTTGTTGGGGTCATGAGAAGGAATGCAATAATTAATAACAAATTGGACTTTTCTTTCTTTTTTCCTTTTTTTTTCATCTCTCCTTTTTTTCTTTTTTTTTTTTCTAGAATTAAAGTTTGAAAATCTTTGAAGAAAATTTTGTTTCACATTTTTTTTTATTTTATTTTTTTGAAAATAAATTTATTCGCCTGGACGAAATTGGGTGTTGACAACTACCCCTCTTTACTTAGATTTTAATAGATAATATGAAAATTAGACTTTTTCATATTATCGTAATAAAAGATAAGTAAAGATAAAAACACTAATTTCGTTCGGGTTTCAAAAGAAGACAAATTTTAAGACAAACTTGACCATACCAAGTAGAGGGTCTCGATTTGACACACTAATTCTTTTTGTTTTTTTTATTTTTTTAAAAAACCAAATTAGACCAATCCCGCGGAGAGGGTCTAGATCCAAAGGATTCGGCGACCATTACCATGTAGAGGGCCCCAATCCGAAAAACATATTCTTGTTGTACTTTGACGTTTTGAAAAAAAGATTAGACCAATCTCGAGGAGATGGTCTATATCCAAAGGATTCGACGACCATTACATGTAGAGGGTCTCGATTCGAAAAAAAAATCTTTTTGTAACTTTTTAACTTTTTGAAAAAGAGATTAGACCAATCTCAAGGAGAGGGTCTATATCAAAAGATTCAGTGACCATTACCATGTAGAGGGTCCCAATCTGACAAAAAAATCAATGACCATTATCTCGTAGAGGATCTTGATGTAAAGAGATCGATGACCATTGCCTCGCAAAGGGCCTCGATGTGACATAAGAAATCAATGACCATTGCTTTACAGAGGGTCTTGATGTAAAGAGATCGATGACCATTGCCTCGCAGAGGGCCTCGATGTGACATAAGGAAATCAATGACCATTGCCTCGCAGAGGGTCTTGATGTATAAAAGGAAATCAATAACCATTACCTTGCAGAGGGCCTCGATGTAAAGAAAGGAAATCAATAACCATTGCCTTGTAGAGGGTCTTGATGTAAACATAAGGAAATCAATGACCATTGCCTTGTAAAGGGTCCTAATATATAAAAGGAGAACCTGAATTTTGCTTTTGAAGTGTCGACAAACACCACGTGAATGCCTAACATTGGTGAGACTTACACAACAAATTATCATTGTTGACTTCTTCTTTTTTAAAGGATTTTCAATGATTTTGTGGAGTATGATGGATGATTTGATTATGCATGACATGTTATGATTTCTTTTTGAACCTATATGATGATATCCATACATGGATGTGTGGATGCATGGGTGGAATTTGTTTTTTTCATTTTTCATTTTTCCTTTATTTTAATTTGAGAGCAAGGAAAACTAGGCTTAGAGGATGAAAAAAAAACTAGGCTTGAGGCTAGACAAAATTGGGTTTAAGGGCCAATGTGAAAACTAGGCTTGGGGGGCCAGTGTGGAAACTGGGCTTGAGGGCTAATGTGAAAACTGGGCCTGGGGGCTAGTGTGAAAACCGGGGTTTTTTGGTTTTTGGGCCCGACAAGGATTAATCCTTGCTCCTACGTATCTCCATTTACAATGGAGAATTAGGGTTACGTAGTTCTTTATGAAAAAACTATTTGGAAAATGATTTAATTTGTTTTATAATTTTGAAAACCTTTTTATTAAAATTTTAGTATTATTTTAAAATTGGTATCATGCGACGTGAGCGGCCGAATAGACACTTGAAATAAATTCTTTTTTTCTAATCTTTTATTTTTTATTTTTTAATCATTTATAAATTTTTAATATTTTTTTTGTAAGTTATTTTAAAGTAGTTGTGGATGTCATTGCGACGTGAGCAACCAGATAGATATAAAAGAGTAAACAAAGAAAGCTATTTTTTTATTTTTAGATCATCTGTATATATTTTTAGAAAAAACAAAAGTCTGTATAGGATGTCATGCGACGCGAGCGGCCGGGTAGACAATAAAGAAAGGGGAAAATTATTTTTTATGATTAAAAAAAAGAATAAAAATTGAAAAAAACTAAATCAAAAGATGAAAGAATTGAGAGTGACGTACCTTAAAACAATTTCAATATCTTCTCACCTTTTTTTTTTTTTGCTTCCTTTTCTAACTTTTTTTTGTTTGTTTTTCCAATAGAGATAAAGATGAGAGGTGTCTATGTGGGTGGTAATGAGAGAAAGAGAGAGTGTAGATAATGTTTTCTTCTTCTTTTTTTCTACCTCCTTCGATATGTTTTTTTTAAAAGAGAGATAAAAAATGGGGTGTGTATGTGGGAGTGGTGATCGGGAAGAATTAGAGAAGTATATAGAATTTTTTTTTCTCTTTTTTTTGTCATGACAGAGTGCGTATTTATACTCACACCTTGCAATATCAATGCAATCTCAACCTTAATTGTAATCAACAATATAAGGAAGGAATTGGTCATGATCGCAGCACATTTTGGAGATCAAATCATAGCAAATCATAACACAAAATCAATCAAGATCAATAATATTGATTCTAACCGTCAACAAATCAGAGAACAAAATCAATCCCAATTAGTAATATTGATTCTTACCATTTGAAGAGATATTGCTTCTAATCATTCCAATCATATCACTAATTTCTCTTCAAGAAACAAAGGGTAGAAAGCATGTTGAGTTGTTGGGCTCATGAGAAGGAGTGCGATAATTAATAACAAATTGGACTCTTCTTTATTTTTTCCTTTTTTTTCATCTCTCCGTTTTTTCTTTTTTTTTCTAGAATTAAAGTTTGAAAATCTTTGAAGAAAATTTTGTTTCACATTTTTTTTTTTTTTTTTTTTTTTTGAAAATAAATTTATTCATCCGGACAAAATTGGGTGTTGACACATGGATTAGAATGTAGATTGACATTTGTTCTTTTTTCATTTCGATTGTTATTGCTTATCATGTTTTTAGATTCTTCATTTCTTCTTTTTTTCCATAATTTTATATACTAACTTCTTTTTTCCTTTTTAGAATTTATTTCATTTCCAAGCATTAGAAAGGTCTATTGAATGTTATTGTTCCCTTTGGATGTTAAATAAGTATAGAAATGAAAAGATGAATTTGTGGAACCGTGTTTATGATAGCTCATTATCAAGAGAACAATTAATTGCTAATGTCCCTGATGGTATTCAAAAAGATCACTGGTCTTCATTTGTTGATTATCATTTGAGTGAAGAGTATAAGGTAGTTTTCACAAATGATTGTTATGAATAACTATTTTTTTGTCTTTTATTTTAATTAATAACTTTCTTGTCTCAAAAATTAAGCAAGAGAAATATTGAAGTTAGAAATGCGCAAAAAATTTCTCATACTGGTGGTGCAAAGCTTTTGTCTACAAAACAACATGAGACGATAATTATTTGTTCATTGTTGAGTTTAATTAAAATTCATGGAGTGTTTTATTGTTCTTATATGCTCATATTTATTAGGAAGTAAACCTTGGATGTGTTGTGGGTAGAGGAGAGTTGTATATTGAGACTCATGAGAAAAGAAATGGATTTTATGTCAATGAAGAGACAAAGTCTATTGCAGTAAGTTTAGTTAAAGTATTTATAAATTCGTATAATTTTGCAATATGTTTTCACTCTGATTTTTATATACTACTACAATATTCTGATTTTTTCAATTGTATTCTATGATTGAGAATTAGATAAATTTGAATGCAACAAACCTCTTTTTTTGATAAAATATTCAATGGTTAGATCACAAGCTGGTTTATACAATTATTTACTGAATCTTTAAACAAGTTCTAAAATGATTGATGTTGGAAGAACTTACTGCACGAAAAGTATTCATTTTAAACAATTCTTTCAAGATCTAATGAGTATGTTGGATTATAATGGTAGTTGTCTTTTATTATAGTTTATGAATGAAATGCAGAAGAAATCAATATTCATGTGTACTTTTATATTTATAGGAGAATATGACACAAGAAATGAGTCAAAGTGTTAATTCTAATGAAATCTTAGCTGATGATTGTGTTAGTAAAGTGTTGGGATAGGATCATTTTGGACGTGTATGTTGCTTAGGACTAGGAGGTCTTCATAGTGTTGCATTTCAATCCACGACTAGATTTAGTAATGCAAGGCACAATTTCTCAAATTTTGGTTCAGCTGAAAGTTCTCAATTGAAAAAGGAAGTTATTAGTCTGAGGGAAAAGTTATCAACTTCTGAAGAAAATTTAAAGACATTAAAAAGTGTCATGCTTGCATACATCCAAATGAAGGAAGGGCATATTCCTCATGAGTTAGGAGTCATGTTTGATAATGAAACTAATGTAATTGTAAGTGCTTTATAGTTTGTGCGTATAATTTAATATCCTATGTATTTTTTTAAATATCCTAGCATGATATGATTTTAAATTTTAATTTCACAAGATGAAGAGAGTGGCCAACAAGTGCCAACATCGCGCAGAGGATCATCACTTGATAGTAATTTTCATGGAGTTTGAACTATATGTTATGATATTCCAAGACTTAGTTAGATTAATTTGACATATCTCTTACATATGTTAGGATTTTTTCAATCCTTCACTCTGCACTTTATAATTTGTAATTTGCTTTGCAACATACTATTTCCTTGCTTACTGGCTATAGGTATATGGGATTTTTTAGTGTTGTTTGGTGTAGTTAATGGTAGAGTTAATAAAAAATCTTGATCATTTTTTTATGGAGAAAATAGAACATAATTTTGATTAGGCAGGTAAATATTTGTAAAGAGCATGTTGTCCAAGCTTCTTTCATTGACCCTGCCCTTGTGGAAATTCTTTCACATATATTTAATAATTTAATAAATAAGTAAATAGAGAATAGTATTTTCTGTAATAAATTAGTAAATAATTTTTTTTAAATAAAATAGATAAATGAAATATTGGTTAACATATGAATGAAAAACAATTTCTAAATACTTTTAGAATATTAAAATTTTTAAAAATATTTTAAAAACAATTATGGTTTTTAATTGTCAAAATATGATATATTTTGTAGCGGTTTTTAGCCGTCAAAATACGATATATTTTGTGTCAGTTTTTAACTGTCAAAATACGTTATATTTTGTGGCGGTTTTTAACCGTCAAAATATGATATATTTTGTGGCGGTTTTTAACTGTCAAAATATAATAAAATATCATAAACTAAAAGTAAATTTTGTAGCGATCTTTAACTGCTAAAAATTTACTTTTTCTTTTTTGATAGCAATA
Source organism: Vigna unguiculata (assembly GCF_037176805.1). NCBI lineage: Eukaryota > Viridiplantae > Streptophyta > Magnoliopsida > Fabales > Fabaceae > Vigna > Vigna unguiculata. The sequence continues at coordinate 22,351,796 of NC_140799.1, read as the reverse complement.
CCAGCGCTTAATGTTTTTTTGTAAAAACTGATTTTGACATGAATAATTTTGACGATTTTTAAACCATCAAAATTTTCATTTATGACAACCGCTAAAACTTGTAATTTTAACTGTCACAAATATTTACTTTTTTGTAGTGAATAATAATAATAATAATAATATTACTATTATTATTATTATTATTATTATCATTATTATTATTATTATTATTATTATTATTATTATCAACGTTCTAATAATAACAATACTAATATTATTACTAATAATAATATTAATAATTAATAATAATAATATTAATACTACTAATACTAATATAAATAATGTTAATAATAATTCAAATAATAATAATATTCATATAAAAAATGCAATTAATTAACATATTATCATGTAGAAAATACTAATTCAAATATACTATAAATTTCATATAAAAAAATAAGTGAATTTTTAGGTGTCATTTAACTATTTAGTTTTTATTTTTTAAAAGAAAAACTTATTATAGTGAATTTTGTTAATAATAATAATTAAAAAGTTACAGTTTATTACATATTCTAAGGAAAACCAAAACAGTTATATAAAATAATAGAGTTCGGTTTAAGTAAACAAAATATAGTTTGAATATAGATAAAAATAAAAGAAATAAGTATATAATCTTCTCTCTAATTATGTATATAAATTATTAAAAAGTAAATAAATTCATTAATGGATATAATTTAATGCTAATTAATTTTCTTTTAAATTAAAAACAAACTACAATGATAAAAAAATTTTACCATTTCATGTCAATTTATTTTCCCATAAAATCCTTCTTCTTTTTTCAATTTGTAATAAAAAATAATACAATTATTATTATATTTAAATTAATAATTTATTTATATGATTGTATCAAATATTATAATTATATATACTTAAAAATATGATAAATAATAATAAATATAATATGAACTTTAGGTTAAAATTTTCAATAAAATATTGAAAAAGAATTGGCCAAATGAAAGCAGAGAAAAAGATGAAATTAAATTTAAAGTATTTTAAATAAAAGTAACATTTACATGGGAATAAAATGCGGGACATTGTGACATGTAACATAAATTTGAGGTTAAAACTTTGATTAATAATATATAGAATAGGAATTATAAACGCAGAATATAAATGCATATATTGTCCAATGTAATTCGTGCATACAAACAGGTCTTTTGACATGGTATAATTTTTTTCTAGTTATTAATATAAATTCTAAATTAATTTTATATATGATATATAACATATATAGATAATACAAAAAAATAAAAGTCATGACAATGTAATAATGATAAATAAGTTATCAACTATTTAAAAAAGATATATTAAAACATTTTATATATTAATTATAGACTTGTCAAAAAGCTTTTGTTATATATCCTAAATTAGTTTTCAATCTTATATATCTAATTTACACATAACAATCAAATCATTTATATTTTACTATAATATTTTAGAAAAATATAAAGAGTTAATAATAATGTAAAATAAAAATAATAATAGAATAATATTAATAATAATAAGAATATAAATAATAATACTAATATTTGTTAATACAAATAATATCAACAGTAATATTAATTTAAATAATAATAATAATGAGAATGAAGAGGAGTCTGAATAGTGAGAAAAAGTTAACCACACAAATTGAGAAATGAAAAAGACCTGACGAGTGCTAAAAATAAAAAATAAGAAAAAAAATCATTATTATAAGTATAGTGCCAGATATTAAACCTTTGTTCTACTAAGGATATATATATATATATATATATATATATATATATATATATATATATATATATATATATATATATATATATATATATATATATATATATATATATATATCATCTAACATACATCCAAGTTAAAATTTTTTAAAAAGGTTTTAATATGAAGTAACAAAACATTTCAAAGAGTTTAACCATTTACCTGCTGTATTAATGAATGGTAGTAGAAGTATTTATGGATGGCAATTTTAATGTGGATACGCTATGATCCTCGCCCTCTGCCACCTTCGCTAAACGGTACATTTAATGGTGATTCATGCCCTTATCTCTTCCTCTAGCAGTCCTTTCTGCAGACCAAAATAACTAGCCCATCACAGTTCACAGTGCTAATAAACCTAATATCAAATATAGCTAATGCATTTTTAGCTGTAACTTTTATAAATACTTTATGAATCATGATGCTATTAAAATCGGTTTAACTAATTCTAAAACAAAAGGTTAATTTAAAAAATAAAAAATATAAAGTTTTTATTAAATAAAAATTTATGTTAATGTTAGATTAAAGTCATCTAGTCAATGTTTATAGAAGCTGTTGAATATTAGATGCTAATAATGTAAAACCTGTAAAATCTATTTTTTTTTTCCTAAATTATCCCAAATTTTCAAGCCTTTTGTTTTAAATAAAAAAAGAGAAGCAAAAATTCTTTCTTCGTTTCTCTTAACTCAATCTCCTCCATCTCCATTTTGGACCTCTATTCCTCACTTCTGTTTGTTTGTAGAATCGAGACTGTAGAGTTGTTCCTCGCAGCAAGGTCTTCGATTCCTACCCATCAGATTTTTGTTTAGGGTCGAGGTTGAACTTTTGCGAATTTGAAGGTGTCTTGGGAGTTCTTAAAGTTCGAGTTTATCTTTGAAGGTGAGAGAAGTTAAACCTTACTTTTTGCATGATGATTTTGTTTGAATGTCTGGTTGTGTGTTGATGTTGTATTTGGTAACTCAAATTGATCTGTTGATGTTGTTATTTGTAGGGGAGTGATATGAAAAATCCTTAATTTCATGTTTGGGTATGTACGAGTTAGAAAACTTTGGGAGTTTTATTGAATGCATGTGATTTAAGATAAATTTAATGAAAATAGATATTGTAATGTGGAATTAGGAATGTTTTTGACTTATATGAGGCTTAAAATGAGTTTTAGGTTCATTTGACGTTGTTAAATTGCAGAATTCGAGTTTCTGCGTTATACAAACTCATTGGGCGAGCCCAATATCTCGACGGGCGAGTTAGGCTTTCCAACTCTGAATCATCTCAAAAAATTTTGAATTCTTGGTTTGTTAACTCTCGAATCGAGCTGAAATTTTTACAATAGGTCCTAGACACATGATGCTTTGTTTTGACCGGTGTTTTCTTTGTTTGAATGTGTATAGTGAGAGCATTGTTTTTGTAAGGTTCCTATAGATTAGGTTATTGGTAGCTTTGACCTTTTGTCACTTGTTTAGTGCATAACTTTTTCTATAGGTACCCAATTGGATTCATTCTTTTTACATTGAGTTCCTGATTCAATTATATGTCATTTGAATGTTAGAACATAATTTTTGGAGCTTCGTATAAGTTGTAGTTTTATTTTTTTAAAACTGCCAACCAATTTACTTATGTGTTGTTAATATGTTGTGTAAATTATTGGCACAAGCAAGCTTGGTGCAAAGATTTGATAAAGCCATATGCATGAAGATCACATGTGTTTGATGAAGATTGATGAAGATCCACTTGAAGATTATGTTTCAATTGTATTAAATCTGTAATTGATTTATTAAATGTAATGATTACATGTTATATCATGTTGGTAGGCTATATGACATATGTTAGATGTTTTGTTAGTCTTGGTGTGTCCTTTTTAATCTATTAAAATTGTTTTTAACAAGTTAAAAGGCTTGTTGTATATAGTTTCTAGTATGAATGTATTCAATTAGTTAAATTATTTTTTCAATCGACTTATTTCACTTAAGTCAAGTAAAATCAACAAATTGTACGAAAAATTCAACTGATTGATTTCACTTAAACCACAATATATAAGCTGTGTTTTCGAGAGCAAAGGTACGATTATGAGTTTTTGAGCGCGAAAACTTGTCATTCATCACGGAAAAAACTCTCTCTTTCTGCATTACACAATTGCAATGTGTTGATTGAAGATCTTGGAGGCATTTTGGCTTGGGATTAGCTTGAAGAACTCGTGTATGGTTGGCTAGGGAGAGCCACCATCCGGTTTTGTAGTTCTTGTGCCTCGGGTTGTTTACCTGGTGCGATTCTAGTTCTATGAGTGTGATTCTTGCAGGTTGTTAGGCTAGATTTTTGTGTGAGTAAAAAATATTATGTATTTCTTTGTTCAAAAGTGTAATCTTGGGTGTGTGATTTGTAAAACTTTTGAATATAGTGGAAACCAAGCTCAGGTTGTCGTGGTAAACTGAATGTAGCTCTGCGATTGAGTGAACCAGTACAAAAACAATTATGTCGTTCTCTTCCTTTCATCTCACTCACTTTAATTCACTTGAAAAACTCAAGAAAACGAAGTAAATCATTCTTTATTGAGTTTTAATACATTTATGTGTAATCTGTTGTTGCATACCTATTAGGAATATTGACTGGAACAAGTCTTATGTGCAAAAGTTCATTGTTTGAGTTAAGTCTACAAATTATGCAATCTGCATAATTTCCAATGATTTTAGCCGCCTGATTTGAAATTTTAATCAACTAATTCATAGGCTTAAGAACAAATTAGTCTATTAAAATTAGTCTACTGTTTTATTTTTTGACCGATTGAAAGTGTACTATTCTGCAGATTTTGCGTTCGAATTTTGTGGTCTATTTGATTCAATCAAAAGAAGTTTTAAGTTTTCGAAAAAGTTTTAAATAGCCAATTCAACCCTTGCCCTTTCTTGGCTTAAATCACCATTTCAAACTAACATAAATTACTTGGGATTATGTGAATGTGTGGGGATGATATGAACTTTTGGAATACAATGATGTATGACACTGTCAATTGAGAGTGATGAATGAATTTTCATTGGAAAATCCTTTTAAAGTATGTATGCTTTTGTGTGCATTGATGTAGGGACTCAAATTTGGAAGTTTATCCTAACACTCTACTAATCATTCAAACTCATGTAGAGGAGAATTAATTAGGAGTTGATAGTAGTAGGAAATGCTAGTTGGAAGAGCCATTTGTGGTTCTAGGAACCTATATAGGATTAACCTTGTGGGTGGAGGTTATCCATCACAAGTGTCAAAAATTCCAAGTAGTTATACCTCAATGTTTGTTATCCAGATAACTAAGTCTAATGGGTCTCTTACCATGTGGCTTGTTGCTTATAATGGTGTGAATTACTTAGCTCCCTAATATGATTTGATTTATGATTAATAGAACCTTTATTCTTATATTAGCTTACCCTCTCTTGTGTGTGTGCTTCTTGTGTGGTTGTTCTTCTTTTGCAATGATCACTAATATTTGGTGTGAGCAGATGAGAACTTGGGTGTTGGCTTCCTTGGCGAAGGTGATGACAGTGTAGTTGTTTAGTTGTTTAGTTCTTTAGTTTTACTTTCATTACTAAGTTGTATCTTTTGAAAAAACTCTTGTAAGGTTCATCTTTTGCCTTCCTTTTTTTTTTTGGTAGAGTTTTAGATCGTGACAATATACCATTTTTGTGTTTATGTCTTGGATAACTATAATAGGGACTCATAGGTTATGGTTATGTGCTTGAAGTATTAAATATGTGATATTTTCTTTTAGTATATTTACTCTATTAAATGAGATGTTACAAATAGAGTTAGTTAATGTAAAATTATTTTTAGTTTTTAAAAAAAATAAACATTTGTTTTAGTATTAAATTAGTTGCTATTAACATAGTCTTCTCGATGTTGGATGTTAACAGACTTAGTTTAGCCGATCTTTTAATACTAACTATTCATTTTAGTATTTATATTTTTATTAAATTAGTACTAAGTTGACTTTGCAATGCTAACTATTTCTTTTTAGTATTTCTGTTTACTTCTATTATAATTGGCTAAGTCAATGCTAGTTTACTTGTTATTAATTTATATGCCTATGTGACAGTGAATTAAAACAGTACATTATTTTTAATATGAAGATGTAAATTTAAAGATGATAAAAGTCTTTACTAACAATTTTTTTATGCAAATATTCTTACACTCATTTTCTTTATTCACACTCATAACTCCCTACATGCTCGTTTCCTTCACTTATACTCTTCACTCCCTACATGCTCGTTTCTTTTGCAACAGAACTCACACACAATGGAAACCATTCTTCAAGTGCCCACATATGGTGGGATGTGTGGTTATTACTAACAAGTGGTGAGATCTTTTTCGCAAGATGTGTGCTGCATCGTTTTGGTTATTCCGCAAATCTTAGTGAACATTGTTGTCGAACGTTGTTATAGAAAATTGCTCACCTTCATCCATAGGGTGTGGTGCACTCTCCGCAAGGCAGGATGGGCATCTTATATCTATTGTAGATTTTCTTAGTGGGTCGTGGTTATTTGATCCATCTCGAACATCTATAAATAAATTCACCTCCAAAAACACATACAATTCTTTCTCTCCACTTCTCTTCTCTAACTCTCATTTTCTCTCCCTTCTATCTTCTCCTAAAATTAGTTATTATTTTTAGTTTATCTTGCTAGTTCTAAGATCCTTAAAAAATTTGAAAAGTTTTTATTGTATCTTGGGGAGCTTACACAACGCAATGCGGAGAAGTCATTAAAGGAAGTGAATATAAATACCTCAGAAAGATTTTTCGTTCGTGATTTAGTCAAATTATACAAAAATCTCAAGGACTTATGTCTGAAATCAACAACAATAACCCAACTTTGGAGAATCAGAACATTGTTTCTAGAACTCAGACTGTCTTTGCAAAACTTTTCCTGGATGTATTGAAAATCAAGGTCTTCTCTGGACAAAACTTATGGCATTGTACCCTATTATACATGTATGTGGAAGCTTATGCTCTCACATCTTCAAAACCTGAATCCAGTACTCCTACAAAACAAGTTGAAGACCTGATGGAGCTCCAAGCATGGATTTAGAGAGGAGGAACTCCATGAAGGCAGCGAAATGATGGAGCAAGTTTGGAGGCCCTTGAGCAATGGTATGATTTGTGAAAGTGAAGCTCTAGGAAAGGAAACTATCTTAGAGAAGGAGGCTAGAAAAGCTAAGGTAGAAGCTTAGTCTAGCATGACTCTCAAGGAAATTGTATGGAGTGCTCTTAACATCAATCAATTCTAATTCAAAGAGTAACCAAATACAAATGGTGGAGGGCCTCTTTTATAGTAGAGAGGCTGACCAAGATGAAATGTAAATGAACATTGAAATGAAATTCAAACTTGACTTAGGCTACAAGAAGCCTCTTAGATCTGTGTGATGCAAGTGAGGCAAGGATAATGTGCCAAGTGTCCTTTCATACCTCTCATGCTTGGCACCATGCGCACATATGCCTTGATTCTCATTCTCAGCCAAGCTTTGTAATTGGGCTTGGATTAGCCCAATTTGAAAGCTAATCATCAATGTACATTGGCCATTTATTTTAGAAAGCATGGCCTAACATGTGGCCCAAAATTAAAGACTATACTAATGCTTTTACATTTAACACATCATATTTTGATATCCTCTTTAGCCAATGAGAAAAGCATTTGAAGGCTTTAAGAATTATTGTCATCTTGATGTAAGCCCTCTTGAATCTTTCCCATCATGCTTCTAGTTATGGGGTCTTTTTGTGGGCTTGGGCCTTGTGGTGAATGTGGGCCATGTAATGGGTTTGGAGTGGATTCATCAAGACCAAATTCTTACAAACAAGGTATGCTGAGACACTTTACTTATTTCATTGTCTAATGACTTGTTCGATGTGTACTACTCATAAAAGGAAGCAAAAGACATTTGTGATGTGTTGACTCTCAAGTATACCAAAGATGTTGTTAGACAAAGATTTGTCATAGGAAACTACTATCGCTAGGAGATGATTGAAGATAAAGGCACCAAAATCCAAATCAATGAGTAGCATAAGTTGTTTGATGATATAAAAGAAAATAATGTAATTTTGCCTGATGAGTTCATTTCAAAACTTCTAATCGAGAAATTTGCACCATCCCGGACTAACTACAAACAATAGCTAAAACACAAACATAAATAGATGTAGCTTCCAAAGTCCATTACACACATCATAATTGAAGATACCAAAAAGAAGGAGTGTGTTGTTACAAGGGCCAAAGCATTATCTGCAAAAGCAAATATGATAGAAGATAAACTTGCTGCAAAAAGGTACAAGAATAAACATTATCACAATAAGAAAAATAATTTTCAATTTTTTTGTCCATAAGGATTTAATCCCATATATAAGAAGAAGGAAAATTGATTTATATGAGGAAAGCTAAGGCATCAAGCAAATATGAAGCAAGAAACAACAATCTTCCTCAAGGTAATATAGCCGAAGCGGAAGAAACTATTGTTGTGGTCGTTCCACAAATAAATTTGATGACCAATTTAAGTAAATGGGTGATAAACTCTCGTGCTACCAAGAACATCTATGCAAACAAAAGTGCTTTTACCTCCTACATTAGTGTAGGAAGTGGAGAAGAACTAGGGGTGGCAATTCAGGACGGGTTAGCTTGCAGGCCCGTAGAAAAAAAACACACGGGTCAAGCTGGGATATTGAATCCACTAGCCTGCAAAGGCCTACCCCACACAAGCCCGCAACTCGCATGGGCTAAAGGCTGGCGGGGTGGGCTAGCTTGTTGGCCCGTTTACAAAATTAAATATTCTCCTTTTTCAATTCTCACACCATTCATCACGTTGTTTCTGTATGTTCCTTTTATTATTATTATTATTATTTTATTATTGTTATTATTATTATTATTATTATTGTTGTTGTTGTTGCTATTATGTATAATCATTATATATAAGATAATGATTTTAGTTCTCGAATATGAAATATATTTTTATTCATTTTTAGGTTAACAAATTTGTACTTGTCTTGTAAGGTGATATTTATTTCGATAGAAAATAATATCAATTATTATGGGAAAAAAATATTTTGCTCATCACAAAAAGTTGTTATTTTGCCCATCATCATGAAAATAAACTCATGTTTGAACTGCAAGACGGGCCAGCCCGACCTACACTTTGCGGGCCAAAATGCGGGATGGGCCAAAATGGGTCGGACTGGCCCATTTTGTCATCCCTAATAAGAACACGTTTATCTTGGTGATTCTACGACACTTGATAAGACCTAATCTCATGAGTTTTTATTATCCAATTGCATTGTTTTGGGTAGGTTTAAGTGGTTAATTAGGAGTCATTAGCCTAGAAGTAGTCTAATTAGTATTATAGTCTAGTTTTGTAAAAGTAGCCTAATTAGGTGTTTTTAATGTATTCTTTAGCATAGTTATTAGGAGTATTAATAGTTAGGCTTAGTTCAATGCATGAAATAGGTTCATGAATATGTAGTAGCATTTGAGTCTAGTCTTAGTTTATATTGGAAATCTTAGAAGTAGAGTTGACCTAGTGTTAGTCTAGTTTTAGGAGCTTTTAAGTAGAGTTTAGTGTGTGTATCATTCACATATGAGGTTTTTAAGTCTTATGCAGATATGAAGATCAAGGAAGGGTGAAAATATCCAAAGGAAGTCATGAAAGAAAGCTGACCCAACCAAATTGCTCCCAAATGACTAAGTTAACTTTTGGTGCAAATGTTGACAAAAATTTGACCAAGAGTTGACTTTTTGATTTACAATTCCAAATGAGATGGCACCTTTTTGGAAAGCTTTAGGACATTAAAATACACTTGTTTTGACCTTGATATGGCTAAAAAATGGTCCATAGATGTATAACACTCTAAATTCTCATTTTTGCATGTTTAGTTCTTTTAAGTGAGTTATAGGCATATCATAATTTGATTTGGTGATTTCTAACTTGTTTTCTTAGTTGTAGCATAGATAATAGTGTAGATGGGAGTTTCTAAAAGGGAATTGAGTGAGAAAGGTTGCTTCTGAGATGAAGAAGTGAAGTGGAGTTTGAATCATGTAAGGTTAATATGTGGAAGGCCATTGGATGGTGGATTTGGAGCTACTATGAGCCAGTTGGATTCATTCACCCATTGCAGCAGGTCATGAGGGTTGAAGCATCACCAAATACACATAAATGACCTGAAGTAAGTTGTGCCAGTTGTTGGAGAACCTGCCACCCAAGTTCCAAGTGAAAGTGCAAAGTAGTTTAGGCATAAATGTTTTAGTTTAGTTAGTAAGTAAGACTAGTAGAACCAGTAACAAGTTCTAGATTCTGTTATCTTGGCATCAGTTCATTATTCAAACACAATTCACCAGATACAACACATACTACACACCATCCATTTTTTCTGACGAACTCTTCATCCACTCCACTCATCACCACAAAATCACATGCTTTCTACTACACTTTTTCTGCACACTTTTTGCTGTTATTTTGTTGATTTGTGGAGCTATTCCACGAGGATTTAGTTCATTTCCATTGTTCAAATTCTTTGTAAGATGTTCCTATTCAATCAATTAATGTTTTCCTTTCAATTCCACTATTCATTTACAATGTTTTCCCATTTCTTTGGCTGAATTGAGTTTATGATTCAAGAGAGCTAAGGTTGAGTGATATTGATCTAAACCAACACTGAAATTCGGATGGAGACTTCTTGAATTTCAAAGGTGCGTGGTCATCTACTTAGGTATCGAATGTATTTCAATTTATGATCAATCATAGATAAACCAAGAATCTTGAATCACTCTATTCAACTCTGTATCTTCGCGCTACTAATCCATTTGCAACTTGATTTAAACTTTGATGATTTCATGTTTCTTGTGCTTGCTTTGCGTTTGCATCTTGATCATGGTACTATACGTAATGTTTTCGCATCCAATTCGTCTTTGATTTCATTTAATGATGAAGGTGTGACCAACCATGACACCTTCATAGAAGCTCCCTCAAGAAGGATCACTAGAAGCATGTCTAGAGGGGAGTCTTCTATTCCATCACCTTTATCTTTGTTTTGCATTACTTTAGTTTGAATTCCCTAAGCCGGTTTTTAGTTGACTTATTTTGGTTGACTTGTTGACTTTGACCCAAAGTTGACCTTTGACCAAGATTAGCTTAACTTACACCAACATGCTAATCTTTGTTTGTCTTGTTTTGTAGGTAACTAAGAGAAAGTAGAGCATGCTAGGTGGCACATGGTGATTGGAGCATATGGATGATGTGAAAGAGAGAGGAAAGAAAAAAGCATAAAGTAAAAGCAAAAGTAGACATGTACCTTGTCTCCTTTTGCCCTTTTGGTTTATTCCTTGGAAGGCTACTTGGTCTCCTTCCTCTTTTGGCTTAGAATCCTCATGGAAATGCATCCACCAACCACATGCTCTCCTTTTGGCCGTGTGGTGCTCTAGCTTAGGATATTAGGGTTTGCTAGTTAATCCTTTTCATGTTTATGACCCCTATGAACTTCTATTTAAAGGGGGCTCCTTGTCTTGTAAAAGTGTTGATCATTTTAAAATTATAAGCTTGTGTTCAACCATCCAAAACCGTGAGCTCTCCTTCCATGAAGTGAACTCATGTTTGCCTTATCTTGCTTGCAAGTGGCGGCACCATCACTCATGTCTAGGGTTTGGTTGGCTTAGATCCTCCCTATGAGTGGCGTGCTTCATCCATTGCACCATCTTCTATGCATTCCATTTTACTTGTTTATTCTTTCATTTTTGTTCTTTAAATGTTCCTAAATCCGTATGCTATTGAACTTGAATCCAACTTTCTTCTTCCTTTCATGAGCTTGAGAATGAACCTTCACATCTAGATAGCTTGCTATCTTAATGTCCAGTGGGAAATTTCAAAAAGCTTTCTTAAACAACTTCACCATAATCTTAAATCTAGAAGGAAACAAGATAATCCTTCATCATTTGGTATCTAGAGCCTAGGTTATCTTGAATATTGTGTTTTTCTTGTGCTAACATTTGTTTTGGTGGCTTTGTTTGGCTTGGAAACCTCTCGGCCTTGTTGTGTTCAAGATGGTGTACACATAATTTTTCCACTTCACTTGAGGTTAAAGTATCCAAAAACTCCATCTCTTGATATATGTTGCTTGGTGAAGTGAAAACACGAAATTTTGGTGCTTATTTTGCCTTTGGCCGAGAGCTTACTAGTTGTTACCATGCCAAAATTTTTCTTCACATGTTGAATGTCTTCTTAAAATGTTCGTATCTACTTTTGAGTCTCTTGTCATATGCTTATTTGTGTTTTCTTGTTCTTGTTTCTAAGTATTTGAGCTATTGCATGAGATCTATGTCTTGTAATGTTGTATGCTCCTTGAAATTGATTTTGACCTAATTTTTAAGGAACTAAGTGTTCAAGACACCCTAAAATATCCTTCTTATCATCTTAAGTACCTAGTTTTGAAAAGAAAAAAGTATTTTCATGACAAAAACCCATTTGGCCGAGAGCTATTGTGATGTTTGGTGAATCCATTTGGCCATTTTTACTAGGTGTTATGCTACCAAATTTTATACTTGGATTTTGGGTGATATTGGCAAATTAGTTTCATGCTTTAACTTGGTTATGATCTTTCATGGTGTATGCATAATTTGAGGTAAAATCTTGGCTTGTTCAAATGCTTCCATGGGGTCTTTAAAAGTTCTTTTTATTGCTTTAGTCTTGTTCAAGTTTTGTCTTTAAAACAAATTTCCTTAGATGTTAAACTTTCTTGTTTTTGAGCTTTGCTTGCTTGTCTTTAGGTAATCTTTGTTTTGTCTTAGTTGTTTTCATTTTCTTGCTTTCCTAGAGTGTTGTGGTAGAGCCACTTGTCTTGCTTTTGAAAGATTTTCATCAATTTTAAGGTGTTTTCACTTGTTTGGAAGGATTTTGAGTGTTAGCCTTGCTTGTGTGCTTTGGGAGTGTGACCAAAAACACTTGGGTGCTTTTGAAGACCACACTTGGTCTCGGGTTTGGGCTTGTTTATTCCCTAACATCTTTCTTGTCTCGGTTTTTGGTGAGTTTTGGTGTAGGAATATGAATATGGATCCAATCTTGGAGGTAGAAGAGGAGGAGGAATCGACTTCACCTTATTCCCCTCCCATGGTGACTCCTATGGCCCAAGACAGTGAACAAATCACCCTTGCCAACATCCTATGTGAGATGGAAGTTAGTAGGAGGGAAACTTTTGACCAATTGAGGGTAGATAGAAGACAAAGTGAGATCTTCCTTCAAGAGCACATTCAAAGGCTTGAACTTAGAGAATATGAAAGGCGTATGAGGATATCTTCTTCCAAAGATTCAAGCCATGGTGGAAGAAGAAGAAGGCACGGTCATGATGGTGGGGGAAGGCGCAATCAACTCCCACAAAGGTAACCTCCACCAATCAAAATTCCAAAGTTCAAAGGGGAGAATGATCCAAACATCTACATTGAATGGGAGCAAAAAGTAGACCAAATCTTTAACATTCATTTAGTTAGTGATCAAGAGCAAGTAGACTTAGTAGTTTTAGAATTTGAGGATTATGCCATGACATGGTGGCATCAATTGTGTATGGACGATATTAACCAAGAGCCACCCGCGGCCTCTTGGATGGACATTAAAAATTTGATGCGCGCTAGATTTGCTCCAAAGGCTTCAACGAGGGTCCATGTGTGTGAATGAGTATTTTAAAATGATGGAGTCCATGCTTCTCAAAGTAGGACTCCAATTTGAAAGTGAAGAAGAAAAGGTAGCTATATTTGTGAGTGATCTTAGAAGAGAAGTTCAAGATGTAGTTGAGTTGTATGAGTACTCTACTCTTGACAAAATTTTACACTTGGCCCTAAAAGTTGAAGGTCAATTGAAAAAGAAACAAGAGGCCAAGAAGAGTATTCCTTACAATGACTACAACTCCAGGACTTGGAAAGGAAAAGAAATAAAAGATGAGAAACCTTCTTCCAAAGACCACCCACCTAGGTCAAATGCGTCTAGAATCCCCCATGAAAATGCAAACTCTTCCCAAAGTTCAAGAACTAGTTCCATAAAATGTTTTAAGTGTTTGGGATATGGTCATATTGCTTCAAATTGCCTAACAAAAAGGAACATGATCTTGAACCCAAAAGGAGATGTTGAAAATCAACATTCTTCTCCCCCCTCCCCAAAAAGTTCTTCCTCCCATACTTCTTCCCAATCTTCAAGTGAGGATGAAATCAAACCCAATGAAGGAGGTTTGTTGGTGGTTAGGCGCATGCTAGGCCAAGTGCCTAAAGAATTTGAAAACCAAAGAGAAAATATTTTTCACTCAAGGTGCCAAATCAACAACAAAACTTGCTCCCACATAATTGATAGTGGAAGTTATGTCAATGTCGCTAGCACAAGGGTTGTGGACAAGCTTGGCTTGAAACCCATCCCTCATGCCAAACTCTATAAGCTATCTTGGCTTAGTGAGGAAGGTGAGATCAAAGTTGACAAACAAGTTCTCATCAACTTCTCCATTGGAAATTACAAAGATGAGGTATTATGTGACTTAGTGCCAATGGAAGTAACTCATATTTTACTAGGAAGGCCTTAGCAATTTGATAGAAAAGCTTTTCATGATGGTCATGCCAATAAGTTTTCCTTTAGCTTCCAAGGCAAAAAGATTACATTATTACCTCTCTCACCAAGAGAAGTCAATGAGGACCAAATTCAAATGTTAAAGAAAAGAAAGGAAGAGAAGGCCCAAGGGCATGGCAAAGAGGCCAAGAAGAGCATGATCTCCCTCAAAAGGGTGAAAAAGGTAATGCTTGCCCAAAAACCTATTTTCTTAGCCTATCCTAATGAATCTTCCCCCTCTTTCCAAAGCCCTCACTCTAGATGTCCCCAAGACTTGTCATTAGTCTTAGATGAGTTCAAAGATGTTTTTCAAGAACATCCAAAGGGTATCCCACCCCTAAGAGGTATAGAACACCAAATTGATTTTATACAAGGCTCATCTTTGCCTAATAGGCCAGCCTATAGGACTATTCCCGAGGAGGCTAAGGAAATCCAAAAACAAGTGAATGAGTTGTTAGAAAAGGGGTGGGTGCAACATAGCATGAGTCCTTGTGCAATGCCTGTGATTCTTGTCCCCAAAAAGGATAGAACATGGAGAATGTGGATAGATTGTAGGGCTATCAACAATATAACCATCAAGTATAGGCATCTCATTCCTAGGTTAGATGATTTAATTGATGAGTTACATGGTGCAACCATATTTTCCAAAATAGACTTGAAGAGTGGGTACAATCAAATTAGAATTAAAGAAGGTGATGAATGGAAAACCTCTTTCAAGACTAAGTTTGGATTATATGAGTGGTTAGTCATGCCTTTTGGCTTGACCAATGCACCTAGTACATTCATGAGACTCATGCATCATGTTCTTAGAGAATTCTTAGGGAAGTTTGTTGTGGTGTACTTTGATGACATTCTCATCAAGATGACCACTTGCATCATTTGAGAAGTGTGTTAGAGACCTTAAGGAAGGTATCCTTGTATGCTAACATGGAAAAATGTGTGTTTGGGATGGATCATGTGATCTTCCTAGGTTTCAAAATAAATCAACATGAGGTCCATGTGGACCAAGAGAAGGTGATGGCCATCAAGGATTGGCCTCCCCCAAAGAATGTGAGTGAGCTTAAGTCCTTCCATGGGTTGGCTAGTTTTTATAGGAGATTTGTGTCAAACTTTAGCACCATAGCAGCCCCTGTAAATGAATTGGTCAAGAAAGGTGTGGTTTATAAGTGGGGCAAAGATCAAGAGAAGGCTTTTGAAACTTTAAAACAAAAATTGATCAATGCACCACTCTTAGCCCTTCCTAACTTCTCCAAAACTTTTGAGATTGAGTGTGTAGGTATTGAGGTCGTGCTTCTCCAAGAGGGACACCCCATAGCCTATTTTAGTAAGAAACTCAAAGGGAGTCACATCGACTACTCCACCTATGACAAAGAACTTTATGCTTTTGTGAGGACTTTGCAAACTTGGCAACACTATCTTCTTTCAAAGGAGTTTGTGATACATAGTGACCATGAGTCACTCAAATTTTTGAAAAGCTAAGGCAAGTTAAACAAGAGACATGCTAGGTGGGTAGAGTTTTTAGAACAATTCCCATATGTGATCAAACATAAGCAAGGAAAGGCTAATATTGTGGCGGATGCGCTTTCAAGAAGGCATTCCCTCCTTTCTATTCTTGAAACTAAATTTCTTAGTTTTGATCATATTAAGGAATTGTATTCAAAGGATGTTAATTTCTCCTCCATTTTTAGTGAATGCCACCAAGGGGCTTACAAAGACTTTTACCTTCTCAATCAATATCTTTTCAAGGGTAAGAGACTTTGCATTCCCCAAGGTTCTTTAAGAGCATCACTCATTAGAGAGGCACATAAGGGAGGTTTAATGGGGCATTTTGGGCCAAACAAGACTTTGAAAGTCTTAAAGGAACATTTCTATTGGCCTCACATGAGGAAGCATGTAGATAAGCATTACAAGAGTTGCATAGCATGCATGAAAGTCAAGTCTAGAGTCCAACCCCATGGTCTTTATACCCCCTTGCCCATCCCTTCCAAGCCTTGGGTTGATATTTCTATGGATTTTGTCTTAGGCCTCCCAAGGACAAAAAAAGGTAGGGATTCTATTTTTGTGGTTGTGGATAGGTTCTCTAAAATGACCCATTTTATTCCTTTCCATAAGATTGATGATGCAACTTATATTGCAAATATTTTCTTCAAGGAAGTTGTGAGACTACATGGCCTACCTAGGTCTATTGTGAGTGATAGGGACTCCAAGTTCTTAAGCCATTTTTGGACAACTTTGTGGGGTCAACTTGGCACCAAGCTTCTTTTCTCCACCACTTGCCACCCCCAAAGTGATGGCCAAACCGAGGTGGTTAATAGAACCCTAGGGCAAATGTTGAGGTGTAAGATAGTGTAAAATATTAGAGAGTGGGAGGAACTTCTTCCCCATATAGAGTTTGCCTACAATAGGGTTGTGCATTCCACTACTTATCATTTCCCTTTTAAGGTTGTGTATGGGTTCAATCCCCTAACTCCTTTAGACCTCCTTCCCCTACCCACTCATGAGGCATGGACTTGCCAAGATGGTGAGGCCAAAGCCAAGTACATCCAAGATTTGCATTCGTAAGTCAAGAAAACCATTGAGAGGAGAGTTAAGAAACAACAAGAGGATGGTAATAAGGGAAGAAAGGAAGTCATCTTCCAAGAGGGAGATTTGGTATGGCTTCACTTGAGAAAGGAGAGATTCCCTACTCAAAGGAAGTCTAAACTTCTCCCTAGAGGGGATGGCCCCTTTCAAGTCATTAGGAGGATTAACAACAATGCTTATGAGTTAGACTTACCCCTAAGCTACAACATAAGTAACTCATTCAATGTTTGTGATCTTTCTCCTTTTGATGTAGGGTTTCAGAATTCGAGGTCGAATTCTCTCCAAGAAGGGGAGGATGATGAAGGCGTGACCAACGATGACACCTCCATAGAAGCTCCCTCAAGAAGGATCACTAGAAGCATTCTAGATGGGAGTCTTCAATTCCATCACCTTTATCTTTGTTTTGCATTACTTTAGTTTGAATTCCCTAAGTTAGTTTTTAGTTGACTTATTTTGGTTGACTTGTTGACTTTGACCCAAAGTTGACCTTTGACCAAGATTAGCTTAACTTAAACCAACATACTAATCTTTGTTTGTCTTGTTTTGTAGGTAATTAAGAGAAAGTAGAGCATGCTAGGTGGCACATGGTGATTGGAGCATATGGATGATGTGGAAGAGAGAGGAAAGCAAAAAGCATAAAGTAAAAGCAAAAGTAGACATGTACCTTGTCTCCTTTTGCCTTTTTGGTTTATTCCTTGGAAGGCTACTTGGTCTCCTTCCTCTTTTGGCCTAGAATCCTCATGGAAATGCATCCAGCAACCACATGCTAGTTAATCATTTTCATGTTTATATATTTGCTAAAGGACCCCTATGAACTTCTATTTAAAGGGGGCTCCTTGTCTTGTAAAAGGGTTGATCATTTTGAAATTATAAGCTTGTGTTCAACCATCCAAAACCGTGAGCTCTCCTTTCATGAAGTGAACTCACCTTTGCCTTATCTTGCTTGCAAGTGGCGGCACCATCACTCATGTCTAGGGTTTGGTTGGCTTAGATCCCCCTATGAGTGGCGTGCTTCATCCATTGCACCATCTTCTATGCTTTCCATTTTACTTGTTTCTTCTTTCATTTTTGTTCTTTAAATGTTCCTAAATCCGTGTGCTATTGAACTTGAATCCAACTCTCTTCTTCCTTTCATGAGCTTGAGAAATGAACTTTCACATCTAGATAGCTTGCTATCTTAATGTCTAGTGGGAATTTTCAAAAAGCTTTCTTAATCAACTTCACCATATTCTTAAATCTAAAAGGAAATAAGATAATCTTTTATCATTTAATTCCATACTCATGATAAGTTCGTTATTCTCGTTAATTAAGGTTCGTCAATTAGGATTTTGAGTTATACTCAATGTTTTTCATGATTCTTGTTCTTATGTTGAATAGAGATCATTCCTACACATTTTACATCATTACATTTCCAATTCATGCACTAGATTTTGAGTTCAGATGTTGTCTTGTATCATATGCATATGGAAGATCTCAGGAATTTTTTAGATTTTTTATTTCTGTGTGTATGGGTTTTGATTCGTTTCTAGTAATTCAATTGAGTTTCATTTAGGTGTTAAAAGCATTTTGCATACCTAGATTGAATTTAGGAGCACACATTTCATATTCATACATTAGCATACATAGTTAGTTCTATGTTTTCATAAAACACCTTAGGTGCATAATAGTGCATTAAATCTATTCATCGAATAGTTTTGCATATTTCATGGCACTTTTAGTCCATTTCAGCTTTAGTTTGAATATATTTTGTTAGATTTCCTCTTTCCCACAAGACAAGTTCAATAAATCATTCATTTGCCTTTACCTATCCTTCATATTGATCATTGGTTGATCACTATACTATATCAGTTAGTATTTATGAGGAAATCAAGTTTGATTGAATCTCTAAGCGACAAGAGGCATATCACAACTCATGTCCTAGGAAAATGAAAAGTTCTTCTAAAGCTCACATATGGGAAGATTCTGGCCTTGAGTGATATGCTACATGTGCCCTCCATCAAAGTTAATCTAATATCTGTAGAACGTCAAACTGAATTGTTAGGGTTAATTTATACTGATTTAGCTTATAGTAAACCATGTCTAGAAGTGGTCAAAATTATTTTATAACTTTTATAAATGATTATTCTAGATGCACCAATAATTAATCAAACAAAAGGATGAAGCTTTTGATGTGTTTTTAACTTACAAAGTGGAAGTAGAAAATGTAATATCCCGACCGAATATTACGGGTTTAAATAATAAAATAAAATAAGAAAATAAAATCTCATTAATTATAAATTCATTTCCCAAAAATGCGGGAAGTTTCAAATAATTTATTTCATAATAAAGATAACTCTAAATTCAAATTTCTCAAAATTCAATAAAATACCAAAACAGTCTTATAATAGTTTACAACTTTATTCCAAAACCATAAGTGATAAAACTCAATAAAACTATTCCCATGAGTTTTTCCCCGCTCCGCTGCTAAGCCTCAATAGATCCATCTACAACATCATAAACATATATATATATATATATATATATATATATATATATATATATATATATATATATATATATATATATACATATATATATATATATATATATCTATGGCATAATTATACAAATCACACAATCACACCAAAGGAATTCCATCCCTTGATATCCCATCACATGGCCACCACCATGTTAATCGTGTCCTACGTCTTCTAATGAGTACCTCAAGGTGTCTTGCTGCCATACCTATCGGCCATAACTGATAGAGCACGTGCGAGAAACCATTGCTACGGATCATACACCGTAACGCCAAGTGGAGTTCTCAAATACAAACATAGTTCGCAACATCCCAAGACTACCAAACTCATAAGCTAACTACTAAGGAGGGCAATCTATCCGGACCCATCCGTACTGGCCATAACCAGCACACTCATACCGACAACACTCCCCAACCCAAGCTCAACTCAAGGGTTCCTCGTGTTCATCCGCCATCCCGAGCTCAACTCGAAGAATGCCACGTGCTTCCCCTATCCCGAGCTCAACTCAAGGGATACGTTTCGAGCTCAACTTAAGGAACACCAGCAACCCACCTTTGAAGCATCACTATAGCCTTACGCACGTCAAGAGTGAAACATTAATACTGTTGTAGTAGAATCGCCTGCCGGGGGACACGTACTACTAGGCGCTGCTACTTCTAGACCGCCTGGCGGGGGACACGTGACGTCAGGCGCCAAGCACCTTTGATGCTACTATTTCAGCAAGTATTGCCTAACGAGACAACCCTTACCGCCAAGAGCCACACCTGGTTTTGTAGCTATCGCTTGGCGGTCAAACACACCGCCAAGCGCTACACCAGTACTTACACAGTACTGGTTTTTAAGCACCCAAAACAAGGTAAAAATCAATCCTACTCTTATAAATAAGCATATCCACAATCAAGAATATAGGCTTCTAGAAATCAACATGACTCACATGCATAATCTTAACTTAGATGGCTTCATCATACACGTACACAAGTATCACCATATATCATATGCATCAATGCAATTAATATTGACACACATGCCTTCACCAATAACCAATTCTCCACATGTGACTAACCCAAAGGAACATTCAAATTGATAGAGACTTACCACATAACCCAATCATGCTTCATTAGAAGTTACTAGGAATTGTCAAGGGGTTATTCATGCATTTTAAAGACTCCAAAATCAACAATATTGAGTAACTTATATCTCTATCTACTGACCTCCAAATCAAATCTCCATCGCTCAAAGTGAAGAACCACATGCTATGGATCACCTGTCAAAATTTCAACTAAATCGGATGGTTAACGAACCAGAAAATGCAATTTTACGAAAAACTGCGCGAACCAGAAAAATGGTGGCGCCTGGCGGTACAAACCCAACGCCGGGTGGTTCCTGTTCTGCGAAAATACGAAAAATAGCATTTTTCGTGAATCAGAACACCACACATCTTTGGTATGGCGCCTGGCGGCCAATTGGGTGCCGCCAAGCTGTTCCTGCACCTGGGAACCTTATCCCCTTCACAACAACTCTGATTTCCATCAATTTAAGACTCCATAGGATACGATCCCAGTTATTAGGATTACGGTTCATCCCTAACACTTCCCATTTACGAATTCATTTACATTTTCCCCTTAGAATGTTGCCATTATAGAAATTCCCAATTCATCAACCGTAAGATAATATTCCTACTGTTTCATCCAATTTAGCTATCAATTAAATGAATTTCAATGAAGTTTGACATCCCACAACACTCAAAACACCAAAATCGAACCAAAATTTAGTTCGCGTCGCCTGGCGGGTGTTCATCACCGCCAGGCAGTTTAAGCAAAACCTAGAAACTAGGTTGGTTAGTCACACGTCGCCTGGCAGGCAAGCTCGTGCCGCCAGGCGGTTCCATCTCTAGAACCCCAAAATGCTCATAAAAAGACGAGTCGCTTGGCAGTGGTTCATCACCCGCCAGGCGGTTTCTGGAAAACTCCAGAAACACGAAAATCATATGAAATAGGCAGGAATTATGCATACAATTTATCATATAGCTCATGCATTTAATCAAAACACGTAAAATTACTGTAGTCCAGCTCCCCTAATGTGGATTCCTTAGCTAAACTTTGAAATTAGGAGAACTCCCTTGATCACCAATGGCTTGCCTTAGTTTCCTTCAATTCCACCTATATGCTTCACTCACCACACCAAATTCTCTCTTTGAATTCTCTCTCAATTTTTCCAGAACAAAGGCAGCCACAAACACTCTCAATTTCTCCTTAATTGGTCACTAAAAGTTGTCTTAATTGGCAATGATGATAGAAAAACAAAAATGGCATTAAGTTAGCTTAATTGCCATTCAAGATCACTTAGTGGCTGTTTTTCCGGCCCCTTAGACTGCCTTCACGTGGCTGCTAGGATTCCCAGCCCTTCCCATCTTTGCCAAAAATAAGTTTAGCAAAAAGAAAGTATATTTTGGTTCAACCAAGGTTTGAACCCATAACCATGCCAATGTTAAATCAATACACAATCAATCATTTAAACAATTCATGTTTTATGATAATTCATATAATTCTATGATTACATTATCACTCAACATGATCATGCATATTATTAAAAATAATAATAAATCAAATAACACACAATTGGCATACATAGGACTTGAACCCAATTCCTTTCACACCACTAAGTACTCTCAACCATTTGAGCTAGTACTTTTCCATGTCATACATTTGAGAATTAAATACCATAAAGGCTCTCACTACCCACATTTATTAATTATTTATTTATTTAATTAATTAATTTTCACGGGTCTTACAGAAAATCAACTAAATAAGAAAATTAAGATGATTAAATCAGATAAAGGTGTTGAATATGTATTGTTTAACGATTATTGTGTTAAAGAAGTTGTTAATCATAAACTAACCCCACCATATTCACTTGAGTCTAATGGAGTAGTTGAGAGAGATAATAGAACTGATAAAGAAATGATGAATGCCAAGGTTAATACAAAATTGTACAAGTAATAGAATGGACAAGTCTCCTCATAAATATGTTAATTTAGGTTGATCATCAATTCCAGGCGTTGACGTCTTCCTTAACAACCCTTTGAATCGTTCCTAGGATTGGCTAAGTGATAATTTATAGTTCTTTTGGAACGATGTTGTCTCCTGCCTTCCCTGATTAACCTTGGATTGAGGGAAAATATTTGAAGAAATTTTTGGACTAAATCATCCTATTCAGTCAGGCTATTTTCAGGGAAAGAGTGCAATCATACATTTGCATTCCCTGCCAAAGAAAAAGGAAACAAACTTAAGTGAATATCATTGTCAGGTACCTGATTGATTTTCATCGTAGTGCAGATTTCCAGGAACGTGGCCAAGTGATTATATTGGTTTTCGTGTCATAACCCATGAAATTGATAACTCTACACCAAATGTATAAGGGTAGACTTCATCTCCATATTTGGTGCAACTATTGTTGGCCTAACAATGCTGTTAAAATTGAGTAGGCCTATGAATATGGCATACTCTCCCAAAGTATCCTGTCATTCACCTACTCCGGCCATGTCCAACTCTTCTTCGTAATCTAATGGTTGGATATATGCTTAATCAAAGAAAATTGTTGTACTTTCTACGGTTGTAAAGGAAACTTCTTGTGATTCCTTGAATATAGTCTTCTCCGTATATTGTTATTTCAATCTCTAGATCGTAGAGTATTTGATTAGCCAAAATCCTGCGTCTCATGCATAGTAAAGAAAACTAGAAAGAACATGTTAATAATGGATAATAATAAAGACAATTTTTTTTAATAAAAAAAATTAAAAAAAAATCCTAAATTGGTAAACAAACACAAGTAAACTAAACCAATTATAGTCCCCGGCAACAACACCAAAAACTTGTTATGTGTTGGCAAGTGTACCAAATTCTACCAGTAATATAGTGGACAAGTCCAGATATCGTCTCCCACATGGACTAATGTGATTTAATTTAAATGGATTGTTTACTAATAAAGGCACAAAGAACAAAAAAAATTTGGTGTAAAGGAAAATTAGATGTAAAATTAAGATGTAAAATATAAACATAAATTGACACAATGGAAACAAATAACTTGATTTAGAAAAATATAAGATAAAAACTTCATTGGGATTGGGTTTCACGATTCTATTCAGAGTCAAAACAACAAATAATATATTGTTAATTCCATCTTTCACACTCACATCATTTGTGACTTGCCTCGAGTTCGTCGTAGACAAACCTAAACTAAAATAAGAAAAATTCTATGTATAGAAATTTTTACTATTATGGTTGCATTAATCTCCAATATGTTGATGCTTAAGAGTGACTATTAACCACATCTATGTCTAGCATGTGAAATCACTGGTTGTTTTATCTACCCAAGTTTCCCAAACTGTCTTTCGGATCAGCTGATACTCCCATATATGCATCATATCTAGAACACGCAATTAAAGATCATAATATAGGCTTCCAAACTATCTATCAGATTAGTCTAGACTCCTGCATGTGCAAAATTCATAAACTATGTAGTTAAAACAAGAATAAATCATGAGAAATTGCGGAAAAGGATTATATTGAATGAAGAATTCATAGAGAATTAAGAATAAATTACACCCAACCTTAGTGAATGAGGGAGTTAGCTACTCCAAGGCATACTGAATACAAGACATATATTGAAATAGAATGCCTCCATCCTTTAGAATGCCCTTCTACCTTTAAATGTAGAAATGTTAAGTTTCTTTCTCTCTCAGTGTGTGTTTTTGACCTATGATAGGCTCTCAATTTATAGACTTTCATAATTGGACTGGGCGTAAAATTTGGACTTGATTTAGTACTTGAATAAATTATAAGAGATAATTCTTAATATATATCTTTTAATCTTTGGAGATTCCATGTCTTTAATTATTCTTCAATTATTCAAACTTGTAATTTGAGTAACCAAATTTGTAGATAATTGATATTGTTGATAATTCTTGATTAATCAATATTTCACTTATTATGTTGATAATCTTCCGAAGTCTTTATGATTTCTACTTATTTGCAAAATATATCGCCATCATTTATCTTTTCCACTTTTATTGAATAAAACCTGTAATATCAAATAAAATTCAAAAATAAAATAACAATTAAACGTAAAAATAAATAAAATAAAATAATGATAATGCCAATTATCAATAGTTTTAATACACCTAATAGCCTTTAGGGAGAAGTGCTTCTTACTACATGTCTTTTACAAAATATGATACCTCATAAGAAAACTACTAAAACTCTCTAGGTTATGGAGATGTTATCAACCTAATCTTAAATATTTAAGAGCGTGGGGCTGCTTAGCTAAGGTAAGGTTTCCCGATCCTAAGAAAGGGAAAATAGGCTCTAAAACATCTTATTGTATGTTTCTTAGGCTATGTTGAACATATTATTGCCTATAGGTTTTTTATTCTTAATAGTGATGTAATTGATCATAATACTATAGTGGAGACAAAAAAAATAGAGTTCTTTGAACATATATTTCCTTTAAAGGTTAGTGAAACATTTGAAGAAGCTATATATAATATTAGTGATGTCATGTGTGAGAATTTGAGAAGAAGTAAAAGATAGAGGAAGGAAACTTCTTTTGGAGATGACTTTTATACCTATTTAGTTGAAAATGATCCAATTTGTTTTTAGAAGCTACTAATACTCATGATGTAGCACATTGGGATAAGACCATTGGGACTGAAATTGAATAAATTAAGAAAACTAATACTTGGACCTTAGTAGACTTGCCTAAATGAGCAAAACCCATTGGTTGTAAGTGGATCTTTAAGAAAAAGGTATCACCCTCATGGATCCATGGAGAAATATTAAGCAAGATTAGTATAACAAAAGGTTTTACTCAAAAACCAACATTGATTACTTTGATACTTTTGTCCTTTGACTAAGATTTCCTTCATTTGAGTATTATTAGCTCTAACAGCTATCCGTAAGCTAGTGATACACTAGATGGATGTTAAGACAACTTTTCTAAATGGCGAGTTAGAGGAAGAAATTTATATGACTTAACCTGAATGGTGTATTGTACCTGGTCAAGAGAATAAAGTCTACAAACTTTTAAAATCTTTTTATGTGGGTTGAAACAAACACTAAAACAATGGCATGAAAAACTTAATAATGTGTTACTTTATGATGGTTTTTCATTTAATGATGTTGATAAATGTGCATACTCTAAATCTGAAGATGGTGAATGTGTCATTATATGTTTATATGTCGATGATACGTTAATATTTGTTACATGGATTGATAGAGTCTTTTCAACTAAATTTTTTCTAGGATCTAAATTTGAAATAAAAGATGTGGGTGAAGCTAATGTGATTTTAGGTGTTAAAATCATAAGGAAGGGAGATGGTATATTACTATCCCAAGAACAATACATTGAGAAACTTTTCAAGAAGTTTGGATATTATGACTTCAAACATGTGAGTACCCTTTATGACGCTAACTCCAAATTAAAGGAAAAATATAAGAGAATTCATTTGTCAACCTTAGTATGCCCAAATAATTGGAGCTTACTGCATCTAATGAGTTTTTCTAGACCTGATATTGCTTATGCAGTAGGCAAACTAACTAAGTACACCAAAATGTCCTAATCAAGAACATTGGGATGCACTTGCAAGACTTGTGGGATACTAAGAGGTTCAATGGATTATGCCATTGAATATAGTGGGTTTCCCGTTGTACTAGAAGCGTATAGTGATGCTAATTGGATCTCTGATTTAGATGAGGACAAAATCCACTAGTGGTTATGTATTCACACCCTTGGGGGTGGTGTGATTACATGGAGATAAGATAAGACAAACAAACCATTATTGCAAGATCAACAATGGAATATGAGTTTTTTGCTCTCGAAATGACAAGTACTGAAGCTAAGTGGTTAAAAAACTTCTTAGCAAACATTCCACTAGGACTTTTCCAATTTTATTAAATGAAACCTAAAATATCTAAAAAAATAATAATAAAATAACAATAAAATATAAAAATAAACAAAAATATAAAACATGATAATTTTAATTATTAGATGGCAACCTAACCTTTGTGATTGAAGATCCCATGAATAAGGTTTGTATGGGTAAAATCAAGTCACTTGTTAGTTTTAATAGCACTAAATTGATTTTAAATCAATTATGACTATTCCTATGTTGTGTGTGAAAGTGCCAGAGACTGTATTATTGAGAGATTAAAATTTATAATTAAAATTCTCTTCTATGGTGTTAGAATTTTAGTCTGAACAAAGTTTTAATGATTTTCACCCTTACAAGTGATGTATGATTTGCAACATACACTTCATGAATTCACCTATATGAGTATTGAGTGGAGCCGCTTGCAAGAGATTTGTGAAGATCTCTAGAACACTCATGAATATCGGACACACGCATAGCCTAGTAAGCATAACACAACAACAATTGTTGGGGTGTATTAGTAAACCACTGATACACACCAAATGTTTTTGTTCATATAGCTTGTTATACAAACTACACTATGTGTTAAGTTTCTCGATCTGGGACTGGTTCATATAGCTTGATATACTAGCTCTGATGCATTACATCTTATATGAGACACATGATTTCCTTCTTTCTTTTGTTCTTACCTTTCGCAATATGTGGGGGATTGTTGTCAAAGAAAGTTTTTATATATTGCAAAAGGGTTTTTCTTCTAGAACGAAACTTGTACACGATGGTAACCATTCTTCAAGAGCCCACATCTAGTGGATGTGAGGTTACTCCTAACAAGTGGTGAGATCTTCTCCACGAGACGTGGGCTGCATGGTTGATTCCACAGATCTTGGTGAACGTTGTTATCAAACGTTGCTGCAAAGTGTTGCTCACCTTTAGCCGCAAGGTACTGTGTGCTCTTCGCAAGTCATGGTGAGCATCTTAGATCTATTGTAGATTTTCTGAGTGGATTGTGATTATTTGACCCATCTCCAACATCTATAGATAGAGGTTTGTGCTCACCTATGAAAACACACATTGAAGCATTCTCTCCACTTCTATTCTCTAACTCTTATTTTCTCTCCCTTCTATCTTTTTTTAAAATCTTGGGTTATTATTTTTAAATTTTATTTTACTACTTCTGATATCCTTGAAAGATATGGAAAATTCTTGTTGTATCCTAAGGATTTGTACAACTCAACACAGATAAGTTCTTAAGAACAATTAATATACACACCTCACAAATCTCTTTTCTTCATGATTTACACAACATCGTTCACCCATTCTTCTTCTCATCTTATTCCTTCACACTTATTTCCTTCCACATTCACACTTATCTCCATTACTTTTTTTTTTTCTATTTTCTCGTTTGTATTTTATTTCGTTAAAGATGGAAGTGTTGTATAACATTTTTCTTTAAATTATTGTTATTAATGTCTATCAAGCTCAAGCAAATTAAGTTAATATTGAAAATATATTTATTTAACGTCGATTAAGTCTACATTAAATAAATTTTAAAATAGAAAAACATTGATATTAACTTAATCTATGCTAAATGCTTTAATTAAAAATTCAACTTAAAATCAACCAACGCAGTTTAACAAGAACTTTCAAATTATAACTAATAAATTAACATTTATCATCTTAAAGTCACACAACATAAATCTAATACTGTTAACCAATTAATATCGACTTTTAATTATTAGTATCGTTTCATAACTTAAATGTTCTATTTTCTTCAAATGCAAGGAGAAGATCGATTTGAATTTTGCACGCATTTTATTTTTCTATCATTCATTACTAACTAGCACCCAATGAAACCCTTATATTTTTCCAATGTATTCCATATCCACCTCTTTCATGCTAACGTCTCTGAATATTAATTGTAATTTTAAGATTTGGTCTGGTACTGCTTCTCTGCTCTGCCTGCTGGCATAAGATTCAGTGCACCACAACACTGCCTTGAGATCCTATCTCTCACCGTTTACAAAACCACCTATTCATTCACTAGTACTGGTACTGTAGTAGTTGACACCTTCATGGTGAGGGTTTAGTCTCTTTCACATCACACCCAAGGTACCTCTCATTTTATTTACGACCTCTTGGACCTCACGCCATAACTACTTTGTACCACCCCTTTCCTTTTTATCTATTCCTTTCCACCTTTTTCTTAATCCAAAACTTCAGAAATTTCTCTTCCCCAACTCACAAGACATGGAACCCCAGAAAAGTCCATTAATAGATGACAACTTATTTGATATTTTCCAAGATACGGTGTTTGGGGACACCCAATTTGGTGGAGGGGACCTCATTTCCATTTTCCAGAGCCTAGACTCCAAAGATTTTGCCCCTCCAACTTCGAAACAAAACGAGCACAACTCAACAATGGAGTCTCAAAAGCTCTCAATATCTTCAAGTGCTGAAACTGAGGCTGAAATCTCACCCGAAAGCAAGACAAAAAAGCTTATCCCCACCTTGCCGGAGGAACCACAGAAGGTGTCTCATATAACAGTGGAGCGCAACCGAAGAAAGCAGATGAATTTAAACTTGTCCGTATTAAGGTCACTTATGCCTTCCTTCTATGCCAAACGGGTAATTAAGTCTTGTTTATCGCTTAATTAATTAAACATCACTCATATATATGTATTGAAATTCTAGAAACTTTCCTCGATTTTATATAATAATTCGTTTATTGCATTAATTTATTCCAAGAAGAGTTTGCATTCCTGACTTTGTTTTACTCTCCAAATGTCTTTGACATAGACAACTTTAATTAACTGAACTACCTATGAATTTTTGAGGATTTTGTATTATGCAATGTCGACAAAGACCAAGCGTAACAAACTACTGTAAATGTTTTTTCTTATTATTGTGAGCAATCATCGTCTACAAACAGATTACTAAAGTGTAGTTGTGCAAGAGATGTTGAAAAACATTTGTTTTATCGGTTAGTAGCATATCAAAAGTAACATTGAAAGAAAAAATATTTATCTACTCTACATTTTTTTTATTCAATAAAATATTACACTATAATAAAATATTAATCGATATAATATTATTTTTTATAGTTGTAAATTGAGTGTAAGAAAAGTATAAAAATTATTCCATAGCGACACCCAAGTAAGTAAGATGACACCTAAAGAGAGGATAGCGTATAAGTACTAAGGATAAGGAAAAGTGGGTCGTTATCCTTTGATGTACACTGTTTTACATACATACTTTATATAAAAAAAATGTAAATAATAATAAGTAAAAACAAAATATTAAAATAATATTTTAGGTAATCTAGTTGTAATTTGAGTGTAAGGGAAAAATTAGTCAATAACGAAAATTTTCTCCTTGGCTTGTGTATGTTGTGTTTTCTTGCAGTGGTATCTGGTGCTGATTTGTTGTTTTGTTCCTATATGATACAGGGAGACCAAGCATCAATAATTGGAGGTGTGGTCGATTACATCAACGAGTTGCAACAGGTGCTACAGTGCCTAGAGGCCAAGAAACAAAGAAAAGTTTACAGTGATGTACTAAGCCCGAGGGTAGTTTCAAGCACAAGGGCTTCACCACTAAGTCCTAGAAAACCAGCATTGAGCCCTAGAATAAACCTACCCATTAGTCCAAGGACACCACAACCTGACAGCCCTTACAAACCCAGTTACCTTTCTCCAACTATAGCCAACTCTCCCACTTCTTCGGCTTCTTCTTCCATCAACGATAATATCAAAGAGCTTGTTGCGAGTTCCAAGTCTCTTATGGCTGATGTTGAGGTCAAGTTTTCAGGTCCACATCTTCTTCTCAAGACAGTTTCACCACCAATTCCTGGACAGCCTCTGCGAATAATATCAGCACTTGAAGACCTAGCACTTGAAATCCTTCATGTCAACATCAACATTGCTGATGAAATCATGCTGAGCTCGTTCACTATTAAGGTAACTGTCATGCTCACAAACCACTGTTTTATTGATATCTTAAGTTAATATTATGCTGATTAATGCTTACTAACAAGAAATTGTATGGTTATCTTCAAGCTCAACATATCTATTTTTGGAAAATAATATTTTAATAATTAGAATTTGATAATTTTTTATTATAATCTAAAATTATATCTTTTAAGTGGTTTTCTATTTTTTAAATTTTTTATTTCTCTACGTTCTAAAGCTACATTAATAATATTTTTTCAGATGATAAGAAAAAGTTATCAAATTTTAGTTGTTAAAATATTTTTTTTAATTAAATTTTAGCCATTAATTTTTTTTATTAGGGAGTTAAATCCACAATCAATCCACCTTTCCTTATAAATCCTTAAAAGCAACTTTATTTTTTAAAATTATTATCAAGAAGATCAAACCACGATCTTTCTCTCACTTCCTATGTATATATCTTATTTGTATTAATGTGGAGTTGATGAAATATAAGTTGAATTAATGTTCCTTCCCTTTTAAAATTCATGATAATTAGTTTCTAAAAGTAAACTAAATCAAATATCAACTATTTAACATAATTTATAGGAAAAAAAGACGAAATGACTAATGGTCAAATTTTGTTTGTCTTTTGACATGCATGAAGTTTTTTTCTTTTTCTCTTTGTTTCTTTTATTTAATATAGGTGTCCAAAATGTTGGTATCTCTGAATGACAGCTAGCAAGCACTGGCTCAATTTGAAGTAATGAGGATAGGTTTGATTTGTAGTTGTAAGTATTTGAAGTCTCAAAAAGCTTGTCAGATTAAGGCAACCAATAGAAAAATGTGAAAATATAGTGACGATGAAGATATGTGTATATTGAATGAAGTAATTTTGTTTTTGGCTAGCTAGTACTCTACAGTGAAGTACATAACTAGTGTGATGTGAAATAAACAATGATATGTAGTACATGAGTACAATTTTCACTGGATTTGTCTGAGACGCCAGGGACGTGTGATGTATCATGGCATCTCGCAGGCATTGTCTTTATTTTGGCGAAAAAAAACATATTTTATTGGCACAGTGGTTTTAAATACGAACCTACCCTATGAAATTATTTATTTCATGGAAGCTAAATTAATGATAATGTGTGCATGCTATTTACGTGTTCACTGTGGTCCATTAATAACTATGGTTTCTTAAATCTGTCCTTTGTAGATTGGAATTGAATGCCAACTCAGTGCCGAAGAACTCGCTCAACAAATCCAGCAAACATTCTACTAAACATGGCTTCCACACTCCAGAACCACCATCACACCTCACCCTTCCCCTTTTTAGTGTTTTGTTTGTACGTACGTAGCTTCAATAATAATTAATAGACAACATTGGGAACATCCATTTAATTACTCTTTTACTTCCTTTTCTTTCTTTTCATTAACTAATTACACTAAATTTTAATTACTTTAATTGCTTATCTTGCATGTGATTCTACTCTCTAATCAAGCACTGCACAAAGGTTTCATTTCTCTGTGAATTCAATTGGATTTTTCGATGGTTTAATACGATTCAATTTTACAATGATGTCATATTTAAATTGTAGAAATAAAATTCTAACACTGGGAAAAATAAACAATGCATAAATATATATATATATATATATATATATATATATATATATATATATATATGACATTGTATTTAAGTCTTTGTCCTGTATTTTAGATGTTATTAAACATCGGATACTCAAATCGGTGGCAGTTTATTTATTACAGTTTGCAATCCCAACATTCAAAATCTAACTCTAGATAGAAAAATAAATAAATAATGGTTTAAAGCTTTCCGTTGTCACACACAGCGCTTACAATTAAAGCTGCCTTACAATCTCAAACCCTAACGATGCCTCTATAAAATACATTATAATATAACCATAGCTCATGCGTAACTGTTTTATTTTCAACTAGCTCAAGACCTTAATTTTTATAATCATTTGTGTTAGATTATGGTGGAAGTATTTGAAGAGCTATTTCCCAGAAGATTGTGAAGATTCGTAATGATCCACAAAGACTTAAAAATCTTGTAGGATACCTTAATAAGTTTTCTGTTACTTGATATTACATTGCAATTAGAAAATTTCTTCACATGAATTAGAAGTTTTTTTTTTGGTGAATGACAATTTTCTAATTGATAAAAAAAAGTTGTTTTAATATGTTAAAATTATTACTATTCACGAAACTTTTAAAGACAGTTAAAATAGGTTTTAAAAACGATTCTGAATGTCATTAGTTCTAAAGGTTTTAACAACAATTACTTACTTAAATCATGGCTTTTAATTGGAATTTTAACGACAGACAAATGTGAAACTGTCGTCTAAAGGAAATAATTTCATCCAATAGAGTTTATAAAACAATGACGATTTTAACCCAAATCTTCATTATTACAAAAGCCCAAGAACGATGTCATATACTCTCAAACGGTCATCGCATGTGCTTTATTGTTTTTTATACACTTGCTTATATTATACACCACCTGCAATCAAACAAATATATTTGCACAATCACTCCCGAATTTTGTTATTCTAAAGAGATTAATGAATCCAAAAACCAAATAATTATATAAAACGTAGTAAATTTATACAATGTTCCAAAAGAAAATAAGGTGTAGTGCATGTGTATAAAATATTTTTGCTCAAATTGTTCTGACATATTCCAATGCTTTTGAATTGAATGGTTGTGTCATTGCAAAAATACACCATATGAATTGAAGTTAACATATATAGTTCACAATTAATAATGCAATGTATTAGTGTATTAGTTGGCTATAGAGGGAATAAAAGTTTCTCAGACCTCTCGGCTTGCACCTAAACAGCAAGGAAATAATATTTTCGAATTTTTTATTGATATAATAGCAAAAGAAAAACTCAAAACAAGAAAAGCAAGAGATTTTTAATTTGGTAAATCATGTGTTAAACTACAAACATGTAAATTTTTTTAGGACAACTTCTATGGATTAATGAATATATAAAGGACTAAACAAGAGTCTAACAAGACTAATTGAAAGCTAAGTAAAGCATGAAAAAAACAACACAAAATTTAGACAAGAGTATGCAATAGACATAGCATTGGTGCAAGAGAAATTGGAACAAGAAATTTAAATCAATTAAAAAGGAAAGTAAGCAAAATTTTGAAACTATTTATTTAAACTCAACGACAACATGCTAAACACAAGACAAGATGGAAACTAAGATAAGAAATGAAAGAAGAAATTGTTAGCACTAGATGTTGGAAAACTCTACTAGACGAGCCTGACAGTAAGTAGGTTTTGGTGATAATAAAATCTCCAATAAAACAAGAAAGATAAGTCAGCATAGTAATTCTAGGATAGTTATATATTGAAATAAGAATTACATATAGAAAAGGCTAGCTAGCCTAAAGACCTCATTAGATGTTTATAAGTAACCATTAGACAACCATGTTCATCACTGTGAATATATCTTTTTGTTAATCTAATGTTTGTTCAATAAGTGAAAGCAAAGCATAGTAAAAGCACAAGTAACACAAAGAAAGATGAAGACTGAAGTGCGAAACAAACACTAACAAAAGTGAAGCTTAGACAAGCTAAATCAAAAGTGTTGAATTTATGAGTCACAGGTTGGACCAGAAGACTCAAGGTGCAAACTACTCAAGACTATTAAAGTTGTCAAATGACTAAGGTCACCAAATGACTCTAAGGCAGACTTAGTGAACTCAATTGATAAGATCATTGACCAAATGAGTCAACATAATGAGGCAAAGGATTAGACTCCTACAACTAATAGACAAATCAAAGCAAAGCATTACACAAGTCAACACCAACACACAAAAACAGTAGACGGTTATTAGTGCTAGACGAATCAAAGTCAACTCATAAAGCTAAATGTTGAATATCCTTATTTAATGAGTACTTCCATTAGATGAGTCAAATGGAAGAATTACTACGAGTTAAATTATGACAAGTATTAGGCAAGTCAAATTCAGATGATGCGAAAGAGAGTTATCAAATCACAAGGTGATACAAATATCAAGTTTAAGTTGATCAAAGAAATGTAAGTGTTGAAATTGATGATCAAATCAAGTAAGAGAATTGCACAAGAAGGGTCAACAATTATTAGAAGATATTATGATTAAATATTTAGTATGGAGATTATCACATATGATTGAATATTTGTAAAAGGAAATTATATCTGATTGAAGATTACTAATGTTTTCATATATTTATCAACCAATCATGAGAAAGAGGACTATGTAGATCAAAGATTGCTAGAGAACCTCTAGAAGATTGAAGTCACAACACATTATAATTAAAGTTCAAATTGTTGAATGACTGAAAAGGAAAGAAGTCATAATTCATAAGAAGCAATATACTTTGAATGAAATGTCAAGAACTTCCAGATGAAGAAAATGATGGAATAAGCTCCTCCAAGTTATATGACTCAAGTCAAGGGGAGACTCCTAAATGGGTGGTGGTTTGTAGAAGCTTGATGATGGTGTATGGTGTACATATGGTGGTTTTGATGTGATGAGATAATGACCCCTTTTTCAAGCTATATGACTCAAGTAAGGAGGATTGGTTATGGTGGTGTTTGAGTGCTCTCAAGAAAGGTTGAACCAACTCTTAAAGAAGGGTGGCTAGACGAAGTCGAGAAGGAGTGTTAACCTTAGTCACCTAAGTTTAGTAGTATGGCATAAAATTGACAACATAACTTTACTCAAATTCAAAGGTAACTTTTATATGGAGAGACACCTCTATTTATAAGCTTAAGTAACCCATTTGAGATATGTGAACTATTATGGCTAAAAATTATACATGAAAGCTTGAAGATAAAATGGGATAGATCAATACAAGAAATATAACCTTGCCTAACAAAATGAAAAATTTTGTCAATATTAATAAATTAGTTGCGACAAATTTTTTAATTGTTAAAAATATTATTTATAACACTGACAAAATGAAAAAATTGTCACATCAAGCATATTATAAAATTAAAATACATTTGACTAATTTTTAAATTAATAATTATTATTTATTAAAATGCTAAAATGTTTGTCTCAATAATTTGTATAATAAATTCATTTTGATATTTAATAAGAAATTATATATATATATATATATATATATATATATATATATTATTTTAGATGTGAAATTTTTTTAGTTAACATTAATTTATTAATTTATTTAGTAAAAATGTAACTATTAGCGATAAATTAAATATTGTCACTATTTACATATTAACTGTGGCTAATTTTATATTTATCACAATAGTGACAAAATAAAAAAATATCACAAATTATTATATTTCAAAATATAATAAAAAACACGTGTATATTATTTATTATTATTGAAAAATTAATAATATTTTACATATTTTATTTTATATATTTATTATATATATGAAATATTAGTAGAAAAAAGTATTAAATTTGTGTTATTTTAGTCAATATTATTTTTATTTTTTAATAATACAGTTTGTAAGACCCACTATTTAATCTGCCCTAATTTTTAAAGGGCTGTTCCAAATCAATTGGGCCTAGGATTGGCCCTTAAGGAGCCAACGACCCTAAACCAGCTAACACTCTCATTCTTTACACTTTTCAGAAATCAATTTCCCTCTCACTCTTCTCTGAACTGCTCCAGTGCTCTGCTAGGGTTAGCCATTGATTCTCTTCAAGCTAGCTTAAACCACTATTTTAGATGTGAAATTTTTTTAGTTAACATTAATTTATTTAGTGAAAAATGTAACTATTAGCGATAAATTAAATATTACTATTTACATATTAACTGTGACTAATTTTATATTTATCACAATAGTGATAAAATAAAAAAATATCACAAATTATTATATTTCAAGAAATAATAAAAAAAACACGTGTTATATTATTTATTATTATTGAAAAATTAATAATATTTTACATATTTTATTTTATATATTTATTATATATATGAAATATTAGTAGAAAAAAGTATTAAATTTGTGTTATTTTAGTCAATATTATTTTTATTTTTTAATAATACAGTTTGTAAGACCCACTATTTAATCTGCCCTAATTTTTAAAGGGCTGCCCCAAATCAGTTGGGCCTAGGGCTGGCCCTTAAGGAGCCAACGACCCTAAACCAGCTAACACTCTCATTCTAGGGTTAGCCATTAATTCTCTTCAAGCTAGCTCAAACCAGTTTTCTACTCCACGTAAGTCATTTTTTAGCTCAAGCTCCTTCTCCATTCAGTTTATCCTTCATGGTCCCAACTAGGGTTGTCTAGGTGAACTCGTTTTAAACTCATTCCGCTATTTTTCCAGCTTCAACTATGTTCTTAGAGCTACTCGTGCTCAATTGTTTGAGAGTCCGAGACCTTGGCTAGCATTTTCTAGGTAAGGGAAGCTAGGGTTTCTTAGTTTAAATCGATCTTTACCTATTTTTGGGTCTGTCTCATATTTCTGATGCATGTGTGGTATGAAAATGTTATGAATATGATCTGTGCTTTTCCTCTGGTTGAATATTGGTGTTGGCCTGCGTAAAAAGTGGAGGGTTCTAGTTTTCTCGCCCAAGCGAGCGTGTCTCGCCTATGCGAGATTAGCAACAACTCGGCCAGGTTGTTTGCGCGAGCTGTCGCTAAGGCGACGAGCTCCAGTTTTGAGCGAGAGCCTATCTCGCTCAAGCGAGGAGGTCTCGCCTAAGCGAGAGAACATGCAAGCTATTGTTCCCCACTTCTCGAGCTCTCGCCTAGGTGAAAGGAGCTCGCCTGAGCGAGAGACCCTCTCGCCTGAGCGAGACCTTTCTACCTAAGCGAGGAGCTGGGCGAGGATGCGTTCTTATTTTGTTACTTCTTTGTTCATGGATGTTTGGCACATGTTTCAATTGAATTTCTATGTTAAAGCATGAGGTGGGTGAATATGCATGAGTAAAGATGGTTATGGGTGGTAAATGATGAGTTTGGCATGATCTTAGTATGGAATATAAATGAATGGTTGGTTATATATGTGGTCATGGATTTGGTATGAGCAATAATGTTAGATTGATGGTTGGAAACATGATTTTGGTTTGGTTAGGACGTAATTCCATGATAGTTTCGTTGTGGTGCCTCATTGGTTAGGACGTAATTCCATGAGTCTCTAGGTGAGATCTCATGGTGGTGCTTCAGTTAGTCAGGACGTAATTCCATGACCCCTGTTAGTGGGAGTTCATGGTGGTGCCTCATTTATATAATTTAATAAGGATTCAAGGTAAGGATTGCATCCTGACACTCTAATGAGTCAATCAGTCTCACATAGAGCGTACTGACTCAAGTGGTGAAAGTAGCAAGAGGCCTGAAACACTTTAAGGGCTAACCTTGTGTGTGGGGATGTAACACTGGAACAATTAGCTCGGTAGAGCACTAAAGGCCACCATAAGTGTAAGCATTTGCTGAATCCGACTAATTATATGTATCCAGATGAGTCGTGTCGTGAATCTTAGTGTATTATTTTTAAGTCATAACATGATTGGTTGACATAAGCATCTTGGACTATGAAATTGTATGCAACTGTATGATAAACCATTTTCTGCTCTAGCTTACCCTTTTCTTGTTTGATTGTTATGTGTGTGGTCTTCTCTCTTTGCGATGATCGTCAATTTATTGATGTGAACAGAGGCGAGAAATACTCGTGGTCAACAGGGAAATGGTGACTTTGCTGCTTAGCCTGCCTGGACTGGATTCCATTTATTAGGACTTTTCTTTTAGGGCCACGACCCATGTATTGTCTTGTCACTAGATTTATTTTGAATTACTGTTGATCCTTTACTACACTTTGTTATTGGCATCGTGGTGTGCCTTAGTTTCTTTCCTGTTTTCTTTTGAACAACTGTAAGGAGTAACGTTTATACTCTAGGATCGTGCTTACTATATTATTATGTGTGACACTTCATTTAATTAGGGTTATTAATTAAATGGGGTGTTACATTTAAGGTATCAGAGCGGTTGTTCCTTGAGTCTGTGGATTTTGGCGTCCGCTTAGCTTTCTCTATGTCTTTCTAAGTGTGTTTAGTTAAGTTCTTGTCTTATCAAGTCTAACTAATGGTTTTCCTATGTGCTAGTGATTATGGCACCTCCGCGTAGAACTCCTATATCTTCTTAGGGCAATGTACCAGATATCGCTAGGGCGATAAAATCAATGGTGGCAGCCATGACTCAGCTGAGTACTGAAATGATGCAGCAACACGAGGCATCGATGCAACGACAGGCAACATCGCTGGAGCAGTAGCAGTTGGTGATGCAGCAGATGGTAGCTACAAGGGTAGCTGCTGAGGATGCCCACAGGCAGCATATGGAGGCCCTCCATCAATTGGAGGAGAACAGGGTAGCTGCCCCTGTCTTTGGTCCTAAGCCACGACCCCTAGCACGGGAGTGGAGTTTGGAGGACTTCTTGAAACATCACCTGGTAAAGTTCAAGGACAAGACTAGTCCAGATGTCACTGACCAATGGCTAAAGGACCTAGACAGAATATTTG
The DNA here is from genome assembly GCF_037176805.1 of Vigna unguiculata. Classification (NCBI taxonomy): domain Eukaryota; kingdom Viridiplantae; phylum Streptophyta; class Magnoliopsida; order Fabales; family Fabaceae; genus Vigna; species Vigna unguiculata. The sequence goes on along the minus strand of NC_140799.1, from coordinate 22,312,961 downwards.
ATGCGAAGATATGCCCTAAAGAGAGTACATTGGCGTTCGCGGTATACATGCTCACTAGTGAGACAAAGCATTGTTGGATCAACATGAAATCCATCATAGAAGAAAGGGGGAGCCAGTTACTTGGGAGGCATTCAGTGGGAAACTCCTCTCTGAATATTTTCCTGACAGCGTCCGATACGACAAGGAGGTGGAGTTCCTCTAGTTAACCTAGGGGAATAAATCTGTAGTAGAGTATGCTGAGAAATTCAAACACCTCAATCGTTTTTACACCATGCCGCTTGATGAGGAGTGACGATGCAGAAAGTTTGAGAATGGTCTCCGTGGAGACATTCGTCTGATGGTTGCCCCAATGTCCATCAAGGACTTTGCAGCTTTGGTGGAGAAGGACAAACTAATGGAGAAGATGAAAGGTGAGGTAGAAGCACAACGCCCACAACATCAGAGGATTGGTAGGCCATTTGGGTCCAGGCCGAGGCACGAGAAGAGCAGGAAACCTTATGATAGGCTCTAACATTAGTCTCAAGGGTCTAGGGGTTTTCCTCCCCAGCAGAACAAGGTCTAGTGCTTCAGTTATGGAGGCCCTCATCTAAGGAGTGTCTGCCCACATATGGAAGGTTATCGCAGATGTAACAACTATGGCAAGGAAGGCCACTTTGGCAAGGACTGCCACACTTTTGCTAGGGTAGTGGCACGACCTCCAACTCAAACTCCTACCCAGCATCAGCAAAGGAGAGGAGGCAACAGGCCTCAGGCGATAGGCAGAGTTTAAGCCATGACGGGAGTAGAGGCTGCAGGTTTAGGTAACCTTGTTATAGGTCATTGTGTGATAGCTGGAAAAGCCTATTGTGTGTTGTATGATTCTGGAACGACACACTCATTTGTGTCAGATGCCTGTGTAGAAAAGTTGGGTCTGCCAGTGTGTGAGTTGTAGTGTGAACTTGTGGTATCTACTCCGGCGTCGAGTTTGGTCAGGACATCGTCCTTGTGTGCTAAGTGTCCAATAGAAGTAGAAGGGCGCAAATACAAGGTGAATCTGATATGTCTACCTCTACAAGTGTTGGAGGTAATCTTAGGGATGGATTGGCTCTTTGCCAATCTCATTCTTATAGATTGCCGAGAGAAAAGGTTATTATTCCCCAACTCAGAGGAGTCTGAGTTGTTGTCATCTCAAGGGGTTATGAAGGAGGTTCAAGGTGGCGCACAATGTTTCATAATCTTCACTCATTTGGAGGTGGAGAAAGAGGAGAGGACATATGTTATATCAGTCGTGCATAAGTTTGAGGATGTGTTTCCGGAGGAGGTGCCAGGGTTGCCTCCCAGTAGAGAGGTGGAGTTCTCTATTGAACTGGTGCCTGGAACTGGTCCAGTGTCAATGGCCCTAACAAAGTTGGTGGAGCTAAAGAGCCAAATAGATGAACTACTGGGGGAGCAGTTCATTCGACCTAGTACTTCGCCTTGGGGAGCACCTGTGTTGTTGGTGAAGAAAAAAGGATGGAAGTTCACGTCTGCATGTGGACTATAGACCACAATACCTTTAGGATTTAGCCCCTCAGGAGTTTGCACGGATTTGGCACTGGATTGTCCTCAGATCCTCATGATGAGGTGGCTGATTCACAACCCAATTCCCATATCGATCTTACGTAAACCCCCCACTCCCACTGCCTTAAACAAGATGACAATCAAGAACAAGTACCACCTCCCGAGAATTGACGACTTGATGGATCAGTTGCATGGATCATCGGCGTTCTCAAAGATTGATTTGCGGTCGGGATTCCATCAAATTTTAGTGAAGGCAGATGATGTACAGAAGACATCCTTCAGGTCCCGATATGGACACTACGAGTACGTGGTCATGCCTTTTGGTGTGACCAATGCTCCGGCAGTGTTCATGGACTACATGAACATGATCTTCAAGCCATTCCTAGATAAGTTCGTCATAGTCTTAATAGAAATCATCCTTATTTATTCCAGGAATCAAGAGGAACATGTAAAACACCTAAGGTTGGTGCTTAGTTTTTTTAGGGAGAAATAACTATATGCCAAGTTGTCCAAGTGTGAATTCTGGATGGATGAAGTGCAATTCTTAGGACATGTGATATTCGCCCGAGGGATAGTAGTGGATCCAGCGAAGGTTGATGCAGTGGTTAAGTGGGAAAGTCCCAAGTCAACAACGGAGATCAGAAGCTTCGTGGGTTTAGCTAGCTATTGTAGAAGATTCATAGAAGGATTCTCCAAGATAGTGGCGCCTCTAACACAACTTACCCTGAAGGACCAACATTTCACTTGGACGGATAAGTGTGAGGAAAGCTTTCAAGAGCTCAAGCGAAGGTTGACGAGTGCTCCCATATTGGTCATCCCGGATGTTGGGAAACCTTTTGAGGTCTATTGTGATGCCTCTCATCTAAGTTTGGGTTGTGTGTTGATGCAAGAGAAGAAAGCAGTGACATATGCTTTGAGGCAGTTTAAGGTGCATGAGAGAAACTACCCGACTCATGACCTGGAGTTGGCAGCTATTGTGTTTGCCTTGAAGATCTGGAGGCACTATCTCTATGGTGCCTAGTTTCGTGTGTTTAGCGATCATAAGAGCCTCAAGTACTTGTTTGATCAGAAGGAGTTGAACATGAGACAAAGGAGGTGGATGGAATTCCTGAAAGATTATGATTTCGAGCTTCTATATCATTCGGGGAAGGCAAATGTAGTGACAGATGCTTTGAGTAGGAAGACAGTACATGGTGTGCACCTTTTGATCAAGGAGGTGGAGCTATTAGAGAAATTCAGGGACATGAAGCTACATGTGGACTTGAGATCCAAGTTCATTAGATGTAGTACTCTAACTATATCTAGTGAATTCTTGGACTCAAGTAGAGAGAGACAATTGTTAGATGCCAGCTTGAACAGAGTGAGAGAACAACTTGGATTAGATGAAGCGAACAATTTTGCCTTGTGAACTGACGGTATACTGAGGTTCCAGGGCAGGGTGTGTATACCTGATGATGCTTGTCGCAACCGAAATCGCGACGGGACGGCGAACCAAAAATTAAAATTTGTAAAAATAGAGTTTGGAGTCGTCACCATAGTTATTATAGGAAACTATGGAAAACCATAAAAAAAAGCAAGTTCTGCGAAAAACAGAATTTTAGATCCGGGAATCGGTTACGCGTGGAGAAGGTATTAGCACCCCACAACGCCCGTCTTAAGACAATACCTTTAATTAAATGTGCAAAAGTTATGTGGTTTTTTCAAAATATTTATTTTCCCCGAAAATAATAATCAATAAATATACAAAAGAAACAAAAATATTTTTTGGTTTTTTGGGCCCGACGAGGATTAATCCTCGCTCTTACGTCTCTCCGTGTGAATGGAGAATCAGGGTTACGTAGTTCTTTACGAAAAAACTATTTGGAAAAATGATTTAATTTGTTTTATAATTTTAAAAACCTTTTTATTTAAATTAAGTATTATTTTATAATTGGTGTCACGCAACGCGAGCGGCCGGATAGGCACTTGAAATAAATTCTTTTTTTCTAATCTTTTATTTTTTATTTTTTTAATCATGTATAAATTTTTAATATTTTTTTAAAGTTATTTTAAAGTAGTTGTGGATGTCATTACAACGTGAGAAACCAAATAGATATAAAAGAGTAAACAAAGAAAACTACTTTTTACTTTTAGATCATTTGTATATATTTTTAGAAAAAAACAAAAGTCTAAATTGGATGTCATGCGACGCGTAAAAAATATTTTTTATGATTAAAAAAAAGAATCAAAATTGAAAAACTAAATCAAAAGATAAAAGAATTGAGAGTGACGTACCTTAACAAATTTTCAATATCTTCTCACCTTTTCTCTTTTCTTTTTTTTGCTTCCTTTTCTAATATTTATTTGTTTATTTTTCCAATAGAGATAAAGATGAGAGGTATCTTTGTGGGTGGTAATGAGAGAAAGAGAGAGTGTAAAGAATGTTTTTTTTTTACCTCCTTCAATATGTTTTTTTTAAAGAGATAAAAAAGGAGATGTGTATGTGGGAGTGGTGATCAAAAAGAAGTAGAGAAGTATAGAGAATTTTCTGTTTTTTTTGGTTCTTTTTAATATGACCGACTACGTATTTATATTCACATATTGCAATCTCAATGCAATCCTAACCTTAATTTTAATGAACAATATAAGAAAAGAATTGGTCATGATAGCGGTACATTATGGGGATCAAATCATAGCAAATAAGAGCACAAAATCAATCAAGATTAGTAATATTAATTCTAATTATATGAAGAGATATTGCATTTAATTATTAGAATTATATCACTAATTTCTCTATCAGAACAAAGGTAGAAGATATTTTGAGTTGTTGAGCTCATGAAAAGAAGTGTGATAATTAATAATAAATTGGGTCTTCCTTCTTCTTTCCCTTTTTTTTTTCATCTCTCTTTTTTCTTTTTTTTTTCTAAAATTAAAGTTTGATAATCTATGAAGAAAATTTTGTTTCACATTTTTTTTATTTTCCATTAACTAAAAACTTTATTTTTTACTTTTTACTTTTTACTTTTTATTTTATTTTATTTTATTTATTTTTTTCGAAAATAAATTTATTCACCCGGACGAAATTGGGTGTTGACAACTGCCCCTCTTTACTTAGATTTTACTAGATAATATGAAAATTTGACTTTTTCATATTATCGTAATAAAAGATAAGTACAGATAAAAACACTAATTTCGTTCGGATTTCAAAAGAAGACAAATTCGAAGACAAACTTGACCAGACCAAGTAGAGGGTCTTGATTTGACATACTAATTCTTTTTGTGTTTTTTTTTTACTTTTTGAAAAAACCAAATTAGACCAATCCCGAGGAGAGGGTCTAGATCCAAAGGATTCGGTGACCATTACCATGTAGAGGGCCTCGATTTGACATACCAATTCTTTTTGTTTTTTTTTATTTTTTATTTTTTACTTTTTGAAAAAACCAAATTAGACCAATCTCGTGGAGAAGTTCTATTCAAAAGATTCGGTGACCATTACCATGTAGAGGGTCACGATTTGACAAATCACTTTGTTTTATTATTTTCTTTTCTGACTTTTTTTTAAAAATAGTTGAGACCAATCCCAAGGAGAGAGTATATATCAAGAGGAAAGAAATCAATGACCATTGCTTCGCAGAGGGCCTTGATGTAAAGAGATCGATGACCATTGCCTCGCAGAGGGACTCGATGTGACATAAGAAATCAATGACCATTGCCTCGTAGAGGATCTTGATGTAAAGAGATCGATGACCATTATCTCGCAAAGGGCTTCGATGTGACATAAGAAATTAATGACCATTGCCTCGCAGAGGATCTTGATGTAAAGAGATCGATGACCATTGCCTCGCAAAGGGCCTCAATGTGACAAAGGAATCAATGACCATTGCCTCGCAAAGGGTCTTGATGTAAAGAGATTGATGACCATTGCCTCGTAGAGGGCTTCGATGTAAAGAAAAGGAAATCAATGACCATTGCCTCGCAGAGGGCCTTGATGTAAAGAGATTGATGACCATTTCCTCGTAGAAGGCCTCAATGTGATATAAGAAATCAATGACCATTGCATCGCAGAGGGCCTTGATGTAAAGAGACCGATGAACATTGCCTTGCAGAGGGCCTCGATGTTACATAAGAAATCAATGACCATTGCTTTGTAAAGGGTCTTGATGTAAACATAAGGAAATCATTAACCATTGCTTCGTATAGGGTCTTGATGTGAACATAAGAAAATCAATGACCATTGTCTTACAAAGGGTCCTGATGTATAAAAGGAGAACCTGATTTTTTTTTCTTGAAGTATGAACAAACACTGCATGAATTCCTAACATTTGTGCAACTTACAAAAAAAATGTCATTGCTGACTTTTTTTCAAATTTCTTTGTTTTTTTGGAAATGATTTTCAATGATTTTGTGGAGTATGATGGATGACATGATGTGAATATGTGTACATTGTATGGTATGATGAAACAGATTGAGAAGACTCTTTTTGTATCTTTCATTTTTTTTTCCTTTTTTCATAAATCTAAGAAATGTTGGAGGAGTTATGCATATGCACACGTTATGAATCATTGATGATGTATGACATGCTATGATTTTCTTTTTAAACCTAAAGATGATGATGCATGCATGGATGCGTGGATGCATGGGTGGAATTTGCTTTTTTCATTTTTTATTTTTCCTTTATTTTAATTTGAGAGCAAAGAAAACAAGGCTTAGAGGCTAAAAAAATTGGGCTTGGGGCCAAACAAAACTTAGTTTGGGGGCTAGTGTGAAAAATGGGCTTGGGGACCAATGTGAAAACTGGGCTTGGAGAATAGTGTGGAAACCGAGCTTGGGAGCCAATGTGGGAACTAGGGTTAGGGTATATGAGTCATTCATATGAATGAAGAGGACCATAAATTTGAGAAACATCAGAAAGACAAATTTGGGTATTTTTTTTATTTTCTTCCTTCTAAAATGAAAAGATTCAATAACTATTCATACGAGTGAAGAGGAATTTAATTAAAAAGGTGGAAAATATTTTATTCAAAAAGATGGATGACGTGTGTATGCATGACTTAGTATGATGTATGAAATACCTTATGTATGAATTTCTTTTGCAATTGTTTTTGAAAACAAATTCGAATTGTTCCCCATTTCATTGTTATTTTGAATTCATGGAATCATTCTACTTTGATATTTTTTTCAAATCATTTCTTTGGTCTAATCAGTTTACTAACAAACACTTTCTTTTTAATAATTTCTTTTGAAACACTATTTGAGTGACATCCATGAAATTGCCAAGGGCTTGAAAAGGCTTGGATGAGGTGATGAAGATTAACTAGGGAGTTGCCCTAATTTGAATTGGTCTTGGGGCACAAAATGTGTTTGGGATTTCCTAGTTATTAATGGTATGAAGGGAATGATGGGGACTTCAAAAAAAATTACCCTTAGTGTGAAAGCCTAGGATGGTCTTAGGATTCAAAAGCGTGTTTGACTTTTCCCAAATGAGGAGAAAAAAAATGATGGGGTCTTCACAAGTTGCCCCTAATGTGATCACAATCTTCATTGTAAATAAAATGCCCCAATTCAAAATGAATGATGGGAATATACAAAGTGATTACCCTAATTTGGGTTTGGGATTGATAAAGATGGACTATTTTAAGGTTGGTTAAGGTTTAGGCTTAGAGCGGGGTTATTGTTGGAGCAAAGATGGAGTTTTATGAAGAATGAATTGAAAGAGGACAACCCAAATTTAGCTTAATTGTTTGATTGCCCATGCTAATTTTTAAGCTTTGGAAATATGTCACCCCAAAATAAATTGCCCCAGTATTTAAAAGCAAATCTCTGAACACACTTTTTTCTTTTTAATTTTTTTTAGAACAAATCTGTTAGCAAATCAAAATTTCTCTAAATTAAAACCTTCGAAAGATAATAACCAATCTTTGATCTGTGTGGAGTTTATTAGGCTTGTATTGTGGCCAAGGCTAGGGGTACGGAAGTAAATGACAGTAAAGACCCAAAAAGTGATATGATGGTTGTTTCAAACAAGGATCTTTGAATAATGTTTCATTCAGAATTTGTTTCACTTTTTCTTGTTCACCTTTTGCTTCTCTTTTTCTTTTCTTTTCTTGATATAACCATTAATTTTTTTCTTTTTTTTTATATATATTTTTGTATTGGTGAACTACCATTCAGATGAAACAAATGCAACATTATGTCAACCCTTAATGTGTAGGTGACCCTTGTTTAGGGCAATTTGAAAAAAAAAATTGGAAGGCTCAAATTGGGTAACAAAGGATAATTATTTTTTTTTTGGGATAAGGAAACATGGCCACACATCATTTCAAATCATGATTGTTTTTCATAACAAAAACTTTAATTCAGAGAAAAATAATTTAGTTTATGTGACAGGATGTCCCTTGTTTTGTTCTTTTTTTCACTTTTTTGTCTTATGTTTTGTCTAGATTGTCCTTCAAAGTTGCTAGTCTAGCGAACTTTTCTTTCTTTTTTTTTGTTTTTTGTTTTTATGTTCAGAGAGTTTCTTTAAATCATTTTAAGGTATATGCCCCCTTTATGATGATCCTCCATGAAAATGAAAATAAGGTTTATGGTGGAAGAGAGATGGTTAGGAAAATGGATTTGAGCAATTTCATGTTTGCAAGACTAGATGGATGCTTCAAAAGAAATGAAAAACAAACATAATTTTATTTCTTTATTCAATCCACTGATTTGACCAAAGAAAGTTTTATCATTTTCTCATTTTTGATAAGAAAGATTCCAAGAATTTGGTGACAAGAAAAATGGGAAACAATTTGAATTTATTTTAGTGCAATTTTTTGTGTGTTTATTTTCCAAAATTTATGCGGATGCATGCTATGTGTTTGAATCTTTGGATAAGGTGTCATGGATGACCACAAAATGGAATGCAATGCATATTTGTGCCTCACAGGACACTTATTCATATGATATGCATGATTGTGATGAATTTATTATTATATACAAGGAAAGGTGAGGGTAAAGGACGCAAATAGTCTCCCTTTAGTGCCTTTATTTAACATGGGTTTGATCCTAAAGTTCTAAAGGAAAGTATATGTGCTGACAATGATAGTTCCTTAATACTTAAATATCAAGGTTACTAAAGTTATGACCCACTTCATGGCATTTCCCACAACAGTTGGTAAACAACAAGAAGTGGGAGTACCAATGAAGCAAACAAACTCTAGTTGAGGTTCTCACAATGACCACTTAGGAAGTACATCCACTGTGACAGTGCTACACAATCCTCTCTAATTCTAAGCAACTCAAACCCGGGTATAGGGCCCCACTCATGTAATGAATAAAATGTGTGTGTATGTGTGTGTGAAGGGAGAACACAATGTATACCTAAACCCACACCTAACAATTATTCCAAATACAAAAATAAAGAAGAATATACACATACAATTATTCAAAATATAAAAAAAAAGATAAAAAAAACACATACCAAAAAAAAAGAGAAAGAAAAAATATGAAGAAAAACCACATCAATTTTGCACATCCAAATAAAGGGTCTAACTCTCTAGCATCCCAGTGGAGTCGCCATCTGTCGCAACCGAAATCGCGACGAGAGGGCGAACCAAAAATTAAACTTTGTAAAAACAGAGTTTGGAGTCGCCACCATAATAGTTATTATAGGAAACTATGGAAAACCATAAAAAAAAGCAAGGTCGACGAAAAACAGAATTTTGGATCTGGGAGTCGGGTACGCGTGGGGAAGGTATTAACACCCCACAAAGCCCGTCCTAAGACAGTACCTTTAATTAAATGTGCAAAAGTTATGTGGTTTTTTCAAAATATTTATTTTCCCCAAAAATAATAATAAATAAATTTACAAAAGAAACAAAAATATTTTTTTGGTTTTTTGGACCCGACAAGGATTAATCCTCCTTCCTACGTATCTCCATGTGAATGGAGAATCAGGGTTCCGTAGTTCTTTACGAAAAAACTATTTGGAAAAATATTTGACAAATGATTTAATTTGTTTTATAATTTTAAAAACCTTTTTATCTAAATAAACAATTATTTTAAAATTGTTGTCACGCGACGTGAGCGGCCGAATAGACACTTGAAATAAATTCTTTTTTTCTTTTCTTTTATTTTCTATTTTTTTAATCATGTATAAATTTTTAATATTTTTTAAAGTTATTTTAAAGTAGTTGTGGATGTCATTACGACGTGAGCAACCAAATATATATAAAACAGTAAACAAAGAAAACTACTTTTTATTTTTAGATCATTTGTATATATTTTTAGAAAAAAACAAAAGTCTAAATTAGATGTCATGCAACGCGTGCGACCGGGCAGACAATAAAGAAAGGGTAAAAAATATTTTTTATGATTAAAAAAAAATTCAAAATTGAAAAAAACTAGATCAAAAGATAAAAGAATTGAGAGTGACGTATCTGTGTGGGTGGTAATGAGAGAAAGAAAGAGTGTAAAGAATGTTTTTTTTTACCTCCTTCAATATGTGATGAGGACAGCGGCATCGTTGATCGGAGGAAATGTACTCCGTTCGACAGAGACGGCCTCCAAACGTCGATTGTTCGGTGGAATCGACGGGAAGACGCAGCGGAAGATCAATGACTCAATTAGTTCGGAGTTCCAGTGGGGAACTCACACATTCCTCACTGTTACGGTAACCCTAGGAGGAGAAATCCTCAACTAAGGAAAGAGGTGAGCTAACGAAAATGGAGGAAAGACCCAACTCTCATATATTCATCTAAGATAACTTCTACAAAGAAATTGCTTGCCTTTTATAGAAGAAGGCAGCCGGTAAAATAGACGGAAGAAAATGATGGTTGTTGTCGAACAAATGGTCCTAACGGCGAGGACAGTAAACCCTAACGAAGGAGCATAAGCAAAAAGGAGGGCAACTCCTTCATCGGACCCTAACGACTTGGGACATGTGAAGGTGGAAGGCGTGAGGCTCATGTGTTGGTGAAAATTGAAAACCCTAATCAGAGGAGCTCGCGTGATGCGTGATGATGAAAGAAAGTTGGGTGAGGAATGCTGGAACCCTAGCCGCACCTATCTTCAAAGATGGACACGCCTTGGAGAATCATCAAATGAAGTTGGGCTGCTGGTTGCATTCAGGCGTGCAGAGATTTGGTCAAATTGGGCTCGGGCCCAATTAGATTGATGCGATAGAAGGAAAAACAGCCAGCGCTGCCCAACAGGCTGGATCCGTGTGATGTGTTGGAAATAAATTAACAATCCCCGCGCAGTTGGAATTGGGCCGCAGGTGCAACCATGATCTTGGCCCACATGATGATGCACATTGATGGGAAGCATTGGTATGGTGAATTGGGCCAGAGGCCCAATGCCAAATACTGCAATAATTGGCAGCTTGGAAAAGTGGGTTGCATTTAGCAAACAAACTCAATTAGAACAAGTTTTATTTAATTAAAAATAAAAAAAATTAAAAAGAATTGGCCTAGGCGTTGCCCAATGCTATAAGCATTATTGGGGTCACATCATCCCCTCCCTCTTGAAGAGGATCTGTCCTCAGATCTAGAGGGTTATTGAAGGCCCGCAACAACAAAAGTTAAAGTTCCACCAGGTCCAAAAATAAATCTGCAGTAGTCATCAAATAAAATTGAATGAAAATCATTATGACCATGCAGTAAAAGGGATGGGGAAATATGTGAAAGTGAGCTTATAAATATTGAAAAGGTTGGTATGAGGCCCACTTCACAAAAACAATGGCTTACACTTTGATGAAGATGATATTTAAAAAGAATTTTAATGTCAAAGTGTGTTTTGGCAAAACAAGTTGAGGAGGATGAAATAAGGGAATGAGATGGAGAATAAAAAATTTGAGAAGGAAACAAAACAAAAGATTTAATGAAGAAGTGGGAAGAGTTTAAAGAGTGAAAAACTCCCTTTGAAAATTGGGACTTAATGGAAGGAATTAGTGAAGGATGGATCACCAAATCCCTAACAATAAGTGCCTTTTTTGCCTTTAAAATGCTCTTTAACTCCACCACTTGGGATTGTATTGCATGCTCACTTTTTTGTTTTATTTTCTCTCTTTCCTCTAATTCTTTTCTCTCATTCTCTTCTTTGACTTTTCTTAGACTCTCCTCTTGAACCTTTTCTTCTTCCTCTCTTTTTTTCTTCTCATTTATCTCTTTTTCCTCTTGTTCTTTTTGAGCACAAAGCATCTTAAGCTCTTCTTTTGCTCTCTTCTTTTCAATCTCTCAAAGCTTTTGATTTTGAGGTTTAACTTGCTCTCTCTTGTATTTTTCTATCTTTCTTTGTTCACTTAAGAGCAAGTCTAAATTGTGCTCAAAATCTTTTTGTAGTCTAGAAAACTTAACAATGTTTTGGATGAATGCATCCCAATGTCAATGAAGTCTTCTATCCTAGCTTGTTGTGCTTTAGTGATCCTAAATGAAGGGGAATGAAATGTTTCCACATGCATGTTTTTAATTCATAAAATGTATTGATGCATGATGTTCTCCCTTTTTTCACTCGATATTGCTTCTCTTGCCAGCAATCAAATGCACGTCCTACAAACCTAGATGTAACATGCCTAAGAATGTCTATATGGCTATATTTACTAAACATTGGTTGCACCAACTTCTCAGTATCCCACATCCAATCTCTAAATGATATTGGTCTTATATCTTCCCCAAAGAATGGAATGTCACTATGAATGGTATGATGCAACTCATGACTACTATGCCTATCTAAATGCACACTATTATGCCTATCTACATGCATACGGCTAGAAGAAGAAAAACTCATAATGAAACACTTTTAGCAAAACAATTTTGTTTTTCAAAAAAAATTGATGAATTTCTAAAGAGAAAATAATGGAAAAGATTTCTAGATACTCCCAAGAAAGGGAGGTGAGATGAACAAGTTTAGGAACCAAGCCTTTCCTAGCCAGAGATCTCTAAAATGCTTTCACAAAATTTCTCAATAAAAATACAAATTAAAACAGATTGTATGAAAAACAAATTGACAAAGTGTGTGAAGATAGTGAAAACTTAAAGACCAAATGAAGGTCAACTAGGTGTTAAGCAAATTGCACCTAGATATCACGGTGACCTAAAACATAAATGGTAAACACACAAATCACACAAAACCTGAACATTGAAAGCATAAAAACGTAAAACATAAAGGCTGAAAACATAAACTAGACGAAAAACCTAAGTGAAAATACAAGTGGCCATTGGAACCCCTTGAATTTCACACTACACGTTTAAAAACTATTACAATTAAATGCTAAGGATGGGGTTGCTCTAAAGCATTTTTCCACCTAAGCCAAATGAAAGGGAAAAGAAACAGCAGACTAAAAAAAAATACACCTAAAATACCGTGATATGAAAACAACAAATCACAAAATAAAAGAATGCTATTCTATGTCTCTCTCTCGGCCAGCCTCCAAATAAGTCTCCCTCAAATGTTTCTTACTTTGATGCTCTCAAGTCCCAGCTCACTCCTTTTTCCTCTCGGCAGTTAAGTCCCCCAAAAGATTCCTCACCACTCCACTACTCTCGTAAGAGACTTCACCTACAAGGTTGACAAAAACAATGAGATGGGAGAATCCAAAACAGAACAAGCAAATTCAAGTTGTTGTGAGAGTAAAAAGAATCAGGAAAACAAGAAAAGCTCAAATATGAAAGAAAGAAAATTGGACAACGTCAAGTGAAAGATGTAATAGACAAACTCAAAGGATGGCCAACAAAGACAAGCAAGAAACAAGCTATTAAAGAAAGAAGGCACACAAAAGGAACCTAAAGAAGGGGTCTAGAAGACGATTAACAAAACTAAAATAAATAAGACACAAAACAAGCTGAATCAAGAGCATATGCAATTGACATTGAAAAAACAATAGTCACACTGTGAGCTAGGCAAGACAACTTGTATGTTTCTGAAAAAAAAATGTTTTCAAATGCAATCAAGACTTTTTCATTTTCATTTTCAGATGTGTCTATCTTTCGCATCATATTCTTTTTCTTATCACTAATTACTTCCTCGTTTTCTTTTCAGCTCTCAAAAACTTGAAGAACAGCTCACACAAAGGTCAAGTTTCTACAACCAAATCAATAAACAAATGCATATGACAAATTTCAAATGATCCAACATAAAAACAATGATGAAAAGCACACTAGAAAACAATGAATTTCACAAGAAACTCTCGGCCAGCGCAGAACAATGATCAATATGCAGCATCATCAACACTGATCACAAAAGGTGCAGCAGTATATGTCATTTGACAATCTCAAAATCTGAACATGTGGGATCAAAGAAAGTAGCAGCAGATCAAAGCAAGAACATTAGAATTGTGGAGGCAAGCAATGAATCAGGCCACAACAGAGGCACTCAAAAGTAAATGAAAACTTGATACCACCACTGCATTGAATTGGACCAGACAAATAGAAAACTAAAGCAATTTTAATGTCAATAAGCTGACAAAACAATAGCAATGAAGCAAATCCAGACCAGACAAACTACTGCACAAAAAAAAGTCAATAGTGTAATAACATAGACAAATGCAACAAATTTTTAAAACACTAATGCTGACCAAAGTAGTCATAGACTACGAGAATCATGGCACCACAGAGTAGCTACTGCAAAGAAAAGAAAATCAATATGCAAAACTCACAACTAAGGCCACGGTAGTACACAAAGATGTGAACCAAATGAATAAATGTGCCAACACAATTGACTCAAGAATGAAACTGCAGATATATGACAAGATGCACAGTCTAGGCCAATCACAAATACAAAAAGAAAATTGTGATATAGCAAATAGCGTTGACCAAAACAAATTTAATGTCGACTAATTGGAAATGGTGCAAATAGTAACAACACATAGCAAATAAGCCAAAACATAATGCTCAAGGTTCCACTCCGCATAACAAATTGTAAAATTCAGGATCAATGCACAACTGAAGCATAAAACAACACTGGAATAAGAAGCATTGGACTGATTCCAACAGAACTGCAAAGATTCAGCCTATGTATGGACCAAAACCAACTAGACTTCTAGTTAAACAATCTGAACAGAGTCAGATGTATCATCAAAACAATGGAAACATCACAGTTTGGTCAGCATAATCATTGGCGAGCAATTGTAATCTCAGAAACATGAACAGATTCAAATAAACACGAAAATAGAAGCTGTTTACGCGGAAGTGACAAGAACAGTATCAATTGGCACTGCAGACAAATTGCTAATGATCTAATAGCAAATTCAGAACAAAACATACCACATGAATCTATTTAGGCGAATGAAACAGTGACTGAATGATACACAACACTGAACAAAAACAAGAATTAGGCACACATCTATGGAATAATCAACATATAAAATGAACTAAACAAAACCTAAGACAAAAACACGAGATTAAAGAAAATTCAAAGCTAGGTAATCAAAACTGAAATTAAAAAGCGTAGGACAAAATATCACCAGTATTGATTCAAGAATATTCGGAACAATCAGATTTGAATCAATTTCAGTGAAAACAAACCACAACAGCACAAAATCAGCAGAGAGCAACAACACAATCAATGAGAGACAAGACGGAAGCAAACATTGAAGAAGAAAACAGTAGAGATAAGGCACGAATACTTATCTTGCGACACTCAGAACCGATTGGCTCTGAATACCACTTGATGAGGTCGACGGCACTGTTGATCTGCCGAAATGTACTCCATTCGACAAAGACAGCCTCCAAACGTCGATTGTTCGGTGGAATCGACAGGAAAACGCAGCAGAAGATCGATGACTCGATTAGTTCGGAGTTCCAGTGGGGAACTCACGCATTCCTCACTGTTATAGTAACCCTAGGAGGAGAAATCCTCAACTAAGGAAGGAGGTGAGCTGACGAAAATGGAGGAAAGATTCAACTCTCATATATTCATCTAAGCTAACTTTTACAAAGAAATTGCTTGCCTTTTATAGTAGAAGGCAACCGGTAAAATAGACGGAAGAAAACGATGGTTTTCGTCGAACAAAAGGTCCTAACGGCGAGGACAGGAAACCCTAACGAAGCACTAGGGCTGGAACCGTGACTAGAAGGAGCATAAGCAAAAAGGAGGGCAGCTCCTTCATCGGACCCTAACAGCTTGGGACATGTGAAGGTGGAAGGCGTGAGGCTCGTGTGTTGGTGAAAATTGAAAACCCTAATCAGAGGAGCTCGCATGATGCGTGATGATGAAAGAAAGTTGGGTGAGGAATGCTGGAACCCTAGCCGCACCTATCTTCAAAGATGGACACGCCTTGGAGAATCATCAAATGAAGTTGGGCTGCTGGTTGCATTCAGGCGTGCAGAGATTTGGTCAAATTGGGCTCGGGCCCAATTAGATTGATGCGGTAGAAGGAAAAACAGCCAGCGCTGCGCAAGAGGCTGGATCCGTGTGATGTGTTGGAAAAAAATTAACAATCGCAACTGGAATTGGGCCGTAGGTGCAACCATGATCTTGGCCCACATGATGATGCACATTGATGGGACGCATTGGTGTGGTGAATTGGGCCGCAGGGCCAATGCCAAATACTTCAATAATTGACAGCTTGGAAAAGTGGGCTGCATTTAGCAGACAAACCCAATTAGAACAAGTTTTATTTAATTAAAAATAAAAGAAATTCAAAGAAATTAAAAAGAATGGGCCTAGGCGTTGGCCCAATGCTATAAGCCTTATTGGGGTCACATCAATATGTTTTTTTTAAAGAGATAAAAAAAGAGGTGTGTATGTAGGAGTGGTGATGAGAAAGAAGTAGAAAAGTGTAGAGAATTTTCTTTTTTTTTTTGGTTCCTTTTAATATGACAGACTACATATTTATATTCACATATTGTAATCTCAATGTAATCATGGCCTTAATTGTAATGAACAATATAAGGAAAGAATTGGTCATGATAACAGTACATTATGGGGATCATAGCAAATAATAGCACAAAATCAATCAAGATTAATAACATTGATTCTAATTATATGAAGAAATATTGCATTTAATTATTAAAATTATATCACTAATTTCTCTATCAGAACAAAGGTAGAAGATATTTTGAGTTTTTGAACTCATGAAAAGGAGTGTGATAATTAATAACAAATTGGGTATTCCTTCTTCTTTCCATTTTTTTTCATCTCTCTTTCTTCTTCTTTTTTCTAAAATTAAAGTTTGATAATCTATGAAGAAAATTTTGTTTCACATTTTTTTTATTTTCCATTAACTAAAAACTTTATTTTTTATTTTTTACTTTTTATTTTTTATTTTTTATTTTATTTTATTTTATTTCGAAAATAAATTTATTCACCGAACGAAATTGGGTGTTGACAATGTTGAGGTAAAAAGGTTGATCCTTGAGGAAGGACACAAAATTCGTCTTAGTTTGCATCTCGGCATGACTAAGATGTACCAAGATTTCAAGGAGATCTTCTGGTGGCAAGGTATGAAGAGAGATGTTGCACAGTTTGTATCAGCTTGTCTGACATGTCAAAAGGCGAAGATAGAGCATCAGAGACCCGGTGGGATTCTACAGCCTTTGGACATACCAGTGTGGAAATGGGATAGCATAGCCATGGACTTTGTGACCCATTTGCCACGAACCTTTAGAGGTCATGATACAATCTAGGTTATAGTGGACCGATTGACCAAGAGTGCTCATTTCTTAGTAATGAATCTGAGAATGTCTATGGCCAAGTTGGCCTAGCTATACATTAAGGAAATTGTGAGATTACATGGAATGTCGTCGAGCATAGTTTCAAACAGAGATCTACGTTTGACTTCCCGATTTTGGCAAACTTTGCAGAGTGTTTTGGGTAGCAAGCTAACTATGAGTTCAGCCTATCATCCCAAGACCGATGGCCAATCTGAGAGAACGATTCAGTCGCTTGAGGGCTTGCTGAGAACATGTATATTGGATGACTTGGGTGCGTGGGATGACATTTTACCTCTGATAGAGTTCACCTAGAACAACAGTTTTCATGCGAGCATTAGCATGGCGCCATATGGGGCTCTTTATGGCAGAAAATGTAGGACTCCTTTATGTTGGTATCAGGATGGGGAAACAGTATTAGTTGGGCTAGAGTTGTTGGAGAAGACCATTGAGAAAGTGAGGATGGTGAGGGATAAGATGCAGGCTTCTTAGAGCAGGCAAAACGCGTATACAGACTACAAGAGGAGACCCTTTAAATTCACGGCTGGAGATCACGTGTTCTTGAGGGTGACCCGAACCACTAGTGTGGGAAGGGCTCTCCGCTCAAGGAAGCTTTCTCCTAAGTTCCTTGGCCCTTATCAGATCTCAAGGAGGATTGGGCCGGTGGCTTACGAGATTGCTTTGCCTCCTTAGTTGGCAAATCTCCATCCGGTGTTCCATGTGTCACAACTGACGAAGTACGTGTTTGATCCGTCTCATGTGCTGGAAGCCAAGGATGTGCAAATCAGGGAGGATCTTACTATGGAACACCAGTGCAGGAAAGGGTTTTTGTCGCAGTTATTTTGGTTATTTGGCCTCGATTTAAGACCCAAGACATATCTAGCCGAGGTAAAAAAGGTTCACCTTTCTTCCTCAGTTCTTACTCAAGGCATATCTCATCATTACTGCCTCAGTTCTAATACCAACCGAGGCATAAAATACGTTAAAAATTAAAAAAATAATTC
Source organism: Vigna unguiculata (assembly GCF_037176805.1). Lineage (NCBI taxonomy): Eukaryota > Viridiplantae > Streptophyta > Magnoliopsida > Fabales > Fabaceae > Vigna > Vigna unguiculata. The sequence continues at coordinate 22,294,813 of NC_140799.1, read as the reverse complement.
AGAAATGGTTGAAACCTGTGAGCCTCACTGGAAAATGCCTCAATCACCATTCACAGATCTCCTTGTGTTTCAACCACCATCAACGGAAACCACCTGCGAGTGCAGTGTCTCGTTGACCCAGAATGTAACTCATCCATTTCGCAAAACATCACCATAGTCATCGTCATCAGCCTGTAGCTGAAAAATGCAAGTCTTTAGCCACCACCTCGCGCGTCCAAAATCTCATGCCAACAACCATTCAATGAACCACTATGCGAAGTTCACTTGCACCAAAACATGAGGAAACGTAGTAAGACAAACACCAACCCTACAGGAAAAGCACCCAAGAAAATGGATTCGAATTGCAAAATGGAAACGCAAAAAATACCCCAATATGTGGACAAAGGTGGCGGGCACAGTGGCGGATCTGCGATGGTGGGTCGCGGGAGTGAACAGTGAAGATGAGATTTCGCTCACCAAGTATTGTTTTCGCACACAATGAAGAAGATGGATCTGTTTCTAGATTTAGGGAAATTTGACCCACCTTCTGCCTCAAGTCAATTGAAAATCAAGGCATATCAACATCAACATATTATGCCACAGCTCCTAACACCCGAGGCCATAGAGTCCAAAAAAAGAGAAAAAAAATTATTTAGTAGGCCACTTTACTACCTCGGGTTAGTAACAACCGAGGCATAAACTGACTTTACTGCCTCGAGTCAGTAACAATCGAGGCATAAACTAACTTTACTACCTCGAGTCAATAACAACCGAGGCATAAAGCTTTTGTTTTAAATTTAAAAATTCCAAGTGTGAGGGAGGGGGGGGAATTGAGAGAGGCTTTAGGCCTCGGGTTCCTCAAAACTGAGGCATAAGACATGTTTCTGCCTCGGGTCAACTATAACCAAGGCATAAAGCGTTGCATAAATTACAAAACTGCCACCGCTTATTTATATGCCTCGTTTCTACTATAACTGATGCATAAAGCCAAAGTTAGAAAGCCCAAAGTACACTCGTGGAAGTACCACCAGTGGCTTTGGAGGATAGCAGAGTTGAGGAACGCCGAAGAAAACCAATCAGTCTTGTCAAAGTCATCTGGAACCGGAGAATAGGTGACTCTACTTGGGAGTTAGAGGAGGATATGAGGAAGTCACATCCGTATTTGTTTTCTTGGTAAGTCTTCATTTTCGAGGTCGAAAATTTTTGTTATTGGGGAGAATGTAAGGCCCACTATTTATTCTACCCTAATTTTTAAAGGGCTACCCCAAATCAGTTGGGCTTAGGGCTGGCCCATAAGGAGATAAAGACCCTAAACTAGCTAACACTCTTATTCTCGACACTTTTCAGAAATCAGTTTCTCTCTCACCCTTCTTTGAACTGTTACAGTGCTCTACTAGGGTTAGCCATTGATTCTCTTCAAGCTAGCTCAAACCAGGTTTCTACTCCACGTAAGTCATTTTTCAGCTCAAGCTCCTTCTCCATTCATTTTATCCTTCATGGTCTCAACTAGGGTTGTCTGGGTGAGCTCGTTTTAAACTCATTCCGCTATTTTTCTAGCTTTAAATATGTTCTTAGTGCTACCCGTGCTTAACTGTTTGAGAGTCTGAGACCTTGGCTACCATTTTCCAGGTAAGGGAAGCTAGGGTTTCTTAGTTTAAATCGATCTTAACTGTCTCGTATTTCTGATGCATGTGTGGTATGTAAAATGTTATGAATGTGATCTATGCTTTTGCCCTAGTTGAATATTGGTGTTGGCCTACATGAACAATGGAGGGTTATGGTTTTCTCGTTCAAGCGAGCGTGTCTCGCCTAAGCGAGATTAGCAACAACTCTCCCGGGTTGTTTGCGCAAGCTTTCGCTCAGGCAACGAGCTCCTATTTTGAGCGAGAGCCTATCTCGCTCAGGCAAGGATGTCTCGCCTAAGCGAGGGAACGCGCAAGCCACTGTTCCCCACTTCTCGAGTTCCCGCCTAGGCGAAAGGAGCTCGCTTGAGCAAGAGACCCTCTCACTTGAGCGAGACCTTTTTGCCTAAGCGAGGAGTTGGGCGAGGATGTGTTCTTATTTGTTTACTTCTCTGTTCTTGGATGTTTGGCACATGTTTGATTGAATTGCTATGTTAAAGCATGAGGTGGGTGAATATGCATGAGTAAAGATGGTTATGGGTGGTGAATGATAAGTTTGGCATGATCTTAGTATGGAATATAAATGAATGGTTGGTTATATATGTGGTCATGGATTTGGTATGAGCAATAATGTTACATTGATTGTTGGAAACATGATTTTGGTTTGGTTAGGATGTAATTCCACGATAGTTTTGTGGTGGTGCCTCATTGGTTAGGGCGTAATTCCATGAGTCTCTAGGTGAGATCTCATGGTGGTGCCTCAGTTAGTCAGAACGTAATTCCATGACCCCTGTTAGTGGGAGTTTATGGTGGTGCCTCATTTATATAATTTAGTAAGGATTCAAGGCAAGGATTGCATCCTAACATTCTAATGAGTCGGTTAGTCTCAGATAGAGCGTACTGACTCAAGTGGTGAGAGTAGTAGGAGGCCTGAAACACTTTAAGGGCTAACCTTGTGTGTGGGGATGTAACACTGGAACAATTAGCTTAGTAGACCAGCTCGCGGTAGAGCCGTAAAGGCCATCACAAGTGTAAGCATCCGCTGAATCCGACTAATTATATGTATCTGGATGAGTCGTGTCATGAGTCTTAGTGTATTGTTTGCAAGTTATAACATGATTGGTTGACATAAGCATCTTGGACTATCGAATTGTATGTAACTGTGTGATAAACCATTTTCTGCTCTAGCTTACCCTTTTCTTGTTTGATTGTTACGTGTGTGGTCTTCTCTCTTTGCGATGATAATCAATTTATTGATGTGAGCATATGCAAGAAATACTCGTGGTCAACACGGAAATGGTGACTCTGCTACTTAGCCTGCTTGGACTGGATTCCATTTATTAAGACTTTTCTTTTAGGGCTACAACTCATGTATTGTCTTGTCATTGACTTTATTTTGAATTACTTTTGATCCTTTACTACACTTTGTTACTAGCATCGTGGTGTGCCTTAGTTTCTTTCCTGTTTTCTTTTGAACAACTGTGAGGAGTAATGTTTATACTCCAAGACCGTGCTTACTATATTATTATGTGTGACACTTCCTTTAAGTAGGGTTATTAATTAAATGGGATGTTACATAACTAATAGTGATAAATTTTATATTTGTCACAAATTTTATTAAAATTGAATCAAATATACGTATCACAAATTCGTTACTAAAATTTTATATGGTAAAAAGTTTTTATTTGATAAAAATATAATTAATAAAAACTTTATTGAATATTTATAAATTAAAAATAATCATATAATGACAATTATTATTAATTACTGAAAACAAAATTAAATTAAATTAAATTAAATTTATTTAGGATTTGAACTCACCTTGTAAAGGTGTGCCAAGTTACTATACCACTTCACAATTGCTATTTTCACTTTGATATTTTTTCTTATTTATTTATAGTCTTATATTTTTTGTTAATATTAGTAAATAATATATTCACTACAAATTTAAATTTAGTATGCAAAATATAAAGTGGCTACACTATTTTCCCTATCTCTATCTTTTTATGTCTCTCTATATATAAAATCTATATATAAAATAAATAATATTTTCATAGATAGATGAATGAAAATAAATAGATAAATAGAATAAACATAACTAATACAAAGTTTGTATTACAAAATTATATAAAAAAAATCTATTATCATTAGTATCATCTTCAACAATAATATTATTTTCTTGGTTCATTGCCTTATACTTTGGATTTGTTGTATAACTTGTTTCCTTACCTTCTTTGGCGTTTTCAACTTTAATAGCACTCCCAAAACCATGTAGCACTCTAAATCCCATCATTTTAATTTTGGTTGTGTTCATCTTCATCACATTTCTTCACTACTTCTCCATGAAAATCCCATATAACACAATCTCTTTTTATCCCAATTGTGATCAAGTGCTCATATATGATTCTTTTAGACCGAAAGAGATTATTGTTGCACTTTTTGCATGGACAACATATTAATTATCCTTCTCCAAGATCAGTAAATGTAAATTCAACCAAGTTGAGAACTCCTTTCTCATATAATGGTTCTGTTCGATCAATAATTTGCATCCAACTTTTATTCAATTCCATTCCCATCAAAGAAAAAAATATTATTAAGTTAAAAAAAATTCCTATTAAACATGGTAAAGAACAAATAAAATCTTATAATCAAAATCCATAAAATCATAAAATAAATAATTAAAAATACATATTTCATAACTCACCTAAAATTTTTCGATCTTTTCTCTTCAGTTTAACACTCTCTTGTGTGATCATGTCATTCTTTTCTCTTTTCTTCGTACTCTAAAATTTATATAGACTTCTATTATTTATTGAACTTTATCTCTTACTAAATAAAATCATTATCTTTAATATATTTTATATTATTAGTTTGTTCAGAAAAAGATTTAAAAAGTTTGTTAATATGTCTAGAAAATAACAAAATTTTGTTAACTTTAATACTTATATAACAAAAAATAATTAATCAGTAAATACAATGAAAATTAATAAATAAGACATTTGTATTTAAGCATCGATCATAAGAAAAATATAAATGAAAATTTATCAATGTCGTTATATAATAAAAAGAAAATTAATGATAATTTATCAATTTCTTTGCCAAAAAATACATAATATAGTTTGTTATTAATACATATAATTTATAATTATTTAATTATAATTATTATGCTGTTACTAATAAAATAAAATATTAAAATAAATAAATAATAAAAAATGAGTAGACAACTTGAATTCTAATAAAGTTTCATAAAAAAACATTTGATTTTTAATTTATAAAATTAAATTAATAAATATAATTATAAATTATTATGTGAATTACTTTTTATTAAATTTGTAGGTGTTTTCACTAGCGTCCTTTGACAATTATCCAAAAAATTCTTCGCTTTTGAATTTTTGCACATTCACGTTTACCTTTCGTGTAAATCTTCACTTCTTCACTTTAGACTAATCCAATTTAATTTTGGGTGAAAACGAAATTATGCGTTCGGTCAATATTTCCTAACATTTGGTGCAATCGTAGTTCGAGGCTTTATAAAATTTAGCAAGTTACAGTTTCAAGGTTTTCCTCTAAGGTATGAGTTTCATCTTTCACGTTCTACCCCTTTAAGGTATTACTTTTCGAATGTATTAATTCTAGCTACAAAACTGGTTGTTGCAATGAGTGTGACCACTATAGATGTGTCTCTTTTGGTTCCTTCGTTAAAAATCACCCATGCATTTCTTGCTCATTCTTTGGCTTTATGTCAAATCGCTCATTTTATTTTTCTCCCAATTTTAATTCCTCTTGGTATGCACTTAGGGTGTGTTTTTTTGTGCGGAATGATTTGTGGGAAAGGAAGATAATTGATTTCGGTTGATTTGAGAGTGATGCTTATGTTGTTCTTTTTAAGGAATTTGGGGTGATAGTGGAGTGGATTTGAGAGTAACTTTTGTGAGAGTATGTGAACGATTTGACTGATATGACTAATAAAAAATTAAATTTAGGTCTAATTAGTCAGATGATACCTACTTATATTTAGATGTGTCAGTTTGGTACCCGCTTTTAAAAATGTGTCAATTGAGTCCTAAATTTTGAAATGATGTCTCAATTAGATCTTTTTCAGCAAAAAATTATTAACACCATTAACGGTATTGATATTTAAAATGGATTACAAAATTAAGTATTGATATTTATTTAAAATTTAGTGGTAAAAGTCATGAATTAAGTAAAATGACTTTAGTAATTTTTGTCAGAAAGGGACCTGATTAAGACACTTTTTCAAATGTTGGAACTATATTGACACATTTTTAAAAGCGGGTACCAAATTGATACTTTGATAATGTGTAATTAATTTTTGATATATTTTTATCATAAATAAAAATATTAATAATATTTATTAATTGGAAAAAAAATTAATATTATAATATATTTGATTTGAAAAATTTAATATTTAATTTCAAAAAAAAAAAAACAAACCATGGTCGTCGTCCATCTTCTCAAGAACCAACAATGGTGGAAAGGTAGCAAGTTGTGGGGAACATTCAAAGGAAGGACAAATGAAGGACAAAGGAATGAGAGTGGTAGGGCAGAAGCTCACCTGGTAGACCTCGAGAGCACCGTTGGGTTTGTTTATTTTGAATAAAATAACAAGGACATAATCGTAAAATGTTTCCAATCACTCTCCAATCTCACTTTGCTAGCGGGATGTGATACATAGAGCAATTTTGCAAATCAGCGCCCTCCTTCACTTTCAAATCCACGTAAAAGAACAAAAAAGTTCTCTCAAATCTTTGCTTGTTATCACCTCTATACAGTAAACACTTCTAAAAGAACACGGTCTTAAGGAGAAGAATGTTTGAATTTTAAGTGGAGTTAATATTAAAACTGATAACTTTTATACATGTGTTAACGTTGCATTTGAATCTTCTGTCAAAGGGTACGAAAGCATAAAATGACTTTGCATATGAGGTTACTGATAATAGGGATAAAAAGCGTGATGCCATTCTTCAAAAGTTCTTCGGCTATTTCTGAATGTTAGGTGAAATAATTATCATTGCTTTGGTATTAGCACTCAACTATTGGTTTGCATTTGAATCTTCTGTCCAAGGGTACGAAAGCATAAAGTGACTTTGCATATGAGGTTACTAATAATAGGGACAAAAAGTGTGATGTCATTCTTTAGAAGTTCTCTTGCTATTTCTGAATGTCAGGTGAAAAGATTATCATTGGTTTGGAATTAACACTCAACTATTGATTAAGTAAATATTTTTCAGTTCTTATTTTTAATTTATTTGAGTTATATATTCCATCTCTCGGATACTAATATGTCCATTAATTTCTATTTTTCATTACATGGTAATTTATTACTTTTAATTCTTTCTTTTTTTTTGGAGTTGTGTAGTGGTAAGTTAGATTCCAAATTCATGATTTCACCTGAGATGTGAATTTATATCTTTCATTTCTTTCTAATTTATTGTCTTTTTGGTGTAATCACAGTTGGGCTCTAAGGTTCCTCCTCCAAGGTATGAGTTTCATCACGTTTTAATTTCCCTCCAAGGTATTAATTTCTATTTTTCATTACTTTGTAATTTATTACTTTAAATTGTAATTATTATGAGTTGTAGTTGTCTAAATGCTATCTTTTAGTAATGTAAATATATCATTGTTTGTTTAGATGAAAACATGTCTAACTATGAAGAAGAGAGGCTATTGCAGAAAATGAAGCAAAATTTGAGGCTATAGGAATATCACGCAAATCTTCTTCTTTGAAAGTATTAACTCCAAGAATAAGAAGGGAAGAAGAGATGAAGAAAATGTTGAGGAGTATAAGTCCAAAGAATTAGAAGAGTTACAATCTTGAAATGAAGAAGATGAAAAGTACAACAAGAAAAAGGTATGTAACGAGACTCTTAAAACATATAAATACTTTTGTTTAGTTTGATGACATTTCTTTAACTTTTATTATTATTACTTTTTTATTTTGTAGATAACAAGACCATTAAAGTTAAATTCTAAAATGGTCAATGCTTCTCAGTTCGATAAGGTTCAGGAATTTGAAACATGTCCAAGTATTCGTATAACATATTTTTTTTCTGAAACTAAATAAACCATTTCTAAAATTAGTATTGATTTCTTTTTCCGAAGTTATTTTAGATCAACGTGTTAGAAAATGATTAAACAAATTATTCTATTAATATTAAAAATATATAATAACATAATAATAATTATTAGAGCAATAATAATATTGACATGTATATGAATTAGAGAATATTAATCAAAAACAAAAATTCTTATAACAATAATAGATAAAAAATAAACAAGCAAAGGAGTAGAAATATCTTGAGTTGAGACACGTATAACGCTATCTTTAGAGAGAAAACGTCTCCATTGCATAGGGCAATACATAATATTATGCGTTCCTTTCCTAAGATACAACAACCCGTTAGATCGATCGAGTGCAGCGAAGGATCTCCGAACCTTATGAACACCATTGTTTTAAGAAATAATATAGAGAAGAAAAGAAGTTCCTTTTTAGACAATTCTTGGTACTATTGTGTTTGTTGTTACTTTTCCCATGCACTTAGGTGGTATTTATAGGTAGAAAAGGGAGACGCAAGAGTCAATTGTAACAAAAAAATATAATCGATGATGAAGGCGTGACCACCTCCTTAGAAGCTCCCTCAAGAAGGATCACTAGAAGCATGTCTAGAGGGGAGTCTTCTATTCCATCATCTTTATCTTTGTTTTGCATTACTTTAGTTTGAATTCCCTAAGTTGGTTTCTAGTTGACTTATTTTGGTTGACTTGTTGACTTTGACCCAAAGTTGACCTTTTGACCAAGATTAGATTAACTTAAACCAACATGCTAATCCTTGTTTGTCTTGTTTTATAGGTAATTAAGAGAAAGTAGAGCATGGCTAGGTGGCACATGATGAATGGAGCACATGGATGAAATGGAAGAGAGAGGAAAACAAAAAGCATAAAGTAAAAGCAAAAGTAGACATGTACCTTGTCTCCTTTTGCCTTTTGGGTTATTCCATTGAAGGCTACTTAGTCTCCTTCCTCTTTTGGCGTAGAATCCTCATGGGAATGCATCCACTAATCATGTCCCTTCACTTGGCCGAGAATTACTTTCACATTAGGTTTAGGGTTTGCTAGTTCATCCTTTTCATGTGTTTTGTCTTTGCTAAAGGACCCCTATGAACTCTTATTTAAAGGGTGTTCCTTGTCTTGTAAAAGGGTTTATCATTTTGTTATAAACTTTGTGTTTTCAACCACCATTTTTCATGAGCTCTCCTTCCTAGAAGTGAACTAACCTTTATCTTATCTTGCTTGCAAGTGGCGGCACCATCACTCATCTCTAGGGTTTGGTTGGCTTAGACCCCCCCTATGAGTGGCGTGCTTCACCCATTGCTCATCTTCTATGTTTTCCATTTTTAATGTTTCTTCTTTCATTTTGTTCTTTAAGTGTTGTTGGGTCCGTGTGTATGTTGACTTGAATCCAACTCTCTTCTTCCTTTCATGAGCTTGAGAAATGAACCTTCACATCTAGATAGCATGCTATCTTAATGTCCAGTGGGAATTTCTTTCTTAAACAACTTCACCATATTCATAACTCTTAAAGAAAACAAGATAATCCTTAATCATTTGGTATCTAGAGCCTAAGTTATCTTGAATATGGTGATTTTCTTGTGCTAACCTTTGTTTTGGTGGCTTGTTTGGCTTGGAGACCTCTCGGCATTTTGGTGTTCAAGATGGTGTGCACATAAATTTTCCACTTCACTTGAGGTTAAAGTATCTAAAAACCCTATCTCTTGATATATGTTGTTTGGTGAAGTGAAAACATGAAATTTTGGTGCTTGTGTTTTAACAAGGGCCCATGTGTGTGAATGAATATTTTAAAATGATGGAGTCCATGCTTCTCAAAGTAGGACTCCAATTTGAAAGTGAACAAGAAAAGGTAGCTAGATTTGTGAGTGGTCTTAGAAGAGAAGTTCAAGATGTAGTTGAGTTGTGTGAGACTCTACTCTTGACAAAATTTTACACTTGGCCTTAAAAGTTGAAAGTCAATTGAAAAAGAAACAAAAGGCCAAGAGGAGTACTCCTTACAATGACCACTACTCTAGGACTTGGAAAGGAAAAGAAAGAAAGGATGAGAAACCTCCTTCCAAAGACCACCCACCTAGGACCAATTCGTCTAGGACCTCTCATGAAAGTGCAAACTCTTCCCAAGGTTCAAGAACTAGTTCCATAAAATGCTTTAAGTGTTTGGGCTATGGTCACATTACTTCAAATTGTCCAACAAAAAGGAACATGATCTTGAACCCTAAAGGAGAAATTGAAAGTGAACATTCTTCTCCCCCCTCCCGAAAAAAATTCTTCCTCCCAATCTTCAAGTGAGGATGAAATCAAACCTACTGAAGGAGGTTTGTTGGTGGTTAGGCGCATGCTAGGCCAAGTGCCTAAGGAATTTGAAAACCAAAGAGAAAATATTTTTCACTCAAGGTGCCAAATCAACAACAAAACTTGCTCCCTCATAATTGATAGTGGAAGTTGTGTTAATGTGGCTAGTACAAGGGTTGTGGACAAGATTGGCTTGAAAACCATCCTTCATGTCAAGCCCTATAAGCTTTCTTGGCTTAGTAAGGAAGGTGAGATCAAATTGGACAAACAAGTCCTTATTAACTTCTCCATTGGAAACTACAAGGATGAGGTGTTATGTGACTTAGTGCCTATGGAAGCAACTCACATTTTACTAGGGAGGCCATGGCAATTTGATAGAAAAGCTTTTCATGATGGCCATGCCAACAAGTTTTCCTTTAGCTTCCAAGGCAAAAAGATTACATTACTACCTCTTTCACCAAGAGAAGTCAATGAGGACCAAATTCAAATGCTAAAGAAAAGAAAAGAAGAGAAGGCGCAAGGGCATGACAATGAGTCCAAGAAGAGCATGATCACCCTCAAAGGGATGAAAAAGGTAATGCTTGCCCAAAAACATATCTTCTTAGCTTATCCTAGTGAATCTTCCCCCTCCTTCCAAAACCCTCACTCTAGATGTCCTTTAGACTTGTCATTAGTCTTAGATGAGTTCAAAGATGTTTTTCAATAACCTCCAAAGGGTCTCCCACCCCTAAGAGGTATAGAGCACCAAATTGATTTCATACAAGACTCATCTTTGCATAATAGGCCAGCCTATAGGACTAGTCCCGAGGAGGCTAAGGAAATCCAAAAACAAGTGAATGAGTTGTTAGAAAAAGGGTGGGTGCAACATAGCATGAGTCCTTGTGCAATGCCCGTGATTCTTATCCCCAAAAGGGATGGAACATGGAGAATGTGTATAGATTGTAGGGTTATCAACAACATAACCATCAAGTATAGGCATCCCATTCCTAGGTTAGATGATTTGATTGATGAGTTACATGTTGCAACCATATTTTCCAAAATAGACTTGAAGAGTGGGTACAATCAAATTAGAATCGAAGAAGGTGATGAATGGAAAACCTCTTTTAAGACTAAGTTTGGATTATATGAGTGGTTAGTCATGCCTTTTGGCTTGACCAATGTACCTAGTACATTCATGAGACTCATGCACCATGTTCTTAGAGAGTTCTTAGGGAAGTTTGTTGTGGTGTACTTTGATGACATTCTCATTTATAGTATGTCTCAAGATGACCACTTGCATCATTTAAGGAGTGTGTTAGAGACCTTAAAGAAGACATCCTTGTATGCTAACATGGAGAAATGTGTGTTTGGGATGGATCATGTGATCTTCCTAGGTTTCAAAATAAATCAACATGGGGTCCATGTGGACCAAGAAAAGGTGATAGCCATCAAGGATAGGCCTCCCCCAAAGAATATGAATGAGCTTAGGTCCTTCCATGGGTTGACTAGTTTTTATAGGAGATTTGTGCCAAACTTTAGCACCATAGCCGCCCCTCTCAATGAATTGGTCAAGAAAGGTGTGGTCTATAAGAGGGGCAAAGATCAAGAAAAGGCTTTTGAAACTTTAAAACAAAAATTGATCAATGTACCACTCTTAGGCCTCCCTAACTTCTCCAAAACTTTTGAAATTGAGTGTGATGCATCCAATGTAGGTATTGGGGCCGTGCTTCTCAAAGAAGGACACCCCATAGCCTATTTTAGTGAGAAAATCAAAGGGAGTCACATCAACTACTCCACCTATGACAAAGAGCTTTATGCTCTTGTGAGGACTTTGCAAACTTGGCAACACTATCTTCTTTCAAAGGAGTTTGTGATACATAGTGACCATGAGTCACTCAAATTTTTGAAAAGTCACGACAAGTTAAGCAACAGACATGCTAGGTGGGTAGAGTTCTTAGAGCAATTCCTATATGTGATCAAACATAAGCAAGGAAAGGCTAATATTGTGGCAGATGCACTTTCAAGAAGGCATTCCCTCCTTTCCATTCTTGAAACTAAATTTCTTAGTTTTGATCATATTAAGGATTTGTATCCAAATGATGTTGATTTCTCCCCCATTGTTAGTGAGTGCCACCAAAGGGCTTACAAAGACTTTTACCTTCTCAATCACTATCTTTTCAAAGATAAGAGGTTTTGCATTCTCCAAGGTTCTTTAAGAGCCTCACTCATTAGAGAGGCACATGAGGGAGGTCTAATGGGGCATTTTAGGCCAAACAAGACTTTGGAAGTCTTAAAGGAACACTTCTATTGGCCTCACATGAGGAAGCATGTAGATAGGCATTGCAAGAGTTGCATAGCATGCATGAAAGCCAAGTTTAGAGTCCAACCCCATGGTCTTTATACTCCCTTGCCTATCCCTTCCAAGCCTTGGGTTGACATTTCTATGGATTTTGTCTTAGGCCTCCCAAGGACAAAAAAAGGTAGGGACTCCATTTTTGTGGTGGTGAATAGGTTCTCTAAGATGGCCCATTTCATTCCTTGCCATAAGATTGATGATGCAACTTATATTGCAAATCTTTTCTTCAAAGAAGTGGTGAGACTCCATGGCCTACCTAGGTCCATTGGGAGTGATAGGGACTCCAAGTTCCTAAGCCATTTTTGGAGAACTTTATGGGGGTAAACTTGGCACCAAGCTTCTTTTCTCCACCACTTGCCATCCACAAAGTGATGGCCAAACCGAGGTGGTTAATAGAACCCTAGGGCAAATGTTGAGATGTATGATAGTGCAAAACATTAGAGAGTGGGAGGAACTTCTTCCCCACATAGAGTTTGCCTACAATAAGGTTGTGCATTTCACTACTTCTCATTCCTCTTTTGAGGTTGTGTATGTGTTTAATCCCCTAACTCCTTTAGACCTCCTTCCCCTACCCACTCATGAGGCATGGATTTGCCAAGATGGTGATGCCAAAGCCAAGTACATCTAAGACTTGCATTCACAAGTTAAGGAAACCATTGAGAGGAGAGTTAAGAAACAACAAGAGGATGGTAATAAGGGAAGAAAGGAAGTCATCTTTCAAGAGGGAGATTGGGTTTGGCTTCACTTGAGAAAGGAGAGATTCCCTACTCAAAGGAAGTCTAAACTCCTCCCTAGAGAGGATGGCCCCTTTCAAGTCATTAGGAGAATTAACAACAATGCTTATGAGTTAGACTTACCCCCAAGCTACAACATAAGTAACTCATTCAATGTTTGTGACCTTTCTCCTTTTGATGTAGGGTTTAAGAATTAGTGGTCGAATTCTCTCCAAGAAGAGGAGGATGATGAAGGTGTGACCACCTCCTTAGAAGCTCCCTCAAGAAGGATCACTAGAAGCATGTCTATAGGGGAGTCTTCTATTCCATCATCTTTATCTTTGTTTTTCATTACTTTAGTTTGAATTCCCTAAGTTGGTTTCTAATTGACTTATTTTGGTTGACTTGTTGACTTTGACCCAAAGTTGACCTTTTGACCAAGATTAGATTAACTTAAACCAACATGCTAATCCTTGTTTGTCTTGTTTTGTAGGTAATTAAGAGAAAGTAGAGCATGGCTCGGTGGCACATGATGAATGGAGCACATGGATGAAGTGGAAGAGAGAGGAAAGCAAAAAGCAGAAAGTAAATGCAAAAGTAGACATGTACCTTGTCTCCTTTTGCCTTTTGGGTTATTCCATTGAAGGCTACTTGTCTCCTTCCTCTTTTAGCCTAGAATCCTCATGGGAATGCATCCACCAATCATGTCCCTTCACTTGGCCGAGAATTACTTTCACATTAGGTTTAGGGTTTGCTAGTTCATCCTTTTCATGTAAAAGGGTGTTCCTTGTCTTGTAAAAGGGTTGATCATTTTGTTATAAACTTTGTGTTTTCAACCACCATTTTCCGTGAGCTCTCCTTCCTAGAAGTGAACTCACATTTGCCTTATCTTGCTTGCAAGTGGCGGCACCATCACTCATCTCTAGGGTTTGGTTGGCTTAGATCCCCCTTATGAGTGGCGTGCTTCACCCATTGCTCATCTTCTATGCTTTCCATTTTTAATGTTTCTTCTTTCATTTTGTTCTTTAAGTGTTGTTGAATCCGTGTGTGTGTTAACTTGAATCCAACTCTCTTCTTCCTTTCATGAGCTTGAGAAATGAACCTTCACATCTAGATAGCATGTTATCTTAATGTCCAGTGGGAATTTTCAAAAAGCTTTCTTAAACAACTTCACCATATTCATAACTCTAAAAGAAAACAAGATAATCTTTCATCAGTCGTTAACCATAAATAACATTAACCCATCAAATTAAAAGTCCGTGAAAAATATAAGTAATAGTAGAATTTTACTTTAATTATCTATTTTTTAAATTATATTAAAATATTTCTAACAATCCCTCACATAATTTAAAAAATAAAATAAAACAAAATATATTATCTTTTAAAACAAATGATTGTAGTTCAACATAAGGAACTTTCCGGGTTTGAGCCTTACACCTAGTGCTTATAAACTTCCACCTAAGAAAATGCAAAAACTTGATTCTCTTGAGCTACATCCCTTGTGATCGGGTTTTAGTAAATAACCCATACAATATCGATGTTCATTATAGATTTTGACCAGTGGTGTTGGGACAAATAGCTTGGATGATTTAGTGCTTGAAGATTTGATGAAGTTACTTGAAGCCATTGCCTTGGAACATGTTAGAACCATGCTTACATTGATGAAGATATGGAGATTTGATGTTTCACGTGTTGATCAAGCCTAGTATGCGTGCTCTCTATCTGGATTAATCATGGGAAAACAAGCTAGAAGATTGTAATTCATGTTGTAGACCATTTTGCATTAATTAGATGTATATGGTCTTAGTGGTGTCTTTTAATCTATTGAAATGTTTTTCAACAGCTTAAATGGTGACTTTTAATCTATTGAATGGATTTGTAACATATTACAAAGTTGATGCAATAGTCTTAACTAGTAATTATTCAATTAGTTCATTTACTTTATAATCGATCGATTTCACTTAAGTTAAGCGAAATCAACCTGTTGAATTTCGTAATAGTATGACTATTAAAGCTATATTTTTTGAAAGAGAGTGAAAAAGACCTTTTTTTTAGCATGAAATCTTTATGGAATCAGTGGAACTCTCTCTTTCGTGATCATATAGTGTGCCGCTGGTGAAGATTGATCTTGGATCATTCTTGGAGCATTTTGCTTGGTGTTTGAAGCTTGGAGAAGGTGGTTGTGGTAGGAAAAGCGGTGTTACCACTAAGGTTTGGTCTTTCTCAAGGTTTTAGGTTGTGCCTGGTGGTTTTCCAAGTTTGCAAGAGGTGCCTTGCCATGCTTGTTTGATTCTTGTGTGATTCAAGAGTCATTGTGTGGTGTACTTGCCTTGCATATTTTAAAAGTGTATTGTTGTGAACTTTGTAAATCTTTTGAAATAGTACAAAGTCAAGCTCGGGTTGCCTTGACTAACTAAATGTAGCTTAGGTTTGAGTGAACCAGTATAAAAATCTTGTGCATTAATCTTTTCTCTAACCCTTCTCTCTTTTATTACACTTTAAAGTTTAAAGATTTTTTATTTGAATCATCTTTTGTGTGATCTAGCGTTATCTGCAACATTGATCATGTTTGTACAACTCATTTGAACCTATCTTCGCTGATCTTTCATATTGATCTTGCTTTCAATCACAAATTCGCATGTCTGCATTTTTTCCAGTTTTTCAATCGACTGTTTTTATGATTTAACCTGTTGATTCTATCAGTATTGTATATGTCTGTATCTGTTTAATGAAATAAATTGACTAACTTTGTTTTTAATCGATTGAAAGTGTCCAGTCCAGGAATATTTGCATCCATACTTGGTGGTTGATTTGATTCAATTGAAAATTGTTTTAGGCTTTTAAAATTCATCTAATTTTTAACTAGCCAATTCAACCCCCTTTCTTGGCATTTAAACCATTTCATTACTTACAATTGGTATCTAGAGCTAGGTACTTGAAATTTACTGAAGTTAGGTCCTAAAATTGTTTTTGAACTAATTGAAATGGCTAAAAACAAGCTCTTCTTTACTGAAGGTGCCTCATTTCATAGGCCCCCTATGTTTAGTGGTATCAATTACCAATTTTGGAAAATTAGGATGAAATTTTTTGTTGAATCAATTGATCAAGGAATTTGGGATGCAATCATAAATAGACCTTACACTCCTAAGCATACTGTTGAAAATGTGCAGGTTGACAAGCCTTGGATTGAATGGACAGAGGAAGAAAGGAGAAGAGCTCAATATGATTGTAATGCAAAGAATATACTCACGTCATCCTTAAACATGAACGAGTTTTTTAGAGTTTCCAATGCAAGAGTGCCAAGGAAATGTGAGAGGTGCTTGAAGTGATACATGAATGAACTAATGATGTGAAAAGAGCAAGGAAGCATGCCTTGATCCAAGAGTATGAGCTATTCAAGATGCAACAAGGAGAGTCTATAGCGGAAGTACAAAAGAGATTCACTCACATTGTCAACCATCTCATATGTTTGGATAAGGAATTTAACAAAGAGGAGTTAAATATCAAGGTGTTGAAGTGTCTTGATAGATCTTGGCAACCAAAGGTCACAACTATTTCAGAATCAAGAGACCTATCTACATTGACTATGATTGCATTGTTTGGCAAGCTAAAGGGACATGATATTTATGCAAAGGCTAAATGAGTTAGAGTCAGGTGAGAAAATATGAAGAATATAGCCTTGAAGGCTAGCGCCAAGAGAAATGATGAACCCAAGGATAAGGTGGCTGAATCAAGTGACAATGATAACTTGATTCTCCTTGTTAAAAGGTTTGGGAAGTATCTCAAAAAGAAAGGTAGAAAAGGTAATCAAAAGAGGTACACTTCCAAACAAAGTGAGTCAAATTCTTCTAATTTCACTTATTATAATTGTGGAAAGCAAGGACATATCAAGATTGAATATCCAAATGTTAACAAAGAAAAGGAGAAGAGTTTTGATAAGAAAAAAGAGAAGAAACCAAAGGAGACACGTGCATACATAGAATGGGAGGACAATGATGATTCAACAAGTAGCTCATCACAAGATGAGAGTGAGGAAGCCAACTTGTGCCTCATGGCTACTTATGAATCATCCTCATCAAATCAAGTAAGCTCTCTAGACAAAAATGACTATAATTAATTGTTGCATGATTTTGAGGAGTTGCGTAATGAAGCAAACAAGATTTATGTGTTAAACAATCGATTAAAAGGCTTAAACAATTGCCTGAAAACAGAGTCAGTCAACAGGAAAAAGAAATAGCTGATTTAAAAATTGATTTTGAACATTTGGAAATGATTTACACTAATTCAATTGAATGTTTTAGAAATCAGCCGGCTAAAAAACCCTGTGAAAACTGCACAATTTTAAAAAATCAAGTGAAATGCCTTTTGAAAACCTGTGCTAAGTTCAACAAGAAGCTGTTCTTGGCTCTCAAAATTGTGTGTTTGGGAAAGTTGGACTTGGTTACAATCTTACTTTCAAAAAAAAAGCCAAGAAGTTCTCTAGTTTCTTTTCAAAAAGTAAGCCAAATGATAAGAGAAGAAAGATATGTGGTACCTTGATAGTGGTTGTTCGAGACACATGATAGGTGACAAGACCAAGTTTGCAAAGTTGGACTTGAAGGAGGAAGGATTTGTGACCTATGGAGATAACAACAAAGGGAGAATAGTTGGAAATGGAGTCATAAGCAATGAATCCTCTTTCAACATCAAGAACGTGCTACTAGTAGAAGGGTTAAAGCACAATTTGATAAGTATAAGACAACTTTTGACAAAGGCTTTAAAGTCATGTTTGAACCAAATAATTGCCTTATATATGATGCATGTGGTGGTAGTATTGTATTGATTGGGAAACGAGTAAAAAATATATACTTACTTTTGCATCATGCGTCATTTAGCATTCATTGTTTGCTTACAAAAGAGAATGATACTTGGTTAGGGCATATGAGGCTTTGTCAAAAACACATGTAGCATTTTAATCAGCTAAATAGAAAACAATTGATTGAAGGTTTACCAAAACTCAAATTTCAGAAGGATAGAGTATGTGAAGCTTGCCAAAAGGGAAACAGACCAAGGTCTCTTTTAAACACAAAAATTGTGTTTCAACTGAAAGACCTTTGGAGTTGCTTCACATGGATCTATTTGGTCCATCTCGAACTATGAGCCTTGGTGGAAACCTTTATGTATTTGTCATAGATGATTTCTCTAGGTTTACATGGACTTTGTTTTTAGTAACCAAAAATGACACATTCCATGATTTCAAAAGACTTGCCAAGGTTTTAGAAAATGAAAAGAGTTCTAAGATAGTGTCTATTCGAAGTGATCATGGTGGAGAGTTTCAAAATGAAAGATTTGAACATTTTTTTGTGAAAAACATGGGATTAAACATAACTTTTCTGCTCCAAGGACTCCACAACAAAATGGGGTAGTTGAAAGAAATAATAAGTCACTTGAAGAATTAGCTAGAACCATGTTAAATGAAAACTCACTACCTAAGTACTTTTGGGCTGATGCGGTCAACACAACATGTTATGTGTTAAATCGAGTGTTGATTAGGCCTATTTTGAAGAA
The DNA here is from genome assembly GCF_037176805.1 of Vigna unguiculata. Lineage (NCBI taxonomy): Eukaryota > Viridiplantae > Streptophyta > Magnoliopsida > Fabales > Fabaceae > Vigna > Vigna unguiculata. The sequence goes on along the minus strand of NC_140799.1, from coordinate 22,276,235 downwards.
AACCCCTTATGAGCTTTTCAAAGGGAGAAGGCCTGTTTTAAGTCACTTAAAATTATTTGGACATAAGTGTTTCATTTTAAATAATGGCAAAGAGAAACTTGGCAAGTTTGATGCCAAAGCGGATGAAGGTGTTTTTCTAGGTTATGCTATACAAAGCCATGCATATGGGGTTTATTACAAGAGACTAATGACTGTTGAAGAGTCCATGCATGTTGTATTTGATGAAACTAACCTAAAGCTGCAAGATCAAGTGTCAAAGAATGCAGATGAAGATGATTTACTGCAGGAAAAGAATTATGTTGCAAAAAAGCAATTTGCTATAGAAAAGCAATCAATTGAAAAAGAAAAACAGTCGACTGAAAAAGCTACAAATAACAACTTACCTAAGGATTGGATCGAGCCTAGAGGATTATCAAATGACAACATTATAGGTGATATTAAACAGGGAGTATCCACTAGATGCAGACTTGTATTTTGTGCACATGTTGCTTTTGTATCTCAAATTGAACCTAAAACTGTGAATGATGCTTTAAATGATAGTAATTGGATTGTTGTTATGCAAGATGAACTTAATCAATTCACAAGAAATGATATATGGTTTCTATTTCCTAAAAGCGATGACATGAATATAATTGGAACTAAACGAGTTTTTAGAAATAAAATGGATGAAGATGGTAAATATAGTAAGAAACAAAGCTATACTAGTTGCTAAAGGGTATAATCAAGAAAAAAAACATTGATTTTGATTACCATAAGCATATGTTTGCATGTGTAACTTTAAATTGCATCAAATGGATGTGAAAAGTGAATTCTTGAATAGTTTCTTAAATGAAAAAGTGTATGAATCACAACCTCCAGGATTTGAGGATCATCTCTATCCTAACCATGTTTTCAAATTGAAAAAGGCCTTGTATGGTTTGAAACAAGCACCACAATAGTGGTATGATAGGCTAATCAACTTTCTTTTGTCAAAAGGTTATGCTAGAGGTGTAGTTGATAAAATACTCTTCATTAGAAAACATGAAAGTGATGTTATACTTGTTTAAGTGTATGTAGATGACATCATCTTTGGCTCAAATAATAACATCTTGTGTGAAGAATTTGTTGCAGCTATGCAGGAATAATTTGAGATGTCCATGATGGGTGAGCTTACCTACTTTCTAGGGTTGCAAGTCAAGCAACTCTAGCATAAAACATTTTTAAGCTAATCAAAATACTATTTTGACTTGTTGAAGAAGTTCAAAATGAAGGATTGCAAGGAAGTTGCCACTCCAATTGCAGCAAATTGTCTGATGGATGATTCAGTTTGCCACTCCAATTTCCAACCAGTTGATTCAATCAAATATAGAGGGTTGATTAGGTCTTTTCTCTATCTTACAGTAAGTAGGCTAGATATTCAGTTTGGTGTATGTTTGTGTGGAAGGTTCCAAGCAAATCCAAAGGAGTCGAACCTAAAAGTTGAAAAATGGATTTTAAAGTATATGAAAGGAACAACTATTGTCGGTTTATGGTATCCATCTGATTCTAACATAACTCTTAGTGGTTTTTCAGATTCTGACTATGCAGTGTGCAAATTGGATAGGAAAAGCACAAGTGGCACTTGCCACCTACTTAGCTCAAGTCTAATCTCATGGAATAACATAAAGCGAGCATGTGTGGTGCTCTCCACTACTGAAGTTGAATATATAGTAGTTGGACATGGATGTGCACAGGTCATATGGTTGAAACATCAACTCTTGGACTATGGTGTAAAGCTAAGTAAGGTACCCTTCTATTGTGATAATACTAGTGCCATCAACTTAACCAATAATCCAATACAACATTCTAAAACCAAACATATAGAGATTAGGCATCATTTCATTCAAGATCATGTTCAAAAGGGAGATTGTGAAACTCAATTTGTTAAAACTGAAAATCAATTGGCTGATTTGTTCACAAAACCATCAGTTAGAGATACGTTTAACAAGCTAAGAACTGAACTAGGCATATTAAACATGAAGAATGTGGTCTAATGTGTTTTTATCATGTTAATCTTATGAATCCATGCATTGATTTCATTAAAATAAGCTAATGTGTGCATAAACTAAAAACGGTCATATTTAGCCTGTTGATTTTTCATTTTTATGTGTTGATTTCACTTAAATTCGTCTCTGTTTGCAAAAATTTTGATTTGTCAAACTTTCAGTCTGTTGATTCTGAAATCAATGCGTTGATTTCACTTAAACAGTTACGTATGCAAAAATCATGATCTGTCAAAAATTTTCAATTTGTTGATTATGTAAATCAATGTGTAGATTTCACTTAAGTTGCCACTGTATGTAGAAAATTTGATCTTCATGAATTTTAATATGTTGTTTTCACAATTTTATGTGTTGATTTCATTAAAACTATATCTCGAAATATAAAGTTCAATTTCATGATTTTTAATCGATTGATTTCTGAAATCAATCTATTGATTTCCCTTAACCAGATTTTGTGTGCATTCTTTTGTGAACTGTTAAATTTTTAGTCGACTAGATTATAAAATCAATGTGTTGATTTTACTTAAACTACAAATTTTTGAATGAATTAAATTCTAAAGCTGACCTAGTCAAAGAGAGCATCTTGTGTCAGGTATTATCTTCCCTTCACAACTATTGCATCAACCATGTGTTGCTTTTTCTAATTTGTTTCACCAAAAAGCATTGTGGTGTGTAATTTCAATGTGACTTTGGTAACCTAAAACAAATTAAAGAAATTAAATTTGCACCCTTTAATCGATTGTTTCTGAACTTCAGCCTACTCAATTATGAATACTGCACATGAATCACTAATCACGAGAAGGTTTGAACCCACAACCATTCAATCATAAAGCAAGCGCACAACCAATTCAAACAATTCATGTTTTGTGATTATTCCTATAATTTTAGGATTACATTATCACTAATCACGCTCAAACATAACTTTAAAATAATACACATATTAAAATAACATACTAATCCATAAAACTCGAAACCAAGTCCTTTCACACAGACAAGTACTCTAAACCATTTGACCTAATACTTTTGCATGTCATAATAATCCACAATAAATGTCATAAAGGCTCCTACTACCCGCATTTATTAAATAATTATTTATTTAGTTATTTAAATTTCTCGAGTCTTACATTAACCATTGCAAGACACCCCTACACTTTGAAATATTTGAAATGTGGTTCTCCTTTTTTTTTTGGTAACGCATAAGAAATTTATCAAAACCTTTGTAAGGAATTAAATTTGAAGATATGACAAACTATATATAAAGTTTCACCCTTTATAATTTTAGGCAAGCTAGAACTTGTCGAATAACATTTACCATATCAAAGCATTTTTTTTTCTTTCACTACACCATTAGATTAACACTATATGAAGATATTACTTAATGAATAATACCATGAGTTTCGCACAAAACACTCATTTATACAAACATGTATTTTCATCACTTCCCTTTTTAATTAATTTTGTACCTCAATTTTATAATTGAATGGTCTCTAACCAAACTTCTCAATAATTTTAGCAATAACATGTCATATAACACAACTTTCAACAATTGGAATAATCAAAGAAAAAGTTACTTAATATTTTATTACAAGATAAAGGTACTTAACTCAAACAAATCATTACAAATATATCCTTTACCAACCAAATAACATGTCTAGAAATAATAATCTTATTGCACTTGAAAACCACTTCATAACCTTGTTGAGCAACAAGGAAGTTTCTAAATCCAGAAACATGAAAACCTCCTTTTTTTCTTTAAAAAATAAATCTAGAAGACAAGTTTAATTTTACTTGATCATCCCCTCAATTTCTTATATGAAGATAATATTTTTATGAGTACACACATGATTATAAGCATGATGTCAATTAATATAATTCATTTCAATTTCATGTGTTAAACAATATTTTAAAATTAATAAATTTGATAAGAATTTTTTTAATATCAGTAATTTTTTTTCCATAAAAATATCAAGCTAAAAAAATTTTTCCATTGCAAATGCATAGTTTAGTTCAAGTGTTTTTCATAACACAATAGTAGTTTTAATATGACAAATTATTCGTTCCTTTCTCAAGATACAATAACTCATCAGATCAATCGAGTATAGCGAAGGATCTCTAAACCTTATGAACACCATTGTTTTAAAAGATAGTATAGAGAAGAAAAGAAGTGCACTTTTGAGAGAACTCTAGTGTTTGTTGTGACTTTCCCCATGTACCTAGGTGGTATTTATAGGTAGAAAAGGAAGATACGAGAGTCAATTGTAATAAAAAAAATATAGTCGTTAACCATAAAAAACATTAACCCATCAAATTAAAAGTCCATGAAAAATATTAGTAATTATTTATTTTTTAAAATTATATTAAATTTTTCTAACACAACATTTAGTTCAGAATAGATGTGGACATTCCATTAATGCAAAACTCCCAAGTAAAAGAGGAGAATTAATGGTATTGGGCAAAACGTTTAACATCCAATTTCCTCCTCCGTACTTCAAGCTTTGTGGAAAACATGCAAAATATTTCAAGGCTGAAGCAACTGTATGTATACGTCATAAAGCTCCTTTCAAGTTAAAACTTGGAAAGAGATATCTGACGATGATTTAACTATAATGTGGAAACATATGAAGGTTAGTATAACTTTATTAATGTAAATGTATTTAGTTAATTTTTATTTATCTATTTGCTGTATTTTGGCAATGATCTATTTGGAACTTTTTATTATTTTATCACATATAGTATATGCATTATGTTTGAAGGAAGAGGATAAAGAACATGCAATGAAACAATTGCAAAAGCAATATAGGAATAGACATCACCACTTGTATCAAACAGACATTCAAAATAAAGGTAGACCAAATGACGTACATCTTCAAGATTGGAATTGGTTAATAAATAACAAGTGGAATGATTCAAATTTTAAGGTAAAGTTACTCCCTTTTTATATCTATATGTTAAAGTTGAATTTTAATTTTTATGTGCTTTTATATTATATATTAAATTATTTCTACATTTAAAGGAAATGAGCTTGAAAAATAACACTAGTCAAAGTAAACAAGAGACTAAATCAGGTATTGGCACAAAATTAATTTTCCAAAAGGCATTTGAGGATGTAAAACTACTATTATGTTTTATGGGTACTAACTTGTGCAAATTTTAACTAGGTTTTATAAGATTTGTTTTATATGTTTCACATATACAAGTTTGTTTTTGTTCTTCTATTTAATCTAACATCACATTATCTTCTTTTTTTCTTTTTTTCAAAAGAAAGAAGAATAAAAAAGTGAGGAATGGCCAAGTGTAGTGGAAGTATGGAAAGCTACACGTATGAAATCTAATGAAAATTTGTGTGTTTCCAATGGAGAAGAAATTATGGTAAGTAAAAATATACTCTAACTTTTATTTTAATATATACAAGTTATATTTTTTTCTTGTTGATGTTTTAAAATTTTAGTATATATATTTGAATTATGGGTAAAAATTTTAAATTGAAATATATAAATATAGGAAGATTCAGAGACCTCAACTTATTTTATGATTTCGTTCAAATGTTGACTTTTTTAGTGTTACCATTGCCATCAAATTTACTTTATATTTAATACTGAAGAAATCATCCAACAATAATTAATAATTAAGGTAACTAACATATAGCAGTAAATTTACTTTATATTTAATACAGAACGAAGAAATCATCCAATAATAATTAAGGTAACTAACATATAGTAGTAAAATATATTCATGTATCTATCTAGATGGGATACATATGTCGTAAAATTCTCACGATACAATATAAATATATAATTATAATTCTACAAATCCAAATAACTAAACATACTTGTTAGACTTTACTGAAATAAAAAAAAAAAAGATATAAATTATTTACAATAAAACTAGTATTTTCAATATATACCGTTGCTTTCCGGAAATCATTCATATATGAAGAGTTTTCAATTTTTAAAATAATGTTTGTACGTTTCTGTATTATACATGTATATATAATTTTATTAGATTTTCACAAACTGTGAAATACAATGATGCTCTTCATCTTTTATTTATCAAATATCTCTCTTCATCTTTTATTTATCAAATATCTCTTCCATTTTTTTTTTGTTTTCAAAATTATAAACAATCAAATTATTTACATATATATTTTATCTAGATTTGAGTATATATATTTGAATTATGGGTACAATTTTAAAATTGAAATATGTAGATATAGGAATATTTAGAGACATCAACTTATTTTATAATTTCATTCATATGTTGACTTCTTTAGTGTAACCATTTTTCGAATTTACTTTATATTTCAAATGTTTCTTTATTTGATCTAATCAAAAATTACTATTAATAAATATTTTAAATGTTAATTATTTTGTCTTAATATTACATTGGATAATTTGAAAAGTGTGGGTGAAATGTGGGTGAATACGAGGAAGAAATTTCGAAAGCACATGTACCATTGGTTAAGCATTTTTCATTTGTACTAGGAACAACACGAAATCATTCACAAGATATGGGAACGATATCAATCACAAAGAAAAATATAGAGGACAAATTATACAAAATCAAGTGGAGAATGCACAAAAAAGAGCAAGTGATCTAGAGTTAGAAGTTCAAAAGTTGAATAGCATCATTCAAAATCAACAAGAAACTAACACTCAACTTCATAATGAATTGCAATTTCAATGACAATTAATTGAAGATCAAGAACTTGCTTTGAAATTTCAACGTGATCAAATGAAGCAAGATATACAAACAGAGATGAAACACCAAATGGCTAATTTATTAAGAAGCCAATCATTCAGTGGATCAAATGTTCCCTCAAAATGAAGAAAGTTGTATCATTAATATTTATTTTTTTTAATTAATGAGTCTATAATTTCATCTTTACATATTTCTAAAGTATTATTAATTAATTCTTTATTGATATTAAAGCTTTACTTTGTTTTATTTTGTAGGATCAAAATATTTGAAGACACTACATTTATTGGTATTTTTAAGTGTCTATTTAATTTAATTGTTCTACATTACAATTCAATCTCATTTCACATATTATTTATTTGGATTTATTGTTGAACATTTTAGTTTGTCATTTTAAACGTAATGATACTTTGTGTTTACATTTTATGTTATTTTATTTTAATTGATATTTATTTTAATGGATACTTTATTTTTATTTTAATTGATTGGTATATTTATCATGATGTTGTAAGATAACTATATATTATTGTAATTTTTAATAATAATGATAAATGATAAACTACAAATAATTAAAAATAATTTTCACATAAAGTTTTACAACATACTAATAATAATAATAATAATTAAAATTAATAATAGTGACAACTAATTTATTTTCATTCTCTTTTATATTTGTGATATCTAGTTATCATCACTATTACATATAATATTATAGTGACAATAACTGTATCATTGATGTCTTATATATTTGTGACATTTTACTATTGTCATTGTTACTTTTGTCAGAATAAAATTTGGTTTTAGTAACATTTAAGATTATTGTGACAAGTACAATAATGACAAAGGTACTAGTGACATCTTAATTATTATCACAAGATGGTATTAATAACATATTTATAATTTTAGTGATGAAATATAGTTACTTTTTCTTGTAGTGGACCTATGAAGCTTTATTGTGATAATAAATATGCAACTAGCATACCTCATAATCTAGTAAAACATGACAGAACCAAACATATTGAAGTAGACAAATATTTTATTAAAGAAAAGTTTGACAGCGACATGATTTGCACATCATATGTTTCTATTCAACGATAACTTGCACATATTACCAAAGGGCTGAACAATAATCACTTCAAGAAAACATGTAAATAACGTCCAACTTAAACCTACCCAAGAGAAGAAAATGGACCCTTTTGCGTCCGTGAAGAGTCTGTTTACAACACACCCATTATAACAGGAAGCTTTCTATCATTAGCGTGTACAGTGACAAAGGACTCAAAATAGAGACGGTCCGGCCCACGCAAGAGAAGGACTCTAATTTCTTCTAACACAAAAGTATAAATAGTTGAACTGACATATTGAAAGCAAAATAAAGTCGGTCTAACCAATGCTACGGTACCATATTTAAAAAAATAGTATTTTAAGAAGGACTCTAATTTCATCTGAAACAAAAGTATAAATGGTTGAACTGACGTACTAAAAGCAAAATAAAGTCGGTTTAACCGACGCTACAGTGCCATATTTAAAAAAATAAATTAGTATTTTAAGAAATACTGAAAGCAAACTGGGTAATAAATTAATAACCAAATTAAACATATCAAACGTAACATAAAAATCACAAATGAAAAGTATCATAAAAATTATAAAAACATATGAGAAGTAACATAAGAAATGCAAAACTTGTAGCCCTAGCCTTGGTAAATCCAAAGAACTTAGACATATCAATACATTCGGTTGAAATTATATCAATACATTCAAGGTTCGGGATCTCAAAGAAATACAACATATTGCCTAAAGCCAAAGTGAAAAAGGATCATGGAAGCAAAATAAAAAATTAGGATAAACAATCAGAACTTCCACACAAAAACTGATACTAGGTTTACTAACATCTACTCTGTGACACCAACCTTCTTAACCCGCACCTTCCACCTCACCACCCCTAACATCATTAGTCGAAGCTTCCTCCTTCACGAATTTGAGTCTGGGAGGCTTAAGTCGTCTAGCGTCAACACGAGTTCCTTCCGCTTCACCAACTTTTTTCTGCCTCCACCGCTCCAAATCCTCTTGAACGTTTCCCCACTCTGCTTCAAGAGTCCGTGCAGGAACAACACAAAAAATTCGTCACCAAAGAAGGAAGGAGGTTGTTTTGGTGATGCAATGGTTGAAGAACTTTTCCTATTTGTTCAATAATGAAATATAGAGAGACCTTAGTTTGAGAGATGATGTATGTTGTGCTGAGAGAAGAGGAATAGGCAAACTAGTAATGGAAGAGAAAAATGTTACTTAGTCTTGGAAGATGAATCGGTTCTTTAATTCAACATTTATTAAATATTTAATTCATATATAAAATTACTTTAAATTTGAATATTACTTACTTTTTTATTATAGTAATATTATAGTAAATGTTTGTGGCAGCTTTACGATTTCCATTTAATATTTAAATATAAATTTTGAACTCTAAGAAAGGGAAACCACAAAATTAGAGAGGGAAAAACTCTCAGGAAAGAGAAAGTAAATTAATGCTTTTTATTTTTTTTCATTTACCATGTGTGGCTTTGTGATGGCTATAATTTGTATTAGGGGTTAGCAAAATTACTCCACCTGACTGAACCCGTAAAACTCGAAAAGTAAATAATGGATTCGGATAATGATTTTTTATTTCGGGTTGAATGAATAAATTTATTTGAATAAATATGATTTTAAACAGTCGGGTACGGATATTAGATTAATTTTTCGTGGATATCCGACCCGACCCGAAATCAATACTTATCCAATTAAAAGTTTTCAAAAACCCTAATTTTTTGCTGCCCACTCTTCTTTCTTGTTCTCACTGCGTTGCCGCCCCACTCATCTTTCTCTTTCTCTCTGCATTGTTTCTAATCAACAACACCTGCAACCTTCATGCATATTACTTATTTCTCTTGTTTTGATGGATTTGAGGATTCAGAGGCATACGAGAGGAGAGTGAGAAGAATCTTTGAGAACTTTAGAAATTTGAGTCTTGTTAACAGGTGGTTTTGGAGTTGGGATCTTTACAATTATGTGAGAAGCGTTCATAGAACACCAAGTTTGGATGAGTCTCCAAAGCGTGTGGTTAGGAGCAAGATCGGGGTAATCCAACAAGGTTTCGTTTGGTGACAAGGCATGTGGTATTTTTCTTGTAAAACAACTATGTTTTGATGCTTTAACAATCATAGGTGACATATCTGCTTCGATCTGTGTCTGATCTGCGTCGTGGGTGATAGATTTACTCTTATCTGTGTCGTGGATGACGAATTGCTCCAATCCGTGTTGTAGATGGTGGTGCGGTAGCGGTCTACGAAATGACTTGGTGATGGATAAAAGCATGACGGTGGAGATGATGAAGGAAACCATGGCTATAATATGATGAATGTTCTTCTCTTCCTCCTTCGAATTTTTCATTACGGATAACCCGTATCCATATTTACATTTAACCGTATCTGATAAACCCGAACCCGCAATACCTGATAACATAAACATATGAATATGGATTTCTTATTTTGAATTCGAATTGGGTCAGATTGGCCTTCTTGAACCCGAATCCAATCTAACCTGACCGTTGCTCACCCCTAATTTGTATAATTAATTTTCTTTATTTTACCAAAGTAGAGAGGTTGAAGCACATGCTAAGTTAAACAACTTTTTAAAAATTTTTCATTCTCATAAGAATAACAAAGAAGAACGTTTTGATCAATAAAAAAATATTGTTTTTAAGCGGGTTTAGTCAATGCAAACATGTAATTTATTTTTAAAAATTAAAATATTATTCATATATTTAAGTTTCATCGATTTAGAGTGGGCTTGGTCAACTCTAATATTTTTACTTTATTTTGAGTTGTTGAAGAGTCGATAGAACTGACTTTAATGTAGTCCATTTTTTCACGGACACAAATTTATAAAAGCTATTAACTTGCATTCTTGTAGTGAATAATTTTGAAAAAATTATATGTAAGTTGGGAATGAAAAACATATTTCTTCACTGGAAGGAAAATGTTAAGATATTTTAAGAAATTTCTGTTGTTACTCTTATTTATTATTGTTCCTCATGAATAATGATCGATCTGGAACAAATACAAGTTTACCTCTATTTCTCCTTAAATTTCACTCTGCCCTATCCTTTATCACTTTTTCTCCTTTTATCCTTTTACTTGTTTGAGCTCTCCTGCTTTTCCCAAGTTCCCCTTTTCTCGACCCTCGTCTCCCTTCGGTTTCTTGTCGTTTTCCTAATGTCCTTCTTCCATATCCCTTTGGCCTCCCTTACCATTAAGTCAACACTAGTGGAGAATAGGCCTTCCAAGACATTAAATAAAGATGGTTACCCAAGTCCCCTCTTCGATGTTTTTCTAATTGATCATATATAATGATGATTAGAGTTAAAAATTGTCATCGTTTCTCTAACTCACCGTATATAACGACGGTTTTGTAGGACAACCATCATCATAGACGCCTTTCATTTTCACTTTTACACAGAATTCACATTCGTGACCTAGTTTTTAACTACACCCATTTTCTCTGTAGCTACACTAGTGTCATCGACGCAAGCTGCTACCGCTGACAAGTTCACTCGCCAAATTGCTCTCTTCTCTACTGCCTGGTTCTTATTTCATCTCCACGAAGTTCGCCCCCTTGGCTCGCCTCCATCGCTGTGTTCGTTCACTTCTTTGCCTCTGCCTCTCACCTCTGTTCTTTGTCAGTTACTGCTTCTTTTCACCCTTTTTAAGTGCATGAAGGAAGGTTCACGCATTCGCAAACCAATTTGCAATGTGAAATGTCAACGTTGCCTCTTGTTTTCCCGGTCTTTTTCTCCGTTCTAAGAAAGCTCTCCGGCTAAGTTTTCTATTTTAATTTTTATTTAATTTAATTACTATATTTGTTTGACTAGTACGTAATTTTATAATAAAAAGAGTATATTCTTTTTTACACTCATGTTATAGTATATTAAAATGTTTTACTTTGTAATTCCAAATATACGAATGATTAAAAATATTTGTTCTGTAATACGTGCTGGGATTGAGTCCGAAAATGTCCGATTTTTGACAAAGAACAATAATTTTAGTTTTTCGTTTAAGATTTAATACGATTTGTCTGGTATTTCTGTTTTGGAAAAAGGTATTGGGCTAGAGATATTGGGCCTAGCCCAATATTATAATAGCCGACCAGTCATACGATGTATTCAGCGCGTTGTATTTCTGTATATTTTATTTTTATTTTCAAAATTATTCGGAAGAATTTATATACATATATTCAATATATGTAATGAGAAAAAGCCACTGAGAATCATTTTATTCTCTTTTATCCTTAAGAAATATAAGTTCCCAAGTTATTCATATAAATTGAACTGGGAGATAATAAATAACTGTGAAAATTGTTTAAATCTCATAATTTGATTTTAAACTATTAAACTAGATGGACAACGTTGTTTCTCTGAACAGCATCACGGATGAGTTTGAGCGATTGTTCAAAATCATCACAAAGAAGGTAAGGATCGGGAATAACAAGTGGGTCCACTGCTAGAGAAATGGTCATCTTGTTAGCATAACTTTGGAAATGGATTGTAAGTGCCTGTCAAACAAATAAAGAAGGGTACATGTACATTACACTCATCATCAAACCCAGAGTTAAAACTATGAATGAGTGAACACTCACTTGAGGGTGTCCATAAACACTAGGAGCAATGTATGCCACCGGATGACCCAAGAAGCTAATTTCTTCCACAGGTCCAGCCACATTAGAGAAGGCTATGCTTGTGTTAAAGAGAACTCTTTCTGTTATCGCAGCAGCAACCTACAACAAACTCCAAAATGAAAGAATACTTCACACATCATGAAAAACACATCAATTTAAGCTTTGTTTTAAGTAAGGTTATAAGATTGGTTCGATGAATTTTAAAGGGATAAAAGAAATAGTGAGTTCAATTCATTCACTAATAAAATACTAACAACTAATATTTTTCGATATTACTAACAACTAATATTTATCTATAAAAATACGTAGAGTCCTGTGACTAATACCTTGACACCTAATAAATTGAGCACTGCCTTTGCACAAAAGTAGGAGCAAATTGCTTCCAATGAGTGCTTCTTTCGGTCGATTCTATCCTTCGCTTTACGAATGTATTCCAATGGATTTTCATAAATAGCTATATCGAACGGGAGGATTATGTATCCCATAATATTTCCCCATCTTACTTTTGATTTCTCTGCCATCATATCAGCTAGATCCTAATTACCACAATAATAGTCAGGACTTAATTATCCTATTTAAAGAAAAAACTATCAAGATAAATTAAAAAAATAATGGACTTTATATAATATTTCCAATTGGATCTTAATTATTCCACAACCACACTCACCTGTATTCCACCAACAGGTCTAATGTTAACAAGAATTGATGCCCTAAGGCGAATGTTCTTAAGGGCACTTGATCTCCCTTTGGCACCATTGAAATTTGCTTCCTGATCTGTTGGGGGTCAAGTTCCGAAAACAATTTATTCATATGTCATTTGTCTGGTGCAGATAATTTGCAGCATTCGTTAATGATACAAGTTTTAATAAAGTTGAATTGCAAGAAATATAGAACCTTACCATATGCTCGATTCAAATAGCGAGTGAGAGCTGCTTGTGTTACCCCCAACAAAACATCATTCACGGTCTAATTATCAACATTTAACAAAAGTGAGAAAAAAAAAAATCAGTATCCAAATCATCTTTTCTTGAAGGAGAGTTGTGCATAAATACATAATTGGTTTTGTTTACAACATATCTATCAAGACCGTCTAAGATACAAGCCACAATAGGATTGATACTTTAAATTAAAATTATGTTTATATTCATTAACAACGTAAAATATGTAGAAATTATAAAAACTTAATGGTAAAACAAGTGAAAACAAAGTATGCAAAATAATTTGAAAGTAAGGGATAAAAAAAAGGGAAAGAGAAAGTAAATTACCGTTTGCATTTGATTCTTGATTAGCTTGATATCATCCATACTAACGGTGTGATTGACAAAGCGTTTGGTATTTAAGGCAACTCCAGGAGCACCTTTGAGAGGAGTTGGAGTGTCTCTAATGAAGAAGATGGTGAGAGTAAAAAGTAGCATATCGACGAGAGTGTGCCAAATGAGAAGTAGTCCCCACCAAATAGAGAAGAGCCATGAACGGTGGCGCTCGGAGTTTCTGTTTTTTGTAGGCACCGTTGGCAGTGCATGAGGGTCAGAGGTTTTGCGAGTGGCGGCAAGGAGGAGTGATATGAGAGAGGCACCATCACCCACCGAATGATGGATCCGAAATATAGCAACAGCTTCTGCATCTGAGGTTTTTATGTTGAGGAGGTGGAGTTCCCACAGGGGCTTCGAGAGGTCCAATGGGGTTTTGGTGAAATGGGAGATGTAATCTTCAACGAATCTATCTGGGTGTTCTATGTTAGAATCTATTTCGGGAACTATGATGTGGTTGTCTAAATTAACTGTTGTTGGGATCCATTTTCTTGTCCTTCCCTCCTTAACCTGAACAACAAACCACAAACAAGTAATTGTTTATTACCTCTTTTTATTTATTGTTTCACTCAAATCGACTTAAAAATAACCATTTTACTTACCTTGTTTATTTATTTTATATAAAATTTAAAATATCATAAAACATTTTAAAACTAATTATTGTTATTTATACATGTTTTCTTTTCATAAATATTAAATAACTCTTAGGCTCTACGTGTATAATAAAATTTAAAACGTCTAACACTTCTCTTTTCAAATGCTAGTTAAAATATGGTCATACTTCATATGTAAGGCCCAACTTCCTTTTTTTCTAATAACAAATCATGAAAAAAAAAATTTTCGTTTGTCATACAATGCTAAATCTTGATTTTACATCTAATAAGTATTACTACAAAAAAAATCTTTAATTAATGACTAAATAATTAATCACTATAGTGATCAATTTAGATATCAATTTATTAATTAAAAATTATTGATAACTAAAATAGTTTCAAAAAATTATAACTAGTCTCTAAATTGATAGCTAAAACAATTTATATTATGAATTGGTCTCTAAATTGGTCAGTAACATTAGTTATCATGGTTTTGGCTACAAAAAAAAATTACCTCTAAATTAGTATAATTAGAAAATTGGTTATTAAATTGGTCTTTAAATATATTTTAAAATCGGTCACTATTTAATAGTTTCATTGTAGTGTATTGTGATGCTCAAATGATATGCACATATATCTTACACGATCTTTGCACTTCACAAATATTTGTATGTTTATTCTATATGTTGCATGTCTTATGTTTGATCAAGAGGATTCTAACATCACATCAACAATCAATCTCTTAGAACATGAGCTAAACCTGATTTACTTCAACAACTCCCAAGTTTATGCTTTGTCAACTTGAAAAGGTCTATTTGCTTTGTAAATGACTTTCTACTTTTATGAATTCAAGTAATGACACCCTGTCCAATGGGAGATAACTACATTTAGCTAACAAGATGTTGCTTACTGAATAATCACATTTAATGCATATGCTTGGAGTTCATTTAATGCATCTTATAAGCATGCTCATCATATGTAAGGATGACAATCACATGAGTGTGAAGCTATTCAACAGCCAGAAATCGATTTGCAAATGGATATTTTCTTCTATGCATATATGAAGCCTTTCTTAAAGAAAAAGATTAAAAGAGTTCAATTTGCAAAATGTGATAAAATGTTGTCAAAAACTGCTTGAGCACTAAAATAACTTTATATAAGGACACTATTGTGTTTGCTTTAGTAAACTAGATGATAACATACCCCCTCGCCATGGTCAAGTACATTCAAGAAGAGATAAAGTCACTATGCAAGGTGAATTTCTATACATGTACCTTTTACCTTTGGTGGCCAAGGTGGAATTTTTAGGATTTTGTAGCTACACATTTTTTAGACACCTTTTCCTATAAATAAAGGTGTCTCACCTTTTCTAAAATTACTTTGAGATATGTAATGAAATGTTGCCAAAATTTTGTGTCATCATACTTGTCTCATAAGTCAAGGCTAGAGCATTCCATGTGGTCTCATCTAGCCACCCTTCTCTAAAGTTTGTTGGCACAAACAAGCTTGAAACAAGGAATTGATAAAGCCAAGTGCATGAAGATCTCATGTGATTGATGAAGATCGTTGAAGATTCACTTAAAGATTGTGTTTCTAGTGCATTAAATATGAAAATATTGTGTTAAATGTAATGATTAGGTGTTATATCATATTGGTAGACTATATGACATAGGTTAGATGTCTTGTTAGCCTTAGTGTGTCTTTTTAAATTTGTTAAAATGAGTTTTAACAGACTAAAAGGTTTGTAGTATATAGTTTCTGGTATGAATGCATTTAATCAGTTGAATTATTTTTTAATCGACTGATTTCACTTAAGTCTAGTGAAATCAGCCGACTGTACGAAAACTTCAACTGACTTATTTCATTTAAACCAAACTATATATGTTGCAATACACAACTACAGCGTGTAGATTGAAGATCTTGGTTGATCTTGGAGACATTTTGGCTTGTGAGTAGCTTGAAGAACACATGTATGGTTGGCTAGGGAGAGCCACCATCAGGTTTGGTTGTTCTTGTACCTCTGGTTTTTTTGTCTAACGTGATTTCAGGTCTATAAGTGTGATTCTTGTAGGGTGTGTGTCTAGATTTTTTTGTGAGTCAAAAATCTTGTAAGTTTCTTTGTTCAAAAGTGTAATCTTGGTGTGTGATTTGTAAAACTCTTGAATATAGTGGAAACCAAGCTCAGGTTGTCCTAGTAAACTGGATGTAGCTTTGTGATTGAGTGAACCACTATAAAAACAATTGTGCAATTCTCTTTCCCTTATCTCACTCACTTTGAATCACTTTAAAAACTCAAGAAAACCAAGTAATCCACTATTTGTTGTGTTTTAATGCGTTTTTGTGTAATCTGAGGTTGTATACTTGTTAGAAAAATATTGATTGGAACAAGTTTTGTACGTAAAAGATTGTTGTTTGAGTTAAATCTGTAAATTCTGTATTCTGAATAAATTCCCAGGATTTTAGCCGACTGATTTGAAATTTTAATCAACTATTACATAGCTCAAGAACAAATTAGTCTGCTATTTATTTTTTGACCAATTGAAAGTGTACTAGTCTGCAACTTTTAAATTCTAATTCTCTAGTCTATTTGATTTAATTGAAAGGGGTTTTATGCTTTCGAAAAAGTTTTAAACAGCTAATTCAACCCCCCCCCCCAACTTCATGGCTTAAATCACCATTTCAAAACTAACAATTGGTATCAGAGCAAGGTTCTTGAAATATATTCAAGTTTGATAAAATATATTTTGAAATGGCTGAAAATAAACTCTTTTTTGCTGAATGTGCCTCTATTCATAGACCACCCATGTTTTGTGGCATAAACTATCAGTTCTGATCACCCATGTTTTGTGGCATAAACTATCAATTATGGAAAATAAGAATGCAAATTTTCATTGAATCTATAGAGAAATGGATTTGGGATGCAATAGCTGATGGACCATAACCCCTAAATGTCTTGTTGAAAATAAGCAAGTGGACAAACCTTGGACTGAATGGACGGATGAAGAAAGAAGAAAAGCTCAATATGACTGCAATGCAAAGAATATCATCACTTCATCTTTGAATATGGATGAATTTTTTAGGGTCTCCCAATGTAAGAGTGCAAAGGAAATGTGGGATGTCCTAGAAGTTTCACATAAAGGGACGAATGAAGTGAAGAGAGCAAGGAAGCATGCCTTGATTCAAGAGTATGAGCTTTTCAAGATGCAAAAAGGAGAATGCATAACTAAAGTTCAAAAGGGGTTCACTCACATTGTCAACCATCTCATAGGTCTAGGCAAAGAATTTGACAAAGAGCAGCTAAACATCAAGTGCTAAAGTGTATTTATAGAAATTGGAAACCAAAGGTGACTGCCATCTCTGAATCTAAGGATTTATCCATCATCACCATAACTGCACTATTTGGCAAACTAAGAGAGCATGAGATTGAAATGTAAAGGCTAAGTGAGCTTGAGTCAAGTGAGAAAAAGGTAAAAACCATAGACTTGAAGGCTAGCTCCAAGAAGAGTGATGAAACCGAGGAAGAGGTAACTGAATCAAGTGATAATGAGAACTTGAATCTATTAGTCAAGAGGTTTGAGAAGTATCTCAAGAGGAAAGGCAACAAAGGTAATCAAAGGAGGTACATTTCTAAACAAAATGATTTAAGTTACATGCTAAAACCAATTCAACTTAAAAAAAATACATAGATTTATGTCGGACAAATGCATGGTGCTATGTAAATCTGTGTTTTCTTTTTCTGTTTAAATAGTGACAAATTTACATCGGAGAGTTGTTGTCTGACGTAAATTTACATCGAAAGTTATGTAGTCCAACATCTATTTATGTTAGAGATAACATTGTCTATCGTAAATTTACATTAAAGATAATGTTGTTTGACGTAAATTTATGTCAAAGATATTTTCTAATGTAAAACTATGTTATCTTCATTGACGAGTCAGACCTATACACTAGTGCAGAGAATAGATTTGGTCGTAGTTATTTTGGCCTTTTTACTGCGGGTTCATAACCAAGACATATCTTGGTGAGGTAAAAAAGGAGAGGTTTATGTCTCGGTTCATAACTGAGGCATATACGAAAATTATTGCCTCGGGTCTTACTTCAACCGAGACATAATAGACATCAAAAATTAAAAAAAAAATGCATTTTAGTTCGTGTTCTTTCATCTCATCCAAGTACATTTCCTCCACCATTGGCTTCTAAATCCAAACTCGAGCATTTATGAACCAATTTCAAACCTATTCCATTTCCAATTTTCAATACACAAAACACACATTCTAATAATCTTTGCAATGGTAAAAGGAGAAACTTTTACACAGTTGTTGAGTAAGCAACGTGCAAGCTTCATAGTGGAGAAGTTTCCTTTGCCCACAGTCTGACCTAGTTCATAATTTCTGACACGGGAATTTGTGTTGTTGTTGGTGCTACCCTCTAAGTGCTCCATCTTCTTCTAATAATAATATTTGGCTCGGGAATGTTCTTGGTGGAAGCATGTGTTTGTCGGAGTCCTTGGGGTAGCTGAAACCAAATAAGTTCAACAAGTTTCAAGGCAAAGAACCATGGAAATGGAAATGAAAAGTTTGAAAGATTGAATTTTGAAAGTGCTTATGGGTGGAGAAAGTGTTCAAAGAGCCAAGCACATAAGACAAAAACCTAGCACAATGCCTCCATCTACATACCATTCAATCCCGCGACAATGGAGGTGGCCCAACAACGCCCTGTTCAACGGCCAAACTGCGGCGGAGGGGTGAACGGAGTGGCTATGGCACAAAGTAGTGGAGTGGTTGGCACAGGGAGCGGTGGAGAGCCTGGCACACACGCGTTTCGCGTTGCAGAAGCAAGAAGAAGACGTTGAAGGAAGAAAGAAGAAGGTGCAGGAATAATGAACTGACTTGGGTTTTTTAACCCTAAAAAGCTCTATTGCCTCGGGTTATATATGACCGAAGCATAATGCTTTCATGCCTCGATTTAGTGGGACCCAAATCGTAAAAGTATGTGATCATTTTAAAATATTTATAGCGAGAAATTAAAAAATTTGAGAGAGATCTGTCTCATTTGTAATTATAATCGAGGCAATAACACCTATTCTGCCTCAGTTTTAAAGAGACTCAGGGCATAAAAGGTCACTTAAATTACAAAAATGTCACCGCATCATGATATGCCTCGTTTGCACCAGAATCGAGGCATATATGGCGTAGTCAAAACATAAAATTGCAATAGTGATATCAGATATAAAAAATTGAAAATAACAAATATAAAAGACCTTTGTTGATATTCTAAATAAGGTTCACATTTTCAATATTAATTAAGGAAAATTATTTTTTAACAAAGTTTGATTGACAAACTTTTGACAATGCACACGTGGCAGCACCTTAATGGATAAAAAAAAAAGTCTGATGTGACTTGAAAAAAGAAGAAAAAGATTTGGTGTGTGTTGAAAAATAAATTTTGTCAAACATTATAAAAAAAAGTTTGTCAAAATATCATAGTCCATTCATTAATTAATTATTATGAACCTTGAGTAAATTTATATGAAATAGAAAGTAAAAGGAAGGGCATTACACTCTAAGTTTATATGGCTATCTAATTAGTTATATTTTCTTTAAATAAATAATTATGAAAATAAAAGAATGTAAAATGAAATAATGTCCTTCCTAAAAGCATCCTTTATTTCAAAGTAATTATTTTTTAATATTTTAACAACATTAAATTCTAATATCGAGTATTTCAATTAACTTTTAATAAATAAAAGTTCGTTATTTATATTAAAATTTTAATTTTTAATACTTCTATCTTATGATTTCTGTAAGGGTATTTCCATTGTAAAAAATAATTTTTGAGAAACTATACTTTAGTACAAGGGCGGACCTTCTCTATGACACAATGGTCACCAAAAGATTTTTATTTTACTTTTTATATATATTTTTATATATTTTAAAATTATATTATATATATTATTATATTATTTATAATAAATTTGAAACAATTTCTCATTATATATATATATATATTATTTATTCATATATCTTTATTGTTTAAAAAATAAAATAAAAATCAATTTGATGGATGTTGATTAACAAAAAAATTAAGATTTTGTCTCTAACCATAAATTTTTTTCTCATTAAGTCATCAGTAAAGCATGACAATCAGAAAAAAAAAAAGTAAAAGATAAATCCAAATTCAAAGATTGAAGAACAGAGATTTTGAAAATACATTATCACAATATCTCTCATGAATCAAGATTAATATTCTATTATCATTTATCTGTGTTAGATTTATGATTTTCATATTATGATATTCTTCCTCATTCAAGTTTTTTCCAAATTAGTATGAACCCTAATTATGATTTTGAGATTCTTTTATGAAATTGACATGAATCCTAGTTATATTTTCCCCCAAATTAATATAACCCTAAATTATGACATTTAAAAATTGTGTTTTTTGCTACATACTTAAAATTTGGAAGATTTTATGATATATTTTGAAATGCATTACAAATTCCACTATAGTGAATAACCTTAAATTGGAACATAAATTAGAATATTCATTATATGTGAATTCAATAAATTAAAAAGATTTAAAATCAGAAAATATATAATCATGGTATGAAAATAGTCTAAATACAGGAAAATAATTTTATAAAAAATATATAATTTGGTATCCTAAATATTTTGTCCAAGTTTCACCACTGCTTTGGTATTATTAGTTTAACTAGAAACATTTTAAATAATTTATAAACTAAATAAATTAGACACTAGTTTATTAGAGGAAAATTAAATTTCTGGAAATAAATAAAATTTTAATTTAATTTATAATCATTTTGAAGTCCAGATAAAAAAAACGCATATAAAACTTTTTAAATTAGACAGAGGTACAACAAAATTTAATTATTTTAATAAAGATCTAAAATTATAATCAATAATAATAATAATAATATGTTTTTGTCTAAAAATATAAAATTAACGTATAGAACAACATTTATATAGTGAACACTGGCTGGCAGAGTTTAGTGGTGTGTGAGGGGGCCAGGCCCGCTTAATATTTCTTCACAAATATATAAGTTAATATATAAAAAGATTTTTTTTATAATTTTAGTATATTTTATATATTTGATACTCTCCTAATCATAAGAAAAATATAGCAATTTAAAATATTTTTAAAAATCTGCTACTGATAATTGGCTAGTTTTATTAAAGAAATTTTAATGAAAAAAATAGTTTATATCACATCAATCATAAAAAGAAAAGGAAATTACATTAATTGATAATTTTATTGTCAGGAGAGTTTTATATTGTGAAAATAAATAAGAAAAATGTTTATTTTGAGTATAAATGATAAAATTAATGTAAAATACTGGATACAGACCAATCTACCTAAAAGGGAGAAGAAAAAAAAGATAGAACGAAATCATTTCAACAATTTATTAATTGTGAATCAAATGATTTGCACAAAATATTAGGAGAGGATATAAGTAATTACTAACCAGCTTGCTGGTGAATCTTGGATGCTTGAGCAGTGTTTGGCATAAACCTTCTCTAATAACCTCAGGATTGATCCTTGTCTTCGACCCCATGCTGGCAATCACGTAACAGTTCATAGATGCTTCAAGAAACAACTTCCCTACTGGACTCACTTCTTCATTTTCCCTTGATGCCATATTTTCTCTCTTTCTGCCACAAACTAATGCTTCCAATATGGAATGTGTGTTTGTTGTGTTCTCACCACCTTAAGACCATTGCGATTCTCAAACTCATTCTTCAATGTAATCAAAATACCTAAATCAGGAAATTTGGCAGGAAATACGGTCACACTGGACATATTTCAAACCAGTGGCAGTGTTTTGATTCTTACGAGGAACTAGAGCGTGTGAACTCTTAGACAGATGGCAAGATTTGATAGGTTGTTTGGATATTTTGAAATAAAAGTGAATTTTAAATTTAAATAAACTCTACCCTATCAACTTGTAAATAGTATTCTATCCACTTTTATTCGTAGTCAATTCGAGACTCCCAACAAGTTTTTAATCTAAATAAATTAATAATAACGTGATGAATAAAATAAATTACAATATGAGTGATACGTTATACGCATTATTCTAACCTTTTTATACAATACAAATAGTTTTAATAAAAAGAAAAGTAAAAAGACAATATATAAAATATATAAAACGAGAGATACCTTTGGGTATGGTTTAATTTTGAATGTGGGTGGCCAGAACCATGTGTGTCTGCGTCTGAAAAAGAAAGCTAATTTGAAACAACCATACATATTAAAGATGGAGTTTGGAGTTTCAAAGTTGTGGTTGCGATTGGATGAAGGAGAAATTAAAGATGAGAAAGAAACGCTTACAATTAATTTAAATCACTTGCAGTGGCACTTTGAGGACCAGGAAAAAAGGGTGATGATGGGAGAAACCAATCCATCAATGAAAATGAAACCCATGATTATTCCAAACTCTGCAACTCACATAGTGGAAGAACATCTTACAGAATTTACGCAATTGTTTATGGGAAAGTCTAAAGAGGACAAACATAGTTGACTAAGTCATGCAAATAATTCAGATTTTAATACTTTAACCAGCTAATCTCTCCGCAGACTTGTAATATATAAACTAGTCTAATATTTGACTTTTACCATATTACTCAATTTAATTTCTTTTATTTAAAATAAGACATTTTCGATATATAATTTATAGTCAACAAATTGTTTATACATCATTGGGAAGATAGAAATAAAATTTCTATCACTATCAGACTCAAAGGAGAAATTTTAAAAGAACTAATCACTACAATCTTCAAAGCATGAATTTTTCGATACTTACTTTCTTTATCAAATGTATTTTATGTCTACTCTCTTTGGGTTATAGCTTTTTTCGTAAATTTATGCCATAAAAAATTCAATGTACCGGTTTAGGGAGTTCAACACGGTGAATAGGATATGTGTAGTTCTCCCGTACCCTACCTGCTAGATAAATATATATCCGTCTCGTACTCGTATTTATATCTGTCGGGTATATATTATGTGAGTATCCACATAATTTTTTAATATCCACGGATATCCATGCGTACTCGCGGGTATTTACAAAAAAATAAAAAATATATATATTTAATAATATATTTTTGTTCTGGTTCAGAAAAATACTAGATAATTCTTTGCCAAAACAAAGAGAAAGTGTTTCAGACTTATTTAGGTCAAAAACCTTCCATCCCTTGACCATGAGAGTAATCTTCTTATTTATAGAATAATCAGTTACAAATACTAGATTCTACAAATAATACAAAATAAAATTATCTTTTTCCCCTAAAATATCTCTAAATATAATAACAACCTTTATTAATCCCCTAAATCCCGCCAAACACGGAATTCAATTCAGTTACTATTCTCCCCCTCGGTGATACCCCGATCTGCTACTCCCGATCTGCCATATGCCAAAAATCTATCTTGCCCAACAAAATTCTCTTAACTATCATCTCGGCATAAAACCAAACCGCTTTCTCTGCACCAGTACACAACTCTTCAACTTCTGCACTTTCTCGTCTCCAGAACGAGGAGAGCAGAATCCACTTCCCGTAAAATCATAATTGTTCCCTGCATTTTCGCAACCACGTGTAACTCATCCAACGGTCCTATTTTCCCCTCCTTTTTGAATATCAAACGTCATTCATCTCCCTCTTTAACCTACGCAACCCCAACCATCCCTTCATTACACTCACGCTCCCTCCACTCCCACCTATCCTTTCTCAACCGCCATTTCCTTTATCCAGGTATTTCTTCTTTCTCCTTCAAATTTCATGCTTGTCCCCTTGCTCCCTTTACTTGTTTCTTATGCATTATTCCTTTTTTTGTACTATGTTTTAACTTTGCAATTGTATTTTCCTCCTTCCCTGATTATCCATAGCTTACTCTGAAAAAACCCTTACCACACCGCCACTATAACCGCCCTCCATGAATACCCACTATAATGTCCTCTATTCCTGGGCCCCTCTGGCCTTACGCAGGGAAACCTCATCCATGACTACCCTCACTAGGATTAGGGCTTTCAGACGCCACCAAACCTTGTGTAAAAGCAATGAAACTGATGTAACCGTTATTGCCTACGATGGTGATGAACCTATTTGTAGAGATGGCAATTTATTTCCCATTTCCCCTCAAAAATTTACTTATATGTATGTTACTTTATTTGAGAAGCTAGGTTTACGACTCCCCTTCAATACCTTCGAAAAAGAACTCCTCACCATTCTGAACATTTCTCCATGCCAACTACACCCTAACAGTTGGGCTTTATTCGCGCCTTCCAAATTCTATGCACCCACTTCGGAATTACTCCCTCAAGCAACATGTTTCTTTACTTCTTCGAATTACGAGCTCCCCATAAACAACTATTGGCCTCCCTTAGTGGAGTTAGTGGTCGAGCTCTCCTAACCTTATACAACTCTTCTTACAAGGGTTTTAAGGGTATTTTCATAAAAATAGTCGCCCCCGATCACAGCCCTTCCCTCCTAGAAGGCTTCCCCTTATATTGGTGCCAATCGCCCAACCTTCAATCCCCTCGGCAATTAGAAGACCTGGACCCTTCTGAGAAAAAAGATTGCTTGATGCTGGAACAACTGGATGTTATTTTTGATACTCAAAAATTATTAGAGCTGGAATTTCGAGTGGTGGATCTAAAATTCCACATCGGTACTTACTTTACTATTGTCCTTTTATTATTTTGCACTTAATATCATCTCCCTTTTAACCAATTCTACCTATTTTTGCAGAGAGTCTAATGGCAATGTCTCATGAAGATATGCTAAAACGAGCTCGCCAACTCAAGAAGCAAAAAACAACAACACCCGACACTAGTCCTTCTGCACCCCCTCCTCGTATCGAACTTCATGAAGAGACATCGGAACCCGATCTTGAGCCCCTGACCCGAAAATTCAAATCTCGAGGCAAAAAGGTAATTGAAGCCACCTCGCAACATTCAACCTCGCAAATTTAGTTGGCTCCTCATCAGACAGTGGACGACACCGAGATGAGCTTTTGGCACCCCTAGTTCCTTCATTCTCAGCATGGTCGGAAGCACAACTATCTCCGTCACGATGTCAACCTGTTAAGGACCCAAGACCTCAAAACTCTGCACGAGAGCATCCTAGCTAATCTCCATAAAGCCGAAGCATCCAACTTCATGTTGATGGACCAATTCAACCTCCTATCCACTCAAAAATCCTTTGACTCAGAACAAAAAGAGCAAGCCTTGGTGCTTTCCCAAACCGAAACCTCTCGTCTGACCACTGAAGTTGCCGAGCTGACGAACCAAGTAAAGAAAAAGGACGAATTGCTTGCTGATTTACATAACCAACTAAAAACTCTAGAAGCCGAGAAGAAAAGTTGGGTTCTCAAAGAGAAAGATCTTCTTAACAGCTCAGAACTTCTCAAAGACCAAATCGGTTCCTCCCTGAACATGGGATTCCAACTCGCCCTTGATCAAGTCTGTGTTCTCTGCCCCGATGCAGATTTATCTCCAACGGACATCTCTAAATCCGTGGTCAACGGACAACTGGTGGATGCTGACGACTGAGACTCCATATTTTGTATCTCAGATTACTTTTTGTATCACCTTTTGAACCTGGCTTTTATATTTTGCTACTTCTCACTAGACTATTTATTTAACATCGCAAACAAATATTCTCAACGTTTTAGTATTTAGCTTTATTTCTCCAGATCTTACTGTTAAGTCTCTCGCTTATTTCTTTCCTTGAACTTTCAACTTGATAATAAAAAATTACCAACTTCTAAATCGTACAACCAATCTTAATTTAACCAACTCTTAAATAATCTTGATTGCTAACTGTTCTAAACTACACCCTTAACCGATTTCAATGCCATATAATCTTGATTACAAACCAAGCTCTCGGTCATAACAGTTTAGCCAGTCCCTCCTAGCGAATATCTACACTCCTACTAGCTCTGACCTCAGTTATAAACTGAGCTCTTAGCCAATTTCTTCTAACCAATTTCTACACTTCCACTACCATATGTCTCGGTAATAAACCGAGCTCTCAGTCATCCCAATTTAGTCAATCTCTTCTAGCCAATATCTACACTTCTACTACCTTTGACCTCGGTTATAAACCAAGCTCTCAGTCACACCAGTTTAGCCAATCTCTCCTAGCCAATATCTACACTCCTACTAGCTCTGACCTCGGTTATAAACCGAGCTCTTAGCCAATTTCTTCTAACCAATTTCTACACTTCCACTACCATTTGTCTCGGTAATAAACTGAGCTCTCAGTCATCCCAATTTAGCCAATTTCTATACTTCTTCTAAACCTCAAGCAACTCGGCTTGGAATAGAACACAAAGGCTCTTTTAAACCTCAAGCAAATCGACTTGGAATAGAACACAAAGGCTCTTTTAAACCTCAAGCAAATCAGCTTGGAATAGAACACAAAGGCTCTTTTAAACCTCAAGCAACTCGGCTTGGAATAGAACGCAAAGGCTCTTTTAAACCTCAAGCAACTCGGCTTGGAATAGAAAAGTAACGCTGAATAACATTATATTTGAAAAATTAAAACAAAGAAAAACATCTCTATAGAACAAAACAATTTAACTAAAGTAAAAACGTAAATTTGCCGCATTCCATGTTCGTGGTATTTCCTTTCCCTCTAATGTCTCCAATTTGTAAGCTCCTTCCCTCAACACTTTTTTAACACGATAAGGCCCGGTCCACTTTGGCGCCAACTTACTATCCATCTGAATTAACTGTGCCTTCCTTAGTACCAAATCTTGTGCCTGGAAACTCCGAGGTATTACCTTAGTCTTGTAACTTCTTTCTAACCTCCTCTTCATGGCTTCACCCGAAATCTGGGCCAAGTCCCTTACTTCATCTATAACATCTAGGTTTGCCCGCAACCCAACCTCAAAAACCTCCTCATCAAACAACCTTACTCTTTCCGTGTTTTCTATGATTTCTATCGGGATCATTGTGTCTGTGCCGTATACCAAGGTAAATGGAGTCTCTCGAGTAGACGTTTGAGGTGTGGTATGGTATGCCTATAACACTCGGTGTATCTCATTTGGCCATTCTCCTTTTGTTGCCATCAATCTTCGTCTCACACCCCTTAATATCACTTTATTAGCCGCTTCCGCTTGACCATTCGTTTGAGGATGCTCCACTGAAGAGAAAACCTGCTTAATCTCAACTTCATCGCATAATTGCCTCACCTGTGAGCATGCAAACTGAGTTCCATTGTCTGAAATAATTCGGCGTGGAACACCAAATCGGCATATTATATTCTTCCAGATAAATTCCCGAACCCGACTACCCAAAATCACAGCAACCGGCTTGGCTTCAATCCACTTTGTAAAATATTCTACAACAACAATAAAAAACTTGAGTTGTCTCACCCCTTTAGAAAACGGACCCAAAATGTCTATTCCCCAAGTGTGAAAGGGCCAAGGTGTATTAATAGAATGCAACACCTCTGGTGGCGCATGGCTCCAGTCAGCATGTTTCTGACACGACTCACATTTCATGACATACTCCATACAGTCATTCTTCATAGTGGGCCAAAAGAACCCACCCCGCACTATCCGCAACATCAATGCTCTCCCTCCCACGTGACTTCCACAAATGCCCTCATGGAGTTCGACCATGAGCCGAAATGCCTCCCTCCTACCTACGCAAATCATCAAGGGTCTGGAAAATCCATACCTAAACAAATGGCCATCGATCAGTGTATATCGACTTGAGTTTTTCTTTATTTTTCGCGCCTCATTCACATCCTCAAGTAACTTGTTATCCGCAATATAGCTTTTTAAAGGTGTCATCCAAGATTCTTCAGCCATCAAGATCTCCAAGACCTGATGTTTCTCCCACATATCTACCCGAGGAGCTACCAATGTTTCTCTTATCACCGATTTATGTTGCCCTGGTTTTGAACAACTAGCTAACTTGGATAATAAATCAGCTCGGCAATTTTGCTCTCTCGGAACATGCACAAATTCAAAGAGAACAAAATTTTTTGCAATAGATTGGACCACCTCTAAATATTTAGCTAACTACGGATCACGAGCCTGGAACTCTCCGGTCACTTGCCCTACTACTAATGCGGAATCACTTTTGACTAATAACCTAGTGATACCCATTTCTTTAGCTAAAAGCATCCATGCTATCAAAGCTTCTTATTCTGCTTGATTGTTACTAGCTTTGAAAGCAAATCTCAAAGATTGTTCAATCAAAACTCCCTCTATTCCTTCTAATACTATAGCAGCACCACTTTCTCTCAAATTAGAAGCCCCGTCCACTGATAAAATCTATGATATCTCCTTAACGTGTCGATCAGCGACAGGTGGTTCAGATAACTCTACTAAAAAATCAGCTAAAAATTGAGCTTTGATTGGTCCTCGTGATTCATATTGTATTCCATACTCCGAGAGCTCTATTGTCCATTTAACCAACCTGCCTGATATGTCAGGTTTTTGCAGTATGTACTTGATCGACAAATCCGTCATAACCTTGACACTATGATTTTGGAAATAATGTCTTAAATGCCGAGTCGATACCACTATAGCTAATGCAGCCTTCTCGATAGTCGGGTATCTTACCTCAGCACCATGAAGTACCTTGCTTACGAAATACACAAGCTTTTGATCCCCGCCAGACTCTCGTACCAATACCGATCTAACTGCATACTCGGTCACCGAGATATATAACGCTAGATCAGCGCCCTTCTCGGGTTTGCATAATACCGGTGGTTTACTTAGATATTCCTTTAGCTTTTGAAAAGCTTCCTCGCATTGATCGGTCCATTGAAACTTTTCATTTTTCTTCAAGCATTGGAAGTAGGGAAAACCTTGATCTCCACTTTTAGCAAGAAAACGGGATAAAGCTGCCATCCTTCCTGTCAACCTCTGTACCTCTTTAACATTGCTTGGACTCCTCATATTTATGATAGCTGCACACTTGTCCGGATTAGCTTCTATTCCCCTTTCGGTGAGTAAGAAACCCAGAAACTTCCCTGCCTTAACCCCAAAAACACACTTCTCGGGGTTAAGTTTGAGCCTGTATTTGTTAATCATGACAAATAATTCCTCCAGATCTCCCTGATGCCTTTTTTCCTCTACCGAGGTGACTACCATATCATCAACATACGCATGCACATTCCTCCCTAACATGGACACCAAAATTCGATCCATTAGCCTTTGGTATGTAGCTCCTGCGTTTTTTAACCCAAAAGGCATTACTCGATAACAATAATTAGTCGTTCCTCCCATGAATGTTGTCTTATCTTCATCTAATGAATGCATTTTTATCTGGTTATAGCCTGAATAAGCATCCAAGAAGCTTAACAAAGCACAACCTGATGCACTATCAACCAACACATCTATATTAGGCAAAGGATACTAATCCTTTGGGCATGCATTGTTTAGGTCAGTGAAATCAACACACATTCTCCACTTTCCATTAGACTTTTTTACCATCACCACATTTGCTAACCAAGTCGGATATTGTATTTCCCGGATATGAGCCGCTTCTAACAGCTTACGTACCTCCTCGGCAGCAGCTTGAGCACGATCCCCACTCAACCGTTTACGCCTCTAAACTTTAGGTTTAGCCGAAGGGTTAATGTTGAGTTTATGGCATAAAAAATCGGGATCTGTTCCCGTCATATCTGCTACACTCCAAGCAAATGAAGAAAGGTTATTCTTCAGTACTTGTACAAGTTGTTTCTCTTGTTACAAACTCAAATCCCCTTCAATCCTTAATTTCTTGCCCTCTATGAATATTTCTTTTATCTCTCCCACGGGCTGAGGTATTCTCTCAGAATGTACTAGTCTAGGATCTAACTCGGGATCTATGACTACCTCCGTTGTGCTGACTGAATACGCAACTTTTCTTCTTGACCTTAGGCTGTCTTTATAACATTTGCGAGCCACTTCTTGATTTACCGATAAAGTGAGCACTTTCCCATCATCGGTAGGAAACTTCATTTTCAAATGAACCATCGATATCACGGCTCCCAATTTATTGATAGAAGGCCTTCCTAGCAGCAAGTTGTATGATGAAGGTGCATTGACAACTATATAACATATAAATATAGTTTTGGCATCTTCTTTGTCTCTAAAAGTCGTTCGAAGATCGACATACCCTTTAACTTCCACCTGATCTCCCGAGAAACCAGCAAGTACTCCATCAAAAGGCCTTAATTGGTCTGTCGGTATTTGTAGCCCTACATAGGTGTTCCAGAACATCACATCTACCGAACTCCCTT
Organism: Vigna unguiculata; assembly: GCF_037176805.1. Taxonomy (NCBI): domain Eukaryota; kingdom Viridiplantae; phylum Streptophyta; class Magnoliopsida; order Fabales; family Fabaceae; genus Vigna; species Vigna unguiculata. The sequence goes on along the minus strand of NC_140799.1, from coordinate 22,245,651 downwards.
GATCAACCAACACTCTATGAACATTCCTTCCCATCATGATAACAGATAATACTATAGGATCATCTTCGTGTGGAACTACTCCTTTTAGATCTTCACTTGAAAACACAATGTTCGAAACTTTCTTCGGCCTTTCGATTTTGGCCGTGGTCATGACACTCCTTACATATCTTTTCCTAGCTGAGCTGGTATGTCCTCCTCCCGCGAAACCTCCTACTGTCGTGTTGAAATCCCCCAGGACAGGTGTTTCATGCAAATCGGAGACCGGATGAGTTCTAGATGGTTCCACATTTGTATTAGCTTTTATATATTTCCCCATGAGTCCCCTATTTGCCAACACGGAGAGTTGGTTATTTAAAGCGTAACACGAATTTGTGTCATGACCTCCAACCTGATGAATATTACACCAAGCGTTCGGTCTGTTTCTGAGTGTTCTCCCTGTATTATTGGGATAGCGCAAATGTTTAGATATTTCCGCACATTCTAATATTTTGACTGGAGTCAATCTGAAATCAGGGATTCTTCGAGTTCGGTGATACTCGGTCCTTTGCTGTGCTACATAAGGGACGAACCGGCGATCCGTCCTAGTCTGAGGTGGAGTCCTTTCTCTTTGAAAAGTTTTAATATCTCATTCACTCTTGGTATGGGTCAATGTTCTCTTATCTCCTACTTTTTTATGACGCATGGCCTCTTCAGTCTCTATCTCCACCGCTGCTCTTTGCCTTATCTCCATTAAGGTCTTTGGAGGGATCCGATACAAGGATTCACTGAAGGAACTGGCTCGGAGCCCCTTCACAAAGGCTTTTACAAGTAAGCCCTCGTTAAGATCGACTACTCTCATGCTAATATTGGTGAAGCGATTGAGAAACTGTTTCAATGATTCTTCAGCATACTGTCGTATGTCAAACATGTCTGCCATCTCCACTGGTTTGGCCCTATTAGCCGAAAATCTTTCCAGGAAAACACGTTTGAATTCGGCAAACGAGTTGATTGAGGAGCTCGGAATAGTGTTGAACCATTCAAGAGTGATTTCGGCTAGCGTGCCCACAAACATTTTACAACGTATTGCGTCGTTCCCCCCCTGATATCAACATCCGGGCCTGAAACGCTTTTAAATGTAACTCTGGATCAGAGCTTCCTGTGAAGGGTGCGATCTTTGGGATCACGAAATTCTGTGGAATCGACTCCTCCATGATCGTATTTGCCAGAGGGTTGGCGTCGCTAACCTCGGGATTCAACCGACTGGCATATCGGTAACCAATCCTGGTGGCCTCTAGTCTGTTTTGCATCTCTTTGTTTGCCTTCCGTAGTTGTTCCTGTTGTCGAAGTGCATCTTTTAGGCATCGGTGTGTTTCTTCAGCCTCTTTGCGTAGTCTGTCTCTCTCCCCCAAAGCCTCTTCCCGAAGAGCCTGTAAATCTTCCTCTACTTTCTTACGGGTTTCCTCCCTCTCTTTTTCTAACTAAATTTGGTCAGCCTCTACTTTCAGTTTAATCTCCTCATTCTGTCGTTGCAGCTCCAAAATACTTTGCATTATATGCTGCCTAGTTGGCCCTTCACGTGCCGCACCTCTGCCTCTGTTCATCCTCAATTTTGTCTCTGTCTGCTCGTTCTTTGAGTGGGGTCAGGATCGAGTTTTACCGGTCCCCACGGTGGGCGCCAATGTTCTGGTTCAGAAAAATACTAGATAATTCTTCGCCAAAACAAAGAGAAAGTGTTTGAGACTTATTTAGGTCAAAAACCTTCCATCCCTTGACCATGGGAGTAATCTTCTTATTTATAGAATAATCAGTTACAAATACTAGATTCTACAAATAATACAAAATAAAATTATCTTTTTCCCCTAAAATATCTCTAAATATAATAACAACCTTTATTAATCCCCTAAATCCCGCCAAACGCGGAATTCAATTCAGTTACTATTCTCCCCCTCGGTGATACCCCGATCTGCTACTCCTGATCTACCATATGCTAAAAATCTATCTTGCCCAACTAAATTCTCTTAACTATCATCTCAGCATAAAACCGAACCGCTTTCTCTAGACCAGTACAATTTTAATTGCAAATTCAAATAAAATACAATACGTAATATTCATAAATTTTAAAACAAAGTCCAAATAACTCATTCAAATAGTGTTGAATAATAGTTTACAAAGAAATGAACTTTTTTTAAAACTAATTGATAAAAAATAACTCATTCAAAATCAATATGTTAATATTTTAATCATATTTTTTTTATTTTTTTTAATTTAAATTCCAGTATAGCAGGTACAGGTATCCACGGGTACGGATACTATGATACTCGTATCCGCCCCGTTAACATGCGGGTATTAAAAATACGCGTACCCGTTACCCGCGAATATCCATTTACAATATTTATTTCCTGTAAGGCCCATTTTTTTCTCCCCTAATGTTTTAAGGGCTGGCCTTAAATCCGTTTGGCCTAAGGGCTGGCCCATAGGGTGCTAAGGCCTCTAAAGTTGCCAGAGTCTCCCATTCAGCTTTCACTTTTGCAAACAACCCCCTCATACGGTCTCTTTTCTTTTTCAAAAGCTCTGCTAGGGTTTCGAGATCCATTCATCTCCAAGCAAGTTCGACTCATTTTCCACCCACGTAAGTTGATTCTTCTCCGTATCTCCCTTACTTTTAACTATGTAGTCGTATTTCTACCTAGGGTTCACATTGGTAACCCGTCTTGGACCTGCTCCGCTGTTTCAGCTCTCGAGTCCATTCTTAGAGTTGCGATGCTCACTATTTAGCGTCAAAGTGCTCTTTCTAGCTATTTCCAAGTAAGGGAAGCTAGGGTTTCAAGTTTTAAATTATTTTGGGCCTGTTTGTGAGTCTGCTTGGTGTTTGAATGGACTGTATGTTGTTGTGAGCATGTGGGATGCCTTGTGTTGTTATTTGGATATGAAAATGTGGCTGTGCAGGGAGAACAGTGACGAGATCTAATACTCTCACCCAAGCGAGCCTGTCTCGCCTAGGCGAGACTTGCAGAAGCAGGCTAGGTTCGCACTCGAGCTCTCGCTCAGGTGGAGAGCTCTCATTTGAGTGAGGCGACATCTCGCTCAAGCGAGAAGGGCTCGCCTAAGTGAGAACGCATGGGAGCCTAGCATGTCGCTGCACTTTTAGTCCAGATGAGGAACCTCACCTTTGGGCGAGGGGTGGTGTCGCTCAGGCGAGATGGCCTCGCCTCAGCGAGCGTGCGAAAAACCTCCCAAGGCTTCTATCGCGATCTCGCCTAAGCGAGAGTCTACAGCTTGAGCGAGAAGACTCCTCTCTCCTAAGCGAGATCTGTTGCAGGCCACGTTGTTTCTTCGCTTGGTTGTTATGGATGGTTTTGGATTGATTGATTTACTCTATTTAAAGTATGAGGCTTGTGAATTTGCATGGAATATTTGTGGTTAGAGTCGATTGACTCTTGTGATGAGAGTAGCAGAAGGCCTGAAACCCATTTAAGGGCTAACCTTGTGTGTGTGGATTGAGACATTGTAACACTTAGCTCGGGGGAGAGCATCTCGGTAGAGCAAGGAATGTCCACCACAAGTGCAAGCATCCGCTGAATCCGACTAATTATATGTATCCAGATGAGTCGAGTCTGAGTCTTACTATATTGTTTGCAAGTCATAACATGATTGGTTGGCTTATGCATCTTGGACTGTGGAAATTGCTTGTAATAGTATGATCAACTATTTTCTACTCTAGCTTACCCTTTTGCTTGTTTGATTGATTTGTGTGTGGTCCTTCTCCTTTTGCGATGATCATCAATTTATTGATGGGAGTAGATGCGAGAGGTACTCAAGGTCAACAGGGAAGGAATGATTCCGCTACTTAGCTCCTTTGGGATGGTCTCCGTTTCTTCGAGTTTTATTTATGGCCATGGGCCATGTATTACCTTGTTTTTGAGTATTAAGCGTTTATTGTCAATTATTGCACTTGGTTTTGTATTGGCATCTTCGTGTGTCTCGGTTTCCTCTGAGTACTTTTGGATAGTTATATGGAGTGACGTCATACTCCGAATCTTCGCTCATTATATTATATTGTGTGACGTTTTCATTTAATTGAGTTTAATTATTAAATGCAGCGTTACATTTCCTACCCATTATAGATTTTATTCGTGAATACCCGCAGATATGATTTTTTTTGACATCCCTATACTCGTCCCAAATAATTAAATTAAAGGATCATTAAAGAAATTATAGACTTGTAACATGACTGGTCTATTAAGAAATTGTGGTTTTTTTTATGATAAAAAAATACCTTATAGCAAAAGAGTAATTAGTCAGAATTTCAGCAATCCTTTTTTGTTTTTCAAAGGCATGTTTCCACCTACAAATTTCTAACCTAGAGGAAAAGCTTTCTTCTTATAACACAACTTTTCAATATTTTTTCATGAGGGTTGATTTAATTTAATTTTAAAGAACCCCTACATCCTATCGTTTTGCATTGTTGGTGTATACCTATCCACACCCAAATTAGTTTTATTTCCTGTTAATGGCCACACCGAAGTTATGACCTTTTCTTGTTTTTATTTATTTCATACCCATATCAAACTTAGAATCCTTTCTTATGTTTTTGCTCAGACCAAACTTATAATCCATTTCTATGTTTTTGGGTGCTTTTATCCATACCAAACCCAAAACAATTTATATTATATATGTATACTTTTCACTAATTGCTTTTATCCATATCTTAACACTAAATAAGTTCATATTTGACATCACTCCCATAACATAAAGATTTTATTAAAAAAAAATGGAAAAACATGGGAGATTATCCTAAATTCATAATAAAAATATATCGTACACATAGGCAAAAATACCTACTATGAAAAAAAAAAAATTAAGTACATATAATGAAAAAAAAGTAAACTAATGCCATACTTTAAGAAAACTGAAATTCAATAATTAAATTCCTCGATATATTATGAGATTTACACTAGAAGAAATATTGATATTGTCGACGACCATAATTCTTTGGTAATACTTAAAATTCATCGATAAATCAAAATTAACGACGACATACCGATGGTTAAAAATTTGTTGTAAAATCCTCATCGGTAAAATTTACCAATGGAATAGGAATTTCATTAATTAACAATAGAAAAATTTATCACTAAAATCTTCTAGTAATTACTGATGAAAAAATTTGTCGATAAAATTCACTAATAAATATTATGATCTAGTTCGTTTTCTGTTAGCAAAATATTTTGTAGGAAATACTTGCGAATTTTGTAATTTTGTAAAAAATAATTATTTACGAAAAAATTATCTGCCAATTAAAGTTTTTAGAAAAAAAAATATTTTTTTTTACAGATTTGCAAAAAATGTCATATAATATAAAAAATTCTAGTACTGTTTCCCTTTGGTTTAATATGATTTACGATAAAAATCTAGATGTGTCTACAATGATGTTATATTTTGCTTTAGTAATAATATGCAATATTTAATAAAATAATTTAATGCAAAAATTGTAGAAATAAAATTCTAACACTGCAAAAGTAAACAATGCATATATATATATATATATATATATATATATATATATATATATATGACATTTTATTTAAGTCTTTCTCATGTATTTTAGATGTTAATAAACATAGGTACTCAAATCGGTAGCAGTGTATTTATTACAGTTTGCGATCCCAACATTCAAAACCTAAATCTAGATTGAAAAATAAACAAATAATGGTTTAAAACTGCCTCACAATCTCAAATCCTACTCTAAAGATGTTGTTAGCTATAAGAAAATATTTTATCAATAACTAATTTTAACAATCAAAAGCTTTTAATAATTATAATAATTAATTTAAATATTAATTTATAAAATAAAATATTATTAGTTATTAAAATAGTTATTATTGTTAATAAAAAATTATAATTAGTCACTAAAATGATTTTTAAAATTAACTACTATAATTTTGAGTCTCAAAAGAAATTGGTCAAAAATTAGGTAACTAAGTTTTAGCTACCAAAATAACTTAGTTACTAGATTGGTCTCTAATTAATTAGTGACCAATTATAATTTTTTTATTTATAATAGTGACTATTTTAATAATAAATAATTTTAAATTTTGTAAATTGGTATTTAAATTGATCATTATAGTAACTAACAACTTTTGATTATTAAAATTGATTATTAAAATTGATTATTAATGAGACATTTTCTTATAATGACGGTAAAATAGATTACAATATAACATATAGCTCATACCTAACTACTTTATTTACAACTAGCTCAAGACCTTAATTTATATAATGATTTGTGTTGGACTAGGTGGAAGTATTTGAAGAACTATTTCTCTGAAGATTGTGAAGATTCGTAATGATGCACAAAGACTTAAAAATCTCGTAGGATACCTTTGTAAGTTTTCCGTTACTTGATATTACATTGCAATTAGAAAGAATTAGAGGTTCTTTTTGTGATAGACAATTTTCTAATTGATGAAAAAGTTTCTTTAATATTTTAAAATTATTACTAATCACGAAATTTATAACAACGGTTAAAAGAGGTTTTTAAAAACGATTCTGAATGACACTAATTTTAAAGGTTTTAACCACAATATTTTGCTTAAACTATCGTTTTTAATTAGATTTTTAACGATAGACAAATGTGGAACTGTCATCTAAAAGAAACAACTTGATCATGTAGAGTTTATAAAACAACAACGAATTTAAGCCAAATCTTCATTGTTAAAAAAACCCAAGAACGATGACATATATAGTCTCAAAAGGTCATCGCAAGTGCATTTTTTATTTTAGGTCAAAATATTTTTTTTGTCTCAATTTTCGTTAAATTTTTTTAAATAAGTCCTAATTTTGGTTTCGTGTTCAAATAGGTCCCAATTTTCGTCAATTTTATTCAATTGGGTCCTTTTTTGCTAACACCGTTTAATCATTAACGGTCATGAACAGTGACTGTCACGTGTCATTTTCGTGGTTTTTTTTTAATTTTTATTTTAATTTATTTTATTTTTTTTAAATGTACATGTGTCAACCCAATAGCATGTCATGTGTCACTTCGTGGTTTTTTTGAATTTTTTTAAAATATTTTTTAAATGTCCGCGTGTCAACTCAGTAGCATGCCATGTGTCAAAGTCAATGTTCTATATTTAATTTGGTCCTTATATTTGTTATTTTTTTTAATTGAGTCCCAATTTTTGTTAAAATTAACCAATTTGGTCCCTCTTCAAATTGAAACCAAATTTAATTTTTATATTAAAATTTACATTTTTTATTAAATATTTTTTATATAATATATTAAAATTCACATCATTATAACTTTGATATAAAAATTAAATTTGATCACATCTTCGATAGGGACCAAATTGATTAATGTTAACAAAAATTGGGACTAAATTGAACAAAAGTAACAAATATAGGGACCAAATTGAATATAGAACATTGACTTTGACACGTATACGTTACTGGGTTGATACGTGGACATTTAAAAAAATTTAAAAACAAAATCAAAAAAATTCAAAACAATTCAAAAAGATTCAAAAATTAAAAAAAAAATCCAAAAACTAAAGAGATTAATGAATCCAAAAACCAAATGTGTATATAAAACGTAGTAAATCTATACAATATTCCAAAACAAAATAAAATGTCTAAATAATATAGTCTATCATCTACCGTGGCGGATCTTGACCAAAATTTATGGGGGAGCCAAAATAATATGCTTAAAATTTACATATTTAATATTATTGTCACTCATTCAATAAAAATGAATAATATTCTAGTATAGCTATAACTATAAAACAAATTACACTATCTAACAGATTGTCTGTCGTTTTTTTATATTCTTGAACTTATCAAATAATTTAATCATAATTAAATTTTTCAGATATTCTTTTATCAATATAAATAATTACATTATCTGCAAAATATTCATTTTCTATTTTTCTAATTTGCACATATCGATTTAAAAGTCGCAATTCATTTCATTGTTATGCGATGAGCAACCATATTGTCATGTTTTGATCTTCACTCATCTTTTATCAATTCTAAAAAATGAATTTATTCTTTTGTTTTTTCATCAATATATCTATTTAAAAAACAAGTTTAACACTAAAAAATAATTTATCCTAATATAATCAATAATTAAGAGACATAATTACTAACAAAAATTATAATAATCAATTCACTATCAAATGAGACAAAAGAAAATTACTTTTTTTCTTTTGTGGGAACGTAACAAAAAAAAATCAGATAAGGGTAAAAGATAAATACAACATGTGAAAAAATAAAAAGACAATGAAAATAAAAAATAAAAAATATCTAATATTATTATATTTGATTTTATATTTTATTATTTATTAACATTAAATGTTATATCCTATAAAAAAAATAAAAAATACATATTATTTAAAAATTTAAAAACATAAATAGTTTAACAAATTTTAAACATATATAATTTAAAAAAAAGTTAAAAAATTATGAAAAAGTTGGGGGCCGTGGCGCCACCTGCTCCAACAATGATCCGCCGCTGTCACAAGGTGGTGTGCATGTTTATAAAATATTTTGCTCTAGTTATTCTAACATATTCCAATGCTTCTGAGTTGAATGGTTGTGTCATTGCAAAACTATACCGTCAACATATATAGTTTCCGGTATTTAACCTTGATTTTAGTTCTACTTACTACTTTAAAGTTGTAGGAATTAGTTTAAATATATTTTCTTTTACTGTTTTGAAGGTAGCGTAAAATCTTGTCTTTTTTTTTTTCTTTTTTTAGAACATTTTTTTTTGGTTTTCGTAGGCAGATTTTGATTCCTTTGCTTTTTTTTAGTAACTAGCATAGTTTTCGATTGTCTTTTATCATTTAAAACATGTTTAGACAGCTACATTACATTATGATTTACTAATTTGGTACAATTTTCCATTTTAGCCTATTTTATCCTATTTTTGCTTATATTTTACGTTCTAAGTAATCATATTTTGAGTTTCTTGTTATTTTCGAATTGTGATTTGGTGTTCATGTTTCTTTTACCATTTCGAAGTTTCCTTGATAGTTAGTTAGTAGTTCTAAATACTAGGTTAGTACAATTTTTAGATTTTGCAAATTCTAGCTAGTTTAGCTTGTGCTTTAGGTTCTAGATAGTCTGATTTTGAATTGAGTAGTTTTTTGTATTTGACTATTTTCCTAGCTTCTTTATATCATTTTAAACTTGCTCATGGAGTGTTTTTTGTTGTTTTCATGTAACATTCTATTTGTCCATCCAAATTCCAGTTCTTTTAACTATATTTCTCAGGCTGGATATCTCATTTCAGGTTTACATCATCGACTATGGCCTTGCAAAGAAATATAGAGATCTTCATAAACATAGGCACATACCATACAGGTAAATTTATCATCATTATTTGAGGATATTAAGGTGTAGTATGTAAAATTTTGACCAACGCTTATAGGAAAAAAACACTTTTTTATTTATTGCATGTCTTCCTTTGATTTATGCATTTTTATCTCATCACTTCTAGAGGCATTATACCCTTTTTCAAGTGGATAGTCTTTACCTAAATGTCAACGCTAAAGTATGATTATTATATTTATGTACATTTTTTTTGTCATTAAATTGCTGCCAAAGTTATGAGACAAACAACGACCAATTAAATCGATTGCTAAAGTATGATTAATTTATTGATATACAATTTTCTTTTAGGTCGCTGAAATGGTGGCAATTTTTTTTTTTATCAACAAGGAATAATATTGGTTGGTCGCTAAATCGGTCGCTGATTAGCAAAAAAACAAAAAATATTTTTGGTATTATTTATGATTTTTACATGCTTAAAAACATTATTTTTACCTGTTTATGAATGATAAAATTTAATATATCTAAGTAATAACAAACTGCATTACATAATATAGTAAAGTGTAGTACATACATTACGAGTGGTAAATATATAACATGATCCAAAACAAAAAAACAAAAATAGTTTGAAAGTGTGCAACATTGAAACACAACAAATAACTAAATATGAAACTAATGATCTCCTGGTCTACTATCACTGATATGGTCTACTCTATCATCTCTAATAGTAGTAGGATCACTAGGACCTGGCATAACATTCTTCAAATGAATGTGTTGCAAAATAAGTTTCATTTCTTCATCTTGTTGGCGCATACGTTCATATTGTCCAAGTATATGTTCAGCAAGTGTTCAACCTTTTCTTCAAGTGTCTTCTCCTTGTAATTCTTTGCCATAAATTCATCATTCAACTTTTGAATAGTCTCACGCATTTCTTCTATTTGATGTACTACTGGAGCTTGGCTAGTAGAAGAGTGAGCACCTGCAGAGCTTGGCAAGATTATTCCTTGGTAAGAGAAATCCAACAATCTCTTTAGTTAAAAAAAATGTACCTATAACAAACATAAAAAAGAATCAAGGAGAGACAATGAATCATATCACACATCATTCAATACTAATATTAGTGATCTAAACAAACTTAATAAGTAAAGGGGATAATAAAGAGACAATGAATACATAATAAAGGAGAGATTTTAAGATGGTACTTGGTTCAACTCTTTGAGCTACTCTTTAAAAAAGAGAAGCTGGGCAAAACAATATTTCAAGATAAGCATTTTAAATGAAGAAAAATTCTAAAAGTGGGACTTTAAAAATTTTAGAGTTTAAGGTTTAACTTCAAAGTAACTTTTAAGCCAAACGAATAATGGTAAGACACGTAACATATCAAAGAATACTTCATTGTTATTTACTTGCAGTTGAAACACATATATTCACTATGCATAGCATTAGAACTGGAAAGTTAGAAATGAAAAAACAACAGTCGTGTACAAAGGTTAAATCCCTAAACAAATACAAGTCAATTGTCAGTGTAAGCAAGACAAACTCTTTGACACATTAAATTGGTATAGGATACTTTCCAAAGGACCTAACAAAAAAATAGAGAAAATGTCACTCCTATTATTGATTCCTAAATTCAATCTCCAGTTTGAAAGCATATGTTAATTACTCTATCAAAGTATATATATATAAAGAATCCTACAACATTAGAATTTATTCATACATTCTAAAAAAGACTAAACATTATACATATCTCATTATGAACCAACCACCTAATTAAAATTAAAATACAATATTAATTAAGAAAAACAAGCAAATATTCAAGTACATGTCTTTTCCTCTACCAAGCTTGACTAGCACTTTAAGCCAAGATTAATACTGAATGTATATTTAAGTCATTATACAACCTCCTCTTCATTGTCATCTTCTAGATTATATACGTTAAACAAGACATCAATTAGAGTTATTATACTCATTATGAATTTTAATACTAAAGACTAAAACAAGATAGTTCTTATAGGAGCAACTATTCTCGGTGCTACTAATTTTTTGGCTAAGTTCAAGTACCTTATAGAAGCAACTAATCCTGGAGCTAGCTGATCCAAATGGTGGAGGCAAAGATAAGAGGTGTAGTTGCCTTGGAGAGGTTTCTTGATGATTAAATAAAGAAGGTTGATTGAAGATTTAACTCAAAGTCAACCTTGAGAAAATGTAAGCATCCAATGTTTGCGTCAATGTTGTTTGATGAACCAACTTGAAACAAAACATTTATACTCAATTTTTATTTTGACATGATTAAGCAAATATGGCTATGAAGATTAAGATCGTTTGATGAATTTTTCTTATAAACCTACACCACTCACACATCACATCCCTCACATCTTATACCACTCATGAACACATCACTAGACTCACACCTCACTAGACTCACGGATCACACACCATTCAAGCCACCAAGCAATTAAAAAAATGTAACATATTAAGGTGAAGGTTCTCCAATATACAAACCCACCAAGCCACACCACTCTAACTCCTGAAATGAGAGTTTCTATTTGTGAATGAAGTAAAAATACTTTCACTTTGAACTATGACTTTAGTATAAGATTGAAATCTCATATATATGCAATAATTTGGTAACAATATTGTAAGACCTAGGAAATTCATATAAATGATAATCAATAAAGTACAAGTAATGGTGAGTTGGAAATACCCTAAGGGAGTTCCTTGATAATCCCTAGACAAAGGATAGTGCTAGCTTAAGTGGTTGAGAGTACTTAGTTATGTGGAGAGGGCTTGGGTTCAAGTCTTGTGTGTGTTGTGGTATGTCTATTTAATTATGTTATCTTTTACAATTATATTGTGAATGCAGAAGTAAGACTTAACATGGTATGTATGTGTGAATTAAATGTGAATTATATGATAGCTTAATGGTTGTACCTATGTTTGATGAGTGTTGGGATGTGAGTTCAAACCTTGGTTGGTGAGAGTTGCTCTTTTTCATATTTTGGTATTTTTTTTATATACAAGGAAAATCTAGAAACTCTAGAGATTTTCTAGGGGAAACCAGAAGGGTAACTTGGAATCAGTTCAGGGTAGTAAAGGCACCATTTAAATGGCCATTGATGCTTAAAGTGTTAATTAATTTCGTTTAATGAGTTTTTTTTATTAATTTGGACTGGAAATTTTTAGAAAAGGAGATGTTGAGTGGAAATATAGAGGTGCGTGAGTGTGGCAGCAAGAGAGAGAAATGAAATTGCAAATTAGAGAGAGAAAGAGAGTGCTGGAAAAGAGTGTTAGAGTGGGAACAAGGGTTAAAGCGTTGGGGACGAGAAAGGATCATTGGATGTTTATTTTCATTTAATTTTGTATTGGATGATGATTGGCATGAATGGTTGAGTTCTATTTCAATTCGCGTTATTTTTCGTGAAAATCTGGGTTTCTGCTCAAAAACTGCCTGACAACTATGAAGGTCTGCCAGGCGACACAACCATTTTAACATGGTCTTCTGGGTTCTTAGACGAACCGCCTGGCGACAATAAAGAACCGCCAGGTGATAATTGCACTCGAATCACGTAGTTTTATACGTTTTCGGTGCTTTCGTGATGTGTTGGATGTTCTTCAATTATGTGAGTTTGATCATATGTTTCTAGGTGTAATTGAATGATAATAGATGCTTTTAATTGGAAATTTGATGAATTGCGGTTTGGGTGAAAATAAGGGATCAATATGGTTTTGGTTTTGATTGTGAATTATATTGTGTAAAAGTTGGAAATTGATTATTGTATGATTGGATTGGATGATTAGAAATTTGAATGCATACTGAACGTGTAATTGTTGTGATTGAATTGCAATTGGAAGTTGATTTAAGGGTTGGGCATATTACAGTTTTCGGCAGATTCAAGGATACTAGCAATTTCTGTATTCTGATGCACCATTTGGTGGTATAAAGCGTGCCGCTAGGCGATACCAAGTGGCCAACAATGGTTTGGTGTGCTCAGTGGAAAAATTTAGATTTGTGATTACTGGGGATGGTTTTTGGGTATGAGATTGAGCGTCATTATATGATGTATAGGTGTGCATTTAGTGATATTGATGTATGAGTTTAAGTTATATATTTAATAGTGAACTTGTAGTAGTATGAGTTACTGATTGGGAAAAAATAGAGTAGAAGAAACACTATTCATTGTGATAAACTGATTTTATGTCTTAAGAATATAGAAATGAAAAATTGGAGGTCTTCCACTAGTATGTGAGAGCAACAAAGTGAATAAAATAATTATTGATATATTTATGTATGCGTTGGTTGACGATAGAGTTGTTTGAATTATGAAATGAAGCATGATGTTTATGGATACAGGAGTGGTATTGGTTTTGTGATGATGAGATTGTATGCTTGATGGTATTGATGGACTTAAGAGCACATGTTTTCTATATATGCTTGACTATTTTCAAGAGATGTAGTATCCTAAGTTTGAATGCTTGAGTGCTTATGATTCATTGGTACTAAAGAACTGTGATGATGAATTCTGTGGCATGTGAATTGTAAATACGAATTTGGTATTTTGATTGTATGATTGGTATGCCTGAATGTGCTAGAAAGCGTGTGTTTTTCCTAAACCAGTAGAAACTTGATTTACTGGTGTGGCGCCTGGCGGCAGGGGATGCTTCGTCAGGCGATAAGCCACCAACAAAGGAACCATTGGCCACGTGGTGCCTGGCGGCATGGGGGTTACCGCCAGGCGGTCTAGATGGATTTGCATGAGTGATCTTGATGGATTGGTCAGGGATATGCTGGATTAGTTACTTGCGAGGAAGTTCATAACGAAGGTGTGAGATGTGTGTTTGAGGCAGGCGGGGAGGTCCGTATCTTTTGTACTCCTGTGTCGGGATACGAGCGGGGAGGTTATGTTCCGTGCTCAGACTTGAAGCTACTATAAGCGGGGAGGTTCATAGTAGGTGTACACGCATGTCAGACTACGGGTGGGCAAGTTCGTAGAACTGGACTATAGGCGGGGAGGTCCGTAGGGTTGGACCACGAGCGGGTAGGTTTGTGGGAGCATGATAATCCTTAATGACCAAGGTTGTAAATGGATCTTTCTCATATAGGTTATGAGATTGTGGTGGGAGCTAATATAGAGAAGTCAATAAATTAAAATTGGCTAAGATAGATCGGGTGAGGGATAATTATTATTATTCATTGAGTATATTACATTTTTTCTCGGCTCACTCTTTTTGTTTGTGTTTGGCGATGATCGCGTGACTTGTTGTGCGACAGCAAATATGAATCCAGGTGAGCGTGCTGATACGTAGGGACTGAGCGGGACAAACTATGGGATGATTTACTCTGTGTTTTAATTTTCAGTTTATGCGGTTTTTCCCTACTATGAGCTTGTAATAATGATGTCACAACGTAATATAACTACAACGATATAAGTTTTAAATTTTCTCGCGTTTGGGAACCTTATTTACTATCTTGAATTTTAATAAAATTATATTTTGTCAAGTAATATCCACCTAGGATGTTATATTTGGTATCAAAGCATATGATTTCAAAATGATTTTTGGGCCTTGGGGAGTGAGCTTATCATGATTGTGAGATTAGTATGAATTTATTGAATTGTAAAGTTCTTGAAATTTGTGTTATTGCGTGGTGTGTATTGTTAATGAATTTCTAGAGTAAATTGTAACGTTGTATGATACCCTATGTTCCAGAACTAGAAAATGGCTGGCGGGAGAGGTAGAAGAACTTATGCCAATAACTTAGTTGATAAAATTGGCCATGCAATCCACTGATTGGTTGACGTTATGTAGCCACAACAGGTGGTGCTACCACAGCCTACACCATGACCAGCCACCATGGATGATTTCATGAGGCACAAACCAGCCAAGTTCAATGGTAAGGCCACTCCTGATGACCCGGGTGCATGGATCAGGGACTGCGAGAAGAAATTTTGTGTACTTGCTTGCTCGAATGAACAGAAACTAGCATTTGCTACTTTCCTCTTGGTGAGTGATGTAGAATATTGGTGGGTTGGAATGCAACAACAGATGCAGACCAGGGAAGAAGAAGTGAGCTGGGAGAATTTCAAGAGGAGATTCTTGGAAAAGTATTTCCTAGATAGTGCTAAGCATGAGAGGGAGGCCAAGTTCTTGACCTTGCAGCAGGGCAACATGACTGTGCAAGCTTATGTTAACAAATTTGAGTATCTAGCAAGGTTTTACACAAAATATCACAGTGGAATGGCGTTGTCGGAAGTTTGAGAGGGGTCTACGACATGAGCTGCTTAGAGTTCTAGTTCCACTCAAGATCCGAGAGTTTCCCCTTTTAGTGGAACAGGCGACGAGCGTGGAAAAACTAGAGATGGGGCCTAGCTGAGTAGTCAGGCCGTAGAGAAATGTTGTTGAGGCTAGACAACAGAAGAAGCCTTATAACCGACCACAGACATCATCATAAGGATTGAAATGTTTCCAGTGTGGGAAGCACATTTGAAGAGAGACTATCCTAGACTTGCATGAAATGTAGGGAGTAGTGTCGGAGGGCATAAGTGCTTTGTATGCAATCAAACTGGCCATTTTGCAGACAAGTGTCCCAATAAAAAGACAATTCCAGAGCCACGACTGCAGTTACCTTGTACGGAGAGGCCTAAAGCTGCATGAAGGGTATTCGCCTTAACCAGTACAGAAGCAAACCGATCAAGTAACCTTATATAGGATACATGTGTAATGATGGGTCAGAATATATAGGTGCTTTTCGATTCAAGAGCCTTGCATTCTTTTATTTCTAATACATGTGTGGGTAGGTTGGGATTGGAGGTCTCTGATTTAGGTTGCGAGCTAGTGGTCTCGACATCAGCGTCTGGGCAAGTTACAACAAATTCTAATTGTGATGGATGCTCGATCGAAGTGGTTGGCCGCAAGTTTAAGGTGAATCTCATCTGCTTTCCATTGAAGGGTTTGGATGTTATATTGGGGATGAACTGGCTGTCCAACAACCATGTGGTAATTGATTGTGGATGGGGTGGATTGGTATTCCCAAAAACTGAGGGGGTGAAATTGATTTCAACTCAAGAAGTTATGAAAGAGCTAAGGGATGGAACTACTTGTTTTATGATGATAACTCAATTAGAGAACAAGAGTAATGAAGAGCAAATACGTAGCATACATGTGGTGGTCGAATTTGCTTATGTGTTTCCTAACAAAGTCCCTGGACTACCCCCAAGTAGGGATGTTAATTTCACTATCGATCTCATCCTTGGAGTGGATCCAGTGTTAGTTGCTCCATATAGAATGGCACCGACAGAATTGGCAGAGCTCAAGAAACAAATAGAGGATCTACTAGAAAAGAAGTTTATCAGGCCGAGTGCATCTCTGTCGGGAGCTCCAATGCTACTGCTTAAGAAGAAAGATGGGAGTTCCAGACATTGTGTTGATTACTCCATTTAAACAAACTCACAATTAAGAACAAGTACCCTTTACCGCGGATTGATGACCTATTAGATTAGCTGCGATGAGCTAGGGTGTTCTAAAAACTTGACTTAAGATCTGGATATCATCAGATTTTAGTCAAGCCAAAAGATGTACAAAAGACGGTGTTCCGATTGGGAATTATGAATATGTAGTGATGCCATTTGAAGTAACCAATGCCTCAGTAGTGTTCATGGATTATATGAACAAAATATAATGACAGTGTGTAGATAAGTTTGTCATAGTGTTTATAGACGACATCCTTATTTATTTCAGAGATCAGGATGAACATGTTGAGCACCTAAGAGTTGTGTTTGAAATACTCAGGGAACATCAATTATACATGAAATTATCTAAATATGAGTTCTGGCTTAGTGAAATACAATTTCTTGGGCATGTAATCCCAGCCCATGGCATCACGGTTCACCCCATAAAGATAGAAGGTATTTTGAAATAGGAACGACCAAAAATGGTGACAGAGGTGAGAAGTTTTCTGGGATTGACTAGATATTACCAGGCGATTTTTAGAAGGGTTCTCCAAGATGGTGAGTCCCTTGACACAACTCACGCGAAAGGAAAAACCTTTCTTATGGACAAAGCAGTGTGAGGCATGCTTTGAAGAAATGAAGAAGAGGTTGACTACAGCTTCAATGTTAGCCATTCTTGATACGACCGAGGCATTTGAGGTGTATTGCGACGCATCATACCAAGGGTTGGGGTGTGTGTTAATGCAAGAGAAGAGACCAATGGTGTATGCTTCTCGACAATTGAAGATTCATGAGAAGAACTACCCCACCCATGGTTTGGAACTGGCTGCTATAGTTTTTGCTCTTACCATTTGGAGACATTATCTATATGGCTCCCAATTCTGCGTCTTTAGTGATCATAAAAGTTTAAAGTATTTATTTGATCATAAAGAGCTTAACATGAGATAGAGGAGGTGGATGGAGTACCTCAAAGACTACGATTTCGAGCTCATTTATCATCCAGGCAAGGGTAATGTGGTAGCTGATGCCTTGAGTAGGAAACAGGTGCACATGTCGTCATTAATGATAAAAAAGTTGGAACTGATAGAGAAACTACGGGATATGAACATGGGATTACAACTGGATTCCGATCATATCAAGTGTAGTATGTTAAAGGTTACCAATACCTTTTTAGAGGAAATTCGAGAGGGACAATGGCATTATGCCGAGCTACAACAGATTGTTGGTTGGTTGGGTACCAAGAAAAAGAAGAAATTCAAGATGGGAGCTGATGGCATCTTACGATTCCGAGATCGAGTATGTGTCCATGGGAATTGGAGAATGAGGAGAAGGATTTTGGATGAAGGGCATAAGGGTCATCTTAGTATACATCTGGGTATGACGAAAATGTATAAGGATCTGAAGGAGTCATTCTGGTGGCCCAGGATGAAAATAGATGTGGTTGACTTTGTGGCCTCTTGTTTAGTATGTCAAAAAGCTAAAATTGAACACCAAAGGCCAGGAGGTACCCTACAACCGTTGAACATACCCTAGTGGAAGTAGGATAGTATTTCCATGGACTTTGTGACTCACTTGCTTAGATCTGTAAAGGGACATGATGCCATTTGGGTGATAGTTGATCGACTCACGAAGTTTGCTCATTTCTTACCAATCAATATGAGGATGTCCATGGATAAAATTATTGAGTTGTACATTCGGGAGGTAGTCAGATTACCTGGGGTTCCTGCAAGCATAGTATCAGATCATGATCCAAGATTTACTTCACGGTTTTGGCAATCCTACAAGGAGCGCTGGAGACCCAATTGAGAATGAGTTCCGCTTATCATTCCGAGATGGATGGTCAATCTGATAGAACAATTCAGTCACTGGAAGATCTGCTTAGGGCATGTGTATTGGATCACTTGGGTGGTTGGAGTGAAGTACTTCTTTTGGTGGAGTTCACATACAACAACAGTTACCACTCAAGCATTGGAATGACACCGTATGAGGCATTGTATGGAAGAAGGTGTAGAACACCACTCTGTTGGTATCAGGATGGGGAGTTAGTGACTATTGGGTCAAAGTTGTTACAAGAGACGACGGAGAAGGTCAAGCTAAGTCAAGATCGAATGCGTGCGATGCAGAGTAAGCATAAGTCGTATGCAGATAAAAGGAGAAGGCCACTAGAATTTGAAGAGGGGGATCATGTGTTCCTGAGGGTTACCCCGACTACAAGCATTGGGAGGGCGATCAAATCAAGAAAGTGGACGTCGAAGTTCATAGGGCCATATCAAATCAACAGGAGAATCGGATAGGTAGCATATGAGATCGCGATGCCACCACATCTGGCAAACTTGCACAATGTGTTTTACGTGTCCCAAATATGGAAATACATTGCGGATCCCACTCATGTGCTAGAGACAAATGATGTGCAGTTCAAGGATGATTTGACTTTAGACGTGAGACTAGTAAGGATAGTGGATTCTCAGGTCAAGAAGTTGAGGAGGAAGGAGATCCAAACGGTAAAGGTTCTTTGGGATGAAGCAATGTGTAACGTTCTAGCCAAAAATTACTTATTTAAAATAAAAGTTTGGAGAATATATTAATAACCTCATTTATTAACAACTTCTTTCCCAAAACGCGAAAAAATTTAAAATATTTATTTCAATGCGCCAAACTGAACTAAAACCATGGTGTTCAACTATAACAAACGTAAAGTGTTTATAAATCCAATACAAAATATTTCATAAATTGCTATATAAGAAAAACTAATAAACTCCCATAGTTGTTCCCCCACTCCATCGCTAACCATCCACACGCTCACCTGCATCAACATCTGCTCCCATGTAACAAGTTACATGATTATTGCTAAACACATAGATAGGGTGAGCTCAGTTAAAAAATTAAAAAAAACCACGAAGTGACACGTGGCAGTCACTGTTCATGGCCGTTAATGATTTAAACGGTGTTAGCAAAAAAGGACCCAATTGAACAAAATTGACGAAAATTGGGACCTATTTGAACACAAAACCAAAATTAGGACTTATTTGAAAAAACTTGACGAAAATTGGGACCAAAAAGGTATTTTAACCAAAAATAAACAACTAAAACAAGACATTAAGTAAAGCAACTTTCAACCAATGCATCAACATAGATTTTCCCATTCCTCAATGCATCAACTTTCAACCAATAATTTAGGCAGCTCTTAATTCTACACCCTTTGATGAGTACACCGATCGATCTTTGTTGTACGAGTGTCTACTCGCCCATCCAACTACAAGCCACCACTTGATAGTCCACACGCGGGAATGAATTTGCCACGGCCTCACAACGCGACACCAAGTGGAGTTTCCCAAAACGAACATAAGTCCGTAGTTGTCCCCAGACTACCAAACTCTATCAGATGCACTGAAGAGGGCAATCATCTAAAATCTCGTCGTACGAACCACAATCTCGCACACTCCATTGGAATTCCTAAAGCACCAGGCTACAACCTAGAGTGGCCACGTGTTACCCCAATATAAGTTACACTCGTAACTAGGCCCCCAACAAAGCCTCGCCTCATGACCTCCATCTAAAGCTTTGTAGGAATCCTCCTCGCGATCCAACTCTGCACCCAAAACCGCCTGGCGCGCCTCTCGCATTGCTAGGCAGAACTTGGTTCCGGACCGCCAATGCCTTAAGTTCACCTGCCACTGTTTTGGGTATCTATCGCCTGTTGGTAGCTATTGCCTGGCAGTTCAATCCACACCGCCGGATGCTACACCAGTAACGCAAAATTACTGGTTCATGCATCTCCAAAACACAGGTCCAAATGAACCAACACTCAAGACACATAAATTCCAAAATACATACATACATATATATATATACATACATACATATATATATATATACATACATACATACATATATATATATATATATATATATATGTATATTTTAATTGTAGCAACCTCAACCTTCAAAATTTATGAATACCCCATTGCGATCCCCTCAAGATGAGTTAGATTCCATGACCTTTTATAATATATAAATCACTAGTGCAAAAATGGGATATTAGACCAGTTTTGGAACGTGTATTAAATCGGTTTCGGAACCGATCTAATACAGGCCTATGTAATATGTCTGATAGTTATTAGATCGGTTGCAAAAAAATGATCTAGTGTATCAATATTAGATCGGTTCTCCTAAGCCGATCTTACATTATTCATTACGAAATGCATCAAGATGAAGTGCTTTCGATCGGTTGTGGTATAAACTGATCTAATATGTTGAGCACCTTTTAAAAAAAAGCAGGAAGCATTAGATCGGTTATGGTCTTAATCGATCTAATGCTTGCTATTTTTTTTAAAAAGTGCGTTTTGTAATTGCAACTAACCAAAACCTGTTGCATTAAAAACCAAATAAATACAGACAGTGCAGTTCCAACAGTTTATAGAGTACATATTTAAACAACAATTCAAATCCAACAATTGATTTGACCAAAATATTTCCTAAGTGAAAGAAAACTAATGTAACAAAGGAAAAGTTTTACATATAAACATTTTTAAGCTGCAAGAAGTAATTGGCCCGTTCAATCCTTACTGCATCAATCTTCTCAGATCCCAATGGTTCAACATTTTTAAAAAATGTAGTTCAAAGCAATGAGTGCATATTAGTTAAGTATTTCATAAAAAACATGTTTCAAAAAGGAGTCTTTTGATTCCTTACCTCATCCCAAGAATCTTTCAGAGCAGCACGAGCTATGGTCCACATCTAGTACATGACATAGTATCCACACTTAAAACATCCTTTTTGGATATTACACTAAGAAGATCAAATTTATAATTAATATATGTAAAAAAGTACAAATCATACAACATAAAAGATGGAAACTTATACCTTTGGAGAAATCACTTTGAAATTTTGTGAAGATAAAGTTGATTTACCACCCAACACATTGTAGACATTCAAAGCACTAAAAAGTTAAGTCACTAGTCAATTACAACATATTTCATGACATAAATAACACATTATAAAGGGACTATAACATACCACTGTAGTATATTTCTCATGGCTGAGGGGATGGGTTTGTGTGTAACATCCCGTCAGGATATTACTGATTTAAATAAATAAAATAATTAAAAACATAAAGCTGCCGCATTTAAGAATAAACATCATTTCCCAAAAACGAAGGAAATTTAAATTTTATTAACCTCCAAGGATAAAAGCCAAATCCATAGTCAATAAAACTGAAACAACAAAATAAAACCTCTCACAAAAGTTTACAAAATAGTTTAACTCGGAATAATACAAAAATATATAAAACTCCCAAGCTTTTCCCACGCTCTGTGACTAAGCCTCACCGGCTCCATCTGCATCAACATTCTCTGCTCACGTGTACCACGTACACGATCATCGCCAAACACAAGCAGATAGGGTGAGCTTATGAAAACAACATACATCATAACAATAATCAAATAACCAATTATACAGCTGTAAACTCTATAAAGAACCAAGACACCATCTCTTACTCAATTCTCTAACGTCTGGCCACAACCAGACCATTCGTGTTGTACCTCTTCTAGTGATTACCCCATGGTAATTTGCTGCCAAACCTATCGGCCAGAACCGACAGAGCACGTGCTGGAACCAATGCCACGAATCATACACCGTAACGCCAGGTGGAGTTCCCAATTACGAACATAGTCCGTAATGTCCCAAGACTACCAAACTCGTTAGCCAACAACTGAGGAGGGCAATCTATCTGGACCCATCCGTACTGGCCACAACCAGCACACTTGCACCGGCAACACTCGCCAACCTGAGCTCAACTCAAGGGTTCCTCGTGTTCATCCGCCATCTTGAGCTCAACTCGAGGGATTCCATTCCGAGCTCAACTCGAGGAATGTACGTGCTTAACCTCTATCCCGAGCTCAACTCAAGGGATACGTTCCGAGCTCAACTAAATGAACCCAGCAATCTTACCTTTGAGGCATCACTAAAAGCCTTGTAGATCACCCTACAAAGTCCAATACTTAGGACTTACAGTAGCCAAATCGCCTAGCGGGGGACACGTACTGCTAGGCGCCATCCGCTTCCAGACCGCCTGGCGGGGGACACGTACTGTCAGGCGCCAAGCGCCTAAAAACCATAAAATCTGTAACTACCGCCCGACGGACCATCCCTACCGCTAAGCGGACGCTGCTCCAAGAGTCACTATTTACGTCGCCGCCGCCTGGCGGAACCTATCCTTTCGTTAGGCGCCACCAAGTCCAGGACCCCACTGAATCCATGCCATCGCTTGGCGGTTCTGGTGTCACAGCCGGGCGCTATGACAGTGTTGCGTATCACCAGTTTTTGCTCCAACCTGGAATCACTTCCCACATCAGCTCCCTTGGATTAGGTTTCTAGTATCCTATAACTTTTATGGTCACCAACAATCGTGAAGCCTAAGCATCATTGCTTTATCGAGTAGAAATCCCTATACTACCACTACCCACACAATTTCGAATTCAAGCTTTCTTATTTTTACCTTCTTATTATGTCTGCATGACTTACCTTGAGTTTATGCCAAGTCAATTTACTACGGTTATAAGATTCGCTTCACAGTCCAGATACAAGGATACTCATATGGAAGTGTTTTTCATAAAATCCTCTATATCTCAATATCTTAATCTATTCCACATCTAACCACCCAAATTTACTCAATGGCTTGCACATAGACCTGCACTGGAGTATCTAACACACATCTCACTAACCCTATACCATTTTGTTCCTTATATTGTATTATTAGCTGTCCAGCCATCAATATCATTTCCAATATCTTAAATCCTCATCATTTTTATGCCACATACTAGACTGTATAATCTTTTAACCACTATTCCCGGTTTTAGACCACTTCCACTCAACTTCCATCACTATGTGATATACATCTGCCCACACCTAACTTCCCCACGCCACCAACACACTCGGTCTTACTCCTCTGATACGGCGCCTGGCGGCCACCTACGAACCGCCAGGTGGTTCCTGCATCCTCCAGGAACTCCCCTATTTTCTAAGTTATGCGAACTTTAGATCTTGCACCAAACTTCCGATTTTCCCATAATTCATCAACTCCATTGATTGCGAATTTCGTTCCTATATCATTCTCTCAATTATTCCACTCAACGTTTTCCCTTACAAGAATAACCCTAATTCGATGAGTATCAGAATTCTCCACTAAACTCATTCAAAACACTGTTTCATTCACGTAAGCTACTCATACAATGAAATTCGACGCCAATTCAACCAACAGACGACCCTTTAATGAATAACCATTCTTTTTCCATGACCAAAACCTCCCCAACGTCCCAAATCATGAAAATCAAGCTAAATTGGTTCGTGTCGCCTGGCGGAAATTCATCACCGCCAGGCAGTCCAAACAAAATTGCAGAAACTGAGGCACTAGTCACGCGTCGCCTGGCGGTTGGGAGTGTACCGCCAGGCGGTTCTTCATCTAGAACCAGGAACGCACACAAAAGATATGAGTCGCCTGGCGGTCAGTCACGACCCGCCAGGCGGTTTCTGGAAAAATTCCAGAACCGAACATTCTCACACAATTCAAACAATTCTAATACATATAATCATCATACAATTCATGCAATTATACAATAAAACATAATTACGAGGTTCCAGCTCCCCTAACCTGGATCCTTTAGCTTAAACTTGAAAATTGAGAAGTTCTCCTTTGAACACCAACCCTCCTTGGCTCCTCTCTATTCAGCCCCTCAAGTCTCACTCCAAACTCACAGAATTCCAAAATTTCGTGCTCTCTCTCTGGTGTATTTTCAGCTTGCCAAACCTTTGCTATTTACTCACTTTTTCCCTTTTAAAGTGTGCCTAAAACTAGGTTATTAACCTAAAACGAAAATTGCCACTTAATGGTGGTTAATTCCCATTCATTGTCTCTTTATGGGATGTTTCACAGCCACCCTTATACTGCCATTCCACTAGGAAGTTCCTCAACTCTTCATATTCAAGCCAAAGCCAAAAATATCAAAAATTAAAGTTTAATGTAAGTTCTCCAAGGCTTGAACCCATAACCATGCAATTGCCAAATCAATATCAAACCACTTAACCAATTCAGATTTCATGTTAACAATCATAATTCAATTATCATATTATCTCACAACATGATTATTATATATTTAAAATAAAAACGAACAATAATACAAAATGTCATATATAGGACTCAAACCCAAGTCCTCTCACACAATCAAAGTACTTTCAACCACTTAAGCTATTACTTTTCCACGTCATTCCACTCATAATTTAATGTCATAATTAATTCTCCCACGCGCATTTATTAATTAATTATTTATTTAATTAATTAAATTTCACGGGTTTTACATTACCCCCACCTTTAAAAGTTTTCGTCCTCGAAAAAGAGAACTTACTAGAGAAAAGATGAGGATAAGACCGCCTCATGATATCTTCCATCTCCCATGTCATTTCCTGAGCTGCCTCATCCCATAGCACCTTCACTGTTTTGATCTCCTTTTCTCTGAGTTGCTTTACTTGAGAATCCAAGATTCTCACTGGTCCGGCACCAACAGTCAAGTCCTCTCGTATCTGCACATCATCCTCCTCCAGAATGTGCGTAGGATCTGCTATGTATTTCCTCAACTGTGACACATGGAAAACATTATGTAAGTTTGCCAAGTGTGGTGGCAAAGCAATCTCATATGCAACAGGTCCAATTCTCCTCGTGATCTGGTATGGGTCGATGAATCGAGGAGTCAACTTCCTCGATCTAAGAGCTCTCCCAATGCAAGCTGTGGGGGTCACACGAAGAAATACATTGTCACCCGCCTCAAACTCAAGCGGCCTCTTTCTCTTATCTGCATAAGATTTCTACCGACTCTAACTGGCCTTCATGCGATCATGTATCATCTTCACCTTCTCGGTGGTTTGCTGACTCTCCGTCCTGCTGCCAGCACACGAGTGTTCGGCATCTCCTACCGTACAATGCCTCATAAGGTGCCATCCCGATGCTGGAGTGATAACTATTATTATACGTGAACTCCACAAATGGCAGCATATTACTCCAGGTGCCCAGATGATCTAACACACACGTCCTCAGCAAATCCTCCAACGACTATAGTCCTCTCAGACTGTCCATCGGTCCGAGGGTGGTACGCCGAACTCATTCTCAACTGAGTACCCAAGGCCTTCTGCAAAGACTGCCAAAACCTCGATGTGAACCTTGGGTCTCTATCAGATACAATACTGGCAGGCACACCATGTAGTCGGACCACCTCTTTGACATATAATTCGGCCAGCTTATCTAAGGACATCTTCTGATTTATGGGCAAGAAATGTGCACACTTCGTCAACCGGTCTACAATCACCCAAATAGAGTCATGTCCCCTCACCGACCTCAGTAAATGGGTGACGAAGTCCATGGAAATGCTGTCCCATTTCCATTGAGGAATATCCAGAGGCTCCAACATCCCACCCAGCCTTTGGTGTTCAATCTTCTCTTTCTGACACACCAAGCAGGAAGCGACGTAATCAACAACATTTGTCTTCATGCCCGTCCACTAGAAAGTAGCTGTTAAATCTTTATACATCTTAGTCATACCTGGGTGTATGCTAAGACGACTCTTATGCCCCTCATCTAAGAGCATCTTCCTTAAAACTCTACTACTGGGAACACACACCCTCTCTCTGAAGCGTAGAATACCGTCCCTGCTCATTCTGAAGTCCTTCCTTTTCTCAGTACCCAACTCACTAATGATCTACTGCAGTTCTTGATCATTACCCTGTTCAACCCGAACCTTATCTAGAAACTCGTTGGTGATTCTCAGCATACTGCATCGTATCTGACCTTCACCCATATCCAGTCCCAGGTTCATGTCTCGTAACTATTCTAGCAACTCCAGCTCTCTAATCATCATAGTTGCCACATGGACTTTCTTCCTGCTCAAAGCATCGGCAACGACATTGGCTTTACCAAGATGATACAAAAGCTCAAATTCGTAGTCTTTCAGGTACTCCATCCAGCGACTCTGCCTCATATTCAGCTCCTTTTGATCAAACAAGTATTTCAGACTTTTATGATCCCTGAATACCTGGAACTGGGCCCCATACAAGTAATGTCGCCAGGTCTTGAGTGCAAAAACCACTACAGCCAACTCCAAATCATGAGTCGGATAATTTTTCTCATGCACCTTCAGCTGTCTCGATGCATATGTCACAGGTCGTTTATCCTACATCAGTACACAACCCAATCCCTGATAGGAGGCATCACAATATACTTCAAACATTTTAGTAGTATCAGGAATCGCCAACACTGGTGCAGTAGTCAACCTTCTCTTCATATCCTCAAAGCAAGCCTCACAATCATCGATCCACGAGAAAGGATGATCCTTCTTGGTGAGCTGTGTCAATGGGCTCACCATCATGGAGAAACCCTCCACAAAGCGCCTGTAATACCCCGCTAACCCCAGAAAACTCCGCACTTTAGTGACTATTTGTGGCCTCTCCCACTTCACCACTATCTCGATTTTGGCCAGATCCACTGCAATCCCTTGGGCTGAAATCACATGACCCGGAATTGTACCTCCTCCAGCCAGAACTCGTATTTTGACAACTTCCCATACAGCTGGTGCTCTCTGAGAATCCCCAAAACCACTCTCAGATGTTCTGCGTGTTCTTCTCTACTCTCGGAATAGATCAGAATATCATCAAGAAAAACTACCACAAACTGATCCAAATATGGCTGGAAGATCTGATTCATATAGTCCACGAATATGGTCGGCGCATTAGTCACCCCAAACGGCATCACCACATACTCGTAGTGGCCATAGCGCGACCTAAAAGTTGTCTTTTGCACATCATCCGGCCTGACTAGGATCTAATGGTACCCAGACCGCAAGTCTATTTTCGAGAACATCGCAGCTCCCCTCAATTGATCCAACAGATCATCAATCCTCGGCAGTCGATACTTATTCTTTATAGTTAGCTTATTTAACTGCCGGTAGTCGACACACAATCTGGAACTGCCATTTTTCTTCTCACGAGCAATAGAGGCGCACCCCAAGGCGATGCACTTGGACGTATAAACTTTTTCTCAAGTAGATCTTCAATCTACTTCTTCAGTTCAAATAACTCAGCTGGTGCCATCCGATAGGGTGTCATGGATACTGGACCAGCTCCAGGGATGAGATCAATGGTGAAATCCACATCCCGACTCAGTGGCAACTCCGGAATTTCATCCGGGAAGATGTCTGCATACTTCTCCATCACATGAATTCTACTGATTCTCTCTGCAGTACTCAACTTCTCTGCATGAGCCATAATCATGAAACATGTGGCTCCATCCTCAATTTCCTTCACAGCCTGATTAGAAGAGAAGAGCTCCAACCCTACTATCTCAGGGAATACCACCATGCGTCGTCCGCAATCAATCACCACATGGTTGCTCGACAACCAGTCCATACCCATAATGACATCCAGACCCTCCATGGGCAAGCAAATCAAATTCACCTTGAATCTGCGACCCACCACCTCCATAGGGCATCCCACGCACACAAAACTAGTGGACACCTCGTTTGACGCTGGTGTGGCGACTATTAATTCGCACCCCAGCTCCCGTATCACAAGCCCGAGCCTCCTCACACATTCATTAGATACGAATGAATGGGTAGCTCCTGAATCATAAAGCACTACCACACGGTTACCAAACAACAAACAAGTATCCTGTACCAGGTTACCTGACTGAGTCGCCTCTGTAGTTGTCAATGCAAATACACGCCCTAGTGCTCGGGGCCTATCTCCCACTGGTTTCCTAGCTGGTGCACCTCCAGCTGGTTTCTTGTTAGGATAGTGTCTAGCATAGTGTCCTGTCTGATCACACACGTAGCACTTGTTAGTGCTACTGTTGCCTCCAGTGCTGCAAGAGGGTTTTGGACAGTCCTTCCTCAAGTGCTCACCACCATAGTTGAAACACTGTAGTTTTCTGGAAGAAGGTGATGGTCTGGTGTATGGTTTCTTCTACTGACGGGGGTCGGTCGTGGTCCTCTGTGGTCGAGTCCCACTGCTGGGTCCCGTCTCTAGTTGCTCCATCGCCTTGGCCTACTCCACCAAGATCAAAAACTCCCTGATGAGGAGTGGTACTATAAACTGGCGCAGCTCATGTTTCAGCTCGCCCTCATACTTCCTGCACCTTCACTCCTCAGTGACTGCAGGTGAATAAAATCGAGCCAGATACTCAAACCTATTTGTGTATGCCTGCACAATCAGGTTCCCCGACTGGAAAGTGAGGAATTCAGCTTCCCTCTCGTGTTTCGCTAAGTCTGGAAAGTACTTCTCCAGGAATCTAGTCCTGAAGGAAGTTCAGGTGATCTCCTCGGCACGAGTCTGCATCAACTGCTGCATGCCCACCCACCAATACTCTGCATCTACTACTAGAAGAAAAATGACAAATGACAGCTTTTGTGCATCAGTGCAGTCTATCACCCTGCAGACCTTCTCGCACTCTCTCAGCCATGCGTCTGTCTCGTCAGGGGTGGATTTTCCAGAGAACTTTGAGGGCTTATGCCTCATGAAATCTTCCATCGTCACAGGGCGCACAGGTGCCACCATGGCTCTAGGCTGAGCTGCAATAGGATGCGATGAATCGCCTGAGTGATCTCGTCAGCTCCAGCAGTGTTTCTCCTCCTCTTGTTAGCCATGGCCTGAGCATGCCACATTTTTAAAGTTGGTTAAATTACACAGCTTAAATCAGAATTTCACATTTAACAATTAAATCAACATAAAACACACAATCACTTAGTCACGCAATTCCCTTAGCCCCAAAAATCATTTTGAAATCAAAGTTCTGATACCAAATGTAACATCCTATCAGGATATTACGGATTTAAATAAATAAAATAATTAAAAACATAAAGTTGCCACATTTAGGAATAAACCTCATTTCCCAAAAACGAGGGAAATTTAAATTTTATTAACCTCCAAGGATAAAAGCAAAATCCATAGTCAATAAAACTGAAACAACAACATAAAACCTCTCATAAAAGTTTATAAAATAGTTCAACTCGGAATAATACAAAAATATATAAAACTCCCAAGCTTTTCCCACGCTCCGTGACTAAGCCTCACCGGCTCCACCTGCATCAACATTCTCTGCTCACGTCTACCGCGTACACGATCATCGCCAAACACAAGCAGATAGGGTGAGCTTATGAAAACAACATACATCATAACAATAATCAAATAACCAATTATACAACTGTAAACTCTATAAAGAACCAAGATACCATCTCTTACTCAATTCTCTAACGTCTGGCCACAACCAGACCATTCGTGTTCTACCTCTTCTAGTGATTACCCCAAGGTAATTTGCTGCCAAACCTATCAGCCACAACCAACAGAGCACGTGCGAGAACCAATGCCACGGATCATACACCGTAACGCTAGGTGGAGTTTCCAATTACGAACATAGTTCGTAATGTCCCAAGACTACCAAACTCGTCAGCCAACAACTGAGGAGGCAATCTATCTGGACCCATCCGTAATGGCCACAACCAGCACACTCGCACCGGCAACACTCGCCAACCCGAGCTCAACTCAAGGGTTCCTCGTGTTCATCCGCCATCCTGAGCTCAACTCGAGGGATGCCATTCCGAGCTCAACTCAAGGAATGTACGTGCTTAACCCCTATACCGAGCTCAACTCAAGGGATATGTTCCGAGCTCAAGTCAAGGAACCCAGCAATCTTACCTTTGAGGCATCACTAAAAGCCTTGTAGATCACCCTACAAAGTCCAATACTTAGGACTTACAGTAGCCAAATCACTTAGCGGTGGACACGTATCGCTAGGCGCCATCCGCTTCCAGACTGCCTGGCGGGGGACATGTACCGTCAGGCGCCAAGCGCCTAAAAACCATAAAATCTGAAACTACCGCCCGGCTATCGCTAAGTGGACGCTGCTCCAAGAGTCACTGTTTACGTCACCGCTGCTTGGCGGAACCTATCCTTCCGCCTGGCGCCACCAAGTCCAGGACCCCACTGAATCCATGCCATCGCTTGGCGGTTCTGGTGTTACAGTGGGGCGCCATGACAGTGTTGCGCATCACCAATTGATTAAATGGATGTTACTGCTCCAAGAATTGGGCATTGAGATTCAAGACAGAAGTGGAGCACATAACTTAGTAGTTGACCATCTTAGCAGGATTGAAAATAGAAGAGATAACATTCCTATTCAAGATGACTTTCCTGATGAAGTCCTCTTAGCATTGACTGCTGTGAAAGATATGTTTTCTGAACCTTGGTTTGCTGACATTGTTAACTATTTGGTTGTTTCTGCTATTCCTCCTTCCTTCTCCAAGTATGAAAGAACCAAGCTAAAAAGTGAGGCAAAGTACTATATCTGGGAAGACCCAATCTTATGGCGCATTGGTAGTGACCAAGTCATAAGGAGGTGTGTTCCAGATATCGAGATACCTTATGTGCTTGAGTTCTGTCATTCATCTCCTTTTGGTGGACATTATGGGACACAAAGAATAGGTGTGAAAGTGTTGGATTGTGGATTATATTGGCCTAATATCTTTAAAGATGCACAGAGGGTGTATGAAAATTATGAGCAATGTCAAAGGGTAGTCAGATCTATTTCAATAAGGGATGAAATGCCTCAACAACCCATGCTATATTGTGAGGTATTTGATATTTGGGGTATTGATTTTATGGGTCCTTTTCCTCCTTCTTTTGGGTTTACGTATATTTTTCTTGTTGTAGACTATGTCTCCAAATGGGTGAAAGCCATAACTACAAGGACTAATGATTCTCGAGTTGTCATGAGTTTTGTCAGGTCTAACATTTTCTATAGGTTTGGAATACCACGAGCCATCATCAGTGACCAAGGGACTCATTTTTGTAATAAGCTACTTGAGAACATGTTGAAGAAATATGGGGTGACGCATCGCATTGCTACACCATATCACCCCCAAACTAATGGGCAAGCAGAGATCCCTAACAGGGAGATTAAAAAGATACTAGAGAAAGTGGTGAAGCCTAGTCGAAAGGATTAGGCCACAAGATTGGATGATGTACTTTGGGCACACAGGACAGCCTACAAAACACCTATAGGTATGTCGCCTTTTAGGGTGGTTTTTGGAAAGGCTTGTCATCTACCTGTGGAGATTGAACATCGAGCCTATTGGGTCGTGAAAGCCTGCAACATGGATTTGGAAGAAGCAGGGAAATAGTGAAAACTTTAGTTGCAAGAACTAGAGGAGCTTAGGCTTGCAGCCTATGAAAACTCAAAGTTCTACAAAGAGAAAACTAAAAAGTTCCATGACCAAAAGCTTGTGGCTAGAAAGGATTTCAAGGTAGGCCAGAAGGTGTTACTATACAAATCCAAGCTTGGTCTCATGAGTGGTAAGCTGCGCTCCACTTGGGAAGGACCATTCATTGTTACAAAAGTCTTCCATTATGGAGCAGTGGAGATCAAGGAAGAATCCTCAAAAAGAACTTTTAAAGTTAATGGGCATCGTCTTCAAATTTTTAATGAAAATCAAGATATGGTGAAAAAGACGATGGATGGGATGAACTTGACTTCTCCCGCACACCTTCCGCCTTGAGGAGGTAAGTACACTTCATACTTTTTCTTTGCATTATATATTGAATACATTGAGGACAATGCATGGATAAAGTGTGGGGGTGTGGGGAGAAAATTTATTTTCCCCCTTTTCTGATTTTGTTTTCTATTTGTTTTTTTTTTTGTTTTCTTAAAAAAAATCTGCTTTCAATAAAACATGTTGACATTGGATTTTGGGATTTGATTCACTAATGGAATGGTCATAATTTTGGGAAAATAAGAGTCATGTTCTCTGAGTGGATTGTTTTTGTGATTTACTAATTGAGTTGATTTGAGAGTTTCTGTAATAAATCTTTTGTGAAAGAGTTTTGACCTTGTGAGTTTTGAGCTTTATTGTAAAGGATGGACTACCATGTGTCATTCCAATTTTTCTTGTGTGACTTGCTCATGTCTTGTTTTTACTCAAATGTTTAGCTTGATTCTTGTGTTTTGCATCGTAGGTGAATATGCATGATTTGATATGACTGAGGCATTTCTTGTTCTTACCTACTTGGCCAAATAAGCTAACCATGACATTGATCCATTGGCAGCCCTTTGAGCTTTAAACCTCTTTTTCTTGTTTTGAGCATATTGCTAAACCTTAAAAAGAAAAAGACCTAGTTTTTCCTTACCTCAGGGAGAAAGAAGGAGTTAGTGGATTATGTTAAGATTGGTTGAGAAATAAAGTGTGGGGGTGAGTATTTCCCCCACGAAGTTATAAAAATGGCAAAAAGAAAAAATTGTTGATGATAGAGTGTTGAAATGAAAAATGATTGCTTTCTAAAAAAGAGCAACAAAGGATAAAAGAGAAGAAAAAAGACAAAGGGGATTGTTTTTTAAACTATGCTCCACAATTCTTTCTACCTTACTATTTCAAAAACACTAAAATCCTAAAAAAATTTCCTACCTTTGCCTTGGCCCCTTTATAACCTGTGAAAAGTCCTCATGATTTTGAATGCATGTTTTCTGAAAGCTGTGAATATTAGAGTCTTGCTAAGCATTGAGAGTGTTTACTTGCATGAGTATTTTGAGTGGAAACACAAGCCAAAACACTTGAGCGAACTTTGGTGAGAAAATATACATTTAACTTGAGTGTTTCTCTTTCATATTTGATTATCTTGTAAACTCAAAAGATTAACTCATGTGTGAAAAACAGAATCTTTCCGTTTGTATGTACATGACAACATGAATTCTAGAAGATTGATTTGTTTCCATTTGTATTCATTGCTTTAATCCACTGAAGATATGGAATAAAATACCTCAGAATAAAGTTTTGAAATTGTTCAATTTTGCCTAGGAGTAAAAGGATAAGTGTGGGTGTGTGATAAGTTCAAATTTTTTCCCTCATTTAATGTTTAAATTTGAGGATTTTAATAGAATTTTTGTGCTTAAGGATTGATTTAATTGGGATTTGTGATTATTGGATTTATTGAGTACGTAAGGTAAAAATTACGTAAAAATTGGTTTTTAGTTGCATAACATATTATCGGATATTCTAATGTTTGTTAATGCAGCTGAAGTTTGATTTGAGTCATTAAAAGTGTGGAATTGAAATATTCAAAGTTACAAAAGAATTCCAAAATCAGGAAATTTTGGAAAAGAATAAATCAGGAGCTAAATGCACCCCCAGTTCTTATTTACACACTCCTCTTGCAAGTGGACCACAAAAACCTGTTTTGTACCCCAATTTTTACACACTCAACCAAATTATGCCATATGGCAATCCTTAGCTTCTAAATCTGTCCAACCACATGATGACACGTGTCATGATCCTCCACTCACCAAATTGACCAACCATACACTTCCACGTCATCATCTTCATCTCTTCCATGAGAAACCCTAATTTCTCCATAAACCCTAGCTGTCACCATGCCGACAGCCACCAAAGATCTGCCGCCGTCAATCGTCGGCCACTGTAACGTCATGCTGCAACCGCACCATTAACGACGCAGTAGACCACCATCTCTAGCAGCCACCATCTCTATGCACAGCAGCATTGTTTCTGTACCATTCACGTACCACCAACCTGCACGCATTCTGTCAACAACCATTGCTCCATCCTTCCTCACACTCGTGAGAATCCAAAAAAGTGCAAGCACCATCACCACGACGGAGCTGCAGCAGTGCGACCATCTCTGCAGCGGAAACCATCACAGATTTGCACCTGTAACACGCACCAGAAAATGCAACCTTCACACATCTCTTGTAGCAGTAAACGTGAAGCAGAACAGTGTCGAAGCACTTGCATTCGCGAGCTTCACGCAATAGCGCCGGCAACCCCTGCGAAGCAGAACAACAACCAGTCACGACCACCACTATAGATATGCACCGCACCAGTAGCACGCCTCCAGCCAGATCGAAGAAGAAGACCTTCACCGAAAAACACATCGCAAACCACCGCGCGTCAACCACGTAGCAGCCACCACAAGTTGGAGAAAAGTGTAAGAATGAAACCATAGTTCTGGAGAGAGAAAGCATTCTGCCACGTGTCAGCTTCTCATTGCACAGTCAAACTGGTCAATTAGTCAACACTGATCAAATGGTCAAAGCCAGCAGTCAACTCTAGTCACAATGTGGTCAAAACTGCAAAAATGGTCAAATAAGAAGGGTAGAATTGGAAATTGGACAAAAATTAAGGTGCTAATTAATTAAATAAAGATAAAATATTTGAGCAACCGATAGATAAAGTCCAAGACCAATTGAAGCCTATATAAAGAGGCCTAAGGGAGCAGAAGAAGGATACTTAGACACTTAGCAACTCTTTGGTTTTGGAAAATACCATTATCCATCACATCTTTCCTTCTTCCTTTTATTTTCTTTCCTTCATCATATTATTATCATGTATTCCATCAAAGCCATGGAGGACTAAGCTTTTAGTGTTGATTCCACTATAATTTCTTAACTGGATTTTGAGGTTAGATGAATTAATTTATTTGTTCTTTTAATTATTGTTGTGGTTTCTGCTTATCTATGTCCTTTGTTTCTTAATTGAATAGAAAATTATGATTTTAAATCTACACACATGTTAATCATATGATTGAAAAGGTTTTTAAATTCAATTGAGACTTTACTTTGATTTTTTTAGAAACTTTCATTTGATAAAATAAGTTTTTGCCAATAATTGAGACTGTACTTTGATTAGAGGTAATTACTTTAACTAAAATTAGTCAAGACTTTACTTTGATTAATTAAGTTTTCTATTTGGTGAGGAAACAAAGGAATAGACATGATTAGGCATAGTAAAATTTAATTGAGACTGTACTTTGGTTGAATTTACTATGGATAATCTAAAAATTCTCACTTTTAATTGAGACTGTACTTTGATTAAAAGTGAGAATGCCAACAAATGAATTAAGACTTTACATTGATTGATTTGTAAATCAACAACAATAATTAATTTAACAATCATCTCTAGATAACCGATGAAGAATCCTATTTTGAAAAAGTAGTGGAATTGACCTATTTACTATTATTGTGTTTACGATCTTTTATTTGCGTGTCACTTATTCTTTGCGTATCAAAACCCCATATTTTTATAGTTTCTAGTTTTAATTTCACTTTTTATAAGAATCAAATATTTGAGATCAATTCTGTATTCGTTGTGAGACGATTCAGGATTATCTTAACCCTAACTAGTTTGTTCACTACTAACTTGGCAATACTGAAGTTGCTAAAGTTAAGTAGTGGTAATTTGATCGCCTAACGACAGCGATATCAAATTTGCGGCCAATGTAACAAGTCTTCCTCCCATGTTTTAGTTGATGATAACTTGTGTTTTCTTCACAAATTGGACAATCATAGTGTCCTTTCACACTATAGTTGCTCAAATTTCCATAAGCTGGAAAGTCATTAATGTGCACAATAAGAGAGCTCGCAAATTAAAATTCACTTTTCCATATGCATCAAACACCTCAACTCCTTCATCCCATAACAATCGCAATCTTCTATCAACGAAGTTAAATAAACATCAATGCCATTTGCAGGTTGCTTTGGTCCAGATATCATCATAGATAACATCATGTATTTTCTCTTCATAACCAACCAATAAGGCAAATTATAAATGATCAACAAAACCGACCATGAATTGTGCTTGCTACTTAAATTACCATAAGGATTCATTCCATCAGTTGCAAGACCAAGCCTAAAATTTCTTGGATCACTCCCAAACTGTAGGTAGAGTGATGGAGCTTGGTGGAGACATGAAGCTCCAAGTGCAGCGGAAATGATGGAGGAAGCATGGAAGAGTGGAAGGCAAGTTTGTAGGCTCTTGCTTGCAATGGATAGATGAAAGGATGAATGATTTAGAGGTGGTTCTAGCCTAGGAAGGGGGCTAGAGGTAAAAAAGTAAGCTCTCTAAAGATGACTCTCAAGTGGCAATAGTGAGGAGTGTTCTCAACTCAAAGTGTCTATTGCACAAAAAATTCAAGAGTGTCTACAAATGAGTGAAATTTTGGCTTTTATATGAAGCCATTTACACATGAGAAAGGAGAGCCATTGGATGGAGTGGGCCTTGATCTTGGCCCATAGATCAAGCTTGGAGAAGGAGGCTTGATCTTCGCCATTGGATGATGCCTTGGAAAAGGAGGAAGCATTCCTAACCCTTGGATGCTTTGGATCCATGAGGTGTAGAAAGAAGTGTTGACTTCCACTTAGTCCACCTTGGCTCTTTTGATAGCTCATGGCCAAATCTCCTATTAGGCTTAGTCAAGCCCAATTTTATCAATTGAACTACTCATTGTTTTAATTATTATTCTAGAAAGAAAAGCCTAAACAATGGGCCAATATTATTGTTATTCTATTGCTCTTTAAGACACCTCTTCGAATCTTCACATCTTCTTTGGCCCATGTGAAGAGTATGAGAAGCCCATGTGGGTTTGGGCCATCTTGAATGAAGCCCAATTGGATATTTTTTAGCATGCTCCTTGTTATTGAGCCTCTTGATGGGCTTGGGCTTGAAGGTGCATGTGGACCATGTATTGGGCCTTGAGCATGATTTGGGCCTAGGCGTTGCCCAAGGTATAAGCCTTGTTGGGATCACATCATAGAGGGTATCAATTTTCTTCCATTGGGGTGAATCAACTACATGGCGTAACAATCCATCACTTTTTCTTCCATTTGCATGCCACATAAAGTTTTTAGCATCATCAACATTAGCAAATAAACGCTTAAATCGAGGTATAATTGGAAGATACCATAACACTTTTGCAAGAGGACCCTTCTTCATGTTATCTTCATCATCATCATCATCCTTAACTTTGTATTGCGATACTCCACATCTAGGACACTTAGTTAATGTTTTGAACTCTTTTCTATAAAGAATACAGTCATTGGGACAAGCATGAATTTTCTGGTACTCCATACCCATCGGACATATAGTATCTTTTTAGCCTCATAATGACGGGTTGGCAATGTATTACCTTCCGAGAGCATTAGATGCAACAATTCTAGTAACTCACTAAAACTTTTATTAGTCCACCCATTTTTGGCTTTAATGTTAAATAATCTTAGTGTTGCTGACAAACGAGTGAAACTCCTACAACCGGGATATAAAGTCTTCTCTGAATCATCTTTCAATGAATCATACACGTGTACTGTACGAAAATTTTCTTGTCCAATATCTTCAATCATATCTTCCATGCGATCCTCACAGTATGGATTAAACTCTTGACGTTGTATAACTCTTTAGGATATCATCACATAAAAGATGTTCTCGTATCAACTTAACTTCTTGTCGTCTCCCGTTCACACAATTAACACAGGGACAAAAATATTTTCCATTCAAGGCAGTCCCGTGTCGTTCAGCAAATTTTAGAAACTCTTCAACGCCATTCTCATAGACATCACTGATTCGAATTGCATTCATCCAATTTCGATCCATTCTACATGACATGAGAAGTTGGTTTAAATAAATACTATATTTAGTGACTCAACCGGTACTCTTTACTGCTTATGCAAATAGATAAATGAATGAACTTGATAAAATATCAAGTTCATAAAACCAGCCACAAGTAAAAAATCCACTCATATGCTTTGAATTTCAATGTAAATTGTTTTAAGGACTTGACCAATTTTATGTGCACTAAAATTCCAAGAACCAATTAAACACATTTCAATGTAATGAATGAAGTTTGGAGGAACTGACCTTTATCAATGCAAGTGATAATCTTCCAATGGATTTGAATTGCATTCATCTAACTTCGATCCATTACTACACGACATGAGAAGTTGGTTTAAATAAATATTATATTTAGTGACTCAACTGGTACTCTTAACTGCTTCTGCAAATAGATAAATGAATGAACTTGATAAAAGATCAAGTTCATAAAACCAGCCACAAGTAAAAAATCCACTCTTATGCTTTGAATTTCAATGTAAATTGTTTTAAGGACTTGACCAATTTTATGTGCACTAAAATTCCAAGAACCAATTAAACGCATTTCAATGTAATGAATGAAGTTTGGAGGAACTGACCTTTATCAATGCAAGTGATAATCTTCCAATGCAGGTAAGAGCGGCGGCGGAAAACGAGGCAAAAAAAGTGGCGGCCGCAATAGCTCAAGCAACTTCAAAATAGACCTTGTTCCTCCAATTTAAACCAAAACACATTCACTGAACAATATTTTAGCATTTTCCAGCCCCTTGACATTATTAGTGAGATAATATCATTTTGGAATTTAGCTTTTAGCATTTAGCATTTAGCATTTTTCCTCAAAGCATTTAGCATCTGAAATTTTGGAAGTTTGAGAATTATCAATGAATGTTTATATAGAAGTCAAATATTGTAGCTAACCTTTGGCGTATGAATATTTGGTGTTGTTTGTTAGGTCCCCGACATCGGCGGCATCAGCGACATTAAGGTTCGTGGTGCGGCGAACGACACTTCATGGTGCGACGAGGTTTTCGTGGTGGGGCGACAACGGCGCTTCGTGGTGCGGTGATAGCGGCACTTCGTGGCGTGGAGGTGGTCGTTTGTGGTGTGGAGGCTAGTAGACCAAAATGGAAAGGGTTCGTGGCGTGGAGGCATGGAGGCTCATGGTGCGGTGAACAGAGAAGAAAGAAAACGACGAATGGAGCAAAATGGCGATGATGCACTATGGACAAAAACAAAGCGGATGAACAGTGCAAACAAATGCACAGTGAGGCGCGAGAGAAGAACAGTGCAAACAAATTCAATGCACCACTAAATGTTAAAAAGAATACTTCCCGTGTGGTGCCCACACAAAGTCCTAACAATTGAAAATAAAAGACTTCCAAGCATTGTTACGTGAATAGCAAAAAGCCAAATGTTATGAAAGAATTTGGTGGTTGTACCAAATGGTTAAAACAAGAAAACATGTATTATGGTAGCACTTGAATAAAACCAAGGTTAGAAAAAGCTAAGGAAAGAGAACATAAATTTTTAGGTGTGTGGTCCCACCAACCAATCACTCATGGAAAGTTTTTCAAGAAACTAGAAACCCACTGTCTCAACCCGCATGCACTTTACGTAAGGAATATGGTCAAAGCATGAATTGTCTCACCAAGTTTCAAGGTTCTAACATCTCTCTCAAGGAACCCCTAAATTTCTACCATTACACAGGATCAACTAAGACACAAAAATTGCACTACATCAGGATGCCCACAATTTTCGTAAACACTAGTAAAAAAAATATTCCCCTCAATGTAACCAATACTACACCAAAAAAAAGAACTATATATATATATATATATATATATATATATATATATATATAGCCTTGACCCAAAACCCACATTCTGCACCATTGTTGTAGCACCTTGGTGAGCGAAAATGAATGTAGCTCAAACATTGCATCCACTACGAGAACCAGTAACTACAAATGTCCACCGTCATAGCCCGGTTCTATCATCACAAACGTGAAGTGCGAGTCTTCCTTCATCAAATCCCCCATCCAATGCGAACCCAATGATTCAAAACGCGCCCCAGAAACCACCAAAGTGGTCGAAAAGAAGAACAAAGAAGGGAAACAAAACCCCACGCAAACCTAAGATTCTTTCTATATGATTCATACAACACATCCATAGAGAACCAAGAAGAACCCATCCCTCTCACTCGTAGGTTTCCATAAACAGTATACAGGAAAACCTTAGTAATTGTAAAAGAAAATTAAGAAAACATTTAAGCATTATGGTGTGTACATACATCAAAGAAACAATAAGGCCATGCATCAAACAACCAAAGTGCAAAGAAATTAACAAGTTCAGCTGTCCCTAACTTGTAATTCTGGCTAAAAATTAATCCACGGACACTCTTCTTTGCACCAACTTTAATCTCCGCCCTTGATACCTTCTCCCAGCCTTCTAACGCCTTCCTAACTCAACTCTTTTAAGGTTCTAAACTCTCTGATAATAGCCACACGAAATTAACCTAGTCCTCTTTTCAACCCTAAAAATAATTTTAATAAAATAAAAAAGAAAATAATTGAAATCCTCTACTTAATTTTTGTCCTTAAAGTCTAATTAAGACTCATAACTCCCTTCTCTATGTCCAGATTCGTAGAACTCACCTCCAACTCTTCACCTACTCAAATTCTTCCCTTAGAAGGCAAAAAATTAAATATTATGATTTTGCTCTACACAACCACTTGATTATCAAGTTAATGCACAACCAACTCAACCAATTCCTATTTTGTGATAATTTCTATAAATCTAGAAATGTATACTCTCTTATCACGCCCAACATATCATAAAAATAATAAAATTAATTAACACACAATTGCCATACATAGGACTCG
The DNA here is from genome assembly GCF_037176805.1 of Vigna unguiculata. Taxonomy (NCBI): domain Eukaryota; kingdom Viridiplantae; phylum Streptophyta; class Magnoliopsida; order Fabales; family Fabaceae; genus Vigna; species Vigna unguiculata. The sequence continues at coordinate 22,204,564 of NC_140799.1, read as the reverse complement.
AACACAAGTCCTCTCGTACAATCAAGTACTCTCAATCATTTGAGCTAATACTATTCCACATCATAAAGGTTAACATTAATTGTCATAAAGGCTTCCATTACCTGGATTTATTAAATAATTATTTATTTAATTATTTAAATTTCTCGAGTCTTACACAACGCAAGAAGCAACATGGGAGATGGAGGATCTCATGAAGGAATCATACCCAAACTTATTTCCTGGTAAGTGAAATTTTTTAGGATGAAAATTCTTTTAAGTTGGGGGGAATGTAAGACCTAAGAAATTCATATAAATGATAATCAATAAAGTACAAGTAATGGTGAGTTGGAAATACCCTAAGCGAGTTCCTTGATAATCCCTAAACAAAGGATAGTGCTAGTTCAAGTGATTGAGAGTACTTAGTTATGTGAAGGGCTTGGGTTCGAGTCTTGTATGTGTTGTGGTATGTCAATTTAATTATTTTATCTTTTACAAATATATTGTGAATGCGGAAGTAGGACTTAACATGGTATGTTTGTGTGAATTAAACGTGAATTATATGATAGCTTGATTGTTGTACCTATGTTTGATGAGTGTTGGGATGTGAGTTCAAACCTTGGTTGGTGAGAGTTGCTCTTTTTCATCTTTTGGTATTTTTTTATATAAAAGGAAAATCTAGAAACTCTAGAGATTCTCTAGGGGAAACCAGAAGGGTAACTTGGAATCAGTTCAGGGCATTAAAGGCACCATTTAAATGGCCATTGATGCTTAAAGTGTTAATTAATTTCGTTTAATGAGTTTTTTTATTAATTTGGACTGGCAAATTTTAGGAAAAGGAGAGGTTGAGTGGAAATATAGAGGTGTGTAAATGTGGCAGCAAGAGAGAGAAACGAAATTGAAAATTAGGGAGAGAAAGAAAGTGTTGGAAAAGAGTGATAGAGTGGGAACAAGGGTTAAAGCATTGGGGACGAGAAAGGATCATTGAGAGTTCACTAGGAGCAAGCAAACTAGGTAAGGGGAGTTCCTTAAATGTTTATTTTCATTTAATTTTGTATTGGATGATGATTGACATGAATGGTTGAGTTCTCTTTCAATTCGCACTAATTTTCGTGAAAATTTGGGTTTCTGCTCAGAAATTGCCTAACAGCTATGAAGGTCTGCCAGGCGACATAACCATTTTAAAATGGTCTTCAGGGTTTTGTGACGAACCGCCTGGCGACAATAAAGAACCGCCAGGCGATATGCACTCGAATCACATAGTTGTATACGTTTTCGGTGCTTTCTTGATGTGTTGGATGTTCTTCAATTATGTGAGTCTGATCATATGTTTCTAGGCGTAATTGAATTATAATAGATGCTTTTAATTGGAAATTTGATGAATTGGGGTTTGGGTGAAAATAAGGGATCAATATGGATTTGGTTTTGATTGTGAATTATAATGTGTAGAAGTTGGAAATTGATTATTGTGTGATTGGATTGGATGATTAGAAATTTGAATGCATGTTGAACGTGTAATTGTTGTGATTGAATTGGAAGTTGATTTAAGGGTTGGGTATATTACAATTTTTGGCAGGTGCAAGGAAACTGGAAATTTTCATATTCCGATGCACCGCGTAGCGGTATAAAGTGTGCCGCCAGGTGATACGGAGTGGCTAGTAGTGGTTTGCTGTGCTTAGTGGAAAAATTTAGATTTGTGATTACTTGGGATGGTTTTTGGGTACGAGATTGAGCGTCATTGTATGATTTATAGGTGTGCATTTAGTGATATTGATGCATGAGTTTAAGTTATATATTTAATAGGGAACTTGTAGTAGAAGAAACACTATTCATTTTGATAAACTAATTTTATGTCTTAAGTCTAGAAATGACAAATTGGAGGTCTTCCACTTGTATATGAAAGCTACTAAGTGAATAAAATAATTATTGCGATATTTATGTATGTGTTGGTTGACGATAGAGTTGTATGAATTGTGAAATGAAGCATGATGTTAATGGTTGCAAGAGTGGTATTAGTTGTGTGATGATGAGATTGTATGCTTGATGGTACTGCTGGACTTAAGAGCACATGTTTTCTATATATGCTTGAATTTTTTCAAGTGATGTAGTATCCTAAGTTTGAATGCTTGAGTGCTTATGATTCATTGGTACTAAAGAATTGTGATGATGAATTTTGTGGCATGTGAACTGTAAATACGAATTTCGTATTCTGATTGTATGATTGGTATGCCTGAATGTGCTAGAAAGCGTGTGGTTGTGCCTAAACCAGTAGAAACCTAATTTACTGGTGTGGCACCTAGCGGCACGGGATGCTCCACCAAGCGATAAGCCACCAACAGAGGAATCATTGGGCGCATGGCGCCTAGCGGCGGGGGGGTTACCGCTAGGCAATCTGGGGCACATTTTCGCATGGCAGCGCCAGGCGATAATGCACGAGCGGGGGTTTGTTGCATATGGATTTGCACGAGAGATGTTGATGGCTTGGTCAGGGATATGCTGGATTAGTTACGAGCGAGGAGGTTCGTAACGAATATGTGAGATGCGTGTTTGAGGCAGGCGGGGAGGTCCGTATCTTTTGTACTCCTGTATGGGGATACGAACGGGGAGGTTATGTTTCGTGCTCACACTTGAGGCTACTATGAGCGGGAAGGTTGATAATAGGTGTACACGCATGTTGAACTACAGGCGGGCAGGTTCGTAGAGCTGGACTACGGGTGGGGAGGTTTGTAGGGTTGGACCACAAGCGGGTAGGTTCATGGGAGCATGATAATCCCTAATGACCAAGGTTGTAAATGGATCTTTCTCATATAGGTTATAAGATTGTTGTGAGAGCTAATATAGAGAGGTCAATAAAGGAAAATTGGCTAAGATAGATCGAGTGAGGGGTAATTATTATTATTCATTGAGTATATTATATTTTTTCTCAGCTCACACTTTCTATTTGTGTTTGGCGATGATCGCGTGACTTGTCATGCGGGAGCGGATATGAATCCAGGTGAGCATGCTGATGCGTAAAGACTGACCGGGGCAGACTGTGGGATGATTTACTCTATGTTTTAATTTTCAGACATTTGTAATAAACTTTATAAGGTTTTTCCCTACTATGAGCTTGTAATAATGATGTCACAAGGTAATATAACTGCAACGATATAAGTTTTAAATTTTCACGTGTTTCAGAACCTTATTTACTATCTTGACTTTCAATAAAATTATATTTTGTCATGTAATATCCACCTAGGATGTTACATTTGGTATCAAAGCATATGATTTCAAAATGATTTTTGGACTTTGGGGAGTGAGCTTATCGTGCTTGTGAGCTTACATTTGAGTAGCAGAACTTCTGGCATATTTAAAGAATCATTGATTTATAAAATGAGATTTTAACATGAAATAATGATCTTAAAAATAATCTAGAAGAATATGATAAATATCATTGTACAGTAGAATGGAGAGAGTCATTAATATCAGTATCTTACTTTTTTTGTTATATTTATACTTCAATAGTTTGTTCAGAACCACCACTTGAGGGAACAATATCTAAAGGAATAACAATAGGTGGTGGTGGACTCTTTTTCTCTTTCTCCATCCAACAAATCTAGAATGATACAATTAGTGAAACCACATAGGGTACTCTTTTTTTCTCTTTCACATATGAAAAAAATCCCATAGATTCCACCTTAATACAATAATTTTTCATTATGGTGATGCAAACTATCCAATTGATATAAAAAATAAAGCAATGTGAAGCTAGCTTGGATCTAAAATTAAGTCAAGGTACATGAAATTTGACTTTATTTGATTATTACAAACAAGTATATCAACTCATCTTAATTCTATTATTTGAATTCAGGGTTGTGGCGTAACCACACAAACATCGAACTCAATTATTCATAGGCTATGCCCCAAAAAAAAAGAACAATTATCAAGCTCAGATTAAGGAATTGTTTACTTAAAATATCACTACCAATTAAGTCATATAAGGGAAGGTGTTGTCTATTATAATGCAACCACTAGAGTCACACAAATCCTTGTCCTAGGGCTTAAAAAAGAAGATTCGGTTCAAACACAAATGGTGGTCCAGCTTTGTCCTTCCATAATGTAAGACCTGTGAAATTTAATTAATTAAATAAACAAATAATTAATAAATGTGGGTAGTGGGAGCCTTTATGACATTTAATGCTGGTTGTTGTGACGTGGAGTAGTACTAGATAAATGGTTGAGAGTACTTAATTATGTGATAGGACTTGGGTTCAAGTCCTATGTATACCAATTATATGTTATTTAATTTATAATTATTTTAATAATGTGCTGGATCATGATGAGTGATAACATAATTATAGAATTATGTGAATTATCATGAAACATGAATTGGTTAGGTTTGAATCTTGGTAGACCCACATTAAACTTTCTTTTTGCTAGAATTATGTTGGCATGAATATGAAAATCCATAAAATCATAGCAGCCAAGGGAGGGCTGGAAAACCATCATAAGACAAACATTGAATGACTATTAAGCTAAGTTAAATGCCAATTTTCGTTTTAGAACATTAACATAACATCAAGGCACCATTAAAAGACAAATTTTGGCTGAGAAGAAGGGTTTTGTGCTTGTCATTGTGTCATAATAAGAGGAATACGAAATTGGAGAGTGATCAAAGAGGAACTCCCAAGAATCTCCATTTTTAGCAAAGGAATCCAAGTTAGGGGAGCTTTACGCGTTAACTTTATTTTAAGTCTGATTGGCATGCTAAATAGAGTAACCTTACGTGTTAATTCCATGTTTAAATCTGATTGGCATGCTAAATAGAGTAACTTATTTAATTTTAAGTTTGAAATGCTAAATAGAGTAACTTATTTTATTTTAAGTCTGAAATGCTAAAGAGAGTAACTTTACGCGTTAATTTTATTTTAAGTCTGAGTGGCATGCTAAATAGAGTAACTCTACGCGTTAATTTGATTTTAAGTCTAAAAGGCTAAATAGAGTAACTTTATGTGTTAATTTTACGATTAAGTCTGATTGGCATGCTAAATTTAGTATGATTATGCTTGAGATTTTATTCCATTAAGTTAGTATTTCTAGAAATTTCCAGAAACTATCTGGCCGACGATGAACTGCCGCCAGATGATTGTTTCCTTTCTAGGCCATTTTGGGTTCTTGTAGAGGAACCGTCTGCAAAAAATTATCATTAATAGACTGTTTGACCAACGTTGATCTGCCCTTGCCTAGAGTTGACTAGTTGACCAGTCTTGACCCTTTGACAGTCCATTGAGAGACTGCCATGTGTCAAGGTAGTCTCTCTCTCTCTCTCTCTCCAGAATTAGGGTTTGGTTGCCGTGAGGGTTACGGCAAGGTACGTTTCGCAGATTCTGATTAGGGCCACTAGTTCTTCGATGGAGGACCCGTTTGGCATTGTGTTTGTTGTTGTTGAGGTACGAACGACGCGAGGTATGCACTACAGCGAAAATGGTGGTTTACAAACAGTGTAAGTGTAGGTTTCACGTGAAAGTGGGATGGTGCACGTTGGTGCAGGATTGCTGGTAGTTCTGGGTCCATTCCGGCAAGTTGCGGGTGTAGAACATGAAGTCGTGTGAGTTTGAGAGATGCAACAATGCAGGTCGAGCTGCTTGCAGCGCGACGGGGTGACGGCGTTTCGGCGTGAGCACAACGTGGTGGCTGCAATGGAAGCGATGCATGTCGACGACGGCATGGGGGTGAATGTGGTCGACGTAGTGACTGACAGCGAGAATGATTCAAGGATGGTGCAGCTTGGTGGCAGCATCATTCGTCAGAGAAAATGATGGTTGCGGTTCCAGCAAGTTGCAGAGGTGGTCGGAGGTGGTGGCTACGACATGGTGAGGGTGAGAGAGGAGGAAAAATTAGGGTTAGGGTTTTGGTTGTGTGAAGGAGAGAGGGTGATGAGGTGTCACTCTATGATTGGTTATTTTAGTGAGTGCAGGATTGAGGATGTGGCATGTTTTAATTGGTTAATTTAGTAAGTAGAGGATTGCCACATGGCGTAATCTGGTGGATTGGAGCTTAAGTGACATTAGGGGTGCAGAACAGAAATAGAAAGTACAATTGCAGAAGGGGGTGTAAACATGAAAATTGGAGGTGTAGTTAGCTCTAGAAATATCCCTTCTAAGAAATAGATAGTCCAATTGTAGAAAGGGGTGTAAATATGAAAATTGGGGGTGCATTTAGCACCTGAACTCTTCCTCTCCAAAATTCTGATTTTGGGACTTATTTTTTGACTTGAAATATTCACAATTTACACTCTTAAGGACCTAAATTAAATTACAGTTGCATTATTAAACTCAAGAATATCCAATAATATAGTAAGAGAAAAATGATATTAAATCCCCAAAATTTAAATACTTAATGAGAGCAAAGGTTCGACTCATCATACCCTCCAGGCAGTTTGGAAGCGGGCAGCGCCTAGCGGTACGTGTCCCCCGCCAGGCGATTTTACTGCAACAATATTGGTGTTCTTACTCTTGACGTGCGTGATCTACAAAGCTTTAGTGATTGTTTAAAGAACGACTTGCTGGTGTTCCTTGAGTTGTGGCTTAGAACGTATCCCTTGAGTTGAGATCGAGATAGGGGTTAAGCATGTGATATTCCTCGAGTGTGGCTCGAAATGGCATCCCTCGAGTTGAGCTCGGGATGACGGATGAACACGAGGAACCCTTGACTTGAGCTCGGGTTGGCGAATGTTGTCGGAGTGAGTGTACTGCTTGTGGCCAGTACGGATGGGTCTAGATGGATTACCCTCCTCAGTGATTAGTTGACGAGTTTGGTAGTCTTGGGACGTTACGAACTATGTTCGTATTTGGGAACTTCACCTGGCGTTATGGTGTGTGATCCGTAGCATGGTTTCCCGCACGTGCTCTATCGGTTGTGGCCGATAGGTATGGCAGCAAGACATCTTGAGGTAGTCACTAGAAGACGTAGAACACGGTTAACATGGTTGTGGCCAAGTGGTATGAAATCAAAGGATGGAATTCCAGTGGTTTGATTGTGTGATATATATATATATATATATATATATATATATATATATATATATATATATATATATACATATATATGTGCTATAAAATATATGGTTATTTTGTTAGCTCACTCTATCTGCTTGTGTGTGGCGATGATCGTATACGCGGTATACGTGAGCAAATGATGTTGCAGGTGGGACTGGTGAGGCATAGAGCCGGAGTTGGACTAATTTTGGGAGATTTTTATCAGAGCTTTTATGTAGTTTTATGATTTCAAATAAATTGTAATTATGGATATTACTGGACTTTTTGATAATTACGATCTTACTTATACTTATGGATTTTTGTTTATTATTGAAAATAGTAAAAGTTCTAAATTTCACTTGGGAAATGAAATTTTATTAATTGACATTAAATTATTATTTCTTTATTTTATTAATTAAATTTGTAATATTCAGCCGGGATGTTACACATAACACTCTGAACCTCTCTTAAAATAACATTAAAATAAAAGTAAGAGTTTCTTCAAAGTTTTAGATTGAATCTCTCAAACTATAACATTATGCCCAACTGGTACGAACAAATCAACAAACAATTCTTGGGCATCGTTCGATAAAACAATAACTACCCACGAACAATGAGTGAATCATATGAAGGAAAAGGAAAAGGGACTAACCAGAAAATGAGAGTTGCAGAAGCGATGGGTGTGGGAGAAAAATGGTAGGTCACAAGAGAACAACAAGTTCAACTAAAAATACCAAAAACCCAACTTTAACATCAATCCAAACTGAATACATAAAGAAAATTACAAATTTCTCATTGTGATTGACATCCCAATGTTAATGGAGCTGCATTGATCACCGATTATAGGGCACTTTGAGGAAGGTCAGTGAGCAAGGAAGCAGCAAAACAATGGGCGAAACTATGAGGATGAAATGAAAGGAAGCAAAATTTGAAGAGTAACAGGAATCGATAGACGAGGATGTTAGTGAGGATTAAGAGCTGAATCAATTAGAAGTAAGAGGAAAGAAGAACGCAAGGATGAAATGAAAAGCGCAACCACGGAGAGTTTTTTTAATCAATTTAACTTTTTAATAATTTATTTATTTATAATCCGTATGTAATATTATTGAATGTTTAATTTACATAATTAAAATTATTATTATGATTATTTTATTTAGCTGGTGATATCTTTTATTATATATATATATATATAATAGTTTATTTTACTTTAGTAAAGTTAAACTATTTAATCTAATCAAAATATTTAAAAAACTAAATAATTTAAAATAGAAATGATTCAAAATCATCTGAACAAAAGGTACAAATTTTTATTTCTTTATTTTTGAGTTTCATAGAATGAAGTGGTACATATATTTTTTAATCTTTTATTTTAAATAATTTTCTATTTTTTTAACGTGAATATTTGAGTTTTTTTCTCCAATTTAGAGAACTTGAAATACAACTCAACAAAATAGGACTCTGGAAATTTTGACTTCTAAAAAATATTTTAAAAACAAAAATTGAATAAAATATTATTTTGTATTTGAAGAATATATTTCTATTACAAAAAATACAAAAAAAAATGATACATATAACTAGAAAAACCACTAATTTTCTTCATATGATGTCTAAGTAAGCATTTAACTTAGCAAGTAAAAGTCAAACCAAATTATACCTATTACACAAAAGTGGTCAATTATTTTCAATTGTATTAAATTCAAAATTGTCAATACCTATTGTATGAAAAAAAAATCAATGACGAACTAACTCGTAACTAATATTATTTTACATGTGAATGTTTAGTGACACAATTAAATATTAAGTTTTATTTTTCAACTAAAAACAATAAACATTTAGCAACCATTAAATTTTTGGATCTTAATATAACATATAACCATAAACCCTAATCCTAAGTCTTAAAACCCTAACTCGTAAATCCCAAACTCTAAACACGCACATCTAATGCAATTTTAAAAATATTGAATTTAGCAACCCAAAAAATTTGGTCGCTAAATGATGTGTTAATATTTAGTGACCACCGCATATTGGTCACAGATTGATACGTTAAAAACACTACATTTGCGACCAAATAATTTTCAGTCGCTAATTACCATGTAATAAATATTTAGCGACCACCAAGTTTTCGGTCTCTAACTATAAAATTATACAAATTTAGCGACCACCATACTTTCGGTTACTAATTCATGCATTAAAAACATTTTAGTTAGCGACCAAATATCTTTCAGTCGCTACTCGTCATAAAAAACATATTTAGCGATCACCATGATTTCGGTCGCTAATGGAAAATTTATTCAATTGCTAATGTGGTTGCTAAAAGGTATACGTTCATTTGTATAAATATAGCCACCGATTTAGCGACTAAATTTTAGCAATTATATGTTAAGGTCGCTATTTCAGTCGTTGATAAAATTTATGTAAGTACAATAGTATTTTGTCGCTATATTGGTCACAGATTGCAACACAAATCATTCAGTGGCTAATTCGGTCGTAGATAGCAACCTATATTTTTCAGTCGCTAAAACATTTATTTCTAGTAGTGATTGATGTATATCTTTTTAATGATGTCTTTAGTGTTATTGATGCTCATGCTGGTTTTGCTCATACTGGTTTACTCATTGGGGAGCTCTAAAAGGTAAGATCAGACACTACTCTTCTTATTACGCACCAAGTAGTTTTCAACCATGATATGGATCAAATATTAGTAAGTCTCCTTTTGCTCATGTTGTTGTGCTTCGCCAATTGTAATCTTAAATTTGTAAGTTATCTATGTGCTTGGTTATTTCTATGTGCCTAAATATTAGTAAGTTATTAAAAAACTTATCCATGTGCTTGTTAAAGGTTATGAGGGACGATATGATAATCCACCTTCTTAAAAAAGAAGTCCCACGTTAGTGGAAACTTAATTTGAACTTACTTTTCATGTCATAAAAGAAGTCTATTTCTCTTGGAACACATTCTAAAGTTTTTTTCTTTTTCATTCTTTTTGCTTTCTTGCTTGAGAGAAGAATTAAGAGAAAAAAGTAGTTTCTCCTTTAAGAGAAGGTTATTTTCTCTTTTAGGAGTCTCTGTATTTGTTTTTCCTAATTTTAAGAAAGGGACTGTGATTGTTTTTTCCTTGGGACTAGAAAGAATGATATGTAATTTTTCTTTTTTTTAATAAAATTACATTCTTTGTTTATTATCTAATTTGTTCCTTTTATTTTCATCTTTTATTTTAATTGTGAGCATTTGTGTTGTTACTTCGATACCTAATACAACCAAGAAAGTACAATGATCTTGTTGATTATGGACTGAATTTTAAAGCTCTGGTGGTTTCAGATAAGACCTCCATGGAAATGGTGCAGCAATGGTCATGCCAGTGAAAATTTAAGCAGGCCAACAGAATCTCTAGGGGTGACTTTTATTTACAAAATCTCCACAAGGTTCCATAAAAAAAGGAAAGAGAAACCAACAAAGTGAGCTTACATATCTATAAACTATTTTGCACTAAGGCTTTTGGGTGGTGGGGCATTACATTGGTATTGGTTATTTCTTTGTTATGTCAAGGGTCTGAATTCATAATGAGTTGATAGAAACTAAAGTATGAAATTATGAATGAAAGGGATGATTTCTTCATGGGCATGCTTCTATATTAATGAAGAGTAGGCTTGATAAGAGTTATTGTTGATGTATATAGATCACTGAGAGGTTTAGTCTTGAATGACAAATATATAGATCATTTTTGTTTTTGAACATAATCCTTCTTGTCAATGGCGGATCTACATGGGGGCAGGGAGGGGCCCTGGCCCCCCCAAAATTTTTTTTTTCAGTTTATATATATATATATATATATATATATATATATATAATATAATATAAAAATATAATTTTTTTAAAATTGTAGGTAATGCATATTAGAAATTAATACAAATTAAATTTTTTATTTTTTATTTCTTTTATTTAAACATAACATTTAATATAAATACATAATAAAACATAAAATTAAATATAATAAAAAATAAAAATATTCAGGTTTAATTTTTCTTTTGGTTCCTGTTTTTATTTAAAAATTGATACTAGGATTAGGTTAATTACACCAATAAAGTAAATTATTCATATTAAGAATCTCAATTTTAATGAAAAGATCATTGATTTGGTTGGAGGAATTTAACGAAATTTATCGTAAAAGACCGAATTACATCAGTTTTTCAAAAATCAGAACCAAATTGAGATTAAAAAAACATTAGAGGACCAACTTAACATTTTTAAAGGAAAGCATGAATTAAAAGAGTAATTAAACCAAATATTTATTGACATAATTTTTATTTTCCTTTTCATTGTCTTTTTAGTTTTTCACAAATTGTAATAATCTCTCACTCTCATATGTCTTTTTTGTTTTGTTTTTAAAGATAAAAAATTAGACATAAACTCATTATATTTCTCATTTATCTTCTTCCTTTCTCGTCCCTTGTCTTAATTGATAATGAAAACATTATTTTTTTATCTCATGAGCTTTTTGTATATTCATTTTTTTTATGAATATAGAAAAAATAATAATGTATTATGTATTAATAATAATGAATATATTTTTGTTTTAATAATTACGTGTCTTAATTTTTTATTAGATTATGATCAATTATTTTTTAGTATTGTTTACAAAAAAGGTATATTGATAAAGAATGGAAGAATAAATGAATCGTTTAAGAGTGATGAAAGGAAATTATTGACTAAAACAAGATAGATTCTACCTCTTCACATATGTTGAAGTATTATACTAATAAGTCATTTTTTGAAGCATTATACTAATTATCGAATCTAATGATCTCAAAATTATATTACTTTGGCCCCTCCAACACTTTTCGTCAAGATCCGCCACTGCTTCTTGTAAAATGTCACGTTTTCTGATTCATACTTATTTATATGTTGATTGATTACAGATAAAACTTGAAATTGAACCTAGATAAAAATTAATAAATATTTTTAGAATTTTCAAAAATTAAAAAAATATATATTTTTTTAAACATTTTTTGACGATTTTTAATTATTAAAATATTATATATTTTGTGTTGGTTTTAATTGCCAAAATATATTATGATATATTTGGTGATCCTTTTTAACTATCAAAATGTGTTATATTTTATGACAAATTTTAACTTTCAAGATTTGAAATATTTTATGACTGTTTTTAACCGTCAAAATGTGATATATTTTGTGATGTTTTTAACAGTTTTTTTCTTTTTTAACAACACAAAGTTTGAATATTTTTGTCACAAAATGTCTTTAATATATTTTGTGATATTTTTTAACGATTATTTTAATCGTTAAAAAAATTATTTGTAACATTTTTAACTATTAATATTTATAATTTTGACCTTCACAAATAAAATTGAAAGAAGGCTACAGGCCATTTACATGAATATTTTGTGATAACACATTTGTAACATCATGATAATGATATCTCTTTTGCTAATATACAATTTTCTTCAATTTTATATTTTAATCGATTACTTTTAAATTAAATAATCATTTTAACATTTTATCCTTTTAAGTTATTGTTGATTTAGATGTAATAATATTTTAAAGGAAAAATATTTTTAACAAATTTTGTTGACAAAATTTTGATAATGCACACGTGACATCTCAATGGATGAAATAAGTGTTTAATGTGACTTTGAAAGAGAAGAAAAAATGTTTGGTGTCTTGAAAAATAATTTTTTTTAAACTTTGTTGAAAAAAATATCATTATCCTATTTTAAATGATATAAATTTAGGTTTAATTAATGATTTAGTTTCTCTAATATTTGTTTGGTTGAATTTGGTCCCCTTATTATTTGTTGATTCAATTTAGTTCTCGAATTATTTGAAAAGGTTCAATTTAGTCATCTTCGTTAAGTTGAAATTAACACGTGTAGGTACACGTGTCAAGCTGTGAAATCTTAAATTTTTTCTAATTTTTAATTTTTCTTTTAAAAGTATATAAATTGTCACGTGTCAGGTTACCATCGTGGCACGTGAAAATTTACAGTCGTGTCACATGACCGTGGTTATTTTTAATTTATTTCTCTTTTTAATTTTTTTTTCAATTTAATATTCCTAATTTTTAAAACAATTCAATTTTGTCATCTCCAATTTGAGAACAAATTAGTAAATAAGCTTAATTACAACTTATATATACATGTTAAAATAATTTTTTTGATTTTATACATCAAATCACTCCATTTAAATACTCAAATTATTTTATTTATTACATTTTTATCCTTGTAATTTTTTATATTTTAAATTTTTTTCACTTATAAAATTAAAATAATTTGAATATTTAAGTGTAGTGATTTGATATATAAATTCAAATTTAAATAAGTAATTATACCTTAAATTTTTACATTTCAAATTAAAATAATTATATTCTCGTTTCATTTAAATTAGATTAATTACTTAAAATGATAAAAAAGGACACACATCCATGCACTAGTTTTCATAATTATTCTACTCTCCGCAACCTAAAAAGTGACATGTGACACATAATTTGATTACATCTTTGCAAAGTGAAGTTCTAATCCATTGGCAAGAATCTCATACAAATTGGGGGACGAACCTTAAACAAAGCAAGAACAGATGAAGGGAGAATCCACAGTCCATCTCCACAGATCAAACCAGAAGCAATTGCTGGAATCATCAAAGTAGCCTTCTTGGGTTTTAGTGTGTGCCATGCATACACAATTAAACTACCCACACACATGTCAATAGCAAAGTATCCACCTATAACAAAGGGCACAGCCATTGCCATTGGAAGTGGGATCCATCTCCCAATGTTTTTGGGGTTAAAATCTCTCACCAAGTTGGCTACCACAGAAAATGCAAAGAACCCACAACACAGCTTCAGACAATAGTGGGGAAGCGCAGAAAAGCCTTCCACACCAAGAATCGCCATGTTTCTGTAAATGATGGCATATGGGGCTTTGTATTCACCGTCTGGGTTCCCCACATCGAAAGCCTTGTAGAAAAGGAAGAATGTGAGAGGAGCAACAACACAACCTATCGCTGTGCCAATAGCTTGACCAAGAAGCATGGATCGAGGGGAAGTGAAGGTGAGATGACCCGTCTTGAAATCTTGCATCAAGTCAGAAGAGGTGGAAACCAGAGACTTGATCACGCCACAACCCACGAGTCCCGCAACCACGCCGTGGCTTTTTCCACCTAACGCAGCGAGCACAAAGAGAGCCACTTTGCCGTAGTTATAGGCCATGTTCATGTCAGTTAAGCCAGCACCGTATGCGTTGCAGAAGCTTAGAGTTGGTGCTAGAAGATACGCAACCACCACATAGTACCACTTCACCTCAGGGAAAATGAAAGGGATTGCTGTTACAGAAATGGCAGAGAACAGTATGTACCCTGACAATGCTAACCACATTGGAATGCTTTCTCTTACAAACACTTCGTTGCGTTTAATATCATCATGATCCTGCTGCTTCTGCTTATCTGAAATTGAAACTGCACCCAATATTGTATTCGTTTTCAATTATGACTTACACAAACTATAAACCACTTTCAGCTTACGTGATTTTTTATTCCTCCTTTCCATGCTGGCATGGATATTTGTGGCGGTAAAAAGCAAAATTTTGGCAAAATTGTACAACCCATCACCGAGGATCAAGGCTATGGAAATAAAAACCTGCATCAAGGAAATAGGGGAAGGTTACTTAAGGCCAGAAATGGAAGAACTTAGATCAAATTAGATTCGAGAGTCCAAGTTCATTTCTGACCTTATAACCATTAAGACTCTTCATACTACTTTCTGATATACTCTCAGGGAACCATTGTCCTTTTAGTCCTCTAATCAATGGCCACATAATGCCCCAAGAGAGAACAGCACCAAAAAGTAAGGATAAGTTGACTATATGGGAACAAATCATTCCTGCTCCAACGTAAGTCATGCTGAAATCAAAGTAGAATCTGCAGAATTCACACAATTTAATCATGAAGGGCAATTATTTCATGGTTCACAGTCTAGAAGAAAGATGAAAGCACGCACGAGTTTTTCCATGCTTTCAATCCGAAAGTAGGAAACTGAACGAATCCACATTGCTGCCCACCAGCATAGAACCATTGGAAGAAAGACCAAAGGAAACTGAACGAGAAGAATTTCATAAAACCATGAACCTGCTTCCTGTGAAAGATGTAAACTAGTTTTATACGTATCTACAAATTTACTATGTTTAACTTCAAAACGATTGAAGATGAAACATAAAAGCTTATTCATACTTTGCCATCTTATCTCCTTTTGGAGTATGGAACCCATTAATAAGGACGGCTGTAGCAGTTCCACTTGGATAAGTCAATTTGTAATCTATGATCATCAACTGTTAAATATCATACATTGGATCAGATCACGCACCAACACAATTCAAGTTCCTCCCAACCAAATTCTTCATGAAACAGAATTTTCATCACATCTACATTGAAAATAACAACCATTGAAGGATATTCATTACAAGAAATACCTTCCTAAGAGGAACCAAAATCGCTAGCCCGACAAAGTATGTTACAAAGAGAAATGCTGTCATCCAGCCAATTCCAGGCTCCTTGGTGATTGGAGTGTTCCCCGGTGTATCAACCCCTACTTGCTCATACGTTTTCCTATTCAAACCCAAGAGGTGAGACCCAAAACCACCTACATATAATCAAGTAAAAGTTCAAAAACCACATGAACAAACACAATCACTTATTCATTCATATACACAAAAAGTTATAGAATTCACCTCCAAAAGAAGTGCTGTAGCATGCAACAGCACAAGTTTGAATTATGGTATTCTCCTGTCTAGTGAAAGGTGTTGTAACAACATTAGCTTTTTCAAGCAGCATAGTCCAAGTTCTAACAAGCACAAAACCAAGGAGAGCAGCTGAAACATTCAGATTTGGAACAAGTCCGGTTGAGAGATTCAGCTTCATCACAATTACACTATAAATGATACCAATGAAGAAGCTAGTTATTAGTCCTCGAATTGTGATCTGACTTCTCCATGATGCCATGCTACTCTGGTCCTCTGGCTTCTCTAGTTCAGCCTTTTCAATGTCATCACTGTCACAGTTCTGAATCTCTTCTAGTTCTTCGTGGTTTGAAGTGCTCATTGAACCAATCTTCCAAAAAAAAAATTAAGTGACACGGTTAGAAAGGAAACAATTGCATTCAAGTGTCTACCCTGCTACATCTAACTTGGTATCTATATTTAACTCGCAATAAGTCACAATTTAGAAATGTAGATTTGATGAACCATAATAGATATGACTAATACATCTTCATAAAACCTGAAGTGATACAGAACAAAAGAATGAGAAAATCCTCTTTTCCTCTTTAGCATCTCTGTTTTAAGAAGTATCCATATATTGCAAAGAGAGAAACTCCAATCCAAATGGGGTAACAAGTTATAATTTGTAGGAGCAAATTCGAGTCACCCACTTCATTATAAGAAATAAAGTGACAGAAACACAAGAAATGACAAAAAGTTCTTCCTTTTGTGCCAT
Organism: Vigna unguiculata; assembly: GCF_037176805.1. Lineage (NCBI taxonomy): Eukaryota > Viridiplantae > Streptophyta > Magnoliopsida > Fabales > Fabaceae > Vigna > Vigna unguiculata. The sequence goes on along the minus strand of NC_140799.1, from coordinate 22,188,074 downwards.
ATAGGCACACACATGTATGGAAACAGATAAATTTAAAATATTTCCTTTAAAAATTCTCTCAAAATCTAGTAGAAAGAAAGACAAATACTTTTTTCAAAATAAGCTAAAATCAAATGTCATACCTCAAATTTTCGTTTTGGGTGATAAAAGAATGGACTTCAACGACAGGATGGTGGAAATTGAAAGCAGTGTCGTCGCAAGAACTCAAACCTCGAATGATCCGAAAAGAAAAAATGTACATGCATCACCTTCCCCAATTGAAGAATCCAAAACCTCCGAACGCTGTACACGACCACCAAACAGCGGGGTTTGGTGTGCGTGCTGTTGTGATGAGTAAACTCAAAATGGGGCAAATTAGAATCTCCCAAACCCTCCCGAGGCTTTGATAATCTTGTCACAATCAACCTCATAAGAGAGACTGCACAAAGATTCGCAATACAGTGCAATATTTATGCCGGTGCTTAAAAAGGAAAAAAGAAACAAAAAAAGGGTATATGCCATCTAATTTAACAAACACTTCACCAACTTTCATTGTACTAGTGCAACGCAAAGCTCAAGTTGCTGTACTACAAAGTGTAAAAAAGGAAAAAACGTTTCGATTGTTGTACTGCAGTACGAAAACCATTTTTTTCTCTTTGGTCATAACATAACTCTTCGAGAGTTGAATACGCGTGTGGCTGTGACCACCGAATAAAAACCAAGGTAAAGAGTCATTATTGTTATTTACGTTAGGGGTGAGGCTTTAACATGTAGCCAAGTAAATGCGGACAGGGAGACCCGTTACAGGTCAACCACCGATAAACCCGCGAATGGCAATACACTGCATACGTAAGAAAATACAAACTCAAACTTAAACGCATGGTAGTGCTAAATGTGCTAAATGATAATATTTAATGCCGTTGACAAGCTTTTTTAAATATGATATCATGTTAAAACTGCAATTCATTAAATATATATATTTTCTTTCAAATTAATCCACAAACAAATTCTAACAACTAATTTTATTGTTAATAAAAAAACATTTTTTCTGTTTATAACACAATATATATATATATATATATATATATATATATATATATATTAACATGTGATACACCAAAAATTTTCAAGTAAAAATAATATACATTTTAACTACGATGACATCGAAAAGTTCAACAATCATTTGTTATCATATGAAAATGTATTAAAAAAAGTAAAAGAATACAAAACATGAAAACATCAAATCAAACTTAGGATAAAAATTTTGAAACATAGGTAAATTATACCTATTATGAAAAAAATCTAAACCATTAAACCACATGTATTGTTTTTTATGAATCAAAATTAAATTAGCAAACTTATTAGCATAATGATTTTCCTCACGAAAAACATGAGAAATTTTGAATTATTGTGTTTATAAAAACTATAAGCATCGATGTCATTTTCCTCTAAAACTTCAAGAAATCACTCGTTAATCCAGAAAATCATGACAAAATAAGAAGAATCACTCTCCAACCAAAACCTCTTAAAACCCTCCCTCCAAAATAATTTTCCTAATGATTTATTTTTTGCTTTGATTTATATTACGAAATACCTCCTCATTCCATACTTTTAGTCCTGCTTCAACCTTTTTAATTTTTTCTTCATATCATTCCCCTTCACTCACTGTACAACTATTTCATTATCACTTAACAATTTTTGTAAACCTTATATTCGTTTGCCATGCATCTAAAGTTTTAAACGAATTAGGTCCCCGACCTATAGATGCTATTTTCAAAACCAAGGCAAAATTATCTCATACTATATATTCCAGCACATTGCTTACTATTTGGTTATATAGTTCGAACGACTCTTGGGACATTAGTATTCTATCTTGTTAGGTATTAAGCCAAATACATGAAGTGCTATTAAGTGTTAAATAAAATGTCTATTAAGTTTCTGTTGTAATTTCAGTTTTGAGTGTGCGACTATATATATGCACCTCATTCCTTTGTAAATTGTGACTGTGAAATACAATCAATTTTGTTCCTTTAGTTTAGTTTTCTCTACATCTCATTTCTAGCTAATAGTGGTATTAGAGCCAGGTTCCGATTGAACCTATGAGTAGTTATAAGGCCCAGTGCAATTCGTGTGAAAAGAGTGATTCTTCGATAGAGAAGAGTGGTTTTCTTACGTAATCAAGCAAATCCATAGAAGAACCTCAAGAAGGAGTGGTACTGTCAAGGGAATTTACAAAAGAATGGCTAGAATGGGCAATCTCATAAAGGGTGGTTTGCCAGTGTTTGACAACAACATGTTTGATCAATGGAAGATGAAAATGCTTACAATTTTTGAATATTAAGATGTTGCAAAAATCATCCAAGAAGGTGTAGGAGAGTTAGGCAGCAAGGCAACTGAGGAAGAAAAGAAGAATTTCAAGCAACAATAGAAGCTAGATATCAAGGCACAGTTCTTGTTGTATCAATGTGTAAGCCCCTATATCTTTAACAAGATTTGCAAGGCAACTACTGCCAAAGAAGTGTGGGAGATCTTGGAAAAGACTTATGGGGATGGAGACAAACACAAGAAAGTAAAGTTGCAAGCACTACGAAGGAGGTTCGAATTTCTGATGATGGAAGAGAATGAAACAATTGTAGAGTATCTTGATAAGATTCAAGTGTTGGTAAATGCTATGAAGACATGTAATGAGAATGTCTCTGATCAGCATGTGGTGCATAAGGTCTTGCAGTCTCTACCACCGAGGTTTGATCATCTACTGATAACCATAGAGGAGACCAAAGATCTTGAAACTTTGGAGATGGAGGAACTTAAGCACTCACTGGAAGTGCATGAATATAGGTTGAATGAAAGAAAGTGTATTCAAGAGCAAGCGTTGCAAATGAGATCTGCACTCAAAGGTAAGCCCAAAGGAGTGAAGAAAGGAGGTAAGAAACGGAAAGAGCAGATCCAAGAAACTGAGTCTGTAGAACCCGTAAAAGGGAAGAAGCAAAATGTAGATGGAGAAAAACTCTGGAAATTTGACAAAAAAAAAGTGAGATGTTGCAACTGTTGGAAATTGGGGCATTTTGCTCGTGAATGCAGAAATGGAAAAGGATCGAACAACAAGTTCACCAACGACGCGAATATTGCCCAAGATGAGTCAGATTCAAAAGTCGTTATTCTGATGGCACAAATTGACAAGGAGATCGCGGAAGACACGTCCTGGTATGTTGATTCAGGATGTTCAACACACATGACGGGAAAAAAGGATAGGTTTGTAAGGATGAGCGAATCAACTCATGGTCAAATTCGGTTTGCAGACAACACCAGTTTGTCAATAGAAGGCATGGGGAGAGTGGTCTTTAGTTTTGACGATGGAAAGGAAGGTTTAACATCCCGACCGGATATTACGGATTTGAATAAAATAAAATAAAAAGAAATAATCATTAAGCATAATTTATTATATTGACTTTTCCCAAAAACGCGAGAAAATTAAAACTTCATTTCATCATGAAGTAGCTCAAAATCCATAATCTTAAAACTCAATTACAATATCAAAGTTTGAGGATATAAAAGATTACAATTCATTTAAAAACATAAAATTTAAAAGTTTGATAAAACTTTTCTCCCAAACTAGCCCCGCTCTGACTCTATGCCTCACCAGATCAACCTGCAACATCATCTACTCCCGTGTACCGCGTACACGATCATCGCCAAACACAAGCAGATAGGGTGAGCTTACAATTACATAAACATATATAAATCTATATACATGTATACATCATATATACCACAAACACACCAAAGGAATTCCATCATTTGATTCCATACCACATGGCCATCACCATGTTACCCGTGATCTACGTCTTCTGATGAGTACCTTGAGATGTCTTGCTGCCACACCTACCAGCCACAACTGGTAGAGCACATGCGGGAAACCATGCTACAGACCACATCCGTCCATAACGTCCTAAGACTACCAAACTCGTCAGCTTAATACTGAGAAGGGTAATCTAACTAGACTCATTCGTACGTGCCACAACACGCACACTCACATCAGCAACACTCGCAACCCGAGCCACAACTCAAGAGTTCCTCGTGTTCATCCGCCATCCCGAGCCACAACTCAAGAGATGTCATTACGAGCCACAACTCAAGGAATGCCACGTGCTTAATCCTTATCCTGAGCCACAACTCAGGGGATACGTTCCGAGCCACAACTCAAGGACCATTAGTAAGTCGATCTTCGAGATATTCCCAAAGCCTTGTAGAACACAAACATCCAAAGCAAGCAAAACATAAGCTTGGCCTCTGCATTATCGCTTAGCGCTGCTTTAGAGCCGCCAAGCGAAACATGCTTCCAGACTGCCTGGTGGGGGACACGTGCCCCTAGGCGCCAAGCGCCTCTGCACCCACTACCTCTGCAACTATCGCCTGGCAGAATGACCCTCATCGTCAGGCGCCACGTGTTCCAGTAGCCATTGTTAGTGCAGCTATCACCTGGCGATCAAACACCACCGCCAGGCGCTACACCAGTACTCGCGTAGTACTAGTTTTTAGTTCTAGTTCAGGCATAGTGACTCACACACCACCCACATTACTACTCATTCAGCGAATCATAACTTAGTCACTTACTGTATGAAATAGTCCTAGTGAGTATAATCCTTTTTCATGCACATTCCTTCCTTAAATATTACATTCATTTCTCATCTTCCATCATCCGTGAAATTCCTATTTAAAGGCCTCATTTCATTAAATTACCACCTCATATAAGGCTCATATACTAATTCACCAATGATTCATACTTCCAGACATGGTCCTAAGATTGCTTTCATCACAACGTATTATTCTCCAATATTTCACACACTCATTCATTCATACGCAAGATTAATTTGCCTAAGAGTTAAAAAATATAGCTGAATTACCCTACCTATACTTAACTTACATTAGCCCCTACACCTTCTTATAACTCAATCCCAATCTCAACTGCCCATCAATACACAAAAACATATAATCCCAACCCACTTCCTTTAATCACGCTTACCTTTCTAACCTCCAAAGTGTTCATAATAGCATATTTCTGTATTGTCTTTACGACCCTATTTCATTTCAGCTATCCAATGCAATTCGAACCCGCATCCCCAACACCCAAAACGCAAAACAATAACTGCGTTCTTTGTTGTCGAATGGCGGCAAGCTTCCTTCCGCCAAGCGGTGCATCAGTTATGGGAAAAATTCCAGAATTTCCAACACCTGTTAAGTCTCACTCATTTTCTCAATCCTTTATTTGGTCTATTTCCGCAATAATGTAGTTCACCTTGATCATAGTTGTATGATTACTTCACTCAACTAAATCCAGTAACACTTGATAGTGTAATTAAATTACAATCACTCCCAAACCATCAAAATCCCCAATTCCCAACCTTAATATGATTAGTTCATATTTTTTCCCAATTCATTTCCACTCACGGCGTAATTCAATAATTACAGACCTCTAATACTCAGACAACAAATTAAACTCCCTTATTCCTCTTCCATAATCCACCCAAAACCCAAAACAACCAAAATGAGCCAATTTTAGTTCACATCGCCTGGCGGTAGTTCATCACCGCCAGACAGTTCCAACAAAACCCAGAAAATTAGGTGGCAGGCATGCGTAGCCTGGCGGCTAGGGTCATGCCACCAGGCGGTTCCTCTACAGGAACCCAGAATCACGTAAACAAGGATGAGTCGTCTGGCGACAGTTCATCACCCATCAAGCGGTTTTTGGAAAAATTCCAAAAACTCGTAATTACACAGTTTGGACAAAGTACATGCAGATAAATAATACTTTTCATACAATTAAACAATATGAATTAAAATAATGGTTCCAGCTCCCCTAACCTGGATTCCTTGCTTTAAAATTAATATGTGTAGAGGTCTTCCTTTATCAACAATGGCAGCCCTTTCTCCTCTCATGAACCACACTCACTTTCTTCTCTAAATGTAGTGATATCTCTCAATTTCCTCTCCTCACCTTGCTCAACAATGACACACTTAGAAACCTTTCTTCTCACTCAAAATTGGTCTTTTAATGGTGTCTTAATTAGCAATGATGAAAGGAAAACGAAAATGACATTAAGCTAACTTAATTGCCTTTCAAGGTCCATTAGTGGCTGTTTTTCCAGCCCCTCTTGGCTGCCCATTGTCAGCTAGGGTTTCTCTGCCTTTTTACATTCATGCCAAAACTAATTTTAGCAAAAGGAAAGTTTAATTTGGATCTACCAAGACTCGAACCCATAACCATGCCAATGTCAAATCAATGCACTACCATTCAACCAATTCATGTTTCGTGATAATTCCTATAAATATAGGATTATATTACCACTCATCATGATCAAGCATATTAAAAGAATAATCAATTAAATAACACAAATGACATACACAAAACTCGAACCCAAGTCTTCTCAAGATAACCAAGTACTCTCAACCACTTGAACTAATACTTTTTGCACGTCACAATACTCAACATTTAATGTCATAAAGACTCCCACTACCCGCATTTATTAATTAATTATTTATTTAATTAATTAAATTTAGCGGGTCTTACAAAAGTCATGGTAGAAGATGTGTTGTATGTACCCAGCTTGAAGATAAATCTCTTGAGCTTGGGAAATCTATTGTAGAAATGGTTTCATATTACCATGAAGAACAATAGGTTAAGCATGTTTGATCACCAAGAGCACCTGGTGCTACAAGCTGATTTATCTTAAAATAGAACTTTTTGTGTTAGGATGAACTTCAGATATCTGTGTCTATTGAAAAAACAAAATATGGTTAAAGGGTTGCCAGAATTGGGGGTTCCTGAAGAGGTATGCAAGGAATGTGTAGAATGTAAACAAACAAAGAAATTTTTTTGTAAGATTGTTCCTCAAAGAGCGGCTGATAAGTTGGAGTTGGTCCATTCAGACATATGTGGACCCCTTCAAGTAGAAACTCTTAGAGGAAGCAAGTATATAATCACATTAATTGATGAGTTTTAACGCAAAATGTGGGTATATTTGTTGAAAAGAAAGAATGAAGCACTTCTGGTGTTCAAGAAATTCATGAAACTTGTAGAAAGACAAAGTGGAAAGAAGCTTAAGTTCTTAAGAACTGATGGGGGAGGAGAGTATTCCTTAGAGGATTTTAGAGAATACTGTGAAGAAGTTAGGATTGAACACGAAATTACTCCTCCATACACACCCCAACACAAGGGTGTGACTGAGAGAAGGAATAAAACTCTTGTGAATATGATTAGATGCATGTTAAAAATTAAAGGTTTGCCAAAAGAACCATGGGAAGAAGCAGCATTGACAGCAATCTATGTCCTTAACCGTTCACCTACAAAGAGGCTGAAAGGGATTACACCAGAGGAAGCTTAGGGTGGGGTAAAACCAAATGTTTCACTAAGAGTCTTGGGGTCTCTTTGTTTCAAGCACATACCTTACCAACACCGCAGCAAGCTGGATGATAAGGGATCACGTCTAATCCTTATTGGTTTCCACTCAACAGGAGGTTACAAGATGTTGGATCCTGAAACAAACCAAGTACATATTAGTAGAGATGTGGTGGTGGATGAAACCTCTATTTGGAATTGGAAACAAGAACACAGGAAGACAATTACTTAGCCTACACTTGTAATAGAGGAAAACAATATTGGGGTGGTGCTAGCAGATCAAGAGGTTCACATAAGGAGGTCATCGAGAACAATCCAGAAACCATCTCATCTAAGTGATTATGAGGTGATACATGATGTTGATATAACAACAGAAGGTAACTTGGTACATTTTGCACTAATTGCAGAATCTGAACCTGTGAGTTTTGTTGAGGCAGCAGCTATTAACAATTGGTGGGATGTTGTGAAGGAAGAAATAACATCAACTGAGAAGAACCAGACTTGGGAATTAGTTGATCTTCTGTATGGAAAGAAACCTATAGACTTGAAATGGGTTTATAAAGTGAAAGTGAATCCAAAAGGGGAGATAATGAGATACAAAGCTAGATTGGTGGTGAAAGGCTTTCTACAGAAACCATGGGTTGATTATGGAGAAATTTTCTCTCAAGTAGCAAAGATAGAAACTGTAAGAATAATAGTATCTTTGGCTGTGTTCTTCTAGTGGCCTATGCATTAGTTGGACGTTAAGGCAAACTTTTTAAAATGGGTTTTTGGAAGAAGATGTGTACGTAAGACAACCATTTGGTTTTGTTGTTAAAGGACAGGAGGAGAAAGTGTACAAGTTGAGAAAGGCCCTATACGGCTTGAAGCAAGCTCCAAGAGCTTGGAACCAGAGGATAGATCAGTTTCTTAGGTTGCTTGGTTTCGGTAGGTGTAGTTTAGAATATGGTGTGTACATACGAAGCCTTCCAGCTGACTTTGGCGTAAACAATAAGTTGATTGTATGTTTGTATGTCAACGATTTATTGGTTACTAGAGGCAACAACGAAGCAATCAACCAATTCAAACAGTAGATGAAAAGTGAGTTTGAAATGAGTGATCTAGGTGAGCTCAATTATTTCCTTAGTATTGAGTTTACTAAGACAAAGCATGGTGTTGTAATGCATCAAACCAAGTACACTGGAGACCTGCTGAAACGTTTTAAAATGGAGCATAGTAACCCTGTAGTCACACCTGTACAGGCTGGACTGAAATTGGAACCAGAATCTGATGATGAATTCGTTAACGCCACAAATTATAGGAGGATGGTTTGGAGTTTAAGGTATTTGTGCAATTCTAGACTAGATTTGAGTTTTAGTGTTGGTGTTATAAGTAGATACATGCAAGATCCAAAGGAATCACAAATGTATGTTGCCAAAAGGATTCTACAATACTTACAAGGGACAATGGGGTGCAGGATTCTGTTTCCAAACGGACAAACTAATTCAGAATTGGAATTAGTTGGATATTCTGATCAGATTGGTGTGGAGATAGGAGTGATAGGAAGAGTCCTACTGGGTATATCTTTTTCCTTGGAAGAGCTCCAATCTCATGGAACTCAACTAAGGAATTTGTGGTGGCTTTATCTTCATGTGAAGCTGAGTATATTGCAGCTTCAGGAGCAAGTTGTCAAACAGTCTGGCTGGAAATGGTGCTGAAAGAATTGAATGTGGAACTGTCAAGCAAAGCTAAGTTGCTTCTGGATAACAAGTTTGCAATTGATTTGGCAAAGCACCCAGCATCACATGGAATTAACAAGCATATTAAGACACAATTTCACTATGTAGTGGAAAACTGAAAATTGAACACTGCACATCTGAATTGCAGTTGGCAGATTTGTTCACTAAAGCATTTAGAGCAGAAAGGTTTCGCTGGTTGAGAGATGTTGTTGGCATTGTTAATGTCAAAATCAATTTGACTTAAGGAAGAGTGTTAGGTATTAAGTTAAATACCTCACAGTGCTATTAGGTGTTAAATAAAACGTCTCTTAAGTTTATGTTGTAATTTCAGTTTTGAATGTGTGGCTATATATATATATATATATATATATATATATATACCTCATTCCTTTGTAAAATGTGACTGTGAAATACAATTAGTTTTGTTCCTTCAGTTTAGTTTTTTCTGCATCTCGTTTCTACCTAACAACTTGCTTTTTGTTAAGTTGTTTGACCTACCATGTATACTTTCTTTCCGTTATTTTTTGTTTAAAATTAATTAGCAGCGGACAAATATATAGGTTTTGTCAACACGAATCTGACAATATCTCAAAACAAGAAATTGATTTTAATTGTATTAGGTAACCACTTAACTAAGATTAAAGATGATGTGTGATTAACATATAGGCCATAGAAAAAACATTCCAATAAAAGTAATATAAAAATGTGACCATTTTAATTTGCCATACATATATCTCCCCATCGATTGAGTACACAAAAAGGTAACCACTACTCGAACATCAAAGACAAAAACGACCATTGTTTGACGAACAAAAGCTAATAAGGATGCTACTAGACTACATGAGAGACGTTGGAGATAAGATAGTATTGTTGTGTTCACCCGATATTTGTAATAACAGCTACTATAGTGCAATTGAAGTAATTTGAAAATTAATAATTACAAAAAAAATGGAGCCAACTAGAAGAGATATCCTTATAATGTTCGTTGGTCCATGCAAAGGCTTCTTTTAGACTTGAATACTTGGTTACTTGGTTACTTGGCCAACACAACCACCTTACTCAGAATCCATAGCACTAGGGAAAACTCGAAGGCAAATAGAGTATGAAGCAATCCTCGATCAAGTGAATACCCATACACCGTTATTCCCCCGTGATTGTGCTGTAAATATGTTACTGTAAAAGTAGAACATCATAAAGAGATTAGTTTAAGCCTCATTTTCAATTAGAACATCATAAAAACTCACTTAAAGTTTGTCGGGTTTGGAAAGATGAAAGTTGTGGCGGGATGACTGATACGTGTATGTTGGAGGAATCATCAGAATCAGTGTCACTAGCGAGGCCCTCAGACACCTGAGATTTGCAATGCTCTGATTCAGCAGATGCAGTGGTGACGAGCATGTGCCATCTTGTGGCAATTGCGACTATTCCCTGTGCTCTGTGCGTGATTCTGGCTGCTCCCAAAATGCATAAGAAGAAGCCACTCAGTTGCACTGCCGAACAAATCTGCATGGAAAAATTGTGATTGAAAATTGTAATTGGGGTAGTTTGAAAAAGAAGCTAATTAATGAATAGTAGAGCTTATTACCAGAAGGTCACCAGAATTGAAGAAGGTCTTATCAGAGTTGGAAGCCAAAACGAGGAGCAGAGCACCGAGCTGACTAACAGTGATGGTAACGACACATCCAATTATGAAGAATCTATACCTATGACTCGTGACCCACAACTGTCTCCTGATCCTCACATGCTCTTTGAATATCACCCCTGCCTCTGACCCACACCCTTCAAACAGTTTGTGTACCCCTTCAAACCTAAGCTTCTGAAGCTCACATGTGAGTCTGAACAGCACACACACCAACAGGAACACCCCTGTTCTGTAAACCCAACACACCAACACCAACACAAACACGATTGAGTTCAGAGGAAACCCGGGTCTTGAGTCTGCTCCTGAGATCTTCACTGCTGAAAAGAATATAATCTTGTGGACAAGCTCCACCAAGAACGAGGGTAGGATTATGTATGTCAAGTATCTGAATGCCTTCTCAAGCTCTCGTGTGTACCCGCGTCGAACATAGTTTGTGTCTTCTTGCAAAGCGTCTAGGAACAGAAGCTGTCTAAGCCCATACCTGCATCACAAACATCCCTCAAATCATTTCTGTTCTTAACCTTCAATTTTGTTGATTCCATATAACTTATTACATACTTCTTTTTTATTTCTCTTCTTATCACATACATCCTACATAAATATACTCTCTCTATATTTATATATATTGAATGTTGATAAACTTTTTCTGTACAACAATAATAATTTTTCTAGGATTGAAGTATGCTTAAAATGATTTTCTAATAAATAAACTGTGCTAATTACTTTCTTGTAACCTTGATTTCAAGTGCTTTTATATTGCAAGATGTATTTCAACTTTTGTTTTCTTACATTGAATCAATTGACTTAGATTTGAAAATCTTTCCAAATGTTAACGGACAGGATTCTAGTTCCTGAGGTTTAATGGTATTACTTATATTGGAATTATAATAGTATATACCTTTTAAGAAATTATTAAATAGCCTAGTATTGCATGCTTTTCATTAATTTATATATGCATGTAGTTAAGTGTTATTCATTTCATCTTATAAAATTAAAAAGCAATAAAATAAAAACATAATAACTGTTATCTCCTTACTATAATTATTGTAGTTTTAATTATATGGAGACAATTTCTCCTTTTTCCTAGAAGTTCTTACAAAGAAAAATTAGATACGGTGATAAAGTAGATGAAAAGAAGAAGTCGAAGTTGATTAGAAAGAAAGAAATATGAGGAAAAACAAGTTCAAAAGATGTTTAACCAATAATATAACTAACAATGTATAAAGCTATTTATGCAAAAATATCACATATACGCGTAGGATGAGGTGAGGTGTTTGTTTTAGTATACCTTCTGAAGAAACTGGAGATTGTAAAGAAGGAAATAATGGCGAGGCCAGATTCTGGTAGTTGAACAAGCTTGTTGAAAGAGAAGGGGTCATCTTCTGGTGCGGAAGTAGGGATTTCAACGAAGATAGACGTGAGAAGAGGAACAAGGATGGTGAAGAAGATGAAAGTCACGTAGGATATGAGTTTTCCAATGCATGAAGAGTGGTCAAGGGCACACCACTTGAGGCTGATGCGAAAGTTTCGCAGTTCATCGAAGATCATGGACTTTGATCTCGCATATGATGGCTGTAGGAGCAAGGGAACACTGCTGTTTATGGGTTGGAGCTGGTGGGGTTGCTGTTCTTCATTTGGGTTGTTTTCAGCAAAAGACACTCTTCTGTTTGAGGGTTCAATGTCAATGCTTGTGTTGTTGGGTTTGGAGGGATTCATCGTTTATTGAGAATGTTAAGAACAGAGACAGTCTTTTTTAGTGAAGAAATATTGTGGAGTTGTAAGAAGCAAGAATGCAATGATTGTGTTTATTTCTACTCTGATGTTGTTGGGATTAACTACTGAAGCATCACGATTAATTAAGATATGATGTATAGTTATAGCATACTGGAACAACTTTTTTACTTAAAAATTAATGTATTAGAGTTATCTAGAACTTAAATATTGTCTTTTTTATATCATGAACTCCTCACCATTTTTTGTTGTTGGAAGCAAAGGATGTGTATAAATCGTCATTTTATCTTCGCTTTAGTGTGGAACTTTATGGAAGTTCAGTAACATTTACGGTGGACACAAGAAAAGGTAGAAAGCAGAAACCTTGCTTAATCTCGTGAGTTTTCTCTTTTTGCCTTGGGCTGGAGGTTACAGTTTGAAGCCAGGAATAAAGGGTATGGGAGGAGAACCACACTGGACAGAGAAAAAGGTTCATGTTGTCGATTTCATTTGCATGCCATTGTCAATTTCTTCTGTCATTGCTGTTGTGAAATGGAACTCTATTGGTTTTGTGTTTCTTTTCAATGAAAAAGATCTTCATGTGCTAAGAAAGAAAAAGAAACTCTCATAAAAATAACAATCTCTTCCTTTAAACAAGTGTCACGCATATATCCATTAAAATAACATGTATTATTTTATTAACATGGATGACCAACTAATATTATAACCGCAAAATTATATTGTGCATCCCAAGTGCTTACTCTTCTTTAGTACTAGACTTAGACCCGTGCAAAACACACGGGTTCCTTTTTATTTTTTTTTAAGTTAAATAAAAAAGTTAATATTATTATTAGGGTTAAATATGTTTTTGGTCCCTAAGTTTCAGCGAAATTTGGAATTAGTCCCTCATCAAAACTTTTGACCAATTTAGTCATTCATCTTTCAAAATGCATGAATCTAGTCCTTTTAACCAAATTTTGTTAAGTTTATCTGACGTTTCAAGCGCATTTCATGATAGTATTTAAATTATTTACACTGTTTGACACATTTTTGCTTCAATGTTAACTTAAATACTATCATGAAATGTGCTTGAAACGTCAGATAAACTTAACAAAAATTGGTTAAAAGGACTAAATTCACTCATTTTGAAAGATAAAGGACTAAATTGGTATAAAGTTTTGATGAGGGACTAATTCCAAAATTCACTAAAACTTGAGGGACCAAAAACATATTTAACCCTTATTATTATTATAATTATTATATTTAAATAAATATTTTTTATACAATTCTATTGTTGGAGTGCTATACTTTATTTATATATATATATATATATATATATATATATATATATATATATATATATATATATATATATATATATATATATATATATAATATTTAAATAATAAATTAGATAATATAATAAATATAAAATAATTAAGTTTTATTTAAAAATAATAATTAAAAACAATTATCAATAATATTGTTATCACTCGTTACCAATACAATTATTTTAATATTGATTTTTTTAAAGTGATGAACCGATAATATCAAACTAATAATAATAATGAATTATTAATAATATTATTAATATTACTAATAATAATACTATTAATATTACTAATAATTGTAACACCCCATTTAATTAATAAGGTTAATTAAAGGAATGTCACGTAGGACAGTATTAAGGTTCTGGAGTATAGACATTATTCTTTATAATTTGCCAAGAGGAATTCGAATAGGAAAAAGGCACACCACGATGCTAATAACATAGTATAAAGATAACTCAATGGTAATCAGAAATAAAGCCCAAAGACAAAAAAATACATGGGTCATAGCCCCCTAAGGAAAATCCCAAACAAACGGAAATCTAGTCCAAGCAGACTATGCAGCGGAACCTCCATCACCCTGATGACCACAGGAAGTTCTCACATCTACTCACATCTACTCACATCAACAAGTTGATGATCATCGCAAAAAGAGAAAATCACACAATAGAACATACACAAATAAGAGGGTAAGCTATAGTAGAAAACAATTTTTCATACAGTTATATACAGTAGCGGACCTACGAAGGGACTAAGGGGGGCCATCGTCCCCCAATTTTTTTATATTTATATTTATTAATATATAATTTTAAATATATTTTTCAAAAAAATTAATATTTGTAATATATTTTATATATTTAATATTTTAATAAATTTATATACATCTATATTTATAAATAAGTAAGAGTGTTTTTGTTGTTCACATTTATTTTTTAATTTTATATTTTAAATATTTTTTAAATAAAAATAATTATTTTATTAATATTATCTTTTAAATGATTATTTATGTAATTTAAATATTTTTTTATTTGATTATTTTTTTAAATTTAATCATTATAAATAAAAATTAATTATAGTAAAATTATAAAAATGATTTATATTTAATTTTATAATTATAATAATAACAATAATTATAATTTTTTTATTTTTATATTATGATGAAAAAAGTGAAATACAATGTTTTTACTAATTTATATAAAATCTTTGAGATTATTTTTTTGGTTTTTATTTTCTTTCAAAAATATCAAGTTGGTCCTCCAGTTTTTTATATTTTTTTGTCTCAATTTAGTTTCAATTTTTAAAAACATGATGCAAATTTTTCATTTTCGTTAAATTTCTTAAATCAGATTTTTCATTAAAATTGAAGTTGAAAATAAGAATAATTATTTGATTTGTTGGTGTAATTGACATAATCTTAATATCAATTTTTTATGAAAGATCTTTCTTCCGCTTTAGAAAATTCAACGAAAAAAAAAACTAAAGTCAAATTGAACGAAAAGATAGACCAAAAGAGTAATTCAACCAAAATTTTGGCACCCCCAAATTTTTGGCTGAAGATCCGCCACTGGTTATATACAATTTCACAATTCAAGATGCATATGCCAACCAATCATGTTATGACTTTTCAAACAATACACTAAGACTCAGACACGACTCATCCGGATACATATAATTTAGTTGAATTCAACGGATGCTTGCACTTGTGGTGGATTTATCTGCTCATCCCCGAGCTGAGTGTTACAAGTGTTACAATGTCTCAATCTCTCACACACAAGGTTAGCCTTTAATGAGTTTCAGGCCTCCTACTACTCTCACCACAAGAGTCAGTCCACTCTATGTGAGACTAATTGACTCCTTAGAGCGTCAGGATGCAACCTTACCTTGAATCCTTACCAAATTATATAAATGGGGCACTACCATGAACTCCCACTAACAGGGGTCATAGAATTACGTCCCGACCACTGAAGCACGACCATGAGGTCTCACCTAAAGGCCTATAGAATTACGCACTGACCATAGACCAATCATACTCAATCAATCAAGTAATATTTATCATGCACATAATCTCATGCCAACCTTTATAACCCATCCTCATTTATATCCAATGTTGAATCCATACCAACTCAACCTTCCAAATCATGAACATAGAATTGTATTTCATATCAATACCATGCCACTTTGCCAACCAACCATCCCATATAAAATCACATGTTAAGATCATACCAAATTTATCATTTCCAACCCATGAGCCATATCATTCATGCATAATCATTTTCCTCATGCTTTTAAAAGTAATTGAATCAATCCACAAGTTAAAGTAAGGAATTAAAATTCTACAGCAATTCTTGCTTAAGCTAGACTGATCTCGCTTAAGCTAGAAATTCTCGCTTAAGCTAGATTGATCTCGCTTAAGGTAGAAATTCTCGCTTAAGCTAGACCGATCTCGCTTAAGCTAAAATCCCTTGCTTAAGCTAAACTGACAGATTTTCACTGGTTTCAACATGTAAAAACACAAAATCCCAAATAGCAAAAATTTAAGAAAACACAAGCACGTTGTATAAAACGTTGGCATCATATTTCATGCTTTAAAAGAGTAAACAAATCAATCATGGGAGATACAAGCATTTAACAACTGTCAATCTCGCTCAAGCGAAAAGCTTTCGCTTAAGCGAGATTGAAAACAGAAAGTACTTCGAGTTCTCGCTCAAGCTATCCCATCTCGCTCAAGAGAGAGGCCTTCGCTCAGGCGAGCACTTGAAACCAAAGGGGCGAGTTACTGCCATTCTCGCTTAGGCGAGAGCTTCTCGTTTGGGCGAGAAACAGCTTGCTTAGGCGAGCATACAGATCTCACCTGCTCTCACGCATGCAAAGCCAAAAAAAAAATCATCCAGAAACAGTACACAGATTATTTTCACACCATCAAAAGCATATCAAATCATCAAGAGCACCCAACAGAACCAAAACAAGCACATTATTTATAAAAGCATGAAAAATCCCAGCTTCCCTCAGCTAGACAGATGCTAGTGGAAAGCACATGCACCTACGGCAACGAACCCAACAGCTCTAGGAGCATACTCAAGAGTTGAGAACAGTTGCACAGAATGAAAACGAGATTACTACGGTGAACCCTAACAGGAACCACGAAAACAAACTGGAGAAGAAAAAGCATGAGCAGAAGAACAACTTACGTGGAGCAGAGATTGAGGTTGAGCTGGCTTGAATCTGAATGAGCTTCGAACCCTAGCAGAGCACTGTTTGAGGGGAAAAGAGAAGAGGAGATTTTGGGATGATTTTGCAAAGTGGGCAAAACATGAGAGGGTTAGGCTGGTTTAGAGGTTTTGGGATACCCTATGGGCTAGCCTTAGGCCCAACTGACTAAGAGAGGTCCTTAAATTTTAAGACAGAATTAAAGTGGGTCTTACATATAATAATAATAATACTATTAAGATTAATAATAATATCAATATTACTCAAATTTTATATTTTAAATTTGTTTTCTAAATTCATAGAATTCGAAAGATAATATTTTCTTGTGATCTTTAATACTTGATTTTCTATTTTTATGGTATACTCATTTTATTTTATATATATATATATATATATATATATATATATATATATATATATAAAATGTTGTTTAAAACTTAACTTTATAAAATAAAATCTTAAATATTTTATAATAAAAAATAAAAAGTATATAATTATTTTCATACAATAATTTTAGAAATTAATCATAAAATAATTAAATTTTATTTGAATATTTTATAACTAAGTTAGATATTTTATATATAAAAAAATATTTTGACTTTTTCACTTAAAAATTATCCGGTAAAATACTGATTGTAAAATAAATTTAAATTTTCTTATTTTATTATATGTAAAAAAATTAATATTTTTATTTTGTATAATATATATATATATATATATATATATATAATTTGGTAAATTTAAACAATTTCATAAATTTATGTATTCATTCTAAAATATCATTGAAAAAATTAGATAAATTAGGTCATAGGAATTAAAATTACTATAATAGAAATATAAAATATATGTCAATATCATTTTAAATCATTTCTTCATTACATTAATGAAATAGAAAATACTTTATACATAAGATTTATGTATGTTTCATTCTTGTATTATTTAGATTTATAGATATTTCATTCTTATTTTATTTTATTAAAACCTAATAATTTTAATTATATAATAGAATTCATATTTGTACATTATATTGCAATAAACCTATATTTTTTTAATTTTTAGTTTTTAATTTATATTGAAAGGATTTTAGTTTTATATATTCAAAGTATTAATAAACATTGTCAATGGGATTCGATGTTAAAGTTTATAATTAAAATTTAACTTGAATAATGAGTAAAATATATTTATTTTTGTTTATATTAAGTTTAAAAGTAATATTTTACAATTAATGTTTTCAAATTTTTATCTAAATATTATTTCACAAACTATTTCTTAAAATTTATAATTAAACTTATAGAATAGGAGATGAATCCTATTTTTTTTTTACTGAATATCAAATCAACTTTTCAGGACAAATATTAAAAGTAACATTAATATTAATGTCAAGATTTATTAGTGAAAAAGGTTGAAAATACATAAATTCTTAAACTCATATGGCACTCAGAACTAATAATATAATGTGAATATATATTTTTTAAATAATTTAATAATATTGTTTTTAATTTTTTGAATTAATTACTTACTAATTTTTTATTAAAATTAAATTAAAAATAATCTTATAATTCATTATCTTAAGTAATTAATATGAAATTTTTTTTTTCTGTAATATCAATCAGCTTTACAAATTCTGAGCCTAAACATAATATATCAATCAACTTTACAAATTAAGTAAAGCCAATGCAGTAAAAGACATCTTGTTCCTCAATAACAAGAGAAAACAGCTTTCAACTAACCCCCATAATATAATATACGCTAATAAATCAAAGAACCATCGAAAACAAGGTCCAAATCCAAATCATTACTCGTATATGGCCGGCCTAATGATTATTCTTTGCATGTAGGACTTTGTCAATGCCACCCATCAGACATTGAATCTTAATATGCGCATTTTTCTCTCAAATTCTGAGTACTCTCTTGTTATTTGTCTCATTTTCCCTCTATTTCCTTTCTGTTCAACCAATAACCCTTTTTGCTTCTTGTATGATCAGCTAAACTATGGCTCATAAAAGACCGTATCATTGCCTTGTTATGCTCTTTGTGTTGGGAATTTGTTTTGAGGCATCGCTGGGAGACACAGATGCTCAAATTTTGATGAGGTTCAAAGGTTCCTTGTGGAATGGCCAAGCCTTAAACAACTGGGGGAGCGAGTCTAGTTTATGTAGCTGGACTGGGTTGTTGTGCCGCGAAAACCAAACATTTTATGGGTTGAGACTAGAGCATATGGAACTGGGTGGGAAGATTGATATAGAAACTTTGGTTGAATTGCCAAATTTGGTAAGCTTTAGTGTCATTAACAACACATTTGAGGGTCCGATGCCGGAGTTCAAAAAACTTGTGAGGTTAAGGGCATTGTTTCTGTCCAATAACAAGTTTTCCGGTGATATTCCCGATGATGCTTTTGAAGGCATGAGAAGACTGAAGAGAGTATTCTTGGCACAGAATGGCTTCACCGGTCCTATTCCAAAGTCACTTGCTAACTTGCCAAGACTCTGGGATTTGGACTTACGCGGGAATGGTTTTGGAGGAAACATACCAGAATTTCAACAGCAGGATTTCAGAGTATTTAATTTGTCATATAACCAATTGGAGGGTCAGATACCAGAAAGCTTAAGCAACAAGTATCCAAGTTCATTTGCTGGTAAATTAATATATTTCTGGTTTTTCATCAACTGGCACAGTTTTTAGTTCGTTTGTTGTTTCTCATTACAGATTTAATTTATTTTATTTGTTTTGAAAATCTATGCTTACTGATATTTTATTTCAACCTTACTTCTTGGCGAAACTAAAACCGTTTATTTTGATTCGTGGCACAACTTGCTACCTATATCATACATAAAATTCTATAATACATTTGAAACTCTGTCATCATTAACCTGAATTTAAATTACTTACGCAGATTTATTGTGTTGTTTAATATTGTGGAATAAATGTGGTTAAAATTACGGTGAGGGAATCCTAAATAATTTATATATGAAAATATTTCATTAACAATAGATTTATCGATATTATAATGACCAATTTAGATATCCATTTACAAAATAAAAAATTATTGATTACTAAAATAGTTACTAATATGAATAAAAAAATATAATTGTTTTTAAATTTAGCTATCAAAGAAAATTGATCTTTAAACATTAGTTATTAAGATTTTTTCTACTAAGGAAATTGATATCTAAAGTAGTCTTTAATTAATTAGTAATCAATTTAGCAACCAATTTAGCAACTAATTATAATTTTGTATTCATACTTACCAAAGGAATTGATTTCTAAATTATTTTCTATTTAATTAGTGACCAATTTAGCGTTTATTTATAATTTTTTATTCATAATAGTAACAATTATAGTAGTCAATAAGTTTTTATTTTATAAATTAGTATTTACATTTGTCATTATAGTGACTAACAATTTTTCATCACTAAATTAATTGTTAATAAAACATTTCTTTATAATATATATATATATATATATATATATATATATATATATATATATATATATATATTACATTCTAGTTATTAGTATATCTTTATTCACAAATAAGAGTAAACTTTTATTCAATATGATATTTTTCATTGTTTGTCACTCATGGCCGTAGATTCTCCTATCATCCAACACACACAACCATTGCCATTTGATCATCGACGGTTATGAAAAAAAAAAAGAGTTAAGATTTGAATCTTTGTTTTTCTTACTAAAAGGTGGTATAAAACATGTTTATGAAAATTTATGTGATTTAAATTCACACTGCGGACCGTTTGGAATTGTAGATAACTCCCAAAACAAGTGCTGTGGTCTGCAATTGATAATCCTTCAAAGGATTCCACGCATGAAACTTTATAGACTCAACTTCATGGTAGAAAAGTTACTAGAACTGAATTCAGTTAAATGTTGAAATTATAATATATGGTATGCTTACAAATCTAGTTAAGATAAATCTAGTTAAGATAAATTTTGATAACATCTTGGTAAGTGAGTTTATACCTAATTAGTTAAATTGAGTTTTTTTTACTGGTTGAGAATTCAAGTGTAAGTTTAAGTTTTATATTGAGTAAAAATAGAAAGTTGAATATCATATAACGATCGAGATCCATTAATTTATTGTCTAAAGGTTTTATGTTCGAAATGGTGTTAATTTCTTTATGTGTATTTTAGACTCATGTCATTAGTGTTGTCTTTCTTTGGTAATCTTTATTCGAAAGATTTATCATTAGAGTCGAAGGTTGATCTTGGTGGTCACTTTAGACAACTCTATGTCTTGAAAGTCTTCTCGATGGGAAAGTCATGTAAGTGTGTCTCATTTGTGAACGGTAAGTTAAACACCATATATAAAGATAAAGACCTATTGACTAAAGAGTTTTGATTAGGTATTGTTATCTTTATATGAGTTGGATTCATGTATTATTGGTGTTGAATAAATCTCCTTGAAAAAACCCATCACTCATATTATACTTTATTGATCTCAACAAAGTTTATACTGAATACCAACGACTACTTAATCTGTCTTCTTATTTTTGACTTTACATATATATATTTACATGTTTTTGTGCAACACAGGCAACGAAGGCTTGTGTGGAAAACCTTTAAGTTCCTGCAATGGCAACGAATCTAGATCATTGAAACCAAACCTTGCTTCTCCTCACAGCAAGGGAAAGAAGCATGGAGTCCTTATAATTGCCATTATAGTCGTCACAGTTGTAGCTTTTTCTTCAGTAGTTGCACTTCTATTTATCCACAAACACCGGAGAAAAAGGTCTAAACCCGGAATATTACCCAAGCGGGGTACTTCCCATAAAAGTGTAGGCTTCAAGGAGTCACAATATTCCGTTGATCTGACCGGTGATTTGAAGGGTGGAGATGGCGAATTGAACTTTGTTAGGGAAGACAAAGGAGGATTTGATTTGCAAGAGCTGCTTAGAGCCTCAGCAGTGGTTCTTGGTAGTGGGAGTTTCGGGTCCACTTACAAGGCTATGATTTTGAGTGGACCAACAGTGGTTGTGAAGAGGTTCAGGCACATGAACAATGTTGGGAAACAGGAGTTCAGTGAATACATGCAAAGGCTTGGAACTTTAACACACCCTAATCTTCTTCCTCTTGCAGCATTCTACTCCAGAAAAGAAGATAAGTTCTTAGTTTATGACTTCGCTGAAAATGGCAGCTTGGCCAGTCATCTACATGGTATATATTTATTTTAAACTACATTATTTTATAGTGTTAACATATATGCTTTATGCAGTTAAGATTTTAGGGTAGCTCATAGCAGAAATTTTCTACAGCTTTAGATTTAAAGAAAACTTACCATGAATACCATTTTTGTGCATTGAGTTACAGGTAGAGATGGCTTTGTTCTAAATTGGTCCACACGTTTAAAAATCATAAAAGGGGTGGCTAGGGGCTTAGCCTACCTATATGAAAACTTTCCAGGAAAAACCCTACCTCACGGTCATCTAAAATCCTCTAATGTGGTGTTGGATAATTCATTTGAGCCACAGTTAACTGAGTATGGCCTTGTGGAGGTGATGAATAAGAGCCATGCTCAGAAGTTCATGGCAGCGTACAAGGCCCCAGAGATGAACGAATTTGGTAGGCCAAATGTGAAAAGCGATGTGTGGTGTCTGGGGATCCTGATTCTGGAGGTGCTGACAGGGAAGTTCCCAGCAAATTATCTGAGACATGGGAAGGGTGGGAATAACTCTGACTTGGCAACATGGGTGGATTCAGTTGTGAGGGAAGAGTGGACTGGTGAGGTGTTTGATAAGGACATGTTGGGGACAAAGAATGGGGAGGGTGAGATGTTGAAGTTGTTGAGGATTGGGATGTTTTGTTGCAAATGGAATGTGGAGAATAGGTGGGATTGGAATGAGGCACTGGCCAAGATTGAAGAGGTGAAGGAGAAGGATGGTGAGGATGATTATTCTTGTTATTATGTCAGTGAAGGGGATTTGAATTCAAAGACTATGACTGAAGATGACTTCTCTTTCTCTGTCACTAATGGATGAGTTTCACCTTATATTTTCAACACTGAAGTTAAGCTTGTGGTAACTTTACACTTGCGTTTGAGATGCTAATTACAATCATTGAGGCCTTGAAATTGCTTTTGTATTTGCACAAAAATGTCAATTACATTTTATAGTTATTGTAACTATTAATATTTTCTTCATTTATAATTTTCTACATATTTGTATTTGGTTTTAAACTTTGTGTCAATTTCATGAATATAAGATTTATATGTTCATTTATTATGTGAGCTAGGAGAATATTGTAATTCAACAACTTCTATTAGTTGTTAGATATGTCGTTTTGTTAGAGAAGTAATTAGTTTTTATTACAAGTTACTATATATTGTAAACAATTGTTTACCATAGGTACGCTAAAGGAAGAGGTGAGAAGTCAAATTTTCTTGCTTGAAAATGCCAAATACAAAAAGATATTTATAGTGTAAGAAGTAAATGAAGTTTTAGTCAAGAATGAAGGGTTTGAATTGGCCCTTTTAAAAGAATTAGATTCAATTTTCTATTTGTGAAAATCTTTTGTTTGAATTTGATTGACAAAGTTTTTAACAATCTACCATTTCTAAATCACAAATTTTAACTAATTAAACACAAAGTCAACAAATTAAAAATACTAATAGTGAGTATTCAAAGAAATCCGCACAATTCAATTGATTGAAAAATAGGATAAAAAGATTGAATTACTGATAGTAATATGTAGAAAATTCAATTAACACAAGATTTCGAATTTGATCAATTTATCAGTCAAGATCACTTTCAATTAACCGCAAAAGCAATGTTTTATCAACAGATTATACAAACATGTAGAAATTACAAAGAAAGATTGATTAAGTTGATTTTCATGATGATTTTACCAAATAACAAATTAATATTAAAAAGTTAATCCCATGTAAGTAAATTTTTATATTGGTTCACTTGTAACTGAGTTACATCTAGTTAGTCAAGGCAACCTGAGCATGACTTTCCACTATTTCAAAAGTTTTACAAAATCCATAGAAAATTACACTTTTGAAAATAAAAACAACACACCAAGGCTCTTGAATCCCACAATAACCTCACAAAGAACAACAAGAGCCTTTTCTTGCAGATCTGGAATCCCACTAAGAACACCACAAAAGCTTAAGATTGTGTCGGCCAAAAACGGACACCACCAGCTCAAAACCCATGATAAAAGGAAGATTGCATCGTCCAATGACGGTAAGCTTGTTTGTGTCGGCTAAAAGGGGTCGAACGTTTGCAGCTTACTTATGGTTGACTTAACCGACGAAAGGGGATAAAAATTATCATAATAGTTTCCTATGCGTGGGCCAAGCCCACGAAAGACTCATGAGGTTTGTGTAGGCTAAGCCGATGAAAAGGCATAAAAATATAATACTAATTGCGTATGTGTGGACCAAGCCAACGAAAGATTCAAATAATAAAATATTTAAATCGAGAATTTAATGCATTTGAGTGGGATTTGCATGGTTTAAGCCGACAGAAACTATTAAAACTTAATCATTAGCGTCCACCTTGCATGGGTTTGGCCCACACAAATGCCTACGAATTTTGGCATGAAACATTTGTTTCTAGACACATTTCAAAACATGCATCTAATCTCATAACTTACATCCAAACACATTTCAAGCAATCTAGTAATCCAGAATATCATTTCATTCACTTAGAATTGAAATTACAAACACAAAATTAAGTACATTTTGACTTTTATTAGATCAAATTACAATAGTCACATAAAATCCATAAGTCTAAGATCCAAATAAGACAAGTCCAGTGGTATTGGCATTACATTCTAAATTTTAATACTTAGCCTATAGAACATAGTTAGAAAGCAATCTAGGCAACTCTAACGGTAAAGTTAGAAGGCACTTAGAACCTTCAAACCTTTACCAACTAAGATGCATTTTCAATATAGTAAAAAGAGGTTCTAATTAGGATATGAGATTGAGCACCAAAGACTTCCTCAAGACACCTAATTAGGTTGTGACTTACAAGTGCAAAAACAAGAAAATTTTACAACTCAAAATTAATACAAACAAAGTAAGCAAAAACTAACAAAAATAAGGCAAAAACTACACCATGGTTTTAAAGTGTTTCACTCTATATTTTCTTGTCTCCTTTTCATGGTTCAAGCTTCAATCAGATCTCCACCCCCTGAGAGGCTACCTCGAGGATTGGCTCACCTAGAAAGAGAACTCCTTCATAAAAAATAACCAAAAATTGAGAGAGAATGCAAGGAGAAATCAAGAAAAATGATTAAAAATGAACAAGGCTCATTCAAAAGGAATTTATGTATGACAAAACCAAGAATGGCAATAAGACAATCAAGAAAATAAAAGCTATAAATGAAGGTTTAAGCACACAAAAGATTCACCTAAAGAATGGTACTATAGTAGATGAAGAAAACCTAAAAAATTACTAGAAGAGAAAATGAGGTGCTTCTTGTCTTCACAAGCTATGAGATAATGGTGAACTTAGGATACTCTTTGAGCATAAAATGTCGAGACATATCCATTGAATTGGTCCATATTTAAAGCTCAAAGTAGTGAGCGAAAGTGTACCAAATAAAAATTCACCAAACAAGCTAGTGGTAATGGTCAAGTGCACATAAGTTTCATACTTTTTCTAGGCTCTTTTTATACTTCTTTTATGGCCTTTTCTTTTGAACTTTATCTTTCGCTTTTTTTGATTGGCAAACCAAGAGCACTACTCACCCAAATCTGAATTTTAAAATTGATTTTCAAACTCAAACGGTTAAGACGCACAAAAAGAAGAAAATCCTACTAGAAGCAAAATGACTCTTGAAACCCAAACAAGACATAAAAGAAGCCTAACTCAAAGAAGCCTAACTAATGGTCTAATAACCAGCATGAATTCAAATTTGTAAAAGGAAAAGCACTCAAATGGCACAAATTTTTTTGGTGATTAAGCAAGCACAAGGAAAATTTCCAGTGGAAATTAAGATAACTAAGTTATCTAGATGTGAATGTTCATTTCCAAGCTCCAAAAGAGAAGAGAACTTCAATTAACTCACTCAAATGCAGTAATATAAAACGCAAACAACAAGCTCAATGAGAAAAAAATGATAAACATGGAGTTTATGAAATATATGAACTAAGTATGACTCTAGACAACATGGAAGGATTTAAAAATCAAAATGACTCAAAAAAAACATATATAACCCAAAACATAAAGTGAAAGAAGACTCAATAAAATGAAAAAACACATAAACACACCATGGTATGGGTTATTAAGCCATACGTCTAAATGGTTCTAAGAGGAACAATGATAAGAACCATGAAAACCAAAGGTGATAGATGGTGACATATTCAAGACAAGAAAGAAACAAAGTGACCAACAAGGAAATGGTAAAATGAAGGAACCAAAGAACATAGCTCTTGAAGACCAAGATGACCAAAGTTATTGATATCAAATGATGGCTCCCTCCTCTAGCTAGGTGCAACCAAAGCATGGAGAAGAGATCCATGGAGATGAGCAAGTGTGGAAGCATGGATGACGTGGGTTGGAAGCTCTCTGTTTCATGGTGAGAATGGGTAGAATGGTGTGTTTAGGTGCTTTCAAGTGAGGTAGGGCCAACACTCAAGGAATGGTGACTAAAGGAGACCACATGGGATGTTCTAGCCAAGATTTTGGAGTAAAGTATGTAGGTACAAAATAATTTGACAGCATAACTCTACTAATCTCAAAGTGAATTTACGAGAGAGGAGACACCTATATTTATAGCCTAAGGTGTCTCCAAATTTGGAGATGCAAAACCCTAAAAACTATAACTTAGCTAGCTTGGATTCCAAGACATAAATTCTCTCCAATAAGAGGAAGAAATGTGGTCATTCAAAAAAAATGGGAAATACTCTCCATTCCTAGAGTGCCATGTGACCACTCAAGAAGGTGAAAAATACTTTTCATTCCTAGAATGCCATGTGGCCACTAGGAAGAAACCTCTCCGATGAGAGCATGACACATGGTCACTCAAGAAGGTGGGAAATAATCTCCAACCTAGAGTGTCATGTGGCAATTAGGAGGAACCCTCTCCAATGAGAGCATGACACATGGCCACTCTCTCCCATAGGAGATAAGTCTCTCATTCGCCATCCAAGCTATCCTTTTAGGTGCATATTGACTTGAAAAGTTAATGAAGAATGTGTTCTACAATAATGGGTTTTCTAAGGCCCAAAAATCTATGCTACTTAGCCCATTAAACTATGCCCAAAACAAAATCTACACTACTAAGAGTGCTCAAAGGGCGCCTAAGAGAATAAGAGTTTAGGTGTTTCCCTACTCTTCTTGTGGCTAAGGCGTTTGCCTTTAGAAAAGGGAGAGATTGTGATGGCGAAAGAATATGGTTGTAAGAAGGAAACCTGATGACCTAGTTTTTCCTTTTATAGCTCAAATCAATAGGAAATAATAAAATTATGCTTAAGTAATCATGTTCCATGTCATAACTGATTATTCTCTCTCATTCACACGTGTCTCGCCTGCCTTGACTAGCCTACCCCCTCTCTCTCTCTCTAAGCACACACATTGCCTAACCTCTTCTCATTTTTCTATTGTCTACATCATGATTTATCTATCGTTTGATATTTATGACCTCATAGTGTCTGATATTTCTAAGCACTCATCATCTGATATGTGTAAATACATATCATTTATCATGTACCTAAAGGTATCATACAGTTTGTGTTATTGTACTTATCGTTTAATCCTTTGTGTTCAAATAACACTTGTCTACCACACTCCCTTTCTTGCGATTATATACTTAGCCTATAATTGCACTAGTGCAAATATTCCTCTTAGTTAGCCATGTAGGCTACAATTTTAAGGAAAAACACATCCTATAAAAACACAGTGACATTTTTGCAATTTTTGACTAAAAGTACCATAGCCTATACTTTGGTAGTCATAACCGTAGCCTATACTTATAGAATATGATTTTATAGAGAATTGTAACCTATAACCCCTTGAATATGGTTAATTTCTTAAATTTTTTATTTGGCTCACTCATAACATTGTTTCCTCCTACCATTCTGAATGCTTTTGTTTTCAAGTTTTCTCTCTCATTTTCTCTTTTGTTTTCTTTCTACTTTTCTTCCCTCATTCGTAAGTTCATCATTGACATGTTTAAAGAGCTCTTTCTTGTTCTCTCCATTCAAGTTCTTTTCCAATCCATTCAGATATGTTTCCTCTTCGTCCAAAATCATTTAAGGAGTTATTTCTTTGTTGTTTTCATTCACTAGTTGTTGCGTGAGTCATGGTGTTTGAGTATTTTTCCACAATGACCACCATTGTGGACTCAATTCTTGTTCATGCACTACACTCCCAGTTTTGCATTCCACTCCTTACCATTCCTCTTTTCACCCTAAACCCTAAACATTATATGATGATATATTAGATTTATTTTTTGTTGTATGTATCATAATAATTTTAGAGGATGATAAACCCTAAATCCTAATTTTTCTATACATAAAAGTATGAGAAATGTAAAATGTAAAAGCATGAAACACTAGAGAAAAATTAGAATTTTTTGAGTAGTATAGGTAATAAATCTCTATTAAAATGTAGAAAATTAGGAGAAAAATACTTCAAAAAATTAAAAAGATATAGTAAATGGTGGAATTTGAAAAAAATTGGGACCCATCCTCCTTTAGACAGTTTCCAACAACTTTATAGTTTAGCACATTTTTATCACATGTTTACAACAAACGTTTTTGATCATTTCATGTTTTTTCTCCCTCAAATCTTGCTAAAACATAACTTGTAATAAATATGTGCAATATACACACTGTACAAATAAATATATAATAATAGAAGTTAATACACCAAAAAATGACTCAAAAATCATTTTTTACATATTTCTTGTGATTTTCTGACAATTATTACTAGTGGTGAAAATTGTATTGTTTTTTTATGTTGCTTGTTTATGATTCAATAATGATATCTGATGTTGGTAAATCTTTGTTTAATTTTTTAGGTTGTTTAATAGAGTGTAGGAGTTACTAAAATTAAAATATTTCTTTTTAAAAAATCATAAAATTAATAATAAATTTCTAATAAAATGTTTCATTTTATTATTTAATTTGATATTTAGAAAAAAAATATAAAAATTAATTTTTTTCGTATTTGTTTTTATTTTCATTAATTACTAAAAATTAAAGAAAAAGAAAAGAAATAGATACAATATGGTTATTGAATAAAACGTGATAATTCAGCTCCTCGATTATCCAATTCTGCCTTTAAATAGTGTTAATTTTTTTTAATATAGATTTGGTTTGTGTTTACTGTAGTAAAATATTTAAGAAATAATATTTGGAGAAAGAAAATTCAAAAGCTATTTGCCAAAAATAGATTTCTTAGTTTCTAGTACGTATTTGAGTTTGAACCAAAGGAGATCTTATTTAAATCTTTTTGAGAAAGAGTAACAACCATGCCAGCCTCATAAGCTACGTGGGGCCATAAAATTCCTTCCGTAATAGTGGAGGCAAATTAAAACGGTGGTAATGATATCAGCAGTTATTAAAAAACTGGGCTCTGGTTGTTCAAATTGCTCATTGTTGGGTGTCACTGTCCGTGTTGCTTCTGTCTTTACTCGTCCATCTTCCTCAAATCGAAAATGAAATGGGATATGCAGATGGAAGAAATCGAAGCCATTCTCGAAAAAATTTGGGACCTCCACGACAAGCTCAGCGACGCAATTCACTCGGTTTCCAGATCCCACTTTCTCACTTCCCTCAAAACCCTCAAAAACTCTTCGCCGCTTCCCAATTCCGCCGCTAACGCCGCTGCTGACAGCTCGGGTTTCGTCTTCGTTAAGGACTTCCGACCAGCCGACGACGACGACGACTCCGCCGTTCGCGAAGCCAAGAGTCTCAACGCTATACGGACCGCGCTCGAGAACCTCGAAGACCAGCTCGAGTTCTTTCATGTGAGCTTTTTTTTTATTATTTCTCTTTGGCTTTGTTGTTTTTGTTTCGTTTTGCTATAATTTCTCTGCTGTTACGGTTTGAAAATTGTTGAAATTGGATGTTAATTCGTTTCCGGTTGTTGTCATTTGCTTGCCGCGTATTTTTTTCCCTCAAAACTGGGCGTTGTTACCGAGTGAGGGTGGTTTTTTTTTTTTTTTTTTTTATAAACTCAAAATGGAAATCCTAAATTGAGCACTAAATTTGCCCTAACTTAGATGCCAGTACACAATGGAAACTCAAGTAGGCAACCAGTACCACAGAGTACTATCTTACAACAGGCTTGAGGTTGTTTTAACTTGATGAGTCTCGGATATGCAGCTTCTGGAAACAGTCGGAGAATTTTGCTAACTATAATGGTTTTATCCTCTTCGACCAGGATTATTTTCCTTGGAACATACTTAACAAAAATGCAGAGATGCACACTGGACCATGTGTGATTATTAATTTATTTACTTTTTGGTGTAATAATTCAGATTTTGGTATCCTGGACCGTTATAGATTCAGGTAAAGATGGTAGGAGCAAAGCTCCGTAAGCCATTGTTCCCTCTATTTGCAAACTTGATGTTAAGGGAACTGAACTTTTTAGTGGTTGATAGTTACAAGATAAATGTGGGCGTGTGTTGGGGTTTTTCATCCTTTAAAATTTGAATAGATATTTGCATCAATGATCTTTGGTTAAATACCATTAATGGTATTGCGAATTAGTTTTGCTGTGTTGTATCTTCTTAAAAATCAGAGGCTTTTTCTTTAAATTGCGACAGTTTTGATTTGGAAAATGCTTTTTATGTATTTTTGTACCTTTATTGAGCCAGTTTAGTTTGAGTTGGAAATTTGGACAAATGGACATGACTCTTAGGTGTGACTTGAGTAAAAGAAGGAAGAAGCATGTTAAGAACCAGATTTTATTATTAAGGTTCCATTCAATTATTGAATAGTAAATAAAACTTTTGCCCTTAATGCAACTGTTTATGGACTTCGTTGTTTTTATGGCTGCATAGATATTGTTTACGGATGTTTATCGCTTCCAAGTGTTCAAACTTTATGTTCTGTTTATTGGAAATCAGTTTTGAAGTTAACTGAAAGTCACTTGTTTCATTCTGTTATGTAGACGTTGTACTACATTTTGGTGATTGTGTCATATGTTAAATCTATTGTCATGGTTCCCCAATCTTTGACCATTTGCTTTAAGGTTCCATCCATTATTTGCCACTTCGCAATTTCAGTCCTTTCTGTAACTGCTTACTGCCTCTGTTTCTTTCACTCAATGATTTCTCTATAATTAGCCCCTTTTGTTCTCCTTTTATGGATATTATGTTTCTCCTGAGCAAGTGTTATGAAATACCAAAGAATGAATTTGAAAATCTTTTTAATTAGGTTTGTTGCGGATTTTAACTCCTTTCTGTAACTTCTCACGAATGTCACAAAAACAAACACTATAAATAACTGAAGAATAAGAAACAAGAAGGAAAAAAGAAAAAAGAGAGAACACAAGAATTCAGGAAAAAATTCCTGAATCCTATAAAACCAATTTGTAAGGTAAGGTTCACCCTTTACTTATATATTATAATTTGGTCTTAGTTTTTTAGTTAATGCGGGATCTCCAATACTTGACAGGGCCTTCAACTACACATAAAGTGAACCACCAATATATAAACATGCAATAGGCATCGTCTTTCCGTTAGTTTTTCAAGGAACTTCAGAAATCTGATTAATCAATTAAATACAATCTTACCTTTTTTAGTACCACTTTTGTTTGGGCCTTATATTGCATGATATTTTATGGGAGTCTCTAATTTGGAACTTCATTCTATATGTAGACTATTCAAACCCAGCAGCGTGTTGAGAGAGATGCTGCAATTGCACGCTTAGAACAGAGCAGAATTGTTCTTGCAATGAGGCTGACTGAACACCGTGGTAAAAAATATAAAGTCATTGAAGAAGCTCTTGCTTTTATTGGAGATGTGCATGATACAAGCTGCATTGTCGCTCCTGATATTTTTCTTTATGGACAACCAAACTGTTCGGCTGAGAATTTTGCGACTGTGAAAGTGAAGAGATCTAATACTCTTATCAACATTTTTGTCTCAAGTTTCAATTTTGTGAAGAGATCTCTTGGATTGGATCATATGGGCGGAATAGTTGGAAATGCTGCTTTGGTTGCAATTAGCATGATAGCTTTGCTTCATTTACATCAGGTAGCTAATCATGAGCAGCCATATAGGCCACAAGATAGAGTTCACAGCAACAGAACAACCGTGAGAAGAACTAAATTGGTCGGTTCTTCATCTGATGCTCATTCCAGTAATTTGGATGTATTGTTAGCTAGAGGTTAGAATTAACCTCTATCTCTGATAAAATGATGATTGGATTATGTTTTCGAGTGTTATTTTGTTCTTTCTCCATTTTTGTGCTCTTGGTCCTTTATTTTTTTCCTGGGTAGCAAAGGATACCTGAGACTAAGGGTAAAGTGGAGGCAAAGCTTGTTGTCACTTGAGCTAAGGCTCTCGAGCGTCGTCTTGGTTTTTGTTGCCACTGGAAGCTTTAAAAGTGGCATAGCAGCTTGGGTTGTTTCCACCTGAAAAGTTGCAATATATATAGGTCCTGTTTGCTGGATTCCTTGTTGAGGTGCAGATGCTTGAAATGTTATAGTTAGTAGCAAACCAACACAAAAGATTCTTCTTTCTGCTACGTAGTGTCATCTGTCATAAATTCCTGCGCAATTTTCGTCAGCTTTAGTTGAAGGAATGTGAATGCCTTATACCTTAGTTTTTCTTGTTATGATCTATTTTGTGAATACTTTTATGTTGCAATGAAAGAAATATTTTCGGGTTTCATGTAAAGAAATTGATCATGCTACTGATGGCGAATGGATTTGGACTTGAATCGACCCTTTTTGAGTTTTGATTACATTTTTCTTGGCTTATTGTATTCATTGCAATCGGAATTAAGAGTTGTATTACGCCGAGTTTAAAATTAAGTACTTTCTTATATTTAATTCACAGCTTAGAACTTAAAACTTATAATTTCAAGTAATACAAAAACTAGAACTAATATTTTAATTTTGTTGTCTTTGAGCTTCATGGAATAATTATTATTGGACAATCTGATGCTTCTTATCATTAGCCACGTCTCATTACGCCGTACCTTGAACTACTATTTCTGTGTGACAATCTGTTTATAAAGTTACAATTCAAGTTAGAAATATGGCTTTTTATTTTAATATTGTATCTATTCTGAATAATCAATATAAAGAATTAGTTGATTTTAATATTACAAAAACTATTAAAATCGATACTAGAATTCGATTAGCGAAACATTACGAATGCATTTATTTTTTTAAACATAAATGTTGATTTCTTTACGTTTATAATTTGAGTCCAAAATCTCTAAAATTTAATAAAGTATGGTTTTAATCTCAAAATATAGTGCTAAAACTTATTTTAATAACTCAAATTTAGTTTATATATATATATATATATATATATATATATATATATATATATATATATATATATATATATATATATATATATATATATATATATATATATATATATATAACTCAAGCTATATAAAAATATCATTAAGCCTCGAATGTTCTTTGGAGATTGAGAAGAGGAATTTGGCTTTTGGTATTGACCATTTCTTTCATGCACCGCCATGTTTTTTTTAACTTTATTTCATTCTATTCTTTTGTATATTTAAAATAATAAAAAGGTATAATTACTGAGTTGGTATAAGTTCAATTTAGTCCTCATACTTTTAGTTTATTCAATTTAAAACCTAATTATTTAAAAATATTCAATTTGGTCATTTCTGTTAAGTTGAAGTTAAAGTAAGGACATGTGTCAAGTCATAAAATTTTTTATTTTTTTAAAAATTTTAAAAATTTTTATTATTTTTTTTGTAAAAATTTATAAACTGTCACGTGTCAATTTACTATTGTGCCACGTGGTAGCTTACAATCATGACATGTGGCAATTGTAATAGTTGTTTTTAATTTAGCCCTCTATTTAAATTTTTTGTTCAATTTAGTACCCAATTTTTAAAAATGATCCAATTTCGTTCTCTCCAATTTGAGACCAAATTAGTAAATAAGCTTAATTACAACTTATATATACATGTTACCATAACTTTTTCTAATATATATATCAAATCATTTCACCTAAATACTTAAATTATTGTATTTTTTTACATTTTTTACCTTTGTAATTTTTTACACATGAAATTTTTTACACTTGTAAAAAATAAAATAATTTGAATATTTATGTGTAGTGATTTGATGTATAAATTTAAAACAATTATTTTAACATGTATATATAAATTATAATTAAACTTAGTTACTAATTTGGTCTCAAATTGGAAATGATGAAATTTGATCATTTTAAAAGATTGGGATACTAAAGTAAACCAAAATTTAAATAGAGAACTAAATTGAAAACAACTATACCACTGTCACGTGTCATGATTATAAGTTGTCACGTGGCATGATAGTCAACTAACACGTGACAGATTTTAAAAAAAAATTAAAATTAATTTTTTTTTTAAATTAAAAAAAATTAAAAATTTCATGACTTGACACGTGTCCTGTACGGACACGATGTTAATTCCAACTTAACGGAGATGATCAAATTAAATTTTTTTAGATAATTGGGTACTAAATTGAGCAAACAAAAAATATGGGGACCAAATTGAATTTAACCAAAAAATTGCGATACCAAATCAATATTATACCTAATAAAAAAGATTCAAACTTATTATAAGTTAATTAGAGCTACCAATATAGAATCCTATATAAAATTATTACTAATCACGTGGTCTACTGCTTCTATCATCAAATTGTCTACTCCTAGACTATTAAATCAAAGTTCAACACACCTTTTATATGTTTCTTATAAAATCTATAAAATATTAATATCAGAAGTTAGATGTTTGGGTTTGACGATAGTTGACAAACCTAGTTAGAAAGCGAGTATGTCGAGAGGGATAAACCTATTAACGAGACAATAAGTAGGTGGAAGTCTTAAAAGTTGGATGAGCCATAAGACTAATGGTCCTTAGACAAGCAGTAGATGTCTGAACGCGCTAGGCATTGTGGTGAGCAAGCATTAGACGTCGAGGGTTTCTTCAAGGTATATGTTGAGGGGCAACACGTATCGAACGATACAAGTAGTTGCCCAGACCAGATGTTGTAAGATCCGTGGAAATTAATTATTAAATAATTAATTAATTAATAAATGCGAGTGGTGGGAAACTTTGAAATCATTAAATGTTAATTGTATGATGTGAAAAAGTACTAGTTCAAGTGGATGAGAGTATTTAGTTGTATGATAGGACTTGGGTTCAAGTCCTTTGTATGTCTTTTTGTGTTGGGTTGAATTATTCCTATTTTGTTTTGGTAATATAATTGTGACTGGTGAGTGATATTATAGCCATAAGACTATAATGGTTATCACTAAATATGAATTGGCATAATGGTTGTGCTTTGGCCTTATGAGTAGGGGGTCATGGGTTTAAACCTTGTTAAGAGGTGAAATAGACTTTATTTTTGCTAAATGAAGTTGTGAAATTGAATGTGAAAGAAAGGGCAAAGGTAAAATCAATAGAAGGGGCAGCCAAGGGGCTGGAAACCATTATATAATGACCCTTAATAGAAATTAAACCACCATAAAGCCTATTTTCGTTTTTACTTTTAAACCCTTAATTGAGAGACATATAAAAGGTCATTTTTAGGGAAAAAGAGGGTTTTGACAGTGTTGATAGTGGACCCTTGAAAAGAGCACGAATTTGAGAGTGAGAGGTGAGTCTTTGGGTGTGCAAGGGCTGAATTGGGAGAGGGTGAAGCAAAGCATTGGTGAACCAAGGAACCTCCATTTTCTTCCAAATTTTAATCCAGAATTCAGGTTAAGAGAGCTGTCCTTATGTGCATACGAATTTTGTTGTGATTCTATGTTTGTGTTATTCTCAATTTGATTCTGCATAATGTTAATTTCGTATTATAGGCATTGTGATTGAGAATTGGTGAAATTGATATTGTGCATAAAGTTTTGGGGTGATTTATATGAATTGGATGAGGGTTTTAGAACTGTATTGGTTAATTATGGCCAAACCTTTAGATTTGGTGATTCAAACCTGTTTAAAACCTATTCTTGTGGTTGCTTGATCAAATGGAGTGCTTGGTAGTGATTGTGTTGGTTTTTGGGTATAGTTTTGGTTGTTCTCGTGCTTGAACAGTGGCGAAACTCTACAAGTTTCGCCAAAGCGACTCCTTCTCTCCTAGGCGAGAGTTGCAGGAGTTCATTCAGGGTTTAGGCTCGAGCATTTGGCTCAGACGACCAAGGTTTGGGTTGAGCGAAACGAAGTCTCGCTCGGTCGAGAGTGGCTCGCCTAAGCGAGGACGCGAAAAGTGTTATGTGTGGTTAAGCGCAAATCCTCGTCCAAGCGAGGAGATTTGGGTGTTTGAGCGAATGGGTCTCGCTCAGGCGAGAGGGGCTCGCCTAAACGAGACAAGGTGGTGCAGTCAATGTTTCATGCTCGCTTAGGCGAGGTGGACTAGCCTAAGCGAGGCTGATGGTTTAGCTTGGGCGAGGGTCCTTGGCTTAAGCGAGTTGCTGCGACTTTCTATGTTTGTATGTGCTTTATGAGCTAGTTTGTTTACTTTTTCCTAAATATAGGAAGTTATATGCATGTGTTTGTGGTGTTTGGACTTGATGGACTGAGTCCTTAGGATTTGGGATGTGCTTGGTTGGAGTCACGAGCGAGGAGTTCGTGATGGGTGGACCGAATGCGAAATGTGAACAGTTTAGTTCACCGGAGGTACCCTTGTTGGGATGAATGAGCGAGGAAGTTCATTCCATGCTCAACTTGGGAATGCTATGAGCGAGGAGTTCGGATGACGGACGAGGAAGTCCGTGAAGCAGGACTACAAGCGGGAGAGGCTTGTAGGTTGGATCACGAGCGAGGAGGGTCGTGGAAGCACATGAAATCCCAGAGTTAGAATACATGCATGAACTCATATTGGTTATGAGTGTGGGAATGTGGGTGTTTTTGGAAAATAAAAAAAAATGATTATTTATGAATGGGCTGGGGATTTAATTTCATATTTGATTATATTTATGTGCATAGCTCACCCTATCTGTTTGTGTGTGGCGATGATCGGGTAATTTATTATCCAGGAGCAGATGATGTTATAGGTGAGCCAGGAGACGCTTAGTGGCGGAGAGTGGGCTCAGTGCACGAAGGGATTTTTATAACTATTTTTGGTTTAATTTACATGTAATTTGATTACAGTTTTTACAATTTTAGAATATTTGGATTCTTAATGTTTTAAAGTTTTGAAATTTCCCGCATTTAGGGAAATGGTTCATTAATAAATGAGGTATTATTTATATAAATTGTTATTTTATTATTTATTTTAAGTAATATCCTACCGGAATGTTACAAATGTTATGAGCTTGAACAATATGCACTTTGTTAGACATTGCATGGTTATGCTTATTAGACGAGGTCTCATACCTTAAGGAGTTGAGTGAGTCTTAGAACATTCAACTATTCTCTTGAGCATAAAGAGTGAACGTAGTTGAAGAAGAAAAGACGCGTGGAAGAGAGAGAAAAAATTTGGTGGGGGACATGGGACCTAAACCCTTGATACGGTGCTACCCTTTTCAAAGGGATAAAGATACGCACATATTATACCGTGGCACGATGCTTCTTTTTGTTTGAGAGAGAGAAATATATTAGGCCAAGTTACAAGGTATCAAGTCTCATATCACCACATTCTCTTCTATCATCTTTCAGTTAGCTCTCTCCTTTTTTCTGAGTCTTCCCTTTCATTCTTGGGATGCCAACACCCGAGTTATTGTAAGTGACCCTTGAGAGGAGAAGTTGACTTTCTCACCCCTTTGGAAACCTAGTATAGAGCTAGTAGAAAACTTAGCTTGAGTGAGGGAAGCTAACTGAGTCTTGATGAGTGTTTTATGAGTCGAACTATGTTCATGTCGTTAATTGTGTTGTTAAAAGAATATTTGTTTGATGAGAAAGATATGACATATGTGTTTTCCCTACATATTGTGAGTTTAATGTTTGGATGAATGAATGTAAATAATGGTGATTCATGCACATGAATGTGCTTGTGGAAAAGAGAACAAATGTGGATGGGTTAAGTAGAATCTAAATAGGAATATGCCAAATCTATCGAACATTGCCAGATACATGTATGCTTGTGTTGGTAGCCCTCGAGGGATAAGTAATACCTTGTGTGGGCTTAACATGTGCTTTGACTAGGAGTCTACTATAATGACTATATTAAAGGTCTACTAATTACTTGATTCACTTAAAAGAGCATAACTAGCTGGTGATAGCTGAAGGAGGTCTTTATTAGCACTAGTTGCTTGAAAACCCCATTAGACGAGTCTAACAAATAGATTTTGATGATAACAAAATCTATAATGAAACAAGATAATTAAGTCAATTAGATAATGTTCCAATTTTGCTAAATATGATTATATAATGCTCCTAGAGAAGCACTGAACATAAGAAAGGTTAGTTAGGTTAAAGACCTCATTACACGCAAGAATATAATTATTAGACAACCATGTTCTTTAGTATGAACATGTGTTTTTATTAAACTAATGTGTGTTGAATGAGTGTAAGCAAAATCATAAGAAAATGAGCATCATAAATTAGATGATGCTTGAAGTCTGAAGCAAACATGAAAGAAAGTGAATCTTAGACGAGCTCAATAAAAAATATTGGTTAGTGAGTCGCAAGTTGGACTAGATGACTAATGTTGTTAGACGAACAAGTCATCAGAAGACTCAAATAATGCATACTCAATTAAACTCAATTGACAAGATCATTGACCATATGAGTCAACATAATGAGGCAACGCATTAGATTGCTACAAGCATTAGATTGCTACAAGCAGTAGAGTAGTCAAAGAAAAACGTTAGACAAGTCAACACAAGCATTTAAAGGTACCAGACGAGTATCACCTTTAGACGAGTAAAATTCAACTCACTAGGGTGAATGTTGAATATCCCTATTAGACAAATACTTCCATTATACGACTCCAATAAAAGAATGATTAGACTAGTAATGCTAAGGCACACATTACACGAGCCAACCTCATATCAACAAATAACACAAAAAAGATTCATTAAAACACCAGTTGATATGAAGATCAAGTTCAAATTGATTAATGGAATATGAATATTGAAATTGATGATCAAATCAATTAAGAGAATTGTGATGCTAAGCTTAGAATTATCTAAAGATATTCTTATTGAACATATAATCTGAAGAATATAAAAGATTATTGATTAGATATAAAAGGAAATCCTTTATGATTAAAAATCACTAATGTTGTCATATATTCATCAACTAATCACGAGAAAGGAAAAAACCTTGCAGATCAAAGACTGTAAGAGATTCTTCAAAAGATTAAGTCCATAATGTTAAGTTTGAAATTCAAATTGTTGAATGGCAGAAAAGGAAAGAATAGATAACATCAAGAACTCTGAATGAAATATTAAGAACTTCCAAAAATAAAGAAAGAAGAAGAAATTTGAAGATATGAAGAATATGCTTAATTGAATATGCATCAATGGTAAAATGACACAACATGATTATAAGAATTGGGACCAAGATGAAGAAGACAGGTATAATGTGAGAGAAATATTAAAGTGCTTCAAGAGAAATAAAAGTGAGAATACTTTGAGTGTGATTGTAATCTCCTGCATGAGAGATTATTTTGTTTTTGTAATTATTAGTTCTTAATCTCAAGGGGAGATAGAGAAGGACACTAAGTGATAGTATGAATATTGAAATATTGAGGAGCATGACTTTACACTTGATTTTTTAGATATATCCCAATTGCTCCTTCCACCCTCTTTGTTGCTTAAGATTTGAATCATTTTCTATATCCTACCCTCTACCTTGGCCATGTTATAATCTTGGCCATGTTATAATCTTGATTAAAGTCCTATTGATCTTAAGTTGTGTTGGTAATGAGTAGTGGATGTTAGAAGCTCTTCAAGCCTATGTTAGTGCTAGTTTCATGATGTAATATGCTAAGAGATAAATTTTATCTTGAAACACATGAGAGGATGAGAGATACACTAATTTGTCAGGTTGTGATTTTGATCGAAGAACTGATTTTGAATAAATATTGGTTTACTTGATTTTTTTGACCTATTTTCAAGCATGTTTGATGTTTTAAAGCATTGATTGTACTTCTTTTTGTGCATAACAATTGTAGTTGAGTAGTGAGATGAGAATTCATTTGAATTTTGGAAATTGCTTTTAGTTTCTTCTTTTCTTATATGTTTGCCCAAAAGTGCAAGGGCAGTGTGGAGGTATGTTAAGTTCCAGTTTTGACTTATTTTTCATAGCTAATTGCATCTCTTTTAGGTAGTGTTTTGCTTTAATTCTTTGATTCTAGTCCAGATGTATTATTTCTTGTAAAAGTTAGTGTTTTGGTGAAAATGTGTTGATAAAGTGTTTTTAGATTTTTAGTTTTTGATAACAATGACTCCAAACAATTGTTATGGAAACCATCAATCACAAAACCTATATCTAAGAGGATAAATGAAAATAAAGCTTCAATGATGAAGACTCTTCCATGTTAGAGAGTAGAATACCAACAAATCTTTCTTTTTTGCTTAGTCTTTAATAAATTGTATATGTGTATATTCTTTCCTTGTAATTGTAGGATTATATGGAGGCATTTGTACATGAGATTTTGGTCATAATTGGACCTTATTTTGGGCTTAAAATGTTAGCCAAGAACCGTAGAAGTTAATGCCTGACACTTAGAGAAGAAGCTTATAAAACAAAGTCCCATATAATGTAGGATATGCTAAATTTAGTTTAATTTTAAGTGTCACTTCTCCATGTGTGTAACATCCAATATTGTAGTTTCAATCCCACACTAAAATGGTCATGCTTGCGACGAGAGCTAGGCCATCTATATATAGAACCCCTTGCCTTATGTATTAGTCACCTTTGATTGAATGAGATTTCAAATTTGCAATTAAAGGGGGATGAATAAAGCCTTAAAATCCTTTTTCACAAATGAATTTGAAATACTAAACAAAAAGTAAATCGAGCATAAAAAATATTTTATATTAGTTCACCCATCGAGTTATAACCAGTTCTCTCTTAATTACCATGCTTAAAAGGTTTCACTAATAATGAAGGATTGAGTTGGTTCATTTTATGTTTTTGAATATGGTGATGAGTTTCTTAAGAAAACCTAGTAAATATTTCCACTGGACATTAAGATAGCAAGATATCTAGATGTGAAGGTGCACTATAAAAGGTTCAAAAAGAACGAGAGTGATGAATTGAGTTAGAATTCACAACAAAAAAGGAAACACAACATGTAAACCAAATAGAAGTAGAAGAAAACAAAAACAAAATGGAAGACATAAAGAATGGTAATGAAGATGAAGCACACCAATCTTGGAGGGGCCATATGGCTAACCAACTCTAGAGATGAGTGTATGATGTTGCCACTTGCTAAGCAAGATAAGGCTAAGGTACAAACTCCACCCCTATGGAGGAACCTCGTGGAGGAACCTCATGGTTTTGGTTGAACAACAGAAATGTATATTGCTCAAATTTAGCAACCCTCTTACAACTC
The DNA here is from genome assembly GCF_037176805.1 of Vigna unguiculata. Taxonomy (NCBI): domain Eukaryota; kingdom Viridiplantae; phylum Streptophyta; class Magnoliopsida; order Fabales; family Fabaceae; genus Vigna; species Vigna unguiculata. The sequence continues at coordinate 22,146,468 of NC_140799.1, read as the reverse complement.
CAGGAGCACCCCTTATATAGAAGAGTTTAACGACTTTTAAGCATATAAAATATACATAAGGATGTCTCTACAAAATCCTAACCCAAGCTTCTAGAAAATAGGTCAAATAATGTTTACAAAAGTGAGAGAGAAATGAGCTAACTATGGTGTGTACAATGCTAATTTCAGTTAAGCTCTAAAAGAGATCAAGAAGGTGTCTCATATATCTCCAAAAAGTGGCCAAAATGTGCTAAAAACAAAGGTACATTTACTTTACGCTTTTTACTTTATGCTTTTGTCTTTTCTCTCTCCTCCATCTATGCTCCATATAATCTCCACTAGGGTTGCGCCACATCATCCACCATACTTAACCTTAATTAAACCTACGAAACACATAAATAAGGATTAACATGTTGGCTTAAGTCAAGTTAACTCTAGTCAACAAGTCAAACTTGGTCAAAGGTCAACAAGTCAACTAAGGTTGAGCCAACTTAGGGAAATTCAAACACAATGAAAAATAATGAAAAGGGATGAAGGACTAGTGAACTTCCTTTTTAAACATACTTAGTCTTCTTAAGCATGTGTCTCCATCCTTGATTGGGATTAATCCTTCATCAATTAATAAAATACAATTGAATATAAAACGAGTTTAACCTCACCTAGTATCATAAGCACACTCTCTCTAGATAACACGAGCATCAATCTCTCCTAGTATGTTTCTCAATCTTCACCTCAGATTAAGACAAATGCCAATTTGAATAATGAGAAAAACACTTTCAAATACAAAAGTACAATCTAAACTCAGAAGGTAAACTTATAATTGCTAAGCTTACAATGCACTATTTTTGCTATCGAGACTTTTCTTCTATATTTGAAAGTATACACTCAAGTACAATAGTTAATAATATTTCTCTTTTATGAATATTCAATCCAAATTCATTTATAAGAATCATTTTATTTATTTAAAAATTATTGTGATATTTTTTTATTTTTTATTTTATAAATTGAAATTATTTTTAACTTTATTTTTTTCTTTCAAATTTAAAATTGTGATATTTTTTCTTATTTGTTTTTTAAGATATGAAAGTCATCTTTAATTTTTAAAATTAAATATATTTGTTCATTTTAAAAGTCATGACTTGGTGGTATACGGGATCATTTGCTTTGCAATAATGATAATGATATATTGACTAAGTGAATATGTTACCAATTTTGACACAGTGAGGTGGCATCTATGTGACAATTATTTGTTTATATTTTTATTTTATTTTTTCAGGCACGGTGTAAATGGGAAATGGAGGTTGCATAGTTAATTTGAATAAACCAAACTATCACATTCTCTCTCTCTTTGACCCCTCTTTTTTATTTTTTAAATTAAATTAATACGTTTAAATTTAATTAAAATGCACTTAATTAATAATTTAGTCATATATTTGGATTTATTTTTTATATTTTTTATTTGATTAAGTTAATTTTTTTTTTAAATTGAGTTAATGTGATTCTTTTGTTAAATTAAAGTTAAGATTTATGTGTCAAAATCTTGATTAACTATAAAATCTTTCTATTTTTTTTCTTCAATTCCTTTCAACTCCCTTTACATGATAATACATGTAAATGATATTAGTACTGATTTAATATTGTCTTTATTTAAAATATAAAGATTCAATTGGATAGAAAACATAAATAGTTTTAAATTTAAGACCTAAATTACCAACTAAATAATTAAAAAATATATTAATAAAAATTAAGGCTAATCTATTCTAATTGTTGATCTCTATATTGTACTACTAAATTAATTTTTAATTCTAATTAGGAAAATAAATAAAAAATCTTAATCTTGTACTAAGTTAATGATGAGAACTTTTGTTCATTCAAACAAAACAAAATCAATTTGGATTGCATCTCACGATGATAAAATAAAATAAAATTTAAAAATTTTACTCTTTTTAGTTTTTTAAAAAAGAGTTAACATCAATGAGTTATAAAAAATTAAAATATCACTTTGAATCCAAAATTTTAAAATATCACCTTTTTTATTTTTGTTCTCCAACCTTGTATTGCTAAAACTCTAATTGGCGTTACATTTCCTAGTAACTGTCTTTCTGTTTAACACTTTTTATACAATATTAAATACAAAGTGATATACTTAAATGGGAGCTCCAATTATGGCTGTCTGCCAATATAGAATGTCACTGGATTATCAGTAGATTCTAATTCTGATGCACGTTAACCATTTCCATCGTTGTAAACCAAATTAACCAAATACCACATGGTTTACCGTAATGGACTTGGTTAATGTGTATCAAAATTAGAACTTACTAAATTAAATAATTCAATGACATTCCATGTTGGCAGAAAATCATTACTGGTACTCCAATCCAATATCTTAGTATGAATATTTTTTGTACAAAAACTCTAAATCGGGAAGACAATTCCTACTTAAGGTCATTTTAGTTAAGCTTTTTTACCATTAATTATTTGATTTATGTGGATCCAAATTACAATCAAGTGAAGTAAAAAACCCAACGACATTCCATGTGGGCAGAAAACCATTATTGTTGTCCCAAACAAGTATCTTACTTTGGACTTTATATTTGATCCAAAAATTCCAAAAAAGAAAGGAAGTTACTATTAAAGATAAACCAATTATGTTTTTTTGTCATTATTAGGTTTTTTAATGTGAAGTTTATTAGATCATACTAAACTAAATAACCCACTAAATTTCATGTTGACAAACAACCATGATTGGAGCTCCCAAATAAGTATCTCATTTAAACGTGATATTGTACAAAAGTGTTGAAAAGAAAGATGGTCACCAAAGAAGGTAACACCACTTAGCAATATGGAGTTAGAGGACGAAAATAAAAAAAGTGATATTTTAAAATTTTGGATTCAAAGTAATATTTTAATTTTTTATATAATTTTTTTATAATTAATTGGTGTTAACTCTTTTTTTAAAAAACTAAAAGAAGTAAAATTTTTAATTTTTTTTATCATTTGTGAGATGCAATCCCAATTGATCTTGTTGTATTTTAATGACCATAAATTCTCATTATTAACTTTGTACAAGATTAAGTATTTTTTTTCTTATTTTCCTAATTAAAATTAAAAATTAATTTAGTAGTATTATAGAGATAAACAATGTTAGAATATATTAGCCTTAATTTTTATTAATATATATTTTAACTATTTAGTTAGTAATTTAGTTCTTAAATTTATGACTATTTATATTTTCATTGTTTTTATCCAATTGTATTTTTATATTTTAAATAAAGGCAATATTAAATTAGTATTAATATCATTTACATGATGTATTATCATGTAAAGGGAGTTGAAAGGAAATGAAGAAAAAAAAAAGAATAAAAGAATTTCATAATTAATCAAGATTTTGACACATAAATCTTAATTTAAATTTAATAAAAGAATTACATTAACTCAAATTAAAAAAATTAATCAAATAAAAATTTTAAAAAATAAATCCAATTACATGACTAAATTATTAATTAAGTGAATTTTAATTAAATTTAAACGTATTAATTTAATTTAAAAAATAAGAAAGAGTGAGGAGGAAGAGAGAGAATGTAGTAGTTTGGTAAACCTACTCTTAATTCAAATCAACTACGCGCCCCCCTCCCCCATTTCCCAATTCCACCGTGCCTGAAAAGTGCATAAAAATTGGGTAACACATATTATAGACAGAAAAAGAAAGATTTATAAATTGGTCAAAGTGTAAAGTAGAAAATGAGAGAGATGAGTAGGGAAGAGAAGACACGAGTCATAAAGAAAAGTTATCAGATGCTTCCATTCAGTGCCACACATTCGTTTTAGAGAGAGCCACGTCACTGGTTTTTAGTATCCTTTTGCCAAAAGTCTGATATTAAAACGTGTCCAAATAACTTTTTTTTTTCTCTGAAATGTTATATATATATATATATATATATATATATATGAATGTGATAGTTGTGAAATTCTAAAATTAATTATAAAAGAAAGAGAAAAGGAAAATGTAAAAAATATAGTTTAAATAAAATGGAAAGAGAAAGGAAGACTTAAAGAGAGAGAAAAAGAAGAAGCAGAATTAGTATAACATTGATCTGGTCCACACTTCTTGTTTGTTAGATTTTTTAAGTTTCAAGTGTGTTTTTTATTATTATTATTTTTATACATTTTGCGAGTTTCTTTTTTTTATAGAGAATTTCTTTTTTGTTATTTATTTTTGTTGATGTCAAAATTTTGTTGGTTAAAATATCTTTTTGGTCTCGATTTTCGTCAATTTTTTTTAAATAAGTCCTAATTTTGGTTTTGTGTTCAAATTGTTAAATCAGATTTGTCTAATAGTTTAACCCAGAAGGGGATTTAAATTGATTAATTAGTCTTTCACTTGGTTAAGTTGAATCTTGAAAGTATCTTTAAGTCTTATAACCCAATTAACCAAATTCGCAGTTCTATGTTAATGGATTGTTTAAAGCAATCAAGAAAGATTGTAAGAGAGAGAGAAACAAAGAACACAACAATTTATACTGGTTCGATTCAAGATGAATCTACGTCCAGTCTTCTCCTAAGTAATCCACTTAGGAGGATTCCACTAAATCAATAGAGATTCAAGAATTACAAGAGCATCTAAATAATTCAAGACCTTAAAGACAAAGGAGCTTGATCTACAAATCAAGAACTCCCCCTAGATGCACTGCATCCACACAATTGCACCTAGACCTTCACTTTACACAGTGAATCAACTCTGAACAAAAATACAATAAGAGAGAATCAAGAAACGAATACACCTAGTGTTGTGCAGATTTGTCAATTGACTCCTAGATCCAAGCTTGACCCATCAAGGTTGAATCCTCCATCAATCTCCTTGAATCTTTACTTAAATGATCTCTCAAGAATGCTTAGGAACTCTGTAAATCTCAAAGGACAGTTTCTCAGAATGTTTCTCAGGAATTCTGTAATTTTTCTCACACGCAAAACTGATTTCAGAAATTGGTTTTATATAGAGTTCTCTGCAGTCATTAATGGATTAGGAATTTACCTAATAGATTATCGTGAGTGTGTTTTCACTGCCTTAGTGCAATACCCTCAGCTAATCTATTAGTTAAATAGCTAATCAATTTATGAATGCATAAGCAAGAGTTTGATGGTTAATACAACTCTATGTAAGCTTGTTTTACATATGATATTTTTGCTCTAACACTAATGCACAATCTAACAAAACAGAACTAATTCTAAACTAGTAATTCACATGATGTGTCGCCTTGGACATCATCAAAATCATCAAAATTAACTTCGTTGGAGTTGAGCAAGCTCCCATTTCAACAATCTCCCCTTTTTTGATGATGGCCAATATGTGTCCTGCAACATAGATATAAAACAAACAACATTTCTCCCCTTTTAGACATTAGCAAAAAGAGCATAGGGGTGTAACACAACCAAACCAACACATACCAGGAACATCACAGATTAACAATACAAAGTATGACAGTATTGACAACGCAGCAAGTGGAATACGTATCACAGGTTCACATCAGAGTGCAGACAGCCATAAATAAAATCAGCATTGCAATATCAGTGTAAATCAGCAGTTCAAAAATTAATGGAAGTGTAGAGCAAATAGAAACCAAGACCAATGGGATGGATAAACATATCCAACAACAGGAATATCAGAGTGCATACAGGCAGTTAAGGATTTCAGTACAAGTAGATGACTAATCTAATGAATTATGTAGTGTTGAGAAGCAAATGAGCCATAACAGGAAAATGATAATCGATTAGAGAATTACCTAATGGATTAATTTATGCAGAAATATGAAAAATGCACATTTTACTTCCTTTTTAGTGAACAAATATGCAGTAAATTCAAAATATGAGAGTACTTCAACCAACAACTATACTTGATCACAATAGAAGAGGAACTTTTCACCTTGGCAATGCCTAAAATTTAACCTTTGTTATTATCACCTCTTGTAACATGACCATTAATTGGCTTTGTAAGATATCCTGTAGAAGTTCTTCTCATCTCCTTTCATGTGTCTTGAGCATCCATTATATAGAAGCTACATTGCTTTCCTTGCATCAAGACAACTGAAACATAGATTAAAGAGAAGATGAATGTTGTAACATGCCGTCAGGATATTACGGATTTATAAATAAAATAAAGAAGTAAATAAATAACAGAGCATTTAATAATACCTCATTTTCCCAAAACGCGGGAAAATTTAAAATTTATTAAATAAGTAAATAATGTTCATAACCATCAATCATAAAAACCAAAAATCAAATGTTATAATATCACCCATAAGGGTTTACAACTGATCCCAAAACCAGAGAAAATAAAACATAAGATTTCCCTGAGTCTATCCCTTCTCTGCGACTAAGCTTCACCTGAGCCACCTGCATCAATAACATCTGCTCCCGTGTACTGCGTACACGATCATCGCCAAACACACGTAGATAGGGTGAGCTTAACAGATAAAACATATATAATGTTGCAGATATATATATACATATACACATGTCACTATACATAACTTAAACATCCCACATTGTTCCATCTTTTAATTCCTACCATCTGACCCCCAATCAGATTATTCGTGTTCTACATCGTCTACGGATTACTTCAAGGTGACTTGCTGCCATACCTATCGGCCACAACTGATAGAGCACGTGCAGGAAGCAATGCTACGGATCATACACCGTAACGCCAAGTAGAGTTCCCATATACGAACATAGTCTATATCGTCCCAAGACTACCAAACTCGTTAGCCAACAACTGAGGAGGGCAATCTATCTGGACCCATCCGTACTAGCCACAACAAGCACACTCACACCGGCAACACTCGCCAACCCGAGCCACAACTCAAGGGTTCCTCGTGTTCATCCGTCATCCCGAGCCACAACTCAAGAGATGCTATTCCGAGCCACAACTCAAGGAATACCACGTGTTTAACCCCTATCCCGAGCCACAACTCAAGGGATACGTTCCGAGCCACAACTCAAGGAACACTAGCAATCCCACCTTTAAAGCTCCACTAGACGCCTTGTAGATCACATATGAGAAATCACAATTCCAAGCTGCAGCAGTACAATTCGCCTGGCGGGGGACACGTGCCGTAAGACGCTACCAGCTCCCAGACCGCCTGACGGGTGTCGCGTACCGCCAGGCGCCAAACGCCTCGAAACCCGTAACCACAATTACTACTGCCTGCGGTTCCGTCACCACTGCTCGATGCCAACACTCCAGAAGCTCACTGTTCCTACTCCGTTCGCCTGGCAGGATCTTCCTCTCCGCCAGGTGCCACTCGCTCTAGAGGCCCTCTGTGTATTGGCTATTGCCTGGCGGTCTCAACCTTGCCGCTAGGCGCCATATCAGTAATCTGCACAATAATGACTCCCAAATGATCCAACCAGATTGCACTAAGATTCAATTAACTAAACCTCACCACATAATTTCTTTCCAATCCTCTTGTACTCACTCCCAATAATTAACTCATTACCCAAGTTCTAGACTTTCATTTGGTCTTGCTAACCCGACTTATAAGAGGGTAATTTGGTTTCACCTCATTATTTATCATATCAGACGTACTCTTATGCATTGCATACCTCTGTTACTCTCTGATTTATCCAGCAGTGAATGTAATACTACCAAGGTCAATATCCCCCACCATTACACTTACTACCTTTGCTCTCAAAACTCAAAGTTAACATTACCAATTAACCTTAAGGTTTCACCATTCAGTCATTCTTACCCAAAACAAAGCTCTGGTTTATCTAACCTAAGATTTATTAATGCAACATTCACTTTATCCTACATAACCATAACACCTCCTTCTGTTTACATCTACTCCTTCCACTCCTTCCAAGTCATCTAGACCCCTCCCTTACTCGTTTTTCACATCTTTCCTCTTTGCCCTCCTCCACTTGCTTCCCAATTCAGCTATCACCCTCACTGTTTCACGCGACCACACACCTAAGTCCCACTGTTGCGGGGGCGCCTGACGACAAGCTCCGTGCCGCCAAGCGGCACAAAGAATTCTGGGCATTTCCCAGTCTCACAGCCCATGCGAAACGATCCTCTTACAATTTGAAAGCTCCCTTATCCCCTTCACAATCCATTTTCTCCAAGAACCTGATGTTAATGCCACCTGACACTACATAGTCTAATTTCCAACAAACCAGTTTCAGTATAATTAACTTTTGTAATCCTAACTCTACTAATATGCCAATACCCAAACCCAAACCATTTCATTACACTGTTTCATCACATTAAACCATACACTTCGCTGTAATTCAATGACAATCAAGTTAAATCGTCCCTTGACCACTACCCCCCATGTATTCCTCAATCAATTCCCTCCAGGACGCCCAAAATCACAGAAAATCAAGCCACGCAGACTTGCATCGCCTAGCGGAAATTCATCACCGCCAGACAGTTTAACAAACAAACCTAGAATTTAGTTACCTGCTTGCGTCGCCTGGCGGTACAGGGCTTCACCTCCAGGCGCTGCCCCCAGAAACACCACAAATACATACAATTGACATAAGCCGCCTGGCGGCTATATATAGCCCGCCAGGCGGTTTCTGGAAAATTTCCAGAAATCAAAATTTCACAACCAAAAAGAGAATCATGCATTCACATTATCATATCATTCATGTAATTTGATAAAACGACAAGGAAAAACAGAGTGCAACTCCCCTAACCTGGATCCTTTTGCTAACAATTGGTTTACTTGGAGAACTCCAATGATCACCACGTTCCCTCCTCTTTTGGTGTGCTTTCACTTTGACTTCAGAACCTCACCCCAACCTCACCAATCTCTTTGATTTTCGTGCCTAACTTTCTGGTATAACCTCAGTTTTGCAAAAACTCTAACTTTAAGCCAAATCCTTCTTTTTAAAGGGTGTCTAAAACTATGTTAATTACCTACACGAAAATTAAGTCATAATTGAGTTGGTAATGCAATTTACCACCTCCTTATGGCCATTTTCGAGCCACCTTTCTACTGCCCACTCTAGGGTTTTCTCCCCAACCTTTCATATTCAATTCAAAGCCAAAACACCAAAAAAAATTAAGATTTTAGTTTGGGTTCTCCAAGGTTTAAATCCATGACCACTCAATCACAATTTCAGAGTATAACCAATTCAACTAATCATATTTCATGCTTAACAAACCCAATTCAAACATCATATCATTCCATAACATGACTACATAGATTTAAATAATAAAACAATAACACAAAAGTTAGCATACATAGGACTCGAACCCAAGTCCTCATACACAATCAAAGTACTCTCAGCCACTTGAGCTAATACCTTTCCACGTCATACCAACTATAATTTAATGTCATAAATGATTTGCCCACCCGCATTTATTAATTAATTATTTATTTAATTAATTAAATTCCACGGGTCTTACACATGTACCCAATTGAACTTGGGTCCTTTCATATTAGTGGTTTGAGGTGTTCCTTTAGTTACGCATTTGTACTCTCCTTTAGGAACCCCACAATTTCTAAAATAGCAAGAATTTGATGGATGACCAAGTTCAGAATAGTAGGAGCAAATAACAGATGTTGGTTTACTCATATTTAGAAAATTTCTGGTGCCTAATGGATTAGATTTGCCATTGTAACCTATTCCTTCTTTGTTAAGCACACTCCTTTGAGATCCTAACACTGCATCAAGGTTTGATCTTCCCAAGGTGAATTTTGAGAGAGTTTTCATTAGGTAATCTATCTTTTCTAGCTGTCCTGGCATTTTTCACATTGGGGAGAGCTTGTGTCATCTTTGGACTTAGAGTGTTTCTTAGATTTTTCTAGTTTTTCAAGACTTGTTATCAGATTTTCATTTTCCTCTTCTAGTTGCTTTACTCTACCTTCAAGCCATTTAATTTCTCCTCTACGCTTATTATTTGACTTTTGCAATTTCGTGGCTTCCTTATGCAATTCATTAAAAGCATCAATTAATTCATAACACTGCATCAAGGTTTGATCTTCCCAAGGTGAATTTTGAGAGAGTTTTCATTAGGTAATCTATCTTTTCTAGCTGTCCTGGGCATTTTTCACATTAGGGAGAGCTTGTGTCATCTTTGGACCTAAAGTGTTTCTTAGATTTTTCTAGTTTTTCAAGACTTGTTATCAAATTTTCATTTTCCTCTTCTAGTTGCTTTACTCTACCTTCAAGCCATTTAATTTCTCCTCTACGCTTATTATTTGACTTTTGCAATTTCGTGGCTTCCTTATGCAATTCATTAAAAGCATCAATTAATTCATAACACTGCATCAAGGTTTGATCTTCCCAAGGTGAATTTTGAGAGAGTTTTCATTAGGTAATCTGTCTTTTCTAGCTGTCCTGGGCATTTTTCACATTGGGGAGAGCTTGTGTCATCTTTGGACCTAAAGTGTTTCTTAGATTTTTCTAGTTTTTCAAGACTTGTTATCAGATTTTCATTTTCCTCTTCTAGTTGCTTTACTCTACCTTCAAGCCATTTAATTTCTCCTCTATGCTTATTATTTGACTTTTGCAATTTCGTGGCTTCCTTATGCAATTTATTAAAAGCATCAATTAATTCATAGTAGTTATTTTCATCATCATTGGATTTGAAATTACTCACACTACTCTTAGAAGAGCATGTTCCAGCCATAAGACAAAGGTTAGTTTCTTCCTCAATGCTTCCATCAGATTCACTGGATGAGCTGGAGTCATTGTTGTAAGCTTTCATTTTCTTCTCGTGCTTGTTTGCTGCACCTTTCTCTTTTTGCTTCAGCTTGAGGACAAGGCATTCAGGTTTGATGTGTCCCATTTTTCCACACTCATAGCAGGTTGGAACAACATGTTTTTCTTGCTTCCTAGAGGATCTTTTAATTTCTACAGAATTACTATTAGTTTTGTTCTTGTTTTTCAAAAATTTTGAGAACCTCTTTACCATTAGTCTCAAGGCTTCACTGTCAGAGTTATAATCATCATCATCATCTGCATATTCAACCTTTTTGGAATTAGATTTTGCAACAGATTTTACAAAACTTTTTAAGGGTATAATGTGCCTCTTTTCTCCATCATCTTCTTCCTTGAGTCTTCCAAGCTCTAATTCATGTTCCCTCAAGTTTCCAAAGAGAGTGGCTATGTTCATGCTAGTTGTCAACACCCAATTTCGTCCGGGTAAAAAAATAATAATTTTGTTTTCAGAAAATAATTAGGAAAAGGAGGAAATAAAAAAAACACAAAAGAGCAGTGAATTTTAAATTTATTTCAATCTCATTTTAAATTTAGTTTAATCTTGTTTTAATTTATTTAATCTTGATTTCTTTAACTTGTTTATTTTATGTTATTTTATCTTTTTTATTTTATTTTAATTTTAAATTTTTGTTTTTATTTTTTTTAATTTTGATTTTAATCATATTTTGTTTACTATTTTTTATTATTTTATTTTATTCCTTGTTCAAAAAATATGTATATAAAAAATGAAATGAAAAAAGAGAAGACCAAGAGGTTAACGTAACGTCTCTGATAGTTAGGGGTGATAGCTAGCTGGCCATGGTCATGATGGCTGAAGAAGGAAGGAGTAGGAAGCAACATCTGCTTTTAGCCTTATCCCACGTCTCGAGGTGGGAAGGGAACAGACTAGAGGCACAACAAATATCATCAGAGTCCCTTCATTCAGGCTTCACCTTCTTCACTCATGGAGGCTTTCCCTCATTCTGTTCTCAAAAAAACAAAAACAGCACCTTCATCCTCACATTCTCAACACCACATAACCCAGCCCAATACCACTGTGAATCATCATCACCTCCATAGCCTGTCAATACCACTATGCATCATCACCACCTCCATTAACCATCATCACCGTCCCCACACTTCTCCATTATCATCCAACGCCTCCATTCCCCAATCATAATAACTCCAAACCAATCATAAGAATAGAAACCAACATTGAAATAGAAAATAGATAGCAGAGGAAGAAGAAGGTTGAATGGCCAGATGAAGGAGGATAACCAATTGTCGGCGGCATTGTCAAAGTTTCAAGCGAAGGATGAAAGCGTTGTTATGGCAGTCTCGGTTAGAGGGAGGAGACGCGGTCAATCACGGTGTTGGTCTTAGGAGTGTCTCGCGTAGAAGGAAACAAAGGTGCAGGGTCGCCGGCTCCAGGCCGTGCCGGTGAGGGTGAGCGATGGCACGAGAGTCGGGGATGTTCATGCAGATTGCTTTGTGCGAAGCAAACCAGAGAGCGACGTAATCGTCGGTGGAGCTCCCGACGCTGATTGGCGTCATCGCCGGAGGCTTGGGTCGGGGCGGCCGTGTGGAGTTCACCGGAGTTGGGGAAGATGACCCTTGGTCATCACGTGCCGCATCCATGGAGGGAAGAAAAGGGTTGTCTCGGCTCCTCTTTCTTGTTTGAAGGAGGGAACCCTAAAGATGGGGATGTAAGAGATCTGGGCTGAGGCTGGCCATTTCTTTGTGTACCGCCGGTTATTAACTCATGCACCCCCATATTTTATGTTTCAGGCTTGTTTATTTTATTCATACACCCCACTGTTGTTAATCCCACATCCATAGGTCCCTATCATTTTCTTCATGTCATCAATAGATGGGGGAAGCCCAAAAATAGGGTGCCTTGATACCAAATCAAACTGGGCCAACTCCTTAGTCAGTCCTCGTCATCTCGTCCAACCCCTTCTAAGCCATTGGAAATTTTATGCATGTTGTTTAGATGATGCTTCAAAGGACAATAAACTGATTAAACCAAAGAATTGATTTAAAAAAAAAACAACAATGTCTCAGGAAGAGGGGAACTCCCTGTTATCTTACCAAAAGTAAGGGAAAGGAAAATAAACCAACTAGGAAATTCTTTAAATCCAATCCCTTCCATATATATCCACTATCTTTTCTGACACAAAACTCATACTTCATTTAAATTCTTCTCGATACGCCAAAATTGAGGTAACTTTGTGTATTTCATGAGTTTCTCGCCCTAACATTCACGTATCCATATTCTCAAGCACTTGTTCTAAAACACCAAAATTGGGGGTAACCTTTTTGGGAACTCTTGTGTTTTTCGCCTTGACATTCACAAGTTACTTCTCCTTTGAGCGGTGTGTGAGGAACAATGTACCCATATGGCTACCTCAGTCTCCTTCAAACTCTTTCTAAATGTTCATGGCTTTTCACTCACTTGTGAATTCAAGCATGTTATACTAATGTCGCAAATTAGAAAATCAAGGATATAATCATTTTATATGTTGGACCTCGAGATGTGTGACATCCCTCACTTTCATGGGACATTCAAAATCAATGAGTCTGATGATTGCAAATAAAACAATTGACTCAGGCATGCATAGAAAAATCAAAAGACAAGACACAACTAACCCTTTTCTACCACGCATTCAGGCTTTCATGCATATCAGGGTTTCGACACCCTAGTTTTGGCATTAAGGTTTTAACACCTTGAGTAACGAGAAAATGAAAAGGGTTGTACATACATTCATCATTCATGAGTTGGCATAATGACATGCATCTTGCACAAACAACCATAACATATGTTGCCCTCAATCCAAAAAAAATCTTTTGGATAGAAGCCTTTTTCATTCGTATGAATGGTTATCGAATCCTTCCCCTTCAAAAACACAAAAGGATCAACATACATTCATGTTTCCTCCTTCAAGTTACAAAATCCTTATCAATCAAGTTTTTCTAGCATATTGGGGTTCTGACGCCCTAATCATTGCACCAAGGTTTTGACACCTTGTTTTCTTCTGCATATCGGGGTTATGACACCTTGATCCCTGCAACAAGGTCTTGACACCTTACTCCTCCTGCATATCTGGGTTTCGACACCCTCATCCTTGCATCAAGGTTTTGACACCTTGTTTCTCTTGCATATCGGGGTTACAACACCTTGATTCCTGCACTAAGGTTTTGACACCTTGTTTCTCTTGCATATCGGGGTTACGACACCCTGATCCCTGCACCAAGGTTTTGACACCTTGTTTTCTCCTGCATATCGAGGTTACGACACCTTGATCCCTACACTAAGGTTCTGACACCTATTTCTGATGCATATCGGGGTTACAACACCGTATCTCTGCACTAAGGTTTTGACACCTTGTTTCTCTTGCATATCGGGGTTACGTCACCCTGATCCCTGCACCAAGGTTTTGACACCTTGTTTTCTCCTGCATATCGAGGTTACGACACCTTGATCCCTGCACCAAGGTTTCGACATCTTGTCTCTCTTGTCTAAGTTATGGTTCCTACGCTTTGCCAAGGTTCTACATCTTGTTTTTCTCCTTATTAAGTTGGGGTTTCAACATTCTGTCAAAGTTTCAACAACTTGTTTCTTCTCTTTGAAAACATGGCTACCAATGTTTGAACGCCTTGTCAACTATCTCTTGCAATCAATACTCCATTTCAAAATAGGTTGATTTTCATCCTACATATCTCCACAATAATGAGTTTGATGATTGAAAAGAGAACAATTGACTCTAGCAAATTTTCAAAAGGCAGAGCATAACAAGTTTTTCATCATGCATTCATACATTTCAGGATCTTGATCTCTACAATAATGTTTTGATCCCTTGTGCTTGAAATAAGAAAACATGCTTTTTATCATGAATAACAATTTGCATGATATATCATCGTTCATGTATTGACACCAGATTCGAAAAGCAAAAACCTTGACATCATGAACAAGCGAACATTTTCATGCATCATACATCTTCAACCATTGTTTCTTCTAAAGGAATCAATCTACAAAAATCATCTTGACATTTCTTAAATTGAGGATCATCTTCAAAGACCTATATATCCTCTAAGCCCAGTTTCGTACTGGCCACCAAGCCCAGTTTTGTACTGGCCCACCAAGCCTAATTTCGTATTGGCCCACCAAGCCTAGTTTCGTACTGGCCCACCAAGCCCAGTTTTGTACTGGCCCACCATGTAACATCCCTAAGGAATATTACTGATATTAAATAAATAAAATTCAAATAAAATAAATATTGCATTTAATATAAACTATTTCCCAAAACACGGGAAATTTTAAAACTTTAATTTATAGAACTGAAATAAAAGTCAATGGCTCCCGACTAGGTTACATAATATTCTCAAAGCTAAAATAATAAACATATATATATATATATATATATATATATATATATATATATATATATAAACAAAAACATCCCCTACTAGCCCTCGCTCCGAGTCTAAGCATCTCCTGGCCCACCTGTCACATCATCTGCTCCCGGATAACAAGTTATCCGATCATCGCCACACACACAGAAAGGGTGAGCTATGCACAATATACATAAACAAAACATGAATATAAATATGTTCCCTAACCCAAAATAACATAACTAAAATTCTCATATTTTTCAAATAACCCAACCATGACCTCAGAGTCCTTTATGAGTCATATACATGTACTAGGTCTTGGGACTTCCTTGTGCTCCCACGAAACTAACTCATTCGTGGTCCAACCCGATGAGCCTATCCCGCTCATAGTCCTGCCCTACAGACTCCTCGTCCGTAGCAAAAACATCTAAGTCTCACACTTGGACCTTGGCACGCACGCAATCACCATATTATGGACTCCTCGCCCAATAGTAGCCGACGGGAACCTAACAGTTCCTTGCCCATCGTGCGCTCGACACATGCAATCACTATACTAATGACTCATCGCCCATTAGTAGCCGACGGGAATTCAACCAGTTCCATGCCCATCATGTGTCCAACCACCAAGCACATCCCAGACCCCTATTGGACTTAGTCCTTCAAGCCCAAACACCACACACATGTACATACATCCTATACATAGGATAAAGGAACCAAATCGCACATACCAGCACACACAAACATGGAATTTCGCATAAACTCGCTTAAGCTAGGGACTCTCGCCCAAGCTAGACCCTCAGTCTCGCTTAGGCTAGTCCACCTCGCTTGAGCGAGCCTAAAACAACAACACCATATCGTTATCTCGCTTAGGCGAGATCCTCTCGCTTGGGCGAGTCACATCTTCGCCCAAAACAACACACAAACCTCGCCTAGACGAGGTTTCAACAAAAACATCACCACTGCACTTCGAGAACTCGCTTAGGCGAACGACTCTCGCCTAGGTGAGGGTGTCCCTCGCTTGAAACTCAAAACCCCTCGCCCGGGAGAGATTTCACGCTCAACATTCCCAAGTCCCTTCGCGACCTTGCTTAGGCGAGTGAATCTCGCCTGAGCGAGAAGCAAGTCGCTCAACACTGATGCTGGGTCGCCTAGGCGAGAAAGGCGAACCAACACCCAAACACGAGACCATGCAACTCTCGCCTAGGCGAGAAGGAATCGCTTGGGCGAAACATGCAGAGTTTCGCCACTGCTCGTGCCTCAGAAATACCCAACCATTACCAATTCGGGATACATTCATATTCTCTATCTCTAATTCATCAATCAAACCATAAAACGCATTGCAAACACAATTTTGGACCCTCAAGACGCAGTGTGAGTATAACCCAATTTAACAGTACCCAAAACCCTCGTCCAATTCATACAATTGCATAACATGACTTTCCCTACAATCTCAATTAACCAAATTCTGGACCACAACACATACCACACGAATTTCTCAATCAAACAAAACCCAATTAGGCAAAACACAGTAACA
Organism: Vigna unguiculata; assembly: GCF_037176805.1. Classification (NCBI taxonomy): domain Eukaryota; kingdom Viridiplantae; phylum Streptophyta; class Magnoliopsida; order Fabales; family Fabaceae; genus Vigna; species Vigna unguiculata. The sequence goes on along the minus strand of NC_140799.1, from coordinate 22,129,853 downwards.
TACAGTATCGAAAACGCACACGTTTAGCACCCCTAACCTGAAATTTCCTGCTTAAAACTTGAAATTGGAAGGTTCCTTTGATCTCCAATGACTGATCTTATCACCACTTTCGTCTCTCCTCTCTACTTCATTCCCAATTCTCTTTTCACTCTCAATTTTCGCCCTCCTCTCAAGTTGCCACAGAACAATTGCAGAAACCCTTCTTTTTACCTAAAATTTGCCTTTTATAGGTGTCTTAAAAATGGGTTTTAAAAATAAAACGAAATTGGGCTTTATTATGGTTTTCCCAACCCTCTTGGCTGCCCGCAAATTTGATATCGCTGTCGTTAGGCGATCAAATTACCACTACTTTAGCAACTTCAGTATTGCCAGTTTGTAGTGAAGAAAATAGTTAGGGTTAAGATAACCCTGAGTCGTCTCACAACGAATACGAAATTGATCTCAAATATTTGATTCTTAAAAATGCAATTAAAACTAGCAATTATAAAAATAGGGGGTTTTGATATGAAAATAAAATGACACGGAAGATTGTAAACACAATAATAGTAAATAGGTCAATTCCACTGCTTTTTCTAAATAAGATTCTTCATTGGTTATCTAGAGATTATTGTTAAATTAATTATTGTTGTTGATTTACAAATCAATCAATGTAAAGACTCAATTCATTTGTTGGCATCCTCACTTTTAATCAAAGTACAGTCTCAATTAAAAGTGAGAATTGTTAGATTATCCATAGTAAATTCAATCAAAGTACAGTCTCAATTAATTTTACTATGCCTAATCATGTCTATTCCTTTGTTTCTTTACCAAATAGAAAACTTAATTAATCAAAGTAAAGTCTTGACTAATTTTAGTTAAAGTAATTACCTCTAATCAAATTAAAGTCTCAATTATTGGCAAAAACTTATTTAATCAAATGAAAGTTTCTAAACAAAATCAAAGTAAAGTCTCAATTTAATTTAAAAACCTTTTAACTCATATGATTAGCATGTATGTAGATTTAAAATCATTATTTTCTATTCGATTAAGAAGCAAAGGACATAGATAAACAAAAACCACAACAATAATCAAAATAACAAAACATATAAATTTATCTAACCTCAGAATCCATTTAAGAAATTACAGTGGAATCAACCCTAAAAGCTTAGCCCTCCATGGCTTTGATGGAATACATGACGATATGAAGGAAAGAAAATAAAAGAAAGAATGAGAGATGTGGTGGAGACGGTATCTGCCAAAACTAGAGAGTTCTAAGTGTCTAGGCTATCAGGTGTAAAATTGTTAGTCTTCGTTTCTGCTCCCTTAAGTCTCTTTATATAGGCTTCAACTGGACTTTGGGCTTTATCTGTCAGTTGCTAAATTCTTTCATTTTTATTTAATTAATTAGCAACTCAATTTCTGTCCAATTTCCAATTCTGCCCCTCTTATTTAAGCATTTTTACAAAATTAACCAGAATTTGACCAGAGTTTGACCAGTTTGACCAGTTGACTGCCTATCAGATGCTGACACGTGGCAGTGCAGATTCTCTCTCCAGAATTAGGGTTTCACTCTCACACTCTTCTCCTTGGCTGCGCGGCTGACGGCGGCTGCTCCGGCTTCTTCTCCGGCGAGGTGGTGTTCGCATTGGTTGCTGCTGTGGTGCGGAGGCGAGAAGGCGTCGTTGTTGCTGCGCGGTGGTGCGCCAGTTTGCTTCGCGGTGGTGCAGGTTCGTGGTTGCGATGGAGGAAGATGGTGGCGGAAAACGGCGGCGCTGCTGCAGCTGCGTGGTGTGCGCGAGGAAGCTCCATGGTTGTTGCTGCCGCTGGTTTTGCTCCGGTGGTGTTGCGGAGGCGCGCTGGTCGTGGTGGTGCGTGGTGGTGGCGATGCGCGAGTGAAGGTTGGGAGCGAGAAGTCGCGTTGCTGTGTTGTTGATGGTGGCGGAACTGGTGCAGCCATGGCTGCTGCGTGAGGAAGAAGATGGTTGCACGAAGGAGCTGTAATGGTGGCCGGCGAGGTGAGTTGCGGGAGAGATGGAGGTGGCTGGTGGCTGCCATGGCTGCTGGTGCGTCGCGGTGGCCGGAAGAGGTGAGGGGGTGCGGCGGCGGCTGCCATGGTGGTGGAAGGAGAGAAGAAAATTAGGGTTAGGGTTTTGGGAGATAAAGATGATGACATGGCAGAATCTGATTGGTTAATTTGGTGAGGTGGGGATTATGACACGTGGCGGCTTATGGTTGGCTAATCTTAAAAGGTGAGGATTGCCACATGGCATAATCTGGTTGAGTGGAGTTTAAGTGGTAGGAGGGGTGCAACTTAGTGAAAACTGGGGGTGTAGAACAGGTTTTTGTGGTCCACTTGAGGAAGGAGTGTGCAAATAAAAACTGGGGGTGCATTTAGCTCTTGATTTATTCTTTTTCAGAATTTCTTAATTTTGGACTTATTTTGTAACTTTGAATATTTCAAAATCACATTATTAATGGACCAAAAATAAATTCCAGCTGCATTAACAAACGTTAAAATATCCAATAATATTTTATGCAACTAAAATCAATTTTTACGCCACTTTTACCAAACTTACTCAATAAATCCAATAATCACAAATCCTAATTAAATCAATCTTTAAGCACAGAAAATTCAATTAAATCCCCAAATTTAAATATTAAATGAGGGCAAAAATTTGAACTCATCACACACCCACACTTATCCTTTTGCACTCCTGGGCAAAATTGAACAATTTCAAAACTTTTCTCTGAGGTCTTTTATTCCATATTTTCAGTGGATTAAAGAAATGAATACCAATGGAAACAGATCAATCTTCTAGAAATCATGTTGTCACGCACAAACAAATGGATAAAATTATGTTTTTCACACATGAGTTAATCTTTTGAGTTTACAAGATAATCAACTATGAAAGAGAAACACTCAAGTTAAATATATATTTTCTCACCAAGATTCGCTCAAGTGTTTTGGCTTGTGTTTTCACTCAAAATACCCATGCAAGTAAACACTCTCAATGCTTAGCAAGACTCTAATATCACAGCTTTCAGAAAACATGCATTCAAAAATCATGAGGACTTTTCACAGGTTATAATGAGGCCAAGGCAAAGGTAGGAAAAACTTTAGGATTTGTGTGTTTTTGAAATAGAAAGGAAGAAAGAGTTATGGAGCATAGTTTCAAAAACAATCTCTCTTCTTTTTTTTTTCTTTTATCCTTTGTTGCTCTTTTTCAGACAGCAATCATTTTTCATTTCAACACTCTGTCATCAACAATTATTTTCCTTTTGCCATTTTTACAACTTTGTGGGGGAAATACTCACCCCCACACTTTATTCCTCAACCAATCTCAACATAATCCACTAGCTCCTTCTTTCTCCCTAAGGTAAGGAAAAAAATGGTCTTTTTCTTTTTAAGGTTTAACAGTATGCTCAAAACAAGAAAAAGAGGTTTAAGCTCAAGGGGCTACCAATGGATCAATGTTATGGTTAGCTTATTTGGCCAAGTAGCTAAAAATAAGAAATGCCTCAGTCATATCAAATCATGCATGTTCACCTAAGATGCAAAACAACAGAATCAAGCTAAACATTTGAGTATCAACAAGACATGAGCAAATCACACAAGAAAAATAGGAATGACACATGGTAGTTCATCCTTACAATAAAGCTCAAAAACTCACAAGGTCAAAAACTCTTTCACAAAAGATTTATTCCAGAAACTCTCAAATCAACTCAATCAAGTAAATCACAGAAACAATCCATTCATAGCACATGACTCTTATTTTCCCAGAATTATGATCGTTCCAATTAGTGAATCAAATCCAAAAATCCAATGTCAATATGTTTTATTGAAAGCAGAAACTTTTTTTTTTATAAAAACAAATAGAAAACAAAATTAGAAAAGGAAAAACAAAACAAATAGAAAACAAAAACAGAAAAGGGGGAAATCTCCCCACACCCCCACACTTTATCCATGCATTGTCCTCAATGTATTCAATATGTATAAAATGCAAAGAAAAAGTATGAAGTGTACTTACCTCCTCAAGGTGGAAGGTATGAGGGAGAAGTCAAGTTCATCCCATCCATCGTCTTATTCAGCATATCTTGATTTTCATTGAATATCCGAAGACGATGCCCATTAACTTTAAAAGTTCTTGCTGAAGATTCTTCCTTGATCTCCACTGCTCCATAAGGGAAGACTTCTGTAACAATGTATGGTCCTTCCCAAGTAGAGCGCAACTTACCACTCATGTGACCAAGCTTGGATTTGTATAGTAACACCTTTTGGCCTACCTTGAAATCCTTTCTAGCCACAAGCTTTTGGTCATGGAACTTCTTGGTTTTCTCTTTGTAGAACTTTGAATTTTCATAGGCTGCTAGCCTAATCTCCTCTAGTTCTTGCAACTGAAGCTTTCGCTCATTTCCTGCTTCTTCCAAATCCAAGTTGCATGCTTTCACGGCCCAATAGGCCCGATGTTCAATCTCCACAGGTAGATGACAAGTCTTTCCAAAAACCACCCTGAAAGGTGACATACCTATAGGTGTTTTGTAGGCTGTCCTGTGCGCCCAAAGTGCTTCATCCAATCTTGTGGCCCAATCCTTTCGACTAGGCTTCACTACTTTCTCTAGTATCTTTTTAATCTCTCTGTTAGAGATCTCTGCTTGTCCATTGGTTTGGGGGTGATATGGTGTAGCAATGCGATGTGTCACCCCATACTTCTTCAACATGTTCTCAAGTAGCCTATTACAGAAATGAGTCCCCTGGTCACTGATGATGGCTCGTGGTATCCCAAATCTGCAGAAAATGTTAGACCTGACAAAACTCATAACAACTCGAGAATCATTAGTCCTTGTAGCTATGGCTTTCACCCATTTGGAGACATAGTCTACAGCAAGCAAAATATAAGAAAACCCAAAAGAAGGAGGAAAAGGACCCATAAAATCAATACCCCAAATATCAAATACCTCACAATATAGCATGGGTTGTTGAGGCATTTCATCCCTTCTTGTAATGGATCTGGCTGTCCTTTGGCACTGCTCACAATTTTCATATACCCTCTGTGCATCTTTAAAAATAGTAGGCCAATATAATCCACAATCCAACACCTTCCTACCTGTTCTTTGTGTGCCATAATGTCCACCAAAAGGAGATGAATGACAGAACTCAAGCACATGAGGTATCTCGATATCTGGAACACACCTCCTTATCACTTGGTCAATACCAATGCGCCATAAGATTGGGTCTTCCCAGATATAGTACTTTGCCTCACTTTTTAGCTTGATTCTTTCATATTTGGAGAAGGAAGGAGGAATAGCAGATACAACCAAATAATTAACAATGTCAGCAAACCAAGGTTCAGGAAACATACCTTTCACAGCAGTCAATGCTAGGAGGACTTCATCAGGAAAGTCATCCTTAATAAGGATGTTATCTTCTCCATTTTCAATCCTGCTAAGATGATCGGCTACCAAGTTATGTGCTCCACTTCTGTCTAAAATCTCAATGTCAAACTCTTGGAGCAGTAGCATCCATCTGATCAACCTTGGTTTCGAATCTGCTTTCTTCAGAAGGAATTTTAATGCTGCATGATCAGTATAAACAATTACCTTGGAACCAAGTATATACGGTCTGAATTTGTCCAAGGCAAACACAACAGCCAATAATTCCTTCTCAGTCGTGGTGTAGTTAGCCTGCGCTGTGTCCAATGTTCTGGAAGCATAATATATCACATGTGATAGCTTCCCATTTTTTTGTGCAAGCACCGCTCCTACTGCAAAGTTTGATGCATCACACATCAACTCAAACGGTAATGTCCAGTCAGGTGGCTGGATGATAGGAGTGGTGGTAAGCGCCTTTTTCAATGTATCAAATGCATCTTTGCACCTCTCTCCAAAGTCAAATACTATATCCTTTTGCAACAAGTTGGAGAGAGGGTTGGCTATCTTGCTGAAGTTCTTGATAAACCTCCTGTAAAATCCTGCATGTCCAAGAAAAGATCGAACCTCTTTCACAGAAGAGGGGTAAGGCAATTGTGAAATAATATCAATTTTAGCAGGATCTACAGATATACCATTCTTGGAAACAACGTGACCTAAAACTATACCTTGTTCCACCATAAAATGACATTTTTCAAAATTTAGAACAAGGTTAGTTTCTTCACATCTCTCTAAGACTCTAGCAAGATTAGACAAGCAATGATCAAAAGATGAACCATATACACTAAAATCATCCATAAAAACCTCAATACAATGCTCCAACAAATCTGTAAAAATACTCATCATACATCGTTGAAATGTTCTAGGAGCATTGCAAAGGCCAAATGACATTTTCCTATAAGCATATGTACCGAATGGACAAGTAAAAGTAGTCTTATGTTGATCCTCTGGGGCAATACAAATCTGAAAATACCCAGAGAATCCATCAAGAAAACAGTAATGAGACTTACCTGCCAATCGATCTAACATCTGGTCCATGAATGGTAAAGGGAAGTGGTCCTTCCTGGTGGCCTGGTTTAGTCTTCTATAATCAATACAGACCCTCCAGCTATTCTGAATACGAGTAGGAATCAACTCGTTCTTCTCATTCTTGACCACGGTGATCCCAGATTTCTTGGGGACCACATGTACAGGACTTACCCAAGTGCTGTCAGAAATGGGATATATAATACCTGCTTGTAGCAACTTGGTGACTTCTTTCTTCACAACCTCCATCAGCTAAGGATTCAGTCTCCTCTGAGGTTGCCTTACTGGCTTAGCATCCTCCTCCAAGAGTATTCTGTGCATGCAGAAAGAAGGACTAATACCAGGAATATCTGCCAAAGTCCAGCCTATTGCTCGCTTGTGATCTTTGATAACCTGCAATAGCTTTTGTTCCTGCTCATCAGTAAGCAAGGCAGATATAATAACAGGGAGTTTCCCATCCCTCTCAAGATAAACATATTTCAAATGAGATGGTAAAGGTTTCAACTCCAAAGTAGGTGGCTGTTCCACAGATGGCAACATTTTATTGCCTAAGGTAATTTCAGCCACCTCAGCATCACACTTGGACGCCACAGAGGTATCAAATAGTGACACCGCGTCCTCAACATCACCTGTTTTAAAATTTTCTCTTTCGTCTAAAATTGAGCCCGAAATATTCGAAAAAGAAAAATCCAAAGAAGAAGAAAAACCAGATAAAACGTCCAAAAGTCCAAAAGCATAATTGTTCACTACATTACTCAATAAATCAATACAAAACAAAGAATGGTCTTCAATTGGGTGCTTCATGGCTTCTAGCACGTTGAACTGCACCTTCTCATCTCCTATCTCCATAGTCAAGGATCCTGCATGCACGTCTATCTTGGTACGTGCTGTCATCATGAATGGTCTTCCCAAGATGATTGTGGTTGAACTCATTCCTTCATCATCCTTCATGTCCAAGATGTAGAAATTTGCAGGAAAAATTAACTTGTCCACACGGACAAGCACATCTTCTAGCACACCTGCAGGGTTAACTGTGCTACGGTTGGCCAATTGAATGACCACACCAGTAGACTTAAGAGGTCCAAGATGAAGTGAAGTAAAAACAGATAAAGGCATTACATTAATAGAAGCTCCTAAATCTAACATAGCATTGTCAAACTTAGTACTTCCTATAATGCAGGGAACAGAAAACATACCTGGATCCTTACACTTTTGCGGCATTCTGACTGCAGGCTTCTTAATTAAGCTAGAGACGTTTCTTCCCATGTTCACTACCTCTTTGTCCATAATACGCCTTTTATGTGTACATAATTCTTTGAGAAACTTGGCGTATTTAGGAATTTGTCTAACAACATCTAACAAAGGAATGTTTATCTCCACTTTCTTGAAGGTATTCAGGATTTCTTTGTCTAACTCCTCCATCTTTTTAGTTTTTGGTTTCAAACGGTTTGGATAGGGAGGAGGAGGAGAATAAGGAGAAGGATTTTCAGAGGAAGTATTAGGGGATACCAACCTGGAGTTATCACTGGGTGCAGGCATCTCAGATGTTGCTTGTGTTGCTTCATCTGATCTTCCTCTTTCATCATTAGGTACAACTTCATTGTCCTTATCTTCATCTTCTTGGGCATCACCAAGACCTTGTATTTGCTTACCCGATCTTAAAGTAATAGCACTTACATTTCTCGGGTTGATTACAGTTTGTGCAGGCAAATTGCTCGAGCCTTGTTGAGACTTCATCTGATTTAACTCATTTGCCATTTGTCCAATCTGATTTTGCAAATTTTGATTGGTTGCTTCCATCGTCTGTTTCAACTCATTGATTTGTCCCTTCATCATGTCAGCCATCATTTTCATCATTGCTTCCATGTTTGAATCACTAGAGGTTGCCGCTGGTTGTGGTTGTTGCCTCTGTTGAGGTGGAACATAGACTTGTTGGTGTTGAGGCTGTTGATTTCCCCATTTCTGGCTGGGATATTCCTTCCAATCTGGGTTGTACTTGTTGAAGGACAAATCATGGTTGTATTGCTGCCGAGGTGGTCTATTATTGCCATAGATGTTTGCAGCATATGCCTGAGGTTGTTCATTGTCTAACGTCCCTGTCTCTTTTAACATAGAACAAGCCTCTGTAAGATGATTAGTAGAAGCACAAATTCCACATAAAGTAGAAGGGATAGGCTTTTTCTGTAAGTCTGTCAAGGTCCTTACCATGGCCGCTAAGTCGTCCAACTTCCCTTCTAATTTCTTGTGATCTGCAAGATATGAAGCTTCTACTCCATGGGCTCCCTTCAATAGAGTTATAGAATTACTCCTTGTGGAAAATTGTTGATGGTTCGACGCCATAGTTTCAATCAATTGTCTTGCATTTGTTGGCGTTTTGTCCACCAATGACCCTCCACTTGCAGCATCTATCATTTGTCTATCCATGATACTCAATCCCTCATAAAAGTATTGAATGAGGAGATGCTCGTTTATTTGGTGATGAGGACATGAAGCACATAACTTTTTGAATCTTTCCCAATACTCGTGAAGACTTTCTCTTTCTTGTTGCCTTATCCCATAAATATCTTTGCGAATAGCAGCAACTCTAGATGCTGGAAAAAACTTTTCCAGAAATAATCTTTTCAGAGTCTCCCAGGTATTGATGGATCCTGGCGGAAGACAGTATAACCAATTCTTAGCGACATCTTGCAATGAGAATGGAAAAGCCTTAAGCTTGATATGTTCCTCTGTCACTGTTGTAGGTCTCATGGATGAACAAACAACATGAAATTCCTTCAAATGATGGTATGGGTCTTCTCCTGCTAATCCATGGAATTTGGGTAAAAGATGGATTAACCCAGACTTAAGCTCACATTCTCCATCTGGATATTGGATGCACATGTTTTGTGTAATTGCTGCATCCGGTGAAGCCAACTCTCTTATTGTTCTTTCTTCCATTCTATCTTCTTGAATTTCTGGTTCAGGTGATGGATCAGAAGATATGTTAATCACCGGAGGTGATTCTAGTGGTACACTTTCAGTGGTAGGTTCAGATGATGATGGTGCTCCTTCAGTAGAACACCTAAGTTCAAGTCTCCTACGTGATTTACGCAAGTTCCTTTCAAGTTCTGAATCAAGTTGATAAAATTGACCCGGATTGGCCCGAGTCATGCACTATGCAAGTCCACCTGAAAGTGTTTCCCTGTGTGTTTTTTTTTCTTCCTATTCTTGTTTTGGAGAAAGATTTCAAGAAAGAAATGAGTTAAGATGTCGTTGGGTCTACTCCCAGGAAAGAGAGGTGCGTCACAATGGACAACTTAAATACCAAGTCTTTCCTAGACAGAGTTTTCCAAACTAGTCTCAAAAATTTCTTAAAAGAAATTCTTAATCAAAACAAAAATAGAACTTTGCTTGGAATATATTAACAGAAAACTAGATACTACAAAATAACAAACTATATCAAACGTATATGCGTAAAATAAATAAAAATAAAATAAAAATAAAAAATGAAATAAAAATAAAAATAAAATAAAATAAAATAAATAAATAAAAACAGAATCAAAATAAAAGAAATACTAACCGTATTCCCCGGCAACGACGCCAAATTTGATATCGCTGTCGTTAGGCGATCAAATTACCACTACTTTAGCAACTTCAGTATTGCCAGTTTGTAGTGAAGAAAATAGTTAGGGTTAAGATAACCTTGAGTCGTCTCACAACGAATACGGAATTGATCTCAAATGATCGCCTAACGACAGCGATATGGTTGTCTCTACCTTTCCACATTCATACCACAATTAATAGTTAGCAAAGATAAAGCTTACTCTATGTCCATCAAGGTTTGAACCCATGACCTCCACTCACAAGAACAAAGCATAACCACCATGCCAAATCACATTTGGTGATAACCTTTATAATATTAGGATTATACTATCACTCACCATTCACAATTGCATTACCAAAACAAAATAATAAACCATACAACACATAATTGGCATACATAAGACTCGAACCCAAGTCCTCTCACACAATCAAAGTACTCTCAACCACTTGAGCTAGTACTTTTCCACGTCACACCAAACAATAATTAATGCCATAAAGGCTCTTACTACTCTCATTTATTAATTAATTAATTTCATGGGTCTTACACACCAAGCTCAGTTCTGTACTGGCCGACCAAGCCCAAATCCGTACTGGCCCACCAAGTCCAGTTTCGTATTAGCCTCCAATCCTAGCTTAATCTGGCCCGCAAAGCCCATCTCACTTGGCCCGCTAAGCCTATTTCGCATGACACTCAAAGCCCAAGATATCTGGCCCACAAAGCCTACCTCGCCTAGTCTCCAAAGTCTCGTTATTTAGCAAAACAAATAATGAATAATAAATAAAAAAATAAATAATGAAAGGAAGAAAAAATGCAAAAAAATTCTTTCCATCATGTTTCATCACTATCATATAGTCTCATTATATCACATCATCCATCATACATCATACATCATAAGAATCAATGAAAGTCGATTAAAAAAGAAAATCGCTTAAAAAGAAAAAATTGGCGAAAAATCAATTAGTACAATTATTTTGCATAAGCTTCACCAATGTTAAGCATTCATGTGTTGTTTGCCGATACATCAAAATCAAACCTCAGGTTTCTCCCTTCGGACAATGACCCTCTCCTTGGGATTGGTCAAGTCCAGATCCTCCTTTCATCGCGACCCTCTCCTTGGGATTGGCAAAGTCCAGATCCTCCCTTCATCGCGACCCTCTCCTTGGGATTGGTCAAGCTCAGATCCTCCTTTGCTCACGACACTTTCCTTAGGAATGGTCACGTTTTGTGTTCTCCTTTCGGACAACGACCCTCTCCTTGGGAATGATCAAGTCCGGGTTATGGCCCTCTCCGATGGAATGGTTATTGATTTATTTCTTTACATCAAGGCCCTCTACGATGGAATGGTCATTGATTTCTTTCTTTACATCAAGACCCTCTCCGATGAAATGGTCATTGATTTCTTTCTTTACATCAAGGCCCTCTCCGATGGAATGGTCATTGATTTCTTTCTTTACATCAAGACCCTCTCCGATGGAATGGTCATTGATTTTCTTATGTTTACATCAAGGCCCTCTCCGATGGAATGGTCATTGATTTTCTTATGTTTACATCAAGGCCCTCTCCGATGGAATGGTCATTGATTTTCTTATGTTTACATCAAGGCCCTCTCCGATGGAATGGTCATTGATTTTCTTATGTTTACATCAAGGTCCTCTCTGATGGAATGGTCATTGATTTTCTTATGTTTACATCAAGATCCTCTCCAATGGAATGGTCATTGATTTTCTTATGTTTACATTAAGACCCTCGACAATGGAATGGTCATTGATTTTCTTATGTTTACATCAAGGCCCTCTCCAATGAAATGGTCAGTGATTTCTTTCTTCCCTTCTGGATCAGGCTTTTTTCTTATGAATAGTTGATTCCAATTTTTTTACTTTCAGGATCCTGACCCTCTTCATAGAATTGGTCATCCTATCCCTTTAAATCAGTTTTTAGTCACCCCTTTCTTGTTCAAAAACCAGACGAAATTAGTGTCTCTATCTTCACTTATCTTTTACTGTGATTCTATGAAAAGTCAAATTTTCATAGTATCGATAAAATCTAAGTAAAGAGGGGCAGCTGTCAACACCCAATTTCGTCCGGATAAAAAAATAATAATTTTGTTTTAAGAAAATTATTAGGAAAAGGTGGAAATAAAAAAAAACACAAAAGAGCAGTGAACATTGTTGGATATTCCTACTTTATTTTCATCTCATTTTAAATTTAGTTTAATCTTGTTTTAATTTATTTAATCTTGGTTTCTTTAACTTGTTTATTTTATGTTATTTTATCTTTTTTATTTTATTTTAATTTTAAATTTTTGTTTTTATTTTTTTTAATTTTGATTTTAATCATATTTTGTTTACTTTTTTTATTATTTTATTTTATTCCTTTTCAAAAAATATGTATATAAAAAATGAAATGAAAAAAAAAGAGAAGACCAAGAGGTTAACGTAAGGTCTCTGATAGTTAGCGGTGGTAGCTAGTTGGCCATGGTCATGATGGCTGAAGAAGGAAGGAGCAGGAAGTAACATTTGCTTTCAGCCTTATCCCACATCTCGAGGTGGGAAGGGAACAGAGTAGGGGCACAACAAATATCGTCAGAGTCCCTTCATTCAGGCTTCACCTTCTTCACTCATGGAGGCTTTCCCTCATTCTGTTCTCGAAAAAACAAAAAAAACACCTTCATCCTCACATTCTCAACACCACATAACCCAACCCAATACCACCATGAATCATCAACACCTCCATAGCCTGTCAATACCACTATGCATCATCACCACCACCTCCATTAACCATCATCACCGTCCCCACTCTTCTCCATTATCATCCAATGCCTCCATTCCCCAATCATAATAACTCCAAACCAATCACAAGAATAGAAACCAACATTGAAATACAAAATAGATAGCAGAGGAAGAAGAAGGTTGAATGGCCAGAGGAAGGAGGATAACCAATCGCCGGCGACAATGCCGGCGACGAGTCGAAGTTTCAAGCGAAGGATGAAGGCGTTGTTATGGCAGTCTCGACTAGAGGGAGGAGACGCAGCTAGTCACGGTGTTGGTCTTAGGAGTCTCTCGCGTAGAAGGAAACAAAGGTGCAACGTCGCCGGCTCCAGGCCGTGCCGGTGAGGGTGAGTGGTGGCACGACAATCGCGGACGTTGATGCAGGTTGCTTTGTGCGAAGCAAACCAGAGAGCGACGTAATCGTCAGTGGAGCTCCCAATGCTGGTTGGCATCGTCGCCGGAGGATTGGGTCGGGGCGGCCGTTTGGAGTTCGCCGGAGTTGGGGAAGATGACCCTTGGTCATCACGTGCCGCATCCATGGATGGAAGAAGAGGGTTGTCTTGGCTCCTCTTTCTTGTTTGAAGGAGGGAACCCTAAAGATGGTGATGTAAGAGATCTGGGCTGAGGCCGACCATTTCTTTGTGCACCGCTGGTTATTAACTCATACACCCCCATATTTTATGTTTCAGGCTTGTTTATTTTATTCATACACCCCACTGTTGTTAATCCCACATCCATAGGTCTCATGTGTGTATTGGGTCTGTCTACTCTACGCACCCCCATCTTTTATCTCTACGCAACCCTAATTTTTTTATCTCTGTGCATCCCTTTTTTTTCCTTTATCTCACACCCCTGTTTTAATTTTTGCTGCGAGTACCCTTGATATTTACTAACCTCGCACCCTTGCCATACTTGTTTCATACTTTACTCTGCGCACCCCATTTTCCTTTTTCATCTCGCACTCATGATTTAATTTTATGCTGCGAGTACCCCTGGATATTTACTAACCTCACACCCTTGCCACACTTGTTTCATGTTTACTTCATGCACCCTCATATTTTCTTCACGCACCCTACCTGCATACTGCGTGCACCTCCCATATCTTATAACTCGCACCCCCTATGTCTTTGTTCCTCATTTTTGGGCCTATGTTTATGCATTACTCGTTGCACCTCCCACATTACTCATGCACCCTACTATTGTTGTTTTTTTTGCTTTTATCTTTTTTTTATTAATTTTTTTTCTCTTTTCCTAAAAAAGAGAAAATGAAAATATTTTAAATTATAAAAGATTACAAAAAAGAATAGAAAAATCTAAAAATCTAAAAATTTTCTTTTTTGCTTTATTGTGTGTCCGGTCGCTCGCATCGTGTGACACTCATTTTCAAAAATACCAAAAATAGTTTTTCTTTCTCTTTTAGTGTCTGTCCTACCGCTCGCGTCGTATGACACATATTTTCAAGTAATTCAAAAACACAAAAAATATATAAAATTTCAAAATATAAAAACATCAACGTTTTTAAACAAGATACCTTTTTAAGAACTACGTGATCCTTGATTCTCCACCGTGAGATACGTAGGAGCAAGGCTAGTCCTTGTCAAGTTCACCTCTAAAAAAATCAAATCTTTTCTCAATTGTTTTTCAAATATCTTTTAAAGAACGACGTAACCATGATTTCTTATCTTTAATGAGAATACTTAGGACCAAGGTCAATCCTTGTCGGGCCCAAAAAATTAAAAAAATATTTTTGTTTCTTTTTAGCATTTTTGTCCTATTATTTCTTTTGGGGGAAAATTAATATTTTGAAAACCACATCAACTTTGCATTTTTAATTAAAGGTATCGCCTTCGTGCGGCCGCTGTAGGATGCTAACACCTTCCCTACGCGTAACCGACTCTTGGATCCAAAAATCTGGTTTTTTTCGCAGACTTGCTTTACTTTATGGTTTTTCATAGTTTTCTAGAAATAACTATGGTGGCGACTCCACATCTCTTTTCAAACCCGTTTTCTTTTTGGTTCATTGTTTCATCGCGATTCTAGTTGCGACACTAGTGAAATCTCTTGATTCAGAAATAGCTGTGACTTTAGGCTGCCATGTCCTATTTAAGCTCTTCAAAATTTTGATATTGAGTTCCTCTTTGTCAAAAGTCTTGCAAGGAGATAGGAGGTGATTTACTATATGTGTAAATCTTTTCTGCACATCACAAATGCTTTCTCCAGCCTTCATTCTGAACATCTCACACTCCTGAATGAGAGTGTTCTTCCTTGCCCTTTTGACTTCATTCGTGCCCTCATAGGTTACTTCCAAGACATCCCACATTTCTTTGGCTGATTCACACACAAATACCCTGTAAAATTCATCCAAATTTAGTGCAGAAGATATAATATTTTTGGTTCTAACATCATAGTGTGCCCTTTTATTCTCATCAAGAGTCCATTGTGAGAATTCTTTGGGGACACTTTTGCCTTCCACAACTTTAATGGGTTTAAAAGGTCCATTAACTACAGCATCCCAGACACCTTTGTCCATTGATTCAAGAAAAATTTTCATTCTAATTTTCCAAAACGGGTAGTTTTCACTAGCAAACAGATGAGGCCTGTTGATGGATGCCCCTTCAACAAAGGTTTGAGATGTATTAGACATATCAGGATCTTTCTAATCGATTATCGTGCGATTAACCAACTTTGGTGCCAATTATTAAATCAGATCTGTCTAATAGCTTAACCTAGAAGGGGATCTGAATTGATTAATTAGTCTTTCACTTGGTTAAGTTGAATCTTGAAAGTATCTTTAAGTCTTATAACGTAATTAACCAAATTCGCAGTTCTATTTTAATGGACTGTTTAAAGCAATCAAGAAAGATTGTAAGAGAGAGAAACAAAGAACACAACAATTTATACTGGTTCGATTCAAGATGAATCTATGTCCAGTCTTCTCCTAAGTAACCCACTTAGGAGGATTCCACTAAATAAATAGAGATTCAAGAATTACAAGAGCATCTATATAATTCAAGACCCTAAAGACAAATGAGCTTGATCTACAAATCAAGAACTCCCCCTAGATGCAATGCATCCACACAATTGCACCTAGACCTTCACTTTACACACTGAATCTGTAAGACCCGCAAAATTTAATTAATTAATAAATGCAGGTGGGAAGATCATTTATGACATTAATTTTTTATTGGTATGGCATGGAAAAGTACTAGCTTAAGTGGTTGAGAGTACTTTAATTGTGTGAGAGGACTTGGGTTCAAGTCCTATGTATGCCAATTGTGTGTTATTCAATTATTATTGTTTTGATAATATGTTTAATCATGTTTCGTATGATATAATGCTTGAAGTGTATTAGTTAGCAAGAAACATGAATTTGCTTGATGGTTTAGCATTGACCTGACATTGGAATAGTGATGGGTTCAAAACTTGGAGAACCCAAATTAAAACCTTATTTTTTTGGTATTTTTGGCTTTGGTTTGAATATGAAAGGTTGAGGGAAAACCCTAGTTGTATGGCAGCCGAGAGGTGGCTGGAAAATAGCCATAATGAGATGGTAAATGTCATTAACAACTAATTCGTCTCGTTTTTGGTGGTTTGGGTCTCTAGATTGATTCTAATCGGAGAAACAAATAGTTCTAATTGTTGTGAATGAATTGAGGCATACCTGGTTGGAATCGTGTGTGATTGGGTGATTAAGTTTAAATGAAATTGTATGAACACAGATTAGGGTTCGAGAATTGGGAATTTTGCTATGTTATTAACCTCAAGGGGAATTATTTGGAAGGCGAGCTATTATAGTAAAGGCATCGTTTAGGATCTGTTAAGATGCACCGTATTGGTGTAGTGATCAAAGGAGAGGAAGACGAGTGTGAGACTGCAAGATGATTGAAATTCTGGGAAAAGTCCAGAATCCATGTGAGTCGCCTGGCGGTATTATGGTCACCGCCAGGCGCTATACTAGAACAGATTGGGTTTTACACCTGGCGAATAGTGATGGTTAGGAAACTGATCAAGATCGGGTTAAGTATAAGTTGGAGTTGGGGAGAGGATTTTCATAGGGTTTGGACCAAGTGGGAACACTTGGGTTAGACATTGCTAAGGTCTAAGTGTGGTAAGTTGGTGTTTGACAATTTTGAGCGATAATGAATGGTAATTATATGAGAAAAGTTGGATGATAGATAGGAAAATCATGGTAAAGAACTGGTGACGTGAGAAGTAAGAGTCATAAATACTACATATGTTTTATGGATTAGTTGATGAATCTTAAACTATAGGCTAGGAAGTATGCCAAGGTCGATATAAACTTGATTATATGATGATTAGAGTGGCAATAACAACATTTTGGAGCAACGCTAGTGTTGGGTTCATATGCTAATGGTGAGTAGTACAACATTAATTTATAGATATGTGAGACTGAGGATCTTAATGTTATAATTCTCGATGGAGAAATTAGTGAGATTTAAATTGTGGTAGTAGACATGTGATTAGGCACTCTTAAATGATAAAGATATAGTAGTGGAGTCTGTGGAGTGGCTATGGGAGAGAGACTGCTAATAGATGATGCCTGAATCCAAACCAGATCCGTACTGCGCGAGTAATGATGTGGCGCCAGGCGGCAGTAGGGGAGCCACCAGACAATAGCGATGTTACAGAGGGCAACCATCGTTCGTGGCGCCTGGCGGTAGGGAGATTTCTGCCAGGCGATCGCTGCCAAATCAGTGGGTTCTAATGTCTGTGCGCCTGACGGCCTGGGTAGCTCCGCCAAACGATAACTGTAGTTGAGATATTTTTCCTAAAGCGCTATGCGGTCTGGAAGCTGGTAGCGCCTAGCGATACATGTCCCCCGCTAGGTAATTTGGCTGCTGTAAGTCCTAGTCGTTGGACTTTGCAGGCGTGATCTACGAGACTTTTGGTGATGCTTCAAAGGTAAGATTGTTAGGTTCCTTGAGTTGAGCCTAGAACGTATCCCTTGAGTTGAGCTCGGGATAGGGGTTAAGCACACAACATTCCTCGAGTTGAGCTCAGAATGGCATCCCTCGAGTTGAGCCTGGGATGGCAGATGAACACGAGAAACCCTTGAGTTGAGCTCGGGTTGGCGAGTGTTGCCGGTGTGAGTGTGCTGGTTGTGGCCATTACGGATGGGTTCAGATAGATTACCCTCCTCAGTAAATAGCTAACAAGTTTAGTAGTCTTGGGACGTTACGAACTATGTTTGTATTTGGGAACTCCACCTGGCGCTACGGTGTATGATCCGTAGCAATGGTTTCCCGCACGTGCTTTGTCGGTTGTGGCCGATAGGTTTGGCAGCAAATTACCTTGGGGTAATTACTAAAAGAGGTAGAACACGAATGATCTGGTTGTGGCCAGGTGATATGGAATAGAGTGAGAGATTTTATTTGGATGTTTGCATAAAATTTATAAGTGACTACATATATGTATATCAATATGTTTGTATGTTGATTTTATTAAGCTCACCTTATCTGTTTGTGTTTGGCGATGATCGTGTGTGCGGTACACGTGAGTAGAGGATGTTGATGTAGGTGCTGCTGGTAATGCCTAGACACGAAGCGGGGGATAGCATGGGAGTCTTTATATTATTTATATTTTGGAAATAAAGTGTAAACTTTTATGAGATAGTTTTGGATTATTCTACTTTTGTAATTATGGATTTTGGTTTTATCCCTTGAATTTATAAAAGTTTAAATTTCCCGTGCTTTTGCGAAATGAGGTTTATTGATAAATGTGATGTCTTTATGACTTTATTTATTTTATTCACTTTAAATCCGTAATATCCTGATGGGATGTTACAGAATCAACTCTAAACAGAAATACAATAAGAAAGAATCAAGAAACGAATACACCTAATGTTATGCAGATTTGTCAATTAACTCCTAAATCCAAGCTTGACCCATCAAGGTTGAATCCTCCATCAATCTCCTTGAATATTTACTTGAATGATCTCTCAAGAATGTTTAGGAACTCTGTAAATCTCAGAGGACAGTTTCTCAGAATGTTTCTCAGGAATTCTGTAATTTTTCTCACACCCAAAACTGATTTCAGAAACTGGTTTTATACAGAGTTCTCTCAAGTCATTAATGGATTAGGAATTTACCTAATAGATTATCGTGAGTGTGTTTTCACTGCCTTAATGCAGTACCCTCAGCTAATCTATTAGTTAAATAGCTAATCGATTTATGAATGCACAAGCAAGAGTTTGATGGTTAATACAACTCAATGCAAACTTGTTTTACATATGATATTTTTGCTCTAACACCCTAATGCACAATCTAACAAAACAGGACTAATTCTAAACTAGTAATTCACATTATGTGTAGCCTTGGACATCATCAAAATTATCTTCGTTGGAGTTGAGAAAGTTCCCCCTTTCAACACAAATAGGTCTCAATTTTCGTCAATTTTGTTTAATTGGGTCCTTTTTTGCTAACATCGTTTAAATCATTAACGACTATGAACAATTATTGCCACGTGTCACTTCGTGTTTTTTTTTTTGAATTTTTTAAATTTTTTTTAAATTTTTTTAAATTTTTTTAAATTTTTTTATTTTTTTTAAATGTACATGTGTCAACCCAGTAAAATGCCATGTGTCACTTCGTGATTTTTTTGAATTGTTTTTCATTTTTTTGAATTTTTTTAAAATTTTTATAAATGTCCACGTGTCAATCCATTAGCGTGCCACGTGTCAAAATCAATGTTCTATATTCAATTTTGTCCCTATATTTGTTATTTTTGTTCAATTGTCCCAATTTTTGTTAACATTGACCAATTTGGTCCCTCTCCAAATTAAAACCAAATTTAATTTTTATATTAAAATTCACATTTTTATTAAATATTTTTATTTAATATATTAAAATTCACATCATTATAACTTTAATAAAAAAATTAAATTTGGTCACATCTTTGATAGGAACAAAATTGGTCAATTTTAAACAAAATTGGGACTAAATTGAACAAAAATAACAAATATAGGGACCAAATTGAATATAAAACATTAACTTTGAGACGTGGCACTCTATTGTGTTGACACGTGGATATTTACAAAAATTAAAAAAAAAATAAAAAAAATTTAAAAAAACCATGAAGTGACACGTGGCACGCTACTGGGTTGACACGTGTCCATTTAAAAAAATTTAAAAAAATTATTAAAAAATAAAAATAAAAATAAAAAAATTTAAAAAAACCATGATGTGACACGTGACAGTCATTGTTCATGGTCATTAATGATTTAAACGGTGTTAGCAAAAAAGGACCCAATTGAACAAAATTGACGAAAATTAGGACTTATTTGAACACAAAACCAAAATTAGAACATATTTAAAAAAACTTATCAAAAATTAGGACAAAAAAATGTATTTTGACCAATTTTGTTTTATACTTTGTTATTGTTACCTTGACATTGATGATCGATTATTGATTGCTTAATTATTTATCGTAAGAAGCTTACAAAACGTGTTCGTAAGAGGTTGTGTGACCATCTTATATGTTTATGTGATAAATGTGGTTGTTTTGTCTTCTCGTTCGCTTAGAAAAATGGATAATCTGGCTCGACTTACGGGTTGATCACTTAGTAAGCCAATCTAACCCAGTTCATTTATTAACGAGTCCAAAATATTTTAACCTGATCCGATCCACCGCGGGTTGGTGGGTTAAACAGATTGGCTGACGGGCTCACTTAATTAAAAAAATACAATTTTTTATTTATTTTTTGAGTCAAAACTAGATTATAATTCTAATTAAAATCTAAATAAAGTTTAATAGAATCAAAATACAAACTAAAATCACAAAAATACAAATTATCTATGTATTGCTTAAAAAAAAAACCTAACATGACCTAGCTATAAATCCCAACTTAACAAAAAATACTTGTGTGACCCTTTATTTGCGAGTTAGTGAGCCAATCCGGCTCACCACGGATTCAACTCGGATGAGCCGGGTTCTAACCGGATAAAAAATCAACCCGTATTAAAATTTGTAAAAAAATTTTAACCCAATCTAGCTCGAACCTGTGGTGAATCAGGTTGGCTCGCGGGTTCCAACCCATTTTGACATCTCTGTCGCTTACCTTTGCCTAGTGTCTCTTGGAATTGTCTTTGAGTTTAAGAAAACACAACATGACTAATCTAAATTATTATTACTATTCACACCACAAAATAAGAAAAACATCTCCTAATAGTATTATTAAGAAATAAAAAAATATGAAACTAGTTTGAATATAATAACATCGTCATTTGTTAATATAATTCTTTTTGAAATTGCACAATCTTAATTATTTTCATTTTTTTTTCATACAATCATTAAATAGTACAATTAGAATATACTGTTTAGAGAAATTTTACGATAAAAATTTCTAAAAAAACTAAGAAAAAATGATTTTCTTATTAACTAAATTAGTTCATAAACATTTTAAAAGTAAGAACTTTAAAGAATCTATATATATACAAGAAAACTTTTACAAATTAGTTTTTCTATGACTTACTTTCTTTCTTTGATAATCATTTATAAAACGATTCTGAACATTTTGTTAGCTTTAAATTGATACTTAACTATTTTAAATCACTTATGGAAATTATTTTAAATACATAATTAATCTCAAATTGATTCTTAAGCATTTGGTTTTAAGGATAGAATTTTTCCATAAAATATAATTAAAAAAACGTAATTATCTCATGTTTCGCGCATTAACCGAAGAAATAAGAAGTTTTAATAGAATATACTAAAACCAATTTACATTTTAAGGTTGTTGAAAAGTAAATTTAGTAAAAAGTAAGAAGAGGAAAATGAAAATCGAAAATTAGTGGATGGATCCGCAGAAAGTGCGGGTGACCTCTGATTGTACACGTGAAAATGGGTGGGTTAGTTTTATAAAAGGAAGAGAAGAAACGTTGTTATTGAGCACCCACACATCGTCGAATCTCAGTTTGGTTAATCGGATTTCTCTCTCCTTTCTTTCTTACTCTCTTTTGAGGTTGAGAAAGGGAAGGAGAGAGAGACACAGATACAATGGCTGTTTCCAGGGTGGTTCTCTTTCTGTGTGTCATTTTGGCAGCCCTCATGGCACTGGCTTCCTCACAATCCATTGCTCCGGCTCCTGCTCCTACAAGTGATGGTAATCCTTTCTTTCTATTTTATATTTTACTCTTATTATTAATGATAAGAATACAAGTGTAAGTCTAAATTTTTTATTAATTAAAATAAAAAAGTAGATCGTTATATGAGGATAGAAGCCCGTAAACTCATTGATTTAAGGTTTTAGGTTGAAAATGATGTCTATATCTTATGTGATTGAATTTAAGTCTCATTAGTATTATATCTTCCAATAAAAAAGATTATGTAAACCTTTTTTAAGATATATTAAGTTTGTTCGAAGAATACGAAGGGCAGCATAGCTAAGAAATTATTTTTGCAATTTTCAGGTGCCTCAGTTGACCAAGCTGTAGCGTATGTCCTAATGTTGGTTGCCTTGGTTCTGACTTACATCATGCATTAAAGCAGCAACGAGTGATGCCATATTCTAAATTAATTGAGGGTCCAAAGACATGTCACAAACACTTAGGAGGAAGAGAGATGTTTTTTTGATTGGAATGATGCATTTTGTATATCTTCTTTTTCTCCAGGAATATATAGCTTCATTCTGATATTTCTTTTTCGGATGTTTATTTATCGTGCTTGTGATTCTAATGCGTTAGTTATTTTACAAAGGAATGAACAAGATTCTAATAAAAATAAAATTGAAGATGACTGTTCTTTGTTCGTGAAGTTGAATTCTCATAACATTACCATTCCCCCATCCACTGTACAAGAGAATAAAAGACTTAATTTCAATCAACGAGAAAAGCAATTCTTGCCTCGACTATGAAAAAAAAAAAAAATGATACAAATTGTCCTCGATCAATAATACAATTTAAAATGCATTAACCGAAAATCGCCTTTCAAAAAGAATTCTACTGTAAAATCAAAATTTCGAATTCAGTACGAGAAATGTCTCATTAATAATTAATTTTAGTGATAAAAAATTGTTAGTCATTATATAATGACCAATTTAATTAATAATTGTTAGTCATTATAGTGATCAATTTACAAAATAAAAATTATTAATTATTAAAATAATATTATTATGTATGAAAAATTATAATTGGCCTCTAAATTGGTTTCTAAAATTTAGTTATCAAGGTTTTAGCTACTAAAAAAAATTAGTCACTAAATATTATCTACCTTGGTTTTTGCTACCAAAAGAATTGATTTTTAAATTAGCCTCTAATTAATTAGTAATCAATTTAGTGATCAATTATAATTTTTTATTCACAATAGTCACTATTTTAGTAACCAATAATTTTTTTATTTTGTAAATTGACATTTAAATTACTCACTATTTAAATTGGTCACTATAGTGAATAATAATTTTTTGTTATTAAATTCAGTTGTCAATGAAACATTTTCTTGTAGTGATTGTTTATGCTTTTTAGAATTAAAAATTAGCAATTTAAAAATAGTAACTCAGAAAACAGATAACAAATAAAAAGATTTTAAACTTTTTAACAAAGTTTGAACTAACATATTATTAAACATGAATTAGTTCTTGAAAATCACATATAAAATTAAGTCACCTGTATGGATCATGATTCTTACATTTCAAATTTGTAATATACTACACTTTCAATATATGGTGTTGTTGAACGTTATTAATACATCATTTTTTTTAAATCAATGTAATGAGAGATGAAAAAATTCGTCTAAAAATGCTATATTTAAAATATTTAAATATATTCTAACAAATCTAGAAACTAGACAAATTGAAGTTCGTTTGATGAACTCCGAAAGAAAGAAAAATATGGATATTCATATCATTATTCGTTTCATGAAATTCAAGAAGATAGACGAATATAAGACTTTTTCTTACCTCCTTTAGTCTAACAAATTCTACAAGACAAGAAAATGCAAAGTTTCGTCTCACACATTCTGAAGATCTTTGAGATAAGCGAACTGGATTTGAGAGTGTAAGGCCCAGTTTTCTGTTGTCTTATTTTTGTAAGGGCTGCCCCAAATCGAATGGGCCCAAGGGCTGGCCCAAAACGAATTCAGACCCTAAGACTGCCCTAACCCTAACTCTCTCTCACTTTCAGAAAATTATTCCTTGTCCTAAGAGCCGCAGCTGCCTCTCAATCTCTGCTAGGGTTTGGTACCACCGTAGGCACGCAAGTTCGAACCAGCTCTTTTCCCCTACGTAAGTGTTCCTTCATCCATGCTTATAGTTCTGCTACTGTTACTCTGGGTAACTCATATTCCCGTTGTTTCTCATTTCTTTCCAGCACCATAAGTCGCTCCTTGAGCTGTTGCGTCCCGCTGTTTAAAGTTAAGGTCTCGTGTTAGCCATTTCCAGGTAGGGAAGCTATGGCTTAATCATATATTCCGTTTTTCCATGTTCTTTAGCTGTTATTTTGAGGTTATGTGGTTGGTGTGATGTTGTGATAGCTGTGAACGTATGAGTATGTTGTTTTGGACTAGTGTCTGTGGTTGTTGTAGGAAAATAGTGGCGAGAACTGATAATCTCACCCAAGTGAGTCAGTCTCGCCTAGGCAAGATGGGTAGGGACTCGCCTAGACCCTTTTCATGCGAGAGGTCGCTCAGGCGACCAGCTCAGTTTTTGAGCGAGCGAGCATCTCGCTCAGGTGAGGAGAGGCTTGCCTAAGTGAGACTGCGTGGTGGTTGCTGTTCTGTGTGTGTCGAGCTCTCGCCTAAGCGAAGGGAGCTCGCCTGAGCGAGACCCTTCAGCCTGAGCGAGGAGCTGGGCGAGGCAATGCGATTGTGTGGTTGTTTCTGGAATCTGAAATGGTTTATGCTTGCTTGGATTGGATTATTGTGTTAAATGCATGAGATAAATAAATATACACGAGTGATGTGATTCATGGATTGTAAATGATGAATTTGGTATGAACTTAGCATGTGACCTTAATGAGGAGATTGGTATTAAAGTGGCATGATAATGAGATGAGTTGGAATGGTATATTCACGAATGGAGTATGAAACATGAATTGGTGTTGATTGAGCTGGGATGCGAAAGGGATGACTATAAAGATTGGTATAGTGTAAATACATATATGCATGATGGGTTTTCTTGATTGAATGATTACGTTTGGTCGATAGTCAGTGCATAAATCCTTGAGATCTCTAGGTGGGGTCTCAGGGTCGTGCTTTAGTGGTCGGGACGTAATTCCATGGCCCTTGTTAGTGGGTGTCCATCGTGGTGCCCCATTTGTATAACTAGGTAAGGATTCAAGGTAAGGTTGCATCCTGACACTCTAAGGAGTCAGTTAGTCTCACCTAGAGCGGACTGACTCCTGTGGTGAGAGTAGCAAGAGGCCTGAAATTCATTAAGGGCTAACCTTGTGGTGAGGGAAATTGATTCATTGTAACACTTGTAACACATAGCTTGAGGGTGAGCAGAGGTATCCACCACAAGTGCACACATCGGCTGAATCCGACCAGGTTATATGTATCCGAATGAGTCGAGTCGTGTCTTAGTGTATTGTTTGAGAAGTCATAACATGCTTGGTTGATATGTGCATATGGGATTGTGAAAATATATTTGATTGTATGGATGGAATCTTTTGTGCTCTAGCTTACCCTACTTTTATTGTTGTATGTTCTTTTGTGTGGTACTCTCTTTTGCGATGATCATCAACTTGTTGGTGTGAGCATATGCGAGGAACACCCGCGGGGAACAGGGAGGTGATGGTTCTGTTGCATAGTCCACGTGGATTGGACTTTAATTTCTTAGGGGTTTTTTTCTTTAGGGCTATGGCCCATGTACTTGTTCGTCCTTGGATTTATATACTTTTGTTAAACTTTTTATTCAGTTTTCTTTTGGGCATCGTGGTGTGCCTTGGGTTGTAAGGAGTGGAGTTTTAAACTCCAAGACTGCGCTAGGATGTTATCTTTATGTGACGCTTCCTTTAATTTTGCATAATAAATTAAATGGGGTGTTACAAAGATAGTACATATTCGTAATGTGGACAAATATGATCTACTTTAAAGAAATGAGGTATGCATGAAACACACGCAAGATAATTGTTTGAGTAAATTAAGTTTATTTCATCCAAGTATTTGAAAGAAGTTGCTTCAAAGTTCAAAACAATTAAAGGGATGTAAGACTATCCATGTTCTTAGCAAACTCTTTAGCAAGGCTACCTATCATAAGACTCATCAAAGTCTTAGCTTATGGATGGTTAGGACTACAATGAAATTCATTTACTTGGATAGAAAAAAAACTTTTACTCTTATTGTTCATGACATGATAAATTAAATTCAAGAGATAAATTTTATAAGATTATTTTCTTCTATTCCATTTAAATCCTTCCAGGAATAAATTATCGAATCACGATTTTATAAAATACTAGGAAGATTTATCCTTTTGTTATCTCTTATCAACTAAATATTAAACTTCAATTTATTTGAAACTAAATTGCCAAATTAGAGTTCAAAGGTCCAACCATTATACATTTTGTTGTAAATAAGAATGTTACTTGAGATTGATACTTACTCTTTTGAAAGAAGAGAACAAGCCAATATGAAGATAGAAATGTTATAGTGACAAGGTTAAAACTCGAATCAAGGAGAAATCTATCACTTTGTTTTTATGTATTTTTCAAATTATAATCTTCTTTCACTATTAGAAAAAAAAAATTAGCCACCGACGAAATCAGTGGCTAAATGGGTTAAATCGGTGGCTAACACCTTTTGCCACCGAATTAGTCACCGAAAATAAATAGTGGTGAAAACCCTAGTCCCAAAACAACTAGCCACTACTTTTAAACTTGGTGGCTAAATAGTCACCGAAATTATGGTCGCTAATGGGTCACTATAAATTTGGTCACCTTGAAGCATTGGAGACCAATTTCGCAACTGAACTTTTGGTCACTGATAAGTACAAATTTTAATTAAACAAAATGATTTTTAGTGGCTAAGTCGGTCGCAAATAGGTATGTTTTTTAATTTAATTAAAATAATTGGTGACAAAATTGACGGCTAAAATAGTAGCTAAATCGATGGCTAAAACAATAACTAAATTGGTGGCTAAATTGTTGGCTAAACTAATGGCTAATCACATTACTTATTCAATTTTATACTTGCTAATATTGCTACATATTTATTTATACTAAATAACAATAAACTCCAACATATAATATAGTAAAAAGTAGTTTAATACATGATCCAACATGAAACCAAAATGGAATTAGTTCTAAATACATCTACAAGTTTTAAAAGTCATCATACAATTCAGCCTAACTAATGTTCATGTCAAGTACCATTAGTACAATGGTCTACTACATCATCTCCATTGCTAAGAGGACCAAAAGGGTTTGGCATAATATTCTTCAACTGGATGTGTTGTAAAACAAGTTTCATATGTTCTTCTTGTTGGCGTATGCATTCCTTCTGTTGCTCATTATCTTGCATCAACTGTGCCATCTTTTCTTCAAACGTTTTGTCCTTAGCTTTTAATTCACCATTTAATTTCTGAATAGTTTCACACATTTCTTCTATTTGATGAACCATTGGAGTCTGGTTGGTACTAGAATGAGCACATGTAAGAGTAAACATTTTGCTCAATGCACCAAGTCCATATACTTCCCCTTATTTCAACCTCCGACAACAGCAAGGTACATTTCATTGTCATCAATGGAGTTAATATGGGAGTTTTCTGAAGATCCTTCATTACTTTGATGTAGTTGGGCTTCTTCTCGGTGTTGTTTATATTTCTCCTGAAAATAAAGTAAAATGTTGTTGTTGTGAAGAAAAGTATGTAATATTAAATTATGACTCAAAGTTTAAACAAATGGTGGTGGTGGTAATGGTTCTAATGGTAGTAGTTGTGGTTATGGTGGTAGTGATGTTGTTGTTGGCACTAGTGGTGGTGGTGGTGGTGAAGGTGGTAGTGGTGGAGGTGGAAAGAAACAAACTTATGAGTAGCAACAAATTGTAAAAGTAAATAATTTAGTTATCTTATAATTTATATTAAATATTAATTTAAAATTTTTATCATGTTAAATTAATCTAATTAAATAATTTTATGAAAAAATTATGTGTACAATTTAGCGACCAAAATATTTGGTGACTAAATACCATATTAAACATATTTTATAAAATAATACTTTTATCGGTTACTAAATCGGTGGCTAAAACATTACATATTAAATAATATTTTAGCGACCAAAAATATTTTATGGCTAATTACCATATTAAATATATTTAACAAAATAAAATTTATTTCGGTGGCTAAACATTATATATTAAATAATTTTTAGCAACTGAAAATATTATGTGGCTAATTACTACATTAAATATATTTTACAAAATAAGAAGCAAATAGCTTCCATAATATATTAGCATGGGCATGGTGTAGGAAGCAAATAACATCCCACTAACGTCCTTTACAAAGAAGCAAAAGAAAAAAATAAAATACAAAATAATTAGCGTGAGCCTAACCCATCTTTAACAATTAGCGTGGACCCACTACAAGAATTTACTATTTTTCGTCCGCCAAATATGGATGCCACCAGCGAAAAACTGATGATAAAAGGATGATGGCATCGATTCAACGACGACGACATGGACCACTCTCATTTCCTGGATGCAAAGGTCGTTTGCGTAAGATAAATGGGGATGCACAATTGTTGCTCATTTATCGTCGTCTCAACCGACAAAAACGCATAAAATATATAATAACAATTTTTTATGTGTGCGTCAAGCCCACAAACACCAGAGAGAACTAAACATTTTAAAAAGTTTTTGCCAGTCAAGATGACTCAAATGAGGAGAATTCAACCATCTTCTCACTTTTGCTTGGGCTTTGCATGGGTTTAGCTCACGAATGATCAAAATAACTTTCTTTTGCATAGGACAAGCCGACGCAAACAATTGGCACTTTAATAGTTGGTGTCGGCCTAGCGTGGGTTTGGCCCACGCAAATACCTTTTAAAACAAAGGATTAATATCTTCTTATTGTGAAGAAGATTTATAAACTGATAAATAATAAATTATATCCAAAGCAAAAACTAATTAATAAATTATAAACTAATAAATTTTTTCTTCAAATAAGGTTTTATACTTAATTATGCCAAACACATTGCATTACATGGAGTTAGTTTAGTTTTTTTTCTTGGTTCTTCTCACTGCACAATAAATAAATAGTTTTGAAAAAAGCTTGTGATAGTAAATTTAAACTGATTAAGCTATAATTTATAAACAAAATCAGGGGCATGAACAACCGTTTTCATCTGAAAGCGATTCCAAGACAAATTTTTATGAGTAACAAATTACTTAATAATACTGACGATTGCTATAAGTAAGATCGTGGACATTGAAAGTTAATATTGTCATGGGAAAACAATAAGAAATTTAAATAAACTATATTCCTTTTAACTTTTTTATTTCTAACTGAAAATGGTGAAAAATACCTGACCGGTGGAATAAAGAAGAATGAACACAACTGCATATTCTTCTCTTCAACCCAAAAGCTTTAGGAATTCCTGCACACAATAACTAAACAACAATTGCATAGTCATATATAAATGAGATTAAAGAAATTTCAAAATCGCAAAGAAGTCTGCAAGTAGATTTAGACAACAAAAGATGTCAACACTTCGTTCATGTGACGTAAAAGTCTTGGGTTAGCTTGGTTCTATGGGTTACACATCCTCTAAGTAAACACGTTTCATGTGTCTTTGACTTTTTAACCACGCACAATCATGAGTGTTGTTATTATCATAAGAAGAATGAATGTGAAAGGTGGGATGAAAGCCAAAGAAGTTAAAATTTTCTGCAGCAAAGTTTCAGTTATCACAGGTGTCACATTTCTATAGTACTTCATAAGATCCTACTGTTTACCTAGAATCTTTGTTTTTCTTTCGGCATCATCTCATTATGGAGTTAGATGTGTTATGAAAAGGACCAGTTTTCATGGCTAGAAGTTGTGGTCAAGTTTTTCCTTTAATTCCTTTCTATATGCAAGATGATATTAGGCACCTTTTTTGGATGCAAAATAGGTAAATATAGTGCAATAGTAGTAGTAGTAGTAAACATGCAATATATATATATATATATATATATATATATATATATATATATATATACTCTTTATATCTAATTCATTTAGTACTAGGATGCGCATATTTTTCATTTCTCTGCAGAACTAATCATTTTCTAACCCAACTAAGGATTAAGGTAGATTAATAATTATATATGCTAAATCTATATCTCAAGGTACCCATTGATAAGAAACATATAAAAGAATGTAATGAGAGAATGCTATTATCCAACTCATACTCAGATAAATATTACTTTGAAAGAAAAAATAGGGACACTTTTGAACTACATCACTTTGCAACAACATGAATTCAAGGGTTCAACACACTACAAATCACAACACCTACTGCTGCACGCTTCAGCGTGTTTGGGCCAAACAGGTTATTGACTTATAGTGGTCAAGTTTGTCATTTAATCCCTTTCTATCTCTTACATGATGATATTAGGAACCTTTTTTAGATGCAAAACTAGTAAATATAATGCAATAATAGTAGTAGTAGTAAACATGCAATATGTGTCTATAAGAATGTTATACTACTACCATTCTTGAACTACATCAGTCTCAACAACATGAATTGAAGTTTTCAACACACTATAAAAGACAAAACCTAATGTTGTGCATTTTGGGCCAAACAAGTTATTGACTTGTAGTGAGTTTTCATAGTTTGGTCAAGTGAAAGACCGCACATTAAAGCTAAAATTACATATAAAATTGAGATTAAGAAGATCCCTAACCAAGTTATTTCATAGGGACTGGAATGGTAGAAATCAAGGGCCGCTTCAATGAAGCCACCACTTTTATAGCCTCTCACCACCACTTCTATGGTTGCCACCTTCAACGATTAACACTCAACTTGGCAAGTGTTGTGGAACATTAGCTCAATGAGGTTGGGAACATGAGGAACTCTATTTTTGGCTCCACAAACTGAATAAGAAATGAGGTTGACACATAGGGTTAATCAGTTGGGAAATGCTTGGAACTTTGCCATTGAAACAGAAAAGGGATGGGCACAGTTAAAACCACTTCACCTCGTAAGCCTTCAATTGCAAAGAAAAGGGGTGCCATTGAAGCTCATCGCTGAGAAAGGGGGAACGCAATTCTTGTTCACTTGCTCACTTACTCGTCGTCATTGAAGCTTCTCTCGCACTCGTGGCAGAAAGGAGGAAAACGAACTCCCACTCGTGGCAGAAAGGGAGAACGAACTTGCACTTTGCAGAAACCCCTGATTTTGCTTAATCCCTGAACTCGCACTTGTGGCAAAAATAGGAGGCAAAACATTTAGAAATGGGAGGCATTCACTGTGGCACTTGCTGTCGTAAAAAAGGGGTGCACAAAACTTTGGCAGAATCAAAATGAGAGGCAATATGAAATTGGAAAGGGGGAGACTGTGAAACTTAACCTAATAATTTTTTTTCTTTAAATTAAGTGACGTATGCATGGGCCATTTGACGCCAACAATTCGATGCTAGATATTAAATTGGGTATAAAGGTATGCCCAACGCAAAAGGGAATGCAAAAAGAAAATATTATTTTACTAAAGAAAAGCTGAAACAGGTAGTATAGCAAACACAAAGTGTTATTTTATTCAGGAAAGCTGAACTACTTTCTCTTTATCTTTGTACTTTGTCGTTTCCCTCCCATCTTTTCGAATTCCACTATCATATTTCATTTTTAGTCATTTCAATCTCCCTATGCTTGTAGCTTTCACATTTCTTCTTCGCACAACCCACTCTTAAGCTTTCGCTTTTCTTCTTCACGCAACCCTGTTAGCACTCCATTTTGGTATCGCGCAGCGGAATGACTAAAGAATGGTCAAAAACCAAGAAGGGGGGTGGATTGGATTTTTCTAAGTCTTAACAGGTTTTAAGAATTTTTCTCAAAATTTAACTCAGTAACTTAAAATCATAGTTACTTTGGGTTTGGTTCATATTTTGCACACAATTTTAGTTCTTTCTAGGAATCGACATGACCCAAAAGTGGGCATAAATTACCAAGATGTCTTCTCGAGTGCAAAGGAACTTTAGCTTGATCACTAAATCAGTTTCCACTTTCATGTTTACTATCCTGCTTATTTGATTTATGATTTTGCACCGTTTACTTTTCTTGTCTCAAATTTAAATTCCTGCAACATTTAGTCTCTAGGATCATGGTTCTCATTAGTAGTAGTTGTAGGGACTTTTAACTCATGCATGTTTAATTTCTGCACCTACATCTGCATATTTTAGTTAATCAATTGCATTCAATTTCTGCCCTTGCATCTGGCATCTACTGATGCTACCCATTTATTCCATTGCATTATATCTGCATAAATTTGAACCTTAATTCTAATATGAATTAAATTTGGTCTAATGCTGCTGTGATGATCTGGTTCATTGATGTTATGTGCTGAACTAAAGTGGTCCTTGATAGAAAGTGTTGTCTAGTGCTGAAATCTCTACTGTCACATGCTGTCTCTCTTCTATCATATAGTTTGATGTGCATTCTCATATAGCTTCAGTCGTATTTATGATTCCCATGCATAATTAGTCCTTTGCATCTACACATGCATCATTGCTGCTTATTGGAGCAAATTCTTACTTGCATTCTGCATACGCATAACTGACATATGATATTGTTGTTGTTTGATCCTTTTCTGCCACTATTTAGCACTGATTTTGTTGTTGCAGTCCAGAATTTTGATGCAATGTACTGGTTTTGCTGTCACATAGCATTTTTTATTGCTGCCATATGAGTTGATGTTACTGAAATGCATTATATCAGCTATCACATATTGGGTTTAATAGGGCAATTTGGTTCATGCATCGTTCCAACATTTTATACTTACTTGATCATGATAGACATACTCTGCATTCGTTTAGCAGTTGTCCCAAATTCTACAGGTGCATTCACATTTCAAATTGAGTTCATCTTCATTCCATTTTAATCTAATTTCATTCATCTTTCATTTCATCTTAAATTTGCATTGCATCTGGTGTTGAATTGAATTAATTGTGCTACTACTGTTAAGTGTTTCTCTATCACTATTTTACACTAATATTCCTATCATTGTCTAGTTGGAGCTACAATCTTGTTTTTGTGCACAAGTGTATTGCCATGCTATTGTTATATGGTGTTGATTATCTACTATGTTACTGATTACGTGCTACGACCACCATTTATCACATGTGCATGATAACTAGATTTGAATAAGGTCTGAATCTGAATTCACGTTCATTTTAGTCTAATTCATCATTCCATTTAGATTCCATCTTATATTTTGCATTAAGACATAGTGTATTCACGCATTTAGATTTTGCATCAATTATGCATAGATTCTCTCATGGCTAAGTTGATCAAGCATCATGCTATTCATCTAGGTTCACTTGCATTCCATTTATATCTAGTTTCTTATATTGATTAGGTCCCATGCATCTGTATCATTTCTGCATATCTTTTGTTGCTTGTAATTATGCATTTAGATAGTTTAGTCTGCAAGTGAATAAAATCTGTTTTGCTTTAGTTTCTTTTCTTTGTTTTATTTTCTTTCCCCTTCTTTGTTTCCTTTTATTTTAATTTAAGCGAGATTAAATTATACAAGCTATGGTCAACACGCACCATTTCCTTGAATTCGATCTCGAGTCAATTTCCCTATACTTCATTAGGGGGAATTGTTTGAGTTTTGTTTAACTCTTAAAAATGACTGAAAAAGTGAGTTAACAAACACGGTCTTGTATCTGGGCTTCATGTTTCGCCCCAATGGTTCGCGTGCTTTGGGCTTCCAAGACTTGTTCACGAGGTTGCCATTGTGAGGTGGGAGTTTGGGTAAGTATTATGTCCCCTAAACCTTAGCTTTTTTGTTTCTTTTAGGGTTAATGATGACCAACCATGAATACGAATGACATTTTTCATGTTTCGAAATAATTATTTAAGGGTATTATGATTCCCATTTTTGTTGAGGGTTTGTTGTAAGACCCGAGAAAATTAAAAAAATAAATAAATATTTCTTTAATATAAATGTGGGTAAAAGGATATTTATAGTAATTAATGCAGGAGTTATGACAAGGAGCAATGGTAGCTCAAGTGGTTGAGTGTGTGAAGTGGTGTTGAGAGGACTTGGGTTCGAGTCTTGTGGTGAATATGCTTAGTAATTGTATGGATGTGAGTTTGAACCTTGATAGATGCCAAAAATAGCTTCCTTTTCGACCAATTTGCTTTTTACTATGGATTGGAAGGTTCAGAAACTCTAACCGTCATAGGGAGCAGTTGGAAGGGTTGGGAAACCACCTTGCAGTGACACTTAAATGGCCATTAACTTCATTTTAATTCAATTTTCATTTTTTAATTAGCATAATTAAATTGGGGCTAAAAAGTAGAGGTGGAGGAAAGGTTTAGAGAACTAACAGAGGGATTGAATATAAACTTGAGAGGGGTGAGGTTTGTGCACAAAAGAGAGTGAATTGAGGGTTGGGAAGAATCTTTTAGATTTGGAGGCAAGAGCTAAGGCAAACTTGGGCTAGGAAAGACTCTAGGATTTGTAAAAGGAGAAAAGAATCTAGGTTAGGGGAGTTGCATTTCATGTTTAATATTTAATTATATAATGGTATGATGAATGATTTCATGTTGGCTTTTGGTTCTACCAAATTCTATGACTTTTCTTGTTTCTGAAATTTTTTCCACAAACTGCCTGGTGACTATTGAAGGTCCACCCAGGCTACTCATGATTTCTAAATCAAGTTTCAAGTCTTGCCTAGAAATCTCCTGTCCGTATAGAAGGCTCGCAATGTGACCCAACAAGAGTAACCCAGTTTTCTAGGTTCTTGCATGAACCGCTTGGCGGGCATTCATCGTGAGTTCTGGGCCATTTTGATTAGGGGAAAATGGGTCTTTAATAACTTGTTGAATGATTGATGTCATGAATTCATGGATTGGTGTTGTGTTTTGAGGTATTGGATGAATAATTGTTTGTATGAACCTGAATGCATGTTAGAGTTTGGGAAATTTGGGGATTTTGAGTTTAAGGGATAATTGTTGTATGAAATGTGATGAAACTCTGTGCGTTTGAATTCTGATGGATTATACATTGGAGTAATACACATCATTGGAGGTTATCGAGTTGAAATTTATTAAAGGAAGGGTAATTGGGGTGTTAGGGTTCGTACATGTGCTAACAAACTATGAAAATTTCCCAAAATTAGATGCACCGCTTCGCAAAAAACTGGGTGCAACCATGTGCTAGCGTAGTGGAAACTATAGTGTGTGGTTTGCGAGGTGAAGGTTTTGGGATTGGAATATTGTAGGTGGTTACTGTATTCATTCAAGGATAATGAGATAATAGGTAAAGCATGAAGTAGTTATGGGTTATTATATGGAAGGTGATGAGTTATTGGTGTCAAACCTGATTTTGGTGTGAGGTTCAAAGATAAAAGAATTGGGTAGGTACTGGTTGAAGTTAAGTTCTAGGGAGCACTAGTGGGAAGGAGGTGTTGGTACTGTATGAGAAAGTATATGAATTTGAGTGTCTCTTTGGGGTTAGACATTTGTTTAAATTAGTAGTTAGTAAAGGCATGCATAGGAGGAGTGAAGTGATAATTTGATTTCCATTGGTGTATAGAATTTGGTGTTTAAGTGAGTAGAGTGTTGTTGATTTATGCTTGATGTGAACAGGTATTATTCATAAGTTGAAGTGGAATGCTAGCATAAATTTAAATATGTGAGTAGATGTATGGATATGCATAGAGAATGAGGCACTTAAGATGGTAAGGGGTATTTGAGTCGTGGGGTGTCATACATAAGAGTATTTGGTATTTTGGATTTGTGAAATTGCATGATTGATGTGCCTAAACCTTGTTGGAGTGCTCAAAACTAGTACAGTGCGCGTTACTGGTATAGCAACTGGTGGTGAGGTCTGAACCGCTAGGCAATAACAACAAAAACAAGGGGTCCCTAGAGCGCGTAATGCTTGGTAGTGGGATGATTTCGTTAAGTGATAGCTGTGCAAATAGTGGCCCCTGGAACATGTGATGTTTGGATGAGGATGGTCCTGCCAGGCGATAACTGCAAAAATAGTGACTTTTGGAGCGCATGGTGCTTGGTGGAGTATGGTACCCGTTAGGTGGTCTACAACGATATTTCGCCTAGCGGCGCTTAGGCTATGCCAGGTTATAGCACATGGGGTAGGGGTTGTTAATTGGAGATTTCGTGTGGTCTACATTGTTTTGGATAATGGCTTTGGGTTGAGACCTGTTGAGAGCCATTCACGAGTGGTGGCTTATAATGTATTATGAGCATGTACAAGAAAAAGTAGTATTACCTACTACAGAAATCCGTATGTAAAACACAAAATCTGTAGGTAAAATTTATTTACCTACGGATTATCTACGGACAAAAATCTGTAGGTAAACTGGATGTAGCAAATTTTGCCTACGAATTTATTGGTGGGTAATTACCTACCGATAAAACCGTAGATATTACCTGTTGATTTATCTGCAAATAATTTACCTACTGATATATTTGTATGTACCTACTCATATACCCATTATAACTTTGATCACATTAGTTTTATCTTTAGACATATTGAAATTTCTCATGAAACTAGCACCAATACGTATGCAGAGAATTAATTATATTTATACGAAAGAATAATACATCCATATTATATGCTTGAATCTGTAAAGCAGAATATATAAAGACGAGATAGGGTGTTTCAACAACTAAAGTTATACATTATATATAAGGGCCTTCAACAACTATAAAGGCATACATTGTATACAACTAAAGTTCTTGGTTGGAGCAGCCTGCCTTGCATAAGAATTCAGAGATGACTTGAAGGGGCATGTCCTTTGTTTGTGGAACCTTCAAAAACACAAACAATGACATGAATGGCGAAGACTCCAGCAAGTTCTAAAGAATTGAACATCACATGCACCGAGTATGTGATAATGATGTCTCCTATCCAAAACTCTAGAGCTTAAATAGCAGTGCAGAGGTCGTGCACTGTAGTGGAGTAATTCTCCGGGCAAAGAATGTTTGGAATTGGTCCGTAACCTATCAAAGCATAAATAAACCAAAACGCATATAGTTGAGATTGTAGCATAGGCCACATTACCAAAATTTACTAGGCCTAGTGACCAAAATAATCAGTGTGACACAATCAGCACGGGAATTTTAGCAAGTAGCAATTTCCTGCAAAAGATATGTCATACTAGCAAACAAAAAAATCTCTTTAAAAAGTTAAAGAAATTAACTTAATTGCTGCTTGAAGATAATATAGATGCCGATAATGATAATCAACATATCTAAGATAGACTCTTTAAGTGAGAGTGATGGATGATCATAATCATTTATACCTATAAGAAAACATTGAAAATTTAATGTGGCATATTTTCTTCAAATATGTACCGAAAATAAAATCCCGAGTTTTTTTTTTTTTCACTCTTTCATTGTTTTATTGGTAACTAGTTTTTAAAGCATTAATTTAAAGGAAAATAAATGTGATATTGAAGGTTATTTATCATTTTCAGTGATACAAATTAAACGATTGTTGTATTTGTCTTTAGTGTATAATGAAAGGTCTAGAAATCCTCTTGGATAAACATACCACCAATCTGAAGCAACCTGCATGATCATGAAAATTAAATATCTTTTGTTATTATTATGAAAATCAAACTAAACTTGTGAACCATCTACATTCAGAAGCTTACATTTATTATCTATGAAGATAGGTATCAACATGTATTATACATCTCAAATTCATCATATACATATACATATATATAAACATGTCAAAGTGAGCCAACCCGGCTCACACGGGTTGACTCACCACGAGCCGGGTTAAAAATACGTGAACTCAACTCGACTCATTTTATGGTGAATCAGAAATTTTGCAACCCGGTTCAATCTACTACGGGTTGGTGGGTTAAGTGGGTTGGTTCACCAATCCACATAAAAAAATTATCTATTTATTTATTTTTAAGTGTTCAAATATTTAAATAATGTTTTAATCAATCCATGAGATGACAATCACAGTAAAATCAAGAACCAATGTCTTCATCATGCTTACCACCAATATATGATGAATTGTTTCAAAAAAAGTGTCCATATAGTCCAAGAAAACATGAGTAATATTACACATTTTCTGTTATGTTATTCAAAAAAATATAAATAAAAAAAACTACACATTTTTGTCATGCTAATTTAGAAAAATTTGCTTGTAAGATGGTTGCTTAAGTAATTTACTATAAAGATTATAGTTAAAGATTAAAGTATCAACGTCTATAACTTGACAATCAAATTAATTAAACATTCAAATTATCTAAATATTATTGAGCAACATTCTAGCATTTAAAAATATGAAATTGTGAACATGTATAATTAGGAGTAGTAAATAATTATTAAAAAAAAATAAAAAAAATTGTAAAAAATGTTGGTGGGTTAAGTGGGTCAACCCACCTTCAACCCGGCTCGAACCCATTTAACCTATGGGTTAAGTGTGTCGGGTTGTAAGGCTCACTTACTTTACTACCTTTATTTTAAAGGACTGCCCCAAATAAGTTGGGCCTAGGGCTGACCCATAAGGAACCAAAGCCCCTAAACCAGCTGAAACACTTTCATTCTTCTCACTTTCAGAAAAATAGCCTCCTTTCTCTTAGACAGTAACATTCCTCTGTTAGGGTTTGGGGTTCATCCAAGTTCAACTGAGTTCAACCCATTTCTTTCACTCACGTAAGTTACTTCCGATGCATACTCTTCTCTTTTAGTTTAATCTTCGTGCTTGCCGTTAGGGTTCCTCGTAATAATCTCGTGCTTCCTCTGTATTGAGATTTTTAGCTCTTAAATATGCTCTTGGAGCTGTCTTGCTCATTCGCTTAAGGGTCAGGGTCGTTTTAACTAGCTTTTTCCAAGTAAGGGAAGCTAGGGTTTATGCTTTTAAAGTTATTTTGCCGATTTTTGGTCTGTTGCATGGTTGTGATGCTTGAATGAGGTTGTTGGTCGAATAAAAATGTATGGTGTACAAGTATGTTTGATTGATGTGGCGCTACTCTTTTTCTACACTGCACCCTTTTCGTAAAATGAATATTTCTACTACGTTAACCGTTGGATCGAGCTGAAATTTTAACAGATGATCCCTAACAAATAATTCTTGACTTTGACCGGTCGGATCTTTAATCGAAGCTCTGTAGTGAGAGCAGTTTTTATCGCAAGGTCACTGAATTTGTGTTGTTGACAACACTGCACACTTTTCGTAAAATGAAAGTTACTACTTCGTTAACCGTTGGATCGAGCTGATATTTTAACAGCTGATCCTTAACACATAATTCTTGACTTTGACAGGTCGGATCTTAAATTGGAGCTCTGTAGTGAGAGCGGTTTTTATCGCAAGGTCACTAAATTTCTGTTGTTGACAACACTGCACACTTTTCGTAAAATTAAGGTTATTACTTCGTGAACCGTTGGATCGAGCTGATATTTTAACAGCTGATCCTTAACACATACCTTTTGACTTTGATCGGTCCGATCTTGAATTATAGCTCTGTAGTGAGAGCAGTTTTTATCGCAAGAGCGTTGTAGTTTGGTTGTTTCTCTGATCTTGAATAGTTATTACTGGCTTGAATCTAATTGTTATATTAAAAGCATGTGATAAATGATTATGCATGAGTGATGTGATTCATGAATTGTGGATGATGGGTTTGGTATGAACGTGGCATGTGATTTAAATGAGATGGTTGGTATCAAGGAGACATGGTATTGATATGAAATACAAATATATATTCATTGTTTGGGAAGGATGAGTTGGTATGGATTCAACATTTGGTTATGAATGAGAATGGGTTGTAAAGGTTGGCATGAGATATTGTGTATGGTAAACATTACTTGATTGATTGAACATGATTGGTTTGTGGTCAGTGCATAATTCCTTGAAATCTCTAGGTGGGATTTCAGGGTCGTGCTTTAGTGGTTGAGACGTAATTCCATGGCCCCTGTTAGTGGGTGTCCATG
Organism: Vigna unguiculata; assembly: GCF_037176805.1. Taxonomy (NCBI): domain Eukaryota; kingdom Viridiplantae; phylum Streptophyta; class Magnoliopsida; order Fabales; family Fabaceae; genus Vigna; species Vigna unguiculata. The sequence goes on along the minus strand of NC_140799.1, from coordinate 22,089,997 downwards.
GTGGTGCCCCATCTATATAACTTGGTAAGATTCAAGGTAAGGATTGCATACTGACACTCTAAGGAGTTAGTTAGTCTCACTTAGAGCGGACTGACTCCTCTGGTGAGAGTAACAGGAGGCCTGAAATTCATTAAGGGCTAACCTTGTGTGTGAGGGAATTGATTCATTGTAACACTTGTAACACTTGTAACACATAGCTCGGGGGTGAGAAGCTCGGGGGTGAGCAGAGGTATCCACCACAAGTGCGAGCATCCGCTGAATCCGACCAGATTATATATATCCGGATGAGTCGAGTTGAGTCTTAGTGTATTGATTGGGAGGTCATAACATGCTTAGATGATGTATGTATATTGGACTGTGAAAGTATATCTGATTGCATGATAAATCTTTTTGGCTCTAGCTTACCCTTTTGCTTGTTTGATTGCCTTGTATGTTGTTCTTCTACCGTTGCGATGATCATCAATTTATTGATGGGAGCAGATGCGAGAGGAACTCGAGGTCAACAAAGAAGGGATGGTTTCGATGCACACTCTACCCGTGTTGGACTTCTTGTCTCTTTGAGCTTTTCTTTAGGGCGAAGGCCTGTGTACTGTATTGCCCCTAAGGCTTTATTTTGAATACTGGCTATCTCTTACTCCTTTTGGGTTGTAGGCATTGTAATGAGCTTTAGTATTTCCTTTTAAGTACCTTGGATAACTGTAAGAAATGACTTTATACTCCGCAACTTGGCTCTTTATATTATTCGGTGTAAGATTTCATTTAATTATGTTATTATTTAAATGGGATGTTACACGGGTTGAGTTCAAACCACCTTTGAAAAATTTAAATTTTTTTGAGCCGGGTTGACTCACGAGTTGAAACCCATTTTGATATATATATATATATATATATATATTAATTATGTTATTATTTAAATGAGATGTTACACGGGTTGAGTTCAAACCACCTTTGAAAAATTTAAATTTTTTTGAGCCGGGTTGACTCACGAGTTGAAACCCATTTTGATATATATATATATATATATATATATATATATATATATATATATATATAATAATGATAATAAATATGTTATTTTATAAAATTGCTTACGTGAAAAATTTCCAAGGGCATATGTAATATAATTGCTTCCAATGTTACTTAATTCTGGTGCATTTATTTATTATTATTATTTGCATTGAAGAGGTATAGTTATCAAACACAAAACAAATCCTTATTTACGAATTATAGATCTGAATAATAAATTAGTTTTATTACATCCTAAATACCTCAAGATATCAAAATGGATTTCCCTTACGTGATTTTTTTACCTTATTTGTTTCTTTTCAATATAGATTTTTCATGAACCCAAGTCCCACATACCAGAATAAAAGTAAGAATATTTTAGCACACCATTCTAACTATTTACTATACATTTTGATATGGAGGAAGTACTTTACCATCCAAACATGAAGTCAATACGTTCAGTAGTTACTCAATCAAGTATGTTTTCTGAGTGTGGCTCGCACCAAATAAAATTCAAAGTTATGCCTATCAAACCAGTTTGAATCCCGTGCATCCACACTTTATTAAAAATTATTCAAATAAAATTCAAAGTCGTGCTTATCAAACTATTTTCAATCCTTTACATGCACACTTTATTAAAAATTATTTAATTAAAATTCAAAGTGATGCATATCAAACCATTTTGAATCCTCTGCATCCACACTTTATTAAAAATTATTCAAACATACCGTCAGATCTAAGAAACTTAAGATCTTCAAGGTTTAATAATAACTAACCTCGTACTTGGTGTTGTACACATTAATCGTTGTTGCATAAGAAAGAAGTTGGTGCTGCATGACTAAATAGGGTTCTATTCCAAAACCACCGCCATTAATGCAACTAGTATTCAACCAAGAAGAACATCGACCCGATGCCATTATTCCTATTGTATACCCGTATAACCTTGTTGATTATAAGTCAATGGCTCATTCAAAGTTATCCAATTTTTCACTTTGTCACCAAATTCCTTGAAGCAAGAAAAGCTCTACGTAATCTTTGAAAATTTTTCATGTATTCAAGTGATGTGTGCTCTTTAGAAAATCTTTTCAAATGTTTTAACCAAGCAATCAAGTCAAAATGTTAAATTGCATCACTTTCGCAATTTGGGGGCCTAAGAAGCTAAGAAGCCACCATATTCATCGACTAAAGATTGAGTCACAACTGTTATATTCAAATTAGTCATATTCAAAAATGGATTAGAAGGAGGGGTGATGAAGAAAAAAGGTAATATACGGAAAAACCCTAAAAAACTCATCATGTTCAGCCTACGAAAAATCTAAAAAATGTCTCCCATTCTCTTTTTCTCCTGCTAGAGCGACTAACCTCATTGTGTGTGCCTTCCATCACCTTTGTTGTTCTCAAATGCACAACACAACACACACAAAAGTGAATCCTCACCTAGGGATCGCGGAGAAGCTAAGACTCTTCGAGAAAGGCTTCGACTAGATCCTCGCCATCGTTGACATACTCCTCGTAGCAAGTGTCCAAATCTGGAGCCCCATCGAGGGTAATGGCGAGACAAAGTGCGACGAGAATATGCGAGTTGGGGTTTCGCTCATAAGATCTCCTCCATGAACTACTTTAAGAAAGAGGGTGATTGTAGAGGGCTGTGCGCCAGTCCAAATCTAGAACCCCATCAATGGTAGACTCAAGAAGCACGATGGTGGTCTACGACTTGAGGTTCTGCTATGTGAAGATTGCTTCAGAGAAAGTGGACGGCAAAAGGAGTCAAGGTCGCGAATGTGGGGCACAAGGGTGACGATGATTGGCACCGAGGAGGAAGGGAGAAGTCATTAGGGTTTTCACGATGCCCTTTAACAAAGATAAGGGTATATGAGATGAAATTAGCGGGATGGTTGAAATTTATAATTGTTTTGATCGGATGCGTACTAAAATTTGTATATAACTCAATGTTAAGGTTACATACAGATTTAAATCGGTATGTATCATGTATTTACATACATATTAAAATTAGTAGGTAAATACACGTATGCAAGACTGAATTTATCTATTGATTCAGATCCGCATGTAAAATGGGTATGGAAGACTAAATTTACCTATGGATTTATATTCGTATGTAATAATCAGTAGGTAAATCAATAATTTCTTGTAACGATCACGAGTGGTAGTTGGTGATGCTGGAAATCCTAAGGGAGTATATGAGTGGTGGCTCGTATTGGCTAGCTCCACTTGATTGTTACTCACGGGTTGTGACCGGTGATGTTGGGAATCTTGTATGAGAATATGGATGGTAGTTCATATTGGTTAGCTCCATGTGGTTGTTACGGATGGTGATTCATACGTACACTACAAGAAATATCATATTTAGCGACGAATGTATACCGACGGATATATATCCATCAGTAATTGACATTTACCGACAGACTTACCGACGGACACTCATGGTTTTCATTGCCAATGGATTAATACGTCGATAATGCCTGTATGGAGTTATGAACTTAGTTACCGACGGATTAATTTGTCGGTAATGTCTATGTGAAATTAGCCACTTATTTATCGACGAATGTCGTGTACTTACCGACGAATGATATCCTTTGGTAAAGTTCGCGGTATTATGAAACCGCATTTCAATTTCCTTTTCCCCAAATTCACTTTCTTCCCCCAAATTCACCATGCCAATTAACATTGTCGCTACTCACTAACATCGCGATTGCGCTGCCGTCACCTCGTCGCTGTCGTCGCCTCTACGCTACCGTCGCCTCTCCGCTGCCATCGTGGGTCTGAGTTCCACGTTCCAAGATCATCTGGGTTCCATGTCGGAGCGGCTCTGTATTCTCGTTGGCCATCGCATTTGTCAACCCTTACCTTTGTTTTGATGAGTTTAATTCATTCTTCTTCTTGTCATTGTTATCGCTGTTAGGTTTTCTCATAGGTTTTTGATTTGTAAGGAATTATGTTCTGGATTGCCGGTGTCGTCACCTCTCCACCCTCGCCGGCCACTGCACTGTTCGACCCTCACCCTCGTTTTGGTGAGTTTAATTCATTGTGGTTTACCGAATGGTGATCGCTCATACTTGTTCTCACATGGTTCTTTGTTTTGTAAGGGATTGTGTTCGGTCTTCCCACGTCCGTTGGTCCCAGAGCACTGATCTTGTGGTGTGTTTGCGAGATATCAAAGCCATTGTAAGGTGTGTTTGCCGATTGGTTTTGTTTTTGGTTTAATTATTGCTGATTGATGCTTAGTCCAAATTGAGATTGGTTGAATTATTATATGCATTTGGATTGGTTCTGTTTTTGGTTTGATTGATAATTGATGCTTAGTCCAAATTGAAATTGTCTGAATTGTTATTGGTGATTCATTAATTGTTTTTGGTTTCAATAAGATTATATTTTCATTTCAACAATCTATACCACCTCATTTATTTTGATAATAGTTGTATAATTCTAAATGAAAAGCTTGTACCTGTAATGGGATTGAATTGCTAATTCTGTTAAACTCTTATATTGCATTGTGATGCCTCCATGAATAGATATCATGAGTCTGGTGATGGTATTTTGGTGTAGACACATTAACTTTTCACAATTTTGGTTAGGAAAAGATGTTAATGATGAAATAAAGTGAGGGCATTTAAGTCCACTTGAAGTATATAAAAATTAGATTCCAATTTTCATCTTGGCATAGTCTTTCGGTTCATAGGTTAAAATGTAACCCAAATTTTTGCATTGTTTCATTAACCCATATCCTTTTTACACTACTGTCATGTAACCCAAACTTTTGCTTAAAATTTACCATATATTGATCTTGAGACTTCTTTTTTCTTTGGGTCAATTGAATATGAAAAAGTCAACTCATGGTCAACTTACCAAATTTTCAGCTAATTTAGTGCATCTTTTGCCATTCTTTTTGTAAGTTTTTTTGCCCTTCATTCATTATTTGTGCATCAAAAAATGCCACACAAGTTAATCACTCTAATTCAATGAAAAAAACCAAACGAAGTTCTTTAAGTAGACTAGTTATGCATAAACTAAGTCACACAAGTTTTGGTCTCCACTGATACGATCCTATCCAGGAAAGAGTATGATCGTTTCTGAATTTGAACCCTCAAAAGGCATGACACGAATAAATCAGAGAAGAACGCGAAATAAGAAAAAGATGGAGGACGCCACAATCTAGCATATTGATAAGTCAAATGAAGATTCGCCACAAAGATGTTAATCTTTGATAAGAACCAGAGGCCTAAGCGAAGAACAAAGAGAACCTTCTCTTTAATGAAATCAAATTCAATATATGACTAAAAGTGTCTACAATAGTTTTTAGTACCTCTATATATAGGCACATGAGTTTAAGAAAACCCAAGAACCTTACAAGAAGGCCCAAACCAAAACATAAACTAATTTATAAAAGAAAGCCCAAAGCCCAAAAACATAACTTATTTTCTAAAAGAAAACCCAAAGTTTAAAAATATAAATTAATTTCCTAATAACTATCCTTCAAGAGTGCTCCAAGCCATGATCATCATATCCTTTGAATTTCCACTTGCAGTTGCTTGTAGTACCAAGAGTCTTGAATAGATGTGATTTTCCAATCTCTTGCTCCTTGCCCTTGTCATAGGTCCTTTGAATTGTAAAGGTTAATCTTCAAGTTCTTCTTGTATGGAATCTAGGAATAGTGGCCCCTGGAACATGTGATGTTTGGATGAGGATGGTCCTGCCAGGCGATAACTGCAAAAATAGTGACTTTTGGAGCGCATGGTGCTTGGTGGAGTATGGTACCCGTTAGGTGGTCTACAACGATATTTCGCCTAGCGGCGCTTAGGCTATGCCAGGTTATAGCACATGGGGTAGGGGTTGTTAATTGGAGATTTCGTGTGGTCTACATTGTTTTGGATAATGGCTTTGGGTTGAGACCTGTTGAGAGCCATTCACGAGTGGTGGCTTATAATGTATTATGAGCATGTACAAGAAAAAGTAGTATTACCTACTACAGAAATCCGTATGTAAAACACAAAATCTGTAGGTAAAATTTATTTACCTACGGATTATCTACGGACAAAAATCTGTAGGTAAACTGGATGTAGCAAATTTTGCCTACGAATTTATTGGTGGGTAATTACCTACCGATAAAACCGTAGATATTACCTGTTGATTTATCTGCAAATAATTTACCTACTGATATATTTGTATGTACCTACTCATATACCCATTATAACTTTGATCACATTAGTTTTATCTTTAGACATATTGAAATTTCTCATGAAACTAGCACCAATACGTATGCAGAGAATTAATTATATTTATACGAAAGAATAATACATCCATATTATATGCTTGAATCTGTAAAGCAGAATATATAAAGACGAGATAGGGTGTTTCAACAACTAAAGTTATACATTATATATAAGGGCCTTCAACAACTATAAAGGCATACATTGTATACAACTAAAGTTCTTGGTTGGAGCAGCCTGCCTTGCATAAGAATTCAGAGATGACTTGAAGGGGCATGTCCTTTGTTTGTGGAACCTTCAAAAACACAAACAATGACATGAATGGCGAAGACTCCAGCAAGTTCTAAAGAATTGAACATCACATGCACCGAGTATGTGATAATGATGTCTCCTATCCAAAACTCTAGAGCTTAAATAGCAGTGCAGAGGTCGTGCACTGTAGTGGAGTAATTCTCCGGGCAAAGAATGTTTGGAATTGGTCCGTAACCTATCAAAGCATAAATAAACCAAAACGCATATAGTTGAGATTGTAGCATAGGCCACATTACCAAAATTTACTAGGCCTAGTGACCAAAATAATCAGTGTGACACAATCAGCACGGGAATTTTAGCAAGTAGCAATTTCCTGCAAAAGATATGTCATACTAGCAAACAAAAAAATCTCTTTAAAAAGTTAAAGAAATTAACTTAATTGCTGCTTGAAGATAATATAGATGCCGATAATGATAATCAACATATCTAAGATAGACTCTTTAAGTGAGAGTGATGGATGATCATAATCATTTATACCTATAAGAAAACATTGAAAATTTAATGTGGCATATTTTCTTCAAATATGTACCGAAAATAAAATCCCGAGTTTTTTTTTTTTTCACTCTTTCATTGTTTTATTGGTAACTAGTTTTTAAAGCATTAATTTAAAGGAAAATAAATGTGATATTGAAGGTTATTTATCATTTTCAGTGATACAAATTAAACGATTGTTGTATTTGTCTTTAGTGTATAATGAAAGGTCTAGAAATCCTCTTGGATAAACATACCACCAATCTGAAGCAACCTGCATGATCATGAAAATTAAATATCTTTTGTTATTATTATGAAAATCAAACTAAACTTGTGAACCATCTACATTCAGAAGCTTACATTTATTATCTATGAAGATAGGTATCAACATGTATTATACATCTCAAATTCATCATATACATATACATATATATAAACATGTCAAAGTGAGCCAACCCGGCTCACACGGGTTGACTCACCACGAGCCGGGTTAAAAATACGTGAACTCAACTCGACTCATTTTATGGTGAATCAGAAATTTTGCAACCCGGTTCAATCTACTACGGGTTGGTGGGTTAAGTGGGTTGGTTCACCAATCCACATAAAAAAATTATCTATTTATTTATTTTTAAGTGTTCAAATATTTAAATAATGTTTTAATCAATCCATGAGATGACAATCACAGTAAAATCAAGAACCAATGTCTTCATCATGCTTACCACCAATATATGATGAATTGTTTCAAAAAAAGTGTCCATATAGTCCAAGAAAACATGAGTAATATTACACATTTTCTGTTATGTTATTCAAAAAAATATAAATAAAAAAAACTACACATTTTTGTCATGCTAATTTAGAAAAATTTGCTTGTAAGATGGTTGCTTAAGTAATTTACTATAAAGATTATAGTTAAAGATTAAAGTATCAACGTCTATAACTTGACAATCAAATTAATTAAACATTCAAATTATCTAAATATTATTGAGCAACATTCTAGCATTTAAAAATATGAAATTGTGAACATGTATAATTAGGAGTAGTAAATAATTATTAAAAAAAAATAAAAAAAATTGTAAAAAATGTTGGTGGGTTAAGTGGGTCAACCCACCTTCAACCCGGCTCGAACCCATTTAACCTATGGGTTAAGTGTGTCGGGTTGTAAGGCTCACTTACTTTACTACCTTTATTTTAAAGGACTGCCCCAAATAAGTTGGGCCTAGGGCTGACCCATAAGGAACCAAAGCCCCTAAACCAGCTGAAACACTTTCATTCTTCTCACTTTCAGAAAAATAGCCTCCTTTCTCTTAGACAGTAACATTCCTCTGTTAGGGTTTGGGGTTCATCCAAGTTCAACTGAGTTCAACCCATTTCTTTCACTCACGTAAGTTACTTCCGATGCATACTCTTCTCTTTTAGTTTAATCTTCGTGCTTGCCGTTAGGGTTCCTCGTAATAATCTCGTGCTTCCTCTGTATTGAGATTTTTAGCTCTTAAATATGCTCTTGGAGCTGTCTTGCTCATTCGCTTAAGGGTCAGGGTCGTTTTAACTAGCTTTTTCCAAGTAAGGGAAGCTAGGGTTTATGCTTTTAAAGTTATTTTGCCGATTTTTGGTCTGTTGCATGGTTGTGATGCTTGAATGAGGTTGTTGGTCGAATAAAAATGTATGGTGTACAAGTATGTTTGATTGATGTGGCGCTACTCTTTTTCTACACTGCACCCTTTTCGTAAAATGAATATTTCTACTACGTTAACCGTTGGATCGAGCTGAAATTTTAACAGATGATCCCTAACAAATAATTCTTGACTTTGACCGGTCGGATCTTTAATCGAAGCTCTGTAGTGAGAGCAGTTTTTATCGCAAGGTCACTGAATTTGTGTTGTTGACAACACTGCACACTTTTCGTAAAATGAAAGTTACTACTTCGTTAACCGTTGGATCGAGCTGATATTTTAACAGCTGATCCTTAACACATAATTCTTGACTTTGACAGGTCGGATCTTAAATTGGAGCTCTGTAGTGAGAGCGGTTTTTATCGCAAGGTCACTAAATTTCTGTTGTTGACAACACTGCACACTTTTCGTAAAATTAAGGTTATTACTTCGTGAACCGTTGGATCGAGCTGATATTTTAACAGCTGATCCTTAACACATACCTTTTGACTTTGATCGGTCCGATCTTGAATTATAGCTCTGTAGTGAGAGCAGTTTTTATCGCAAGAGCGTTGTAGTTTGGTTGTTTCTCTGATCTTGAATAGTTATTACTGGCTTGAATCTAATTGTTATATTAAAAGCATGTGATAAATGATTATGCATGAGTGATGTGATTCATGAATTGTGGATGATGGGTTTGGTATGAACGTGGCATGTGATTTAAATGAGATGGTTGGTATCAAGGAGACATGGTATTGATATGAAATACAAATATATATTCATTGTTTGGGAAGGATGAGTTGGTATGGATTCAACATTTGGTTATGAATGAGAATGGGTTGTAAAGGTTGGCATGAGATATTGTGTATGGTAAACATTACTTGATTGATTGAACATGATTGGTTTGTGGTCAGTGCATAATTCCTTGAAATCTCTAGGTGGGATTTCAGGGTCGTGCTTTAGTGGTTGAGACGTAATTCCATGGCCCCTGTTAGTGGGTGTCCATGGTGGTGCCCCATCTATATAACTTGGTAAGATTCAAGGTAAGGATTGCATACTGACACTCTAAGGAGTTAGTTAGTCTCACTTAGAGCGGACTGACTCCTCTGGTGAGAGTAACAGGAGGCCTGAAATTCATTAAGGGCTAACCTTGTGTGTGAGGGAATTGATTCATTGTAACACTTGTAACACTTGTAACACATAGCTCGGGGGTGAGAAGCTCGGGGGTGAGCAGAGGTATCCACCACAAGTGCGAGCATCCGCTGAATCCGACCAGATTATATATATCCGGATGAGTCGAGTTGAGTCTTAGTGTATTGATTGGGAGGTCATAACATGCTTAGATGATGTATGTATATTGGACTGTGAAAGTATATCTGATTGCATGATAAATCTTTTTGGCTCTAGCTTACCCTTTTGCTTGTTTGATTGCCTTGTATGTTGTTCTTCTACCGTTGCGATGATCATCAATTTATTGATGGGAGCAGATGCGAGAGGAACTCGAGGTCAACAAAGAAGGGATGGTTTCGCTGCACACTCTACCCGTGTTGGACTTCTTGTCTCTTTGAGCTTTTCTTTAGGGCGAAGGCCTGTGTACTGTATTGCCCCTAAGGCTTTATTTTGAATACTGGCTATCTCTTACTCCTTTTGGGTTGTAGGCATTGTAATGAGCTTTAGTATTTCCTTTTAAGTACCTTGGATAACTGTAAGAAATGACTTTATACTCCGCAACTTGGCTCTTTATATTATTCGGTGTAAGATTTCATTTAATTATGTTATTATTTAAATGGGATGTTACACGGGTTGAGTTCAAACCACCTTTGAAAAATTTAAATTTTTTTGAGCCGGGTTGACTCACGAGTTGAAACCCATTTTGATATATATATATATATATATATTAATTATGTTATTATTTAAATGAGATGTTACACGGGTTGAGTTCAAACCACCTTTGAAAAATTTAAATTTTTTTGAGCCGGGTTGACTCACGAGTTGAAACCCATTTTGATATATATATATATATATATATATATATATATATATATATATATATATATATATATATATAATAATGATAATAAATATGTTATTTTATAAAATTGCTTACGTGAAAAATTTCCAAGGGCATATGTAATATAATTGCTTCCAATGTTACTTAATTCTGGTGCATTTATTTATTATTATTATTTGCATTGAAGAGGTATAGTTATCAAACACAAAACAAATCCTTATTTACGAATTATAGATCTGAATAATAAATTAGTTTTATTACATCCTAAATACCTCAAGATATCAAAATGGATTTCCCTTACGTGATTTTTTTACCTTATTTGTTTCTTTTCAATATAGATTTTTCATGAACCCAAGTCCCACATACCAGAATAAAAGTAAGAATATTTTAGCACACCATTCTAACTATTTACTATACATTTTGATATGGAGGAAGTACTTTACCATCCAAACATGAAGTCAATACGTTCAGTAGTTACTCAATCAAGTATGTTTTCTGAGTGTGGCTCGCACCAAATAAAATTCAAAGTTATGCCTATCAAACCAGTTTGAATCCCGTGCATCCACACTTTATTAAAAATTATTCAAATAAAATTCAAAGTCGTGCTTATCAAACTATTTTCAATCCTTTACATGCACACTTTATTAAAAATTATTTAATTAAAATTCAAAGTGATGCATATCAAACCATTTTGAATCCTCTGCATCCACACTTTATTAAAAATTATTCAAACATACCGTCAGATCTAAGAAACTTAAGATCTTCAAGGTTTAATAATAACTAACCTCGTACTTGGTGTTGTACACATTAATCGTTGTTGCATAAGAAAGAAGTTGGTGCTGCATGACTAAATAGGGTTCTATTCCAAAACCACCGCCATTAATGCAACTAGTATTCAACCAAGAAGAACATCGACCCGATGCCATTATTCCTATTGTATACCCGTATAACCTTGTTGATTATAAGTCAATGGCTCATTCAAAGTTATCCAATTTTTCACTTTGTCACCAAATTCCTTGAAGCAAGAAAAGCTCTACGTAATCTTTGAAAATTTTTCATGTATTCAAGTGATGTGTGCTCTTTAGAAAATCTTTTCAAATGTTTTAACCAAGCAATCAAGTCAAAATGTTAAATTGCATCACTTTCGCAATTTGGGGGCCTAAGAAGCTAAGAAGCCACCATATTCATCGACTAAAGATTGAGTCACAACTGTTATATTCAAATTAGTCATATTCAAAAATGGATTAGAAGGAGGGGTGATGAAGAAAAAAGGTAATATACGGAAAAACCCTAAAAAACTCATCATGTTCAGCCTACGAAAAATCTAAAAAATGTCTCCCATTCTCTTTTTCTCCTGCTAGAGCGACTAACCTCATTGTGTGTGCCTTCCATCACCTTTGTTGTTCTCAAATGCACAACACAACACACACAAAAGTGAATCCTCACCTAGGGATCGCGGAGAAGCTAAGACTCTTCGAGAAAGGCTTCGACTAGATCCTCGCCATCGTTGACATACTCCTCGTAGCAAGTGTCCAAATCTGGAGCCCCATCGAGGGTAATGGCGAGACAAAGTGCGACGAGAATATGCGAGTTGGGGTTTCGCTCATAAGATCTCCTCCATGAACTACTTTAAGAAAGAGGGTGATTGTAGAGGGCTGTGCGCCAGTCCAAATCTAGAACCCCATCAATGGTAGACTCAAGAAGCACGATGGTGGTCTACGACTTGAGGTTCTGCTATGTGAAGATTGCTTCAGAGAAAGTGGACGGCAAAAGGAGTCAAGGTCGCGAATGTGGGGCACAAGGGTGACGATGATTGGCACCGAGGAGGAAGGGAGAAGTCATTAGGGTTTTCACGATGCCCTTTAACAAAGATAAGGGTATATGAGATGAAATTAGCGGGATGGTTGAAATTTATAATTGTTTTGATCGGATGCGTACTAAAATTTGTATATAACTCAATGTTAAGGTTACATACAGATTTAAATCGGTATGTATCATGTATTTACATACATATTAAAATTAGTAGGTAAATACACGTATGCAAGACTGAATTTATCTATTGATTCAGATCCGCATGTAAAATGGGTATGGAAGACTAAATTTACCTATGGATTTATATTCGTATGTAATAATCAGTAGGTAAATCAATAATTTCTTGTAACGATCACGAGTGGTAGTTGGTGATGCTGGAAATCCTAAGGGAGTATATGAGTGGTGGCTCGTATTGGCTAGCTCCACTTGATTGTTACTCACGGGTTGTGACCGGTGATGTTGGGAATCTTGTATGAGAATATGGATGGTAGTTCATATTGGTTAGCTCCATGTGGTTGTTACGGATGGTGATTCATACGTACACTACAAGAAATATCATATTTAGCGACGAATGTATACCGACGGATATATATCCATCAGTAATTGACATTTACCGACAGACTTACCGACGGACACTCATGGTTTTCATTGCCAATGGATTAATACGTCGATAATGCCTGTATGGAGTTATGAACTTAGTTACCGACGGATTAATTTGTCGGTAATGTCTATGTGAAATTAGCCACTTATTTATCGACGAATGTCGTGTACTTACCGACGAATGATATCCTTTGGTAAAGTTCGCGGTATTATGAAACCGCATTTCAATTTCCTTTTCCCCAAATTCACTTTCTTCCCCCAAATTCACCATGCCAATTAACATTGTCGCTACTCACTAACATCGCGATTGCGCTGCCGTCACCTCGTCGCTGTCGTCGCCTCTACGCTACCGTCGCCTCTCCGCTGCCATCGTGGGTCTGAGTTCCACGTTCCAAGATCATCTGGGTTCCATGTCGGAGCGGCTCTGTATTCTCGTTGGCCATCGCATTTGTCAACCCTTACCTTTGTTTTGATGAGTTTAATTCATTCTTCTTCTTGTCATTGTTATCGCTGTTAGGTTTTCTCATAGGTTTTTGATTTGTAAGGAATTATGTTCTGGATTGCCGGTGTCGTCACCTCTCCACCCTCGCCGGCCACTGCACTGTTCGACCCTCACCCTCGTTTTGGTGAGTTTAATTCATTGTGGTTTACCGAATGGTGATCGCTCATACTTGTTCTCACATGGTTCTTTGTTTTGTAAGGGATTGTGTTCGGTCTTCCCACGTCCGTTGGTCCCAGAGCACTGATCTTGTGGTGTGTTTGCGAGATATCAAAGCCATTGTAAGGTGTGTTTGCCGATTGGTTTTGTTTTTGGTTTAATTATTGCTGATTGATGCTTAGTCCAAATTGAGATTGGTTGAATTATTATATGCATTTGGATTGGTTCTGTTTTTGGTTTGATTGATAATTGATGCTTAGTCCAAATTGAAATTGTCTGAATTGTTATTGGTGATTCATTAATTGTTTTTGGTTTCAATAAGATTATATTTTCATTTCAACAATCTATACCACCTCATTTATTTTGATAATAGTTGTATAATTCTAAATGAAAAGCTTGTACCTGTAATGGGATTGAATTGCTAATTCTGTTAAACTCTTATATTGCATTGTGATGCCTCCATGAATAGATATCATGAGTCTGGTGATGGTATTTTGGTGTAGACACATTAACTTTTCACAATTTTGGTTAGGAAAAGATGTTAATGATGAAATAAAGTGAGGGCATTTAAGTCCACTTGAAGTATATAAAAATTAGATTCCAATTTTCATCTTGGCATAGTCTTTCGGTTCATAGGTTAAAATGTAACCCAAATTTTTGCATTGTTTCATTAACCCATATCCTTTTTACACTACTGTCATGTAACCCAAACTTTTGCTTAAAATTTACCATATATTGATCTTGAGACTTCTTTTTTCTTTGGGTCAATTGAATATGAAAAAGTCAACTCATGGTCAACTTACCAAATTTTCAGCTAATTTAGTGCATCTTTTGCCATTCTTTTTGTAAGTTTTTTTGCCCTTCATTCATTATTTGTGCATCAAAAAATGCCACACAAGTTAATCACTCTAATTCAATGAAAAAAACCAAACGAAGTTCTTTAAGTAGACTAGTTATGCATAAACTAAGTCACACAAGTTTTGGTCTCCACTGATACGATCCTATCCAGGAAAGAGTATGATCGTTTCTGAATTTGAACCCTCAAAAGGCATGACACGAATAAATCAGAGAAGAACGCGAAATAAGAAAAAGATGGAGGACGCCACAATCTAGCATATTGATAAGTCAAATGAAGATTCGCCACAAAGATGTTAATCTTTGATAAGAACCAGAGGCCTAAGCGAAGAACAAAGAGAACCTTCTCTTTAATGAAATCAAATTCAATATATGACTAAAAGTGTCTACAATAGTTTTTAGTACCTCTATATATAGGCACATGAGTTTAAGAAAACCCAAGAACCTTACAAGAAGGCCCAAACCAAAACATAAACTAATTTATAAAAGAAAGCCCAAAGCCCAAAAACATAACTTATTTTCTAAAAGAAAACCCAAAGTTTAAAAATATAAATTAATTTCCTAATAACTATCCTTCAAGAGTGCTCCAAGCCATGATCATCATATCCTTTGAATTTCCACTTGCAGTTGCTTGTAGTACCAAGAGTCTTGAATAGATGTGATTTTCCAATCTCTTGCTCCTTGCCCTTGTCATAGGTCCTTTGAATTGTAAAGGTTAATCTTCAAGTTCTTCTTGTATGGAATCTAGGAATAGTCCTCTATCATTCCCTCCTTCTTGAATCGAAGTTGTCCTCAATTTCGAACCTACATCAAATGGAGACAAGTCATTAATATTGAAACTAGAGCTTACCCCATAATCTTCGGGTAGATCAACAACATAGGCATTGTCATTGATTCTTTTAAGAACTTGAAATGGTCCATCTCCTCTTGGTAAAAGTTTAGATTTCCTTTTAGAAGGAAATCTCTCCTTCCGAAAGTGAACCCACACCCAATCTCCAGGTTCAAACTTGATCGGTTTCCTCCCGTGGTTAGCCTTAGAAGCTAACTTCTCCATCTTTTTTTTCTATTTGGGCCTTTACCTCTTTATGCAAGTTCGTGACAAAGGTTGCTTTGGCAAGTCCATCTTTGTTAGTCATAGAATCAATATCAGGTAAAGGTAACAAATCTAATGGAGTTAAAGGATTAAAACCATATACTACCTCAAAAGGAGACATCTGAGTAGTAGAATGAACTACCCTATTATAAGCAAACTCCACATGAGGTAATCACTCCTCCCAAGTTTTCAAATTTTTGTTTACAAAACATCTAAGGAGTTGCGAAAGAGTTCTATTTACCATTTCTGTCTGACCATCTGTTTGAGGATGACAAGTTGTAGAGAAGAGAAGCTTTGTACCTAACTTACCCCACAAGACCTTCCAAAAATAGCTAACAAATTTGACATCCCTATCTGAGACAATGCTCCGTGGAAGGCCATGTAATCTTACCACTTCTTTGAAAAATAAATTGGCCACATGATTGACATCATCGCTCTTGTGGCAAGGAATGAAGTGGGCCATCTTTGAGAACCTATCAACTACAACAAAAACATAATCTTTTCCCTCTTTGGACCTTGGGAGACCCAAAACAAAATCCATAGAAATATCGATCCAAGGAGAGTTAGGAACAGGTAAGGGCATAAACATCCCATGATGCATAGACTTAGATTTAGCACGCTTACAAGTGATACATTTATTACAAAAAGAGTGCACATCATGTTTCATGTGAGGCCAAAAGAAATGATCATGCAATATGTCTAAGGTCTTTTGAACCCCAAAATGTCCCATTAAGCCCCCTTCATGAGCTTCTTTTACAAATAATTCCCTCATTGACCCTTTAGGCACACACAACTTTGTTCCTTTAAAAAGAAATGCCTCATGCTTGAAAAATCTTTAAAAGCTCCTTTTTCACAATTTTTATAGATTTCACCAAAATCATGGTCATCCACATATAATTCCTTAAACAGTTCAAAATCAAGGATTTTAGTTTCAACCATATATAATAATGCATGCCTCCTAGATAATGCATCAGCCACAACATTTGCCTTACTTGATTTATGCTTAACAACATAAAAAAATTGTTCAATAAATTCTACCCATTTAGCATGTCTTTTATTGAGTTTACCTTGGCTCTTAAGATATTTAAAGGATTCGTGATCACTATGAATTACAAATTCCTTAGGAAGCAAATAATGTTGCCAAGTATGCAAAGCTCTAACAAGGGCATATAACTCTTTGTCATAAGTGGAATAGTTTCCTACCGCCCCTTTCAACCGTTCTGAAATAGGATATAGGATGCCCTTCCTGCAAGAGAACACCGCCTATGCCCACATTTGAAGCATCACACTCTATCTCAAAGGATTTGTCAAAATTTGGTAAAGCTAAGATAGGTGCATGTGTGAGTTTGTATTTGAGATTATCAAAAGCATCTTGTTGTTCCTTTTCCCACTTAAACCCCACATCTTTCTTAACAAGTTCATTTAGTAGAGATGCTATGGTGCTAAAATCCTTGACAAACCTCCTATAGAAATTAGCCAAGCCATGAAAACTTCGTACCTCACTTGCATTCTTAGGGATGGGCCAGTCCCTATTAGCTTTGACTTTTTCCTCATCAACTTGTACCCCTTTTGAGCTAACTATGAACCCCAGGAAAACAACTTCATGTGTACAAAAAATGCCTTTGTCCTTATTGGCATATAGTTTTTCCCGCCTCAGTACTTCTAGAACTCCCTTTACGTGGCCTATGTGTGAATCAAGTGTTTTGCTATATATCAAAATATCATTAAAATATACAACCACAAATTTACCAATGAAATTCCTCAACACATGGTTCATTAACCGCATAAAGGTGTTAGGTGCATTGGTTAACCCAAAAGGCATAACCATCCATTCATATAAGCTAAATTTAGTTTTAAAAGCAGTTTTCCATTCATCTTCAGCTCTCATCCTTATTTAATGATAACCGCTTTTTAAATCTATTTTGGAAAAATAACAAGCCCCGTGCATTTCATCAAGCAAGTCATTAAGTCTAGGGATAGGATGGCGATACCTTATAGTGATATTGTTGATGGCTCTACAGTCACTACACATCCTCCACGATCCATCTTTCTTAGGTACCAAAATTATTGGCATAGCACAGGGACTCAAACTTTCCCGAACCCATCCTTTTTCCAAAAGTTTCTCCACTTGTTTCTGTATCTCTTTGGTTTCTTATGGATTACTCCTATAGGCTGGCTTATTAGGAAGGGATGCACCCGGAATGAGATCTATATTATGCTCAATACCCCTCTGAGGAGGTAAACCATGAGGGATGTCTTGAGGAAAGACATCATTATATTCTTTGAGAAGTTGTTCCATACCTAAAGACAAAGAAGCTTGTACAGAAGATAAACAAATATTGTTAGGCATAAGCAAATATAAGGGTTTTTTGAAATCAACGCTCTATTGAGCTCTTTTTCCCTCAAGAAAAGACTTTTATCACTCTTTACTTTTTTTCTTTCCTTTTTGTTGTCTTTTTCTGGAATTATCTCTCTTCCTTCTTTTTGCTCTTGGTCTCTTTTCACTCGCATCTTAAGCTGATCCTCACAAACCTCTCTATGAGATAAAGGTGTTAGTGACACCTTTTGTCCCTTAAACAGGAAAGAATACTTATTGGCTAGACCATTATGGGTTACCTTTCTATCATATTGCCAAGGCCTCCCCAACAGTAAGTGACTTGCCTCCATAGGTACCACATCACATACTACCTCATCAACATATTTACCGATAGAAAAAGCAATGTTCACCTGCTTATCTACAACCAATTCTCCATCCTTACTCAACCATTGCAAAGCATAAGGACTAGGGTGTACTCACCATTCGCCAACAACATCATAGTTCTTCTGTTGGGACATTCAGCTGTGATATGTCCTGTACCCAAACATTTAAAACATTTTATTGCACTAGAACGTGAAGAATCATCATTACTAGCTTGAGAAGTTACTTTATCATTTGAGGACTCTTTCTCCTTAGATTTAGGAATGGTAGAAGTAGCTCCCTCCTTCTTATATTTCTCCTTATCTCTCCATGAGGTGGAGGACTTCCTATAAGCACTTCTTCTCTTGAGTTGTTGTTCCACTCTGGTGGCTTGGTGAATAAGATCCTCCAAGGTTTCATAATGGTGCATTTCCACCACATCTTGAATCTCCCTATTTAATCCATTCAAGAATCTAGCCATTGTAGCCATATGTGTTTCTTCCACTTCAGCTTTCATCAAGATGACCTCCATCTCTTGAACATACTCTTCAACACTCTTATTTCCCTGTGTAAGTCTTTGTAATTTGTTGAAGATCTCTTTTTTATAATAAGGAGGCACAAATCTTTCCTTCATAGCTACCTTTAATTGCTCCCATGTAGAAATTGGCAACCGCCTTCTTCTAGCTATGTCCACGGTGATTTGATTCCACCAATTCATAGCATAGCCTTCAAACTCCTAGGAAGCCATAAGCACCTTATCATCATCTTCATAATCGTAAGAGTTGAAGATTTGGTCAAGCTTCATTTCCCATGCCAAGTAGGCTTCCGGGTCATTAGCTCCATTAAATTTAGGAATTATAATCTTCCTCCACATCTTATCTCTTCGAGGTGTGTGGTTCCCGAACTCCTCTCGTCTTTGGCCTTGCCTTGGCCTAAAACCATGCTCCTCCTAATCATTATCCCTCCTAAGCATGTGGTTCCCAAATACCTCTCGTCTTTGGCCTCTCCGTGGCCTAACAACATGTTTTGCTTCATCATTATGAGAAGAATGGTCTGAATCATCATGTCTCCTTCTTCTTCTCTCTACCCCCTCTAATCTCACGCTCACATCTTCATTAGACTTTTGGAGCCTTTCGAACTATTGTTGATTGTGCTGTTGCATTTGATTCATTTGTAATATGAGCTAATCAAGTGCAACCATGAGTGTCACAGTCTTAGATGAGACAAGATCACTATTCTGGAAAGAAGTCATGTCCTGCAAGAAAATGTTAGCAATAATAATATTTTTTTTGACCTCACCACTCTACTAAGTGTTTCACTCAATTTTTCACTCGTGTATCACACATATAGGCTTTTTCTTGAATGTACTCTCTTGCCTTTTACCACTCAAATTCCCTTTAGTGCTTGGCAAAGAACTCTAGTAGCTTAAGGAAAGAGTGAACAAACAATGTGAAGAAAGTTACGAGATCTAAATCTTGACTTAAGAGGACAAAGAAGATTCAAAACACTAGACAAAACTTCAAGGAATTGTAAAGACACAAAACAAGAAAATTAAAATTAGAAAATAATAGGACTACCAAAGAGATTTAAATGAGACAACACGGAGACTCTAAGAGAAAGACTGATTACAAGTAAATATCAATAAACCAGAAATAAAATTGTAATAAAAGTTGTGTTGAACTCTCCTTTTTTTTTGGATCCTTCTTTTTCTACTTTTTTTTTCCAATATATATTTGTTTCCTTTTGACTTGATCCACAATATTTGTTTTGTATTTATATTTTTTTTTTGCAGTTCAACACAAAAACAAATTAAACAATTGATCCTTCAAACCCTCATACTCATGTAAATCAAAGTAAGGGCACTTGCAAATCCCAAACACAATAACAAATAATTTCCACAAATCAAATGTAGAAATACACAATTTAAATAGAGAACAAAAAAGAAAAAAAATACGCCAAATAAAAGAAAAAAATTCAACCAAATTGGAAACAACCTTAGGAGTTTTACTCCTTACAAAGGAAACAAACAAAATTTAAAACAAAACACAGAACAAGCAGACATTAAAATTTGTATTTTTTTTTTTTGTTTCATATGACAAAAAAATAACATAGAAGAGGAAATTCAAACTAGAACATTGCTCTAGATACCAGATGATACGATCCTATCCAGGAAAGAGTATAATCGTTTCTGAATTTGAACCCTCAAGAGGCACGACACGAATAAATCAGAGAAGAACGCGGAATAAGACAGAGATGGAGGACGCCACAATCTAGCATATTGATAAGTCAAATAAAGATTCGCTACAAAGATGTTAATCTTTGATAAGAACCAGAGGCCTAAACCAAGAACAAAGAGAACCCTCTCTTTAATGAAATCAAATTCAATATATGACTAAAAGTGTCTACAATAGTTTTTGGTACCTCTATATATAGGCACATGAGTTTAAGAAAACCTAAGAACCTTACAAGAAGGCCCAAACCAAAACATAAACTAATTTATAAAAGAAAGTCGAAAGCCCAAAAACAGAACTTATTTTCTAAAAGAAAGAAATTAATTTCCTAATAATTATCCTTCAAGAGTGCTCCAAGCCATGATCTTCATATCGTTTGAATTTCCACTTGCAGTTGCTTGTAGTACCAAGAGTCTTGAATAGATGTGATTTTCCAATCTCTTGCTCCTTGCCCTTGTCATAGGTCATTTGAATTGTAAAGGTTCATCTTCAAGTTCTTCTTATTTGGAATCTAGGGATAGTCTTCTATCATCCACACATCAATTTTCGTGCAACATGTTATTCCAGACTTTTACATTAGTTTTCATCATCCATATACCAATTAGAAGGTGTTTGTTCCATTGCTTCATATTTCCTTTGCTGATTTGGGATGTCTTAGCTCATTTTGACCATTTCTAGTTCATTTTTTAGGTTTTTACTAGGAAAATTCGAATTAGCTTGTTAATTCTGAGTTCTCACCTGTTCTCAACCTTTCTTTTGATAATTGTAAGTTGTCCTAGTAGTTCTATAAGAGTTATGTGCACTAGTTTACTTAATTTCTAAATTTTTGGAGTTTTAGCATAGTTTAATGGTAGTTTTAGGTCTTAGGTAGCTAGATTTTGAGTTGTAGTCAGTTTTAGCAGTTTTAGCTGTTTTCTATTCATATTTTGCCATTATAAACATGTTAAGATAGTTATATTAAACTTCCATAGGTTAGCTTAGTACATGCATACACAAAAGGGTCAATTTTGTAGACTAGTCTTGATTTTAGGTAGTGATTTTTCGTAAATCATTTAGGAGATAGTTTGTGACTTAGGATTAGTTTTCTTAAGTCATTTTAACCTTGTCTAGGTACTTTAGTGGTAGTTCTACCCATGCTTTAGCATAAACTTAGTTTTAGCCTACTTTTAGGGTGTTTTTAGAGGTTTTAGGTAGTGAAATTTTGAGTTTTAGGTAGGATTTCAGTTTTGAGTTGTTCCTTAGGCTCCTTTAGTCATTTTAACTTTGTTGAGTAGGTGTTTGGTTATGTTTATACCAATTTTATTGTAATGCTTGTTTCATGCATATTTTTTTATGTGGAATTGTTAAAGTTTGGGTCTCCACACATCAATTTTCATGCAGCATGTTACTCCAGTCTTTTAAATTAGTTTTCATCATTCATTTACCAATTAGAAGGTTTTTGTTCCATTGCTTAATATTTCCTTTGTTGATTTGGGATATCTTAGCTTATTTTGACCATTTCTAGTTCATTTTTTGGGTTTTTACTAGGCAAATTCGAATTAGCTTGTTAATTCTGAGTTCTCATCTGTTCTCAAAATTTCTTTTGATAATTGGAAGTTGTCCAAGTAGTTCTATAAGATTTATGTGCATTAGTTTACTTAATTTCTAAATTTTTGGAGTTTTAGCATAGTTTTGTGGTAGTTTTAGGTCTTAGGTAGCTAGATTTTGAGTTGTAGTCAGTTTTAGCAGTGTGAGCTGTTTTTTATTCATATTTTGCCATCATAAACATGTTAGGATAGTTAGATTAAACTTCCATAGGTTAGCTTAGTACATGCATACACAAAAGGGTCAATTTTGTAGACTAGTCTTGGTTTTAGGTAGTCATTTTTGGTAAATCATTTAGGAGATTGTTTGTGACTTAGGATTAAGTTTTCTTAGGTTATTTTAATCTTGTCTAGGTACTTTAGTGGTAGTTCTACCCATGCTTTAGCATAAACTTAGTTTTAGCCTACTTTTAGGGTGTTTTTAGAGGTTTTAGGTAGTGAAATTTTGAGTTTAGGTAGAATTTCAGTTTTGAGTTGTTCCTTAGGATCCTTTAGTCATTTTAACTTTGTTGAGTAGGTGCTTGGTCCTGTTTATACCAGTTTTTCATCATAGATTTCAAATTAGAGGAAAAAGGCAAAAAGTCAACTTTTCAGCCAAGTTACAACATTCTTTCTTTGTTTTTGTTAGTTTTTCTGTCCTTAGTTTACTTTTTCTGTATAAAAGTAGGCCACACAATTTACTCACACTAATTCAATGAAAAAATAATGAAGTTAGGTATTTAACTAGACTAGAGATTCATAAACTAGCCATACAAGTTAGTCTCCACCTCAATTTTCGTTTTCCTTGATATTGCAATGAGATGAACTGTTTATTTGCATTTCAGATTGTAAACTGAAATAAACTGAAGTTTATTTGCAAATTGTATAACGGATTCAACCAACCATTGCTTATGCTTGTTTATTTGGGTAGATGTTATGTTTGTTTTGATATATTCATTTCCATGAAGACTAATATTTATTTATGCACTATGATAGGGGAGGAAAGGGTGAGGGTGGATCTGGAGGTAAATCACAGTAACAAGGAAGGATTTCCCTAAAAGGTTGCCTAATACATTTTTTGAGGTATAATGTTAAAATGGTAAAATGTTCCTTAAAATAAAGTCAATTACTCAAAACAACAAAGAAATCAAAATTTGACTGTAAAACTTAAAAATAGACTACTAAACACAAGAAGAAAGAGAGTTTTAGCTAAAATGGTCTGCATAGTCATAGAACTTGCATTCCAATTAGGACATTGTAGTTTGGTTAGTATTTGGATATCTTACGTAATCAGTGAGATATATCCCTACAATGTCATGATGCATAGTCATAGGACTTGCATTCCAATTAGGACATTGTAGTTTGGTTAGTATTTGGAAATCTTACTTAATCAGTGAGATATATCCCGACAATGTCATGATCTTAAGCAATACATGGGGACATATATGTCTCCACTTTATTTCAATTCTCCTCATTAGAATCTAATTTAAACCATTTATTGTGGTATAGAACATGGGTGAACCTCCTTTGAATTGTGCATGGATGTATGATCGTTGTTATAGTGGTAGAAGGGGATTGAAGGAGTCTTTTGTCTTAGGCGTTGAAGAGTTTGTTCGAGTAGCAATACAGTCTAGATATTTTGAACTTGAAGGTGGGATTAGATGCCCTTGCATTAAGTGTGACTGTACAAGGATTTTGACAGATGAGATTGTAAAAGTTCACCTTTATAAAAAAGGGTTCATACCAAATTACTGGATTTGGACATTACACGGTGAAGATATGCCAGTTGTTGATTTAAATGAAGGTGATAATTTTGTCCCTAAAGAGGGTGTACATACTGCTGAAATGGAGCAATTGTGTAACATGGAAGAGATGGTCAATAATGCTTTATGTCAATTTCAATCAAACCAACAACCCAACGACACTAACTTTGAAGAGTGTCCTAATGAATCCACACAAAGGTTTTATAATTTGTTGGCGGAGGCAAATCAAACTTTATTTGAAGGGGCAAGAGACTCTAAATTGTCAGTATGTGTTAGACTTCTATCTTATGAGTCTAATTGGAATATTCCCAACCAATGCTTAGAGGCTTTGACCAAACTTTTGTTAGATCTCACACCACCAAATATGAGCTTGCCAAAGAGTTATTATGACACTAAGAGGTTAGTATCAAAGTTGGGATTGGAGGCTAAGAAGATTGATTGTTGTGTGAGTGGTTGTATGCTCTTTTATGACAATGATAGTGGAAAAAAAAGATGCAACATTGCTTTAATGTAAATTTTGTCACAAACCAAGATATCGTCCACTTCATCAGGGATCAAGGCGCAAAAATCCAATTGTAGTTAAGTCAATGTTCTATTTGCCTATAATCCCAAGATTACAAAGAATGTTTGCTTCTATGCAAACCGCGCCACATATGACTTGGCATCATGAAAACCAAAGCCAAGGAATTTTACGCCACCCATCTGATGATGAAGCTTGGATGATCCTACCTTTGCGTATGATCCACGCAATGTGAGACTTGGTCTATGTTCAGATGGATTTAACCCTTACATTTAGGCTTCATCTTCATTATATTCTTGTTGGCCCGTGATTATTACTCCATACAATCTTCCTCCTGAAATGTGCATGTCAAAACCTTATATGTTTTTGAGTTGTCTTATACCAGGGCCATCCAATCCAAAGGCCTCTATTGATGTTTACTTGGAGCCTTTAATTGATGATTTGAAGAAGTTGTGGGTTGGTATCTTGACCTATGATGTTTCAAGGAAACAAAATTTATGATGAGGGCATGTTTGATGTGGACTATTAATGACTTCCTTGCTTATGGGATGTTATCTGGTTGGGGCAAACATAGTAGATTAGCTTATCCGCATTGCATGGAGCACAATAAGTCATTAACGTTAAATTGTGGTCGCAAAAGTTGTTGGTTTGACTCACATCGTAGGTTCTTATGAAATGACCATCACTTTAGGAGAAATATTAAAGCCTTTCGAAAAGGTAAGTTGAAATAGATGGGCCACCTCCTAGGTTGACACCATTACAAGTTTGGAGAAGAGTCAAACATTTTCCAAAAGTCACTGAAAACGGTGTAACACGGATATATGGATATGGAGAGTGGCATAATTGGACAAAAAGAAGCATTTTTTGGGATCTTCCATATTGAAAAGATAATTTGTTAAGGCATAATCTTGATGTAATGCACATAGAAAAAGATTTCTTTGAGAACATATTCAATACTATTATGAATGCGACGGGAAAGACAAAAGACAATGAGAAGGCAAGAAGGGATTTATGATTGTATTGCAAGCGAAAAGACTTGGAGTTAAAGGTTCAAGATAATGGGAAAATATTAAAGCCTAAAGCGAATTACACTTTAACTCCAGATGAAGCTAAATCAGTTTGTCGGTGGATAAAGGAACTTAAGATGCCAGATGGTTATAGTTCCAACTTGGCTAGATATGCTGATGTTGAAAAGGGAAGAATCCATAGAATGAAAACTCATGATTGCCATGTATTCATGGAGTCATTACTTCCTATTGCATTTAGTGTTTTGCCCATTCGTGTTTTAAATCCTCTTACTGAAATTAGCCACTTTTTCAAAGATTTGTGCTCTGCAACATTAAAAGAGGAATCTCTAAGAAGAATGGAGGAAAATATTCCAATTATTCTCTGCAAATTAAAGAGAATATTCCCTCCTGGATTATTTGATTCCATGGAACATCTCCCTATTCATCTCTGTAACATCCTGTCAGGATATTACTGGTTTAAATAAATAAAACAATTAAATATATAAAGTCACCGCATTTATGAATAACCTCATTTCCCAAAAACGCGGGAAATTTAAACTTTATTAAAAGATCGGATAAAGTTTATAAACATATACTCCATAAACCGAAACAACAAAGTTATAGTTTCACCCATCAGGGTTTACAGTAGTTTCCAAAAGCAAATAAAGTAAATATAAGAAGTTTCCCCCAGTAGAACCCCCACTCGCGACTAAGCATCACCGGCTCCACCTGCATCAACATCCTTTGCTCACGTGTATCGCATACACGATCATCGCCAAACACAAGCAGATAGGGTGAGCTTATGAAAACAACATACATCATAATAGATATCATATAATCAATCAACAGATATAAGCCCCAAAATATCAAAGTACCATCTCTTAACCAATTCTCTATCGCCTGGCCACCACCAGACTATTCGGGTTCTACCTCTTCTAGTGATTACCCTAAGGTAATTTGCTGCCAAACCTATCGGCCACAACCGACAGAGCACGTGCGGGAACCAATGCTACGGATCACACACCACAACGCTAGGTGGAGTTCCCAATTATGAACATAGTCTGTAATGTCCCAAGACTACCAAACTCGTCAGTCAACAACTGAGGAGGGCAATCTAGCTGGACCCATCCGTACTGGCCACAACCAGCACACTCACACCGGCAACACTCGCTAACCCGATCTCAACTCAAGGGTTCCTCGTGTTCATCCGCCATCCCGAGCTCAACTTGAGGGATGCCATTCCGAGCTCAACACGAGGAATGTATGTGCTTAACCCCTATCCCGATCTCAACTCAAGGGATACGTTCTGAGCTCAACTCAAGGAACCCAGCAATCTTACCTTTGAAGCACCACCAAAAGCCTTTTAGAACACCCTACAAAGTCCAACAACTAGGACATACAACAGCCAAATCGCCTAGTGGGGGACACGTACCGCTAGGTGCCACAACTTCCAGACCGCCTGGCGGGGGACACGTACCGCCAGGCGCCAAGCGCCTCAAGAACCATAAAACTTGCAACCACCGTCTGGCGGGACTGTCCACACCGCCAGGCGGACGCTGTTCCAAGCGCCACTGTTTGTGTCGCTATCGCCTGGCGGGACCTCCCCGTCCGCCAGGCGCCTCCTGCACCATTAACCCCCTGTCTTCTCGCTGTCGCCTGGCGGACCCAGCTCTGCTGCCAGGCGCCATAACAGTACTTGTACAATACTGGTTTGGGTCAGGGATTCTTCGCACCATACTCACAGACCTACTCTCAATCCAATTCCGCTCCTAACTTAGTGCCAAATATCATATATTGAATGAATATACACAATTATTCCCCTATGCCACACTCCCCACAAAAATTATTCCCCGCCAAGAGACTCCCCAATTGTTGGGGGTCATCCATGTCCTTTTGAACCAATACCCATCATGTATGTAGTTTATTAAGGTCCTGACAGTATTGGAGTATTTTATGAGCTAACATGCTTTCCATATTTCTAATTACCATTCTCTCACTACTTTATACACCCAATATTCAGTTTATAGATGGATTGCAAATACCCTTACCTTAGTTGGGCCACTATACACTAACGTTTTCAACTCCCCATTTAACCATTTCAAATTTCCATTTCCTTCCCTCACTGAACATCAGAACACCCCAAACCTAACACCACAGTAGTGAGCACGCAGACACACTACTGCTACAATGGCGCCTAGCGGCAGGCCCTATGCCGCCAGGCGGTACGATTATTCCTGGCAGAATTCCTAAACTCGCAGTCCCCGCGATGCTTCCCACACTTCTTTCCGATATTCCCCCTTCATCTATCTCAATCAAAATATCTAGACACATGATAAATATGACACACAATTCACCTTAATCACTCACAAAATCAACACACAGGGTTTAACACCTATTACAACCAGTTTCATCTAAGAAGCAACCCAATATGAACCCTAAGGTTCACCCGCACTGTTCCATCAATTTTACCCATCATTTGTACTGGTTTTCAATCGGTTAAGACTCTATATCATCTCTAAATCATTAACTCTTGACTTCCATCCGATCAGAATCACTCCAGATCACGTAAAACCTCAAAACCGAGCCAATTCTACTCGCGTCGCCTGGCGGGTGTGCATGACCGCCAGGCAGTTCATCACACAACCCAAAAACTAGGTTCAAGCTTGTGGCGCCTGGCGGTACAGGGGTTCACCGCCAGGCGGTTCCTTATGGAACTCAGAAAATGCAGTAAAATAACATGTGTCGCCTGGCGGCTATGAGCAGCCCGCCAGGCGGTTTCTGGAAATTTTCCAGAAACCCGAAAACTCATTCAATTTACCAAAATACACATCCAATAATTCATGCTTTCACACAAGATAAATTAATACAAGCAAAGAAGCGGGTTCAGCTCCCCTAACCTGATGGTTCTCCGCTTAAAGCTTGACGCGTAAATATCCTCCCCTCACCAATTGGCTCCTTAGCCTTCTCTCAATTCAGTCCCGAAAATCACACTAGAACCTCTCCCACTCTCTGATTTTCGCTCTCTCTTTAGGTATAGTTTCCTAGCTGACCAAAACCCTCCCCTTTACCTCACTTTTTCCTTTTAAAGGGTGCCTAAAAACTAGCCAAATGCTTTAAAACGAAAAATTACTTATTAAGTGGTGTTTATTGTCATTTACCAACTCATTATGGCTATTTTCCAGCCACCCCTCAGCCATACCACTAGGGTTTCCTTCCAACCCTTTCATATTCAACCCAAATCCAATCCAAAACACCAAAAAATAAAGTTTCATGTAAGTTCTCTAAGACTTGAACCCACAATCATGCAATTCCCCAAATCAATATCAAACCATCACGCCAATTCATATTTCATGCTAACAATCATAATTCAATTGTCATACTATTTCACAACATGATTATCACATTTTAAAAATAACAACGAATAATAACACAAAAGGGCATTCATAGGACTCGAACCCAAGTCCTCTCACACAATCAAAGTACTCTCCACCACATGAGCTGGTACTTTTCCACGTCATTCCCCTCATAATTAATATCATAATTAATTCTCCTACCCACATTTATTAATTAATTATTTATTTAATTAATTAAATTTCACGGGTCTTACAATCTACCCCATGAAGCATTGTTGGGTGGACCAGTGCAATACAAATGGATGTATCCTTTTGAAAGGTACTAAAGGACCTCCCTATTCATATTTATAATTAATTTTTTCACCAATTTTTTTCATCATGATGTATTTTTTTATTTGTATAGATTCATGGGTGATTCAAAATGATCAATAAAAAATAAAGCAAGAGTTGAAGGTTCTATTTGTGCATCTTATTTACACCGTGAGACAACATACTTTTGTTCTCATTACTTCAACAACTTTATGTTGTCACCACACAATTGGAGGAATGAAGTTGAATGTCAAAGAGATGTGTCAACGTTGTCTATTTTTCAGCAACAAGGTCGACATGCAAGGAGAGAATTGATTCATTGGCTAACTGATGCCGAGTTCAAATATGCTCATGTTCATGTGTTAATCAATTGCACTGAAGTCAAACCATATCTTGAGTAAGTTATATCCTCCTTTGTGAACAAATTTGTGGTCAATTATATGTAAGCCTATAATTAATTTACCATTGCAATCTATTTTCACCAGCTCATTCCTTACGTGCTTGCAAATACCTGAGAGCAGTGCTTCTGCTCGTATTCATTCAGAGTTTCCTGAATGGTTCCAATATCAAGTATGTATTGTACCATTAATTATGCAACAAACGGATTTTAATGTATCATAATTCTACATCTATCTTTCTATATTTGTAGGTTTATAATGAGTCATTAAGTGTTAGAAACCAAGACCTAAGGGATTTGTCAAATTGGCCAATGAAATGTGTCAAAGAATGGCACACGTACTTCGTGAATGGGTACAAGTTCCATACTAACACATGGAGCAAAGGGAAAAAGATTATAAATAGTGGTGTTCATGTGAAGGGCCTTATCGAAGGAGGTGAAGATTATTTTTATGGGATCATTCATAGAATATATGAACTAGAGTACAATACTTCTAATAAACTAAAGAAAGTTGTACTTTTTTGTGTGAATGGTTTGATCCCTCAAGAAAAGGTACAAGAAGTGGATCCTAAATATAACATTGTGGACATTCACATGACATCAAGGTACCAACCATTTGATCCATTTATTTTAGCATACAATGTTAGACAAGTATATTATGTACAATATCCACCATCTCGAAAAGAAAATCGTGGTTGGTGTGTTGCAATTAAAACAAAGCCGAGAGGTCGCATTGAATCAAATGAGGTCGAAGACAATGTCCCTTACCAAGTTGATGAAATGTCACATGTCAACGAAGTAATTGAAGTAGAACATGTATCGGGATTTCATCACATAGAAGGTCATGATGAAGAGTTGGAATAGGAGGAAGAGGAAGAAGAAGAAGAAACAGAAGAAGAAGAAGAAGAAGAAGAAGAAGAAGAAGAAGAAGAAGAAGAGGAGGAGGAGGAGGAGGATCTAGATGAAGAAGAAGAAGATGAAACTGAAGAAGAAGAAGTGGAGGAAGAGGACGACGACGATGAGGGTGAAAGTGATGATAATGACTAACTTTGTCTTTTTTGTTTTAGTACTTAACTTTTTAATATGTTTTTTTTTTTCATTTCATTAGAATTTTTTGTTGTTGTGCTTCAACTTGTGTAATATATCTAATGAATAGTTATTAAGTTGGTATATTTGTTTGTTATTATACACCATCTTAATTTGTTTGACACTTAGATCCTAAACTCCATACGCCATGTCATCGGGAGATCCACCTCGACCACCCCTAGTTGACAAGGGGAAAGGTATTGCAAAAACAAGGAAGAGACGTAATAATTATGTGCTTCGGATTCCAGTCAAACCCATCACCCCTACCCCGGGCTTACATATTCCATCCTTATCTTCCCCACCTCCACCCACAGGGTTACATAACCCAACATCTATCCCGACGATTCATATGTCGTCCTCCTCTTCTCAACCTCCACCCACAGGTTTGCATACCCTTGTTGTTGCTCCCAAGCCCCCTTCTGTACCACCCTCCCATATACCATCCTCATCTTCCTCAGCTCCACACACTGGGTTACATACCTCTTCTACAAACATTGGAGCATCCCCATCACCTCATACTGTACCATCCCCAGCCTCGATGGGTGGCCCATCTTCTGTCGTTGGTCATCATTTTGCACCATCCCCAGTTGCAGGTGATATAGTTGCCCCACAACCTATGGTTGATTCTAATTTAGATGCAGAACCTGACCCTCCTCTGCAGGACCGCCCGATGATTGAACCTGTCGGTCGAGGGTAATATTTAAATTCAATTATTCTCATTGTTTATATTATGTAACCTCTTTCATCTTCTGACAATTTTTCATGAATTGTAGGTTTGTTCCATCTAGAGTTGTTTCACAGGCTATCACAAAGACAATCAAGCAACAATTTCTTAATCCTTGGCCATCATGGGGATCAATACCTGAAAAAGATAAGGACATTTTCTGGCAATGTTTCAAGGTAACGTGTTCTAACTTATTATATAGGTAAATTAAGTTGTTAACTACTATTCCATGTTTAATATACTTATAATGTTTTATATGTTTAAATTGTGTTATAGAGGAGAGTTCAGTGGGCACCAGAGCATGAAATTGCCATTAAGAGAAATTTCAACAGCAGAGCTTCTCATCGTCTATCTAAGCTGTTTAGAGATGCTAAAATGGCTAGAGAAAGGCCATAATGAATTCCTAATGATGTGTGGACAAGGCTGCTAGAACATTGGAATTCTCCAAGTTATTGGAGCAAATGTATTGCAGCAAAAAAGAATAGGGCTTCTGAAATAGGTGGGACCCTACATAGGTGGATCCATTACCACTTACGAGCATGCCCTTCGTATGGTAAACACATTAACTGTTTGTATTTGACACATTTGAACTACATTTTTATAGTTTGAAATAAAATCAAATCTAACTCTATAACATTTTGTTGCAGGCACGTGAGTTGAGATGCCATGTGTTTCTTGATGAAGTCTTTCAGCAGACACATATCCAAAAGGGTACTGGCAAGTATGTGGATGAGAGGTCTAGGAAGACCAATGTAAGTCTCTTTTACTATTCAATATTATTTACTCTTAAATGTATCCCACCACAGAATAATAATTGTTCATTGTTTACTTACAGGAAAAATTTCAGACTAGGCTTTCTCAAGTTAGATCTGAGGTTTCCTCATGTGTTGATGGAACACCAAAGCAGTCCTCTGTTGATCTTACACAGGATGAGAATATCAGGACTACGTGTTGGATTGAGACAGTAGGAGGGAAAAAGAAAGGAAGACTTTATGGGGTTGGTCAACTTGTTTCAAAATATATAGGTCCAAATGAAAGCCTGAACCAACTACCAGTTTCTTCCTCTTCTAATACTGAGGACCTCACTAATATTAGGCAACAACTTTCATGCAGTCTAGAGGAAAATAAGCAATTGAGGTCTGAGTTTCGATCCTTTCAATCACTAGTCCTGCAATATCTCCCTCCTAATGCTCAGGCTCGTCTTCAGCAGCCACAGCCACAGCCACAACAGCCAAACCCTACTCAACAAAACTCTGAAATCCCTCCACCCCATACTCAGCAACAAAATAATGAAGAGGACGATAACCTAAATGAAGAATCTTCTCCTGATTATGAAGATTATTAGCTTTTCATGTTCTTAAGAAAAACTTTCTTCAGCATGTAACTTAATAAACTTATGTACTATTATTCCTTCTTGGTACTGATCGTGCTTATGTAATATTTGACAAACATTCTTGTGATACATATTATTTTCTCTGTTTAATGAACAATTTAGTGTGTCATTTGATATATATTGTCATGGAGTTTGATAATGATACAATATTTGATATAGTGGAATGCTGGAAAGTTGGACTGCTGGATTTGTCTGTGTTGGAATTTTCTATATGCAGGTATTGTGGAATGTCTATAAAACAAATTAACCCAAACCAAATTTTTAATCTTACCGATGGATTACTGACGGCCCCATTCGTCGGTAAATCCATTCGTGAAGTCCATGCCATTACTGACGGATACGTCCGTCGATAATTACCGAGGGAAGCATCCATCGAAAATTACCGACAGATGTCGGTAATGGCATGGACTTCAAATGGATTTACCAACGGATGAGTCCGTCGGTAATTATCGACGGCCTAATCCATCGGTAATAACCGGCAGACTTGAACAATCCGTCGGTAAATGATTAACTACGAGCAGTTTACCGACGAATATTTTGTCGTCGAAAGTCCGTCGGTAAAACATTATTATCAACGGATTATGGCTATTACTAACGGATTCTGACTGTCGGTAATTAACGTTTTTCTGGTAGTGGTAATATTTTCATGCTTGTTGGTCTACGATTGGGAGACTTGTAGAGGTTGGACCACGAGTGGTGGTCATCGCAGCATGTGCTATCTTAAGGTCATTATCAATGTGTGTAGAAGTTGGATGAACATGGTGGAAGGCCATGATTTCTAGTGGATCATGAAAGGTTCTCAGAAGAGGTTTTGGGATAAATTATTATAATATTTTATGTATTTTAAATATCATGACATTTATAGTTTGGAACTTTGGAACTGGTGATGTTTTGATTTTAAGTTTTGAACTATGACGCATGTAATAATAAAATTCAAATTTCCTGCGTTTTGGAGAAAAATGTTTTATTAATGGCTGATTAATTATTATTTATAATTTTATTTTTATTTAAATTAGTAATATCCGCCTAAGATGTTACATGACTTGTGTGTGACAATGTGCGAATGGGAAAATTTGGTGTTTTCTTGCATTTTTGCATTGTGCCAAGGGCAAAAATTAGGATGTAGTTTAATAAAAAAGAAAACAAATGTATTTTATGTGTGGTGAATGAATGAATGGGTATTTTCATTAGACTATATAAATGTGCACTCTCACCAAAACCATTTTTATCTATTTATCATGTTTAGCAGATAATGATTTTGGATTTGCGGATTTTTAGATTTTGGTTTTCGTTATTTTAAATGGAGCAGATTTTTATTTTCGTTATTTTAAATGGAGCAGTGATTAGTGTGGGACTAGAGACGACGAACTGATACTACAAGATAAATTAATTTAAAAAAAAAAAATTCGAGTGGACCTAATAATAGCTAGGCCTACACTACCTAATAAATTAATTAAAAAAAAATATTTTATAAAGGTTATGTGAAAGCTAATATGACACTATAGAAATATATTATTAAAAAAAGTTAGCATGAGTTTAGGGTTTAGGGTTTAGGGTTTAAGGTTTAGGGTTTAGGGTTTAGGGTTTACAAATGATTTGGCCGACCATATCAATCTTAATGACGTCCATTTTTTTTTTTAAAAACGAAATGGCAAAGTCCAAAAACAAAATTAATGACATCATTTTTTTTATGGATTATACCGATAGAATTATTACTTGTAGGAATATCATTAATGATAAAAATATTATTTTAGCGATAAACCGATAAAAAAACTATAGGTAATAAAAATTCTCAAATTCGTTACTAGATTTACCAACAAATTTTGTTCCTTCAATAAAATTCTATTGATATAGTTAGGTTATTTGTTGTTGGGTAACACAATAAGAGAACGCTTAACGGCCACACCAAATTCACGTATACGGTTTCTGTTAAGTTATTGGAAGTGTTTTGTTTTAATTAAAAATAAATAAACAATAACATAATCCATCCAAAACAAACTTTTGAAATTCTAACATGAAGCTTTAAATAGAGAAATGAAAAAGTAAATTAACAAATATGTGTTCAGTCCAAACTAAAAGGAAATGGATTAACCAAAGAGGAAGGAATAAGTAGGAAACAGGCTCCGAAAATGAAATAAGCAAAGTTTGCAAAGAAAGAGCTTTGCATCGGATTAAATTTTCAGGAATCTGTATGAAAGTATATCATCAGTATTCGTCCAAGTAAGAGTATAACAAGTCGTCTTTGTTTGACTTGCGCCTGCTAAGTAACGCTTTCAGGAGACGTTTACTTTTACTCGGGTGTTCTCTGTTGCTGTCTCTCTCAGCAGGTAATCGCATTGAAGCCGATTTCCGCGGCTCCGAAGGGGACTGATATTCGACACAGACACACCATTAGACAAACTATACAATTTAATTGCATGTTGCAATGTTCAATAACGATGATGTTATGTCATGTCGTGTTTGTACCCTTATTCTTGCATCAGAAGGACTTCGTGTTGTGGGTCTCCTGCTTGAGTTTGGGGTAGTTGGTCTACTACTCGTAGGTGTTGTAGACCTATTTGAAAGAGATCCAGTGCGTAAAAGTGGAAATCTGTATGGCGAAACTGTTCTCTTCTCTGCAATTTTGTTGAATGAATAATGAGATATCAAAATATTTAATTAACGAGTATAGTTAAAAATATTCCATAATGGAAGCAATTCCTAATCCTAGACATTCTTATTTGAGGCTTATATATATGTCATTTCCGTTACCAAAATCCTCTTTCTGCATGGTTGAAGTGAATGAAAATGCTCCTGCTTTCTGAGTTTGCAGAGAAGGTGACGGAGAACACCCATTGCTGCGTCAACATAATGAATTGTGTTAACATGATTTTGTAGCTAAGAAAAGCTATGTTAGCATTGATCCTATTGTGCAGAATATGTAATCACCTCACGGTAGATGTTGGCGTTTCTCGTATCGTGGCTCGAACGGCTTTGTGATACGGATCAGAGTAAAAA
Source organism: Vigna unguiculata (assembly GCF_037176805.1). Classification (NCBI taxonomy): domain Eukaryota; kingdom Viridiplantae; phylum Streptophyta; class Magnoliopsida; order Fabales; family Fabaceae; genus Vigna; species Vigna unguiculata. The sequence goes on along the minus strand of NC_140799.1, from coordinate 22,054,287 downwards.
ATATATTAACCTTGTTCAAGATTTTACCCAACGTAAGTGGAAGAAAAATAGGGGAGACAAATGAAATACCTTTTCTGAAATGATGCCAGTCATCCTCATCATCTAGGTTGCATCCCAAGTATTTTGATTTTGAAAAGTTGGCTCCACGTATGGTCTCCCCGGCTGGACAATAATATTTTGACATTTTTTTTTTATAATGTGAAATGATATTTTTTAAATGATTTTGAAATATATAAAAATGAGAAAATATAGAAAGATGAAAAATTACTTAAAAAAATGTCATATGAGGTTTTAAGAGATAGTTGTAAGAAGATAATTTCCTTCGTTATAATATGAATATTGAGAGAAAAATGAAGCTCTTCCTTAAGTCATGTTTGGAGTGATGAAAAGGGTGCAATAGGGTGTAATGAAAAAAATGACAGTAAGTTTTATTATTTGGATTGTTTTCAGTAGGATAAAATAGAATGGAAGCTGATAAAATGCATTTATTTTCAATTGCATCCCATGATAAAGGGACGAAACTGTCCTTTTTCTGTTTCATGATAAAAATATCCAATCAAATGAAAGGTAACTTTAAATTCATACATTTTCAATTTCAAAATTTAAGTTTTAAAAGTGGTGAGGATAATGTTTGTAGTCTTGCCTGGCAAAATAAAACGTTTATGATATTTTGGAGCTTCAATCACCAATGATTGCTGCGTACGCCCCTCGTGATCCATGAATGCTTGGCACGTCCTTACTCTCTAATGTTCCACATTAAGGAGAAACAATGTTATTAAGCTCTTTACAAACATGGACAGTAAATGATTCAAACTTGAAGTATATAAAACAGAGGTGCAGAGTTTGAAACCACTTCTGTACTCGAAAGATTAGATATACTTTGGGATAAGGTAATATGAAATAAGGATAAAGATATGCTGTGAAATAAACTACATGTGAAGTATGTAGAAGTATGAATTAAGTAGTCATACTAATTATGTTAACTGAAATTTAGCAAGTAATTAGATGAGTCCAATAGAGAATTAGATTCATTATCCCCCTCAATACTAGTCATCAAGCTTACAACTAAGGATGAGATCAATTCCATTCACTAACATAAAAGTACTGTTATTTAAGTCACTTAATTTATGTTTGACCCATAAAAAATACGGTTAAAAAATACCAGTGATATTTTTGTAAATAAAGACAAAAAGATTTAGATTGCACCTACATCATAGTCAGACTTAAAAAAGGCCCACACTAGTTCGATGTAGTCTTTTATGTTTAATCATGATAGGCCTGACATAAATCTCTTTTAAGTTTCAGAGTTAACCTTGTCCACCTCACCTCTCTCTCTACAAAAAAGTTTGTGACATAGGTCTTCTTCTCCCACAATGAAGTTATGCATGGCAGGGTTTGCATTCCTGATCAAAGTAAGGGCTTGCTTCGACTTTTATGGTGGGTTTCTTGTCTGGCAACTTTCTATCAGATTAATTGCTATACTGAGGTTAGCTTGTTAAATATTTCATTCCCATTGTGATCGTAACACAGTGAAAATTAATTTATTAGTATACATTAATATTTATTTGTTTTTTTTTTTGAAAATTAAAGTTAGAAAGTTAGGAATATAAAAGAAATTATAGATATTAATTATTCTGGTATTGTTTCTGTAGGAAAAATTGGCACCCACCGTGGAGCACGAGTTAGTATATTACCACAACAATTTGAGAATTTGTAAGGATAGTTTCACCACGTAGCAAAGTTAGAGTTTCAAAGGAGCCTGAAGCAAGGCCAAGAGAGCCTGCAACTAAACACTTGGATTTGGCCGCCATCTTGGAGGGGCAGGCCAAGATGCAGTAGGACTTTGCTGATGAGATGGAGGCGCTGAGACAAGAGAATTCACGGCTTAGAAGGAAAATAGAAGTAGATCCCACCCAAAAGGGCAAAGATAAGGAAGTGTCGGAGGGCTCCAAAACTCACATACACCAACCTACTGAAGAGGAAAGTGAATACAACCCTACCCCCAATACCTTCACCACAACACAACACATAACCACCCTTCCTACGCACCATGTTCCCACCCACCACACACCTACTCTCCCGACCACCCACATCCCTCCTCATCATTACACTACGACCTTCCCAACCATCATCTGACACCTTATACCACCACATGCACACAAGCGTCGCCATCCCTTCATTGATGACATCACCAAAACTCCTCTCCCCAACCAATGGGAAGCCTTTACACCAGAATGCTACGCCAGTGACACGGATCTCAACGAGCATGTCAAGACATACGTCACCCATGTTGGCTTGTACACAAATGAAGATGTTGTTATGTGTAAGGCTTTCCCCACCACCTTCAAAGGACCAATCCTGGAATGGTTCACCATCCTACCTTCATACTTCATCGACTGTTTCGACACTCTATCACACCTCTTCACTACACAGTTTGTCGAAAACCGCCCACATCAAGCCACCCTTTATCCCTCCTCAGCGTCAGGCAAGAAAAGACGAGACGCTAAAACCTTTATAGACCAATTCGAAAAAGCGACCCTCCGAATGAAAAACCTAACAAAGGAAATGATCCTTTAGTGTATGGCCCTCCTAGACCATTTGCACATAACGTCTGCCTCCGACCACCAGCCATTATGCACGAGCTCAAGCTACGTGTCGTAGACTACATACAGATGGAAGAAATGAAAACCCTACGCACCAGATTTTGTACCGATTACCAGCCCACAAACCGCAAAACAGAAAAGCCACCCACAAGAACAGATTCTAGGCCCCAGGAGCTTAGACCACCCCGATTCTCATGATACCATATGCTCATACAGACATCAACCGCACAAAAAATCCCCAATTATGCAACACCATAAACACCATATGCGGTGGCTTCACAAGTGGAGGATCAACTTTATCTGCCAGGAAAAGGCACCTCAGGAGCATCCAGTCCGTCAACTCCGCTACCCGCTCTCATAAAAGGCGATGAATGCCGCCAATTACCTTCAGGATGACCTTATGGTGATCACCATAGAACTCCATAACTTTTCAGTCAAAAAAAGTCCTGGTAGACCAAGGTAGCTTAGTAGACATCCTATACAAGGCAACCTACCAAAAATTACAACTCCTCGTCGAGGCTATAGTACCTTATGATGAGCCCATTTACGAATTTTCAAGTGAAAGAGTATGTACGTGCGGGTATATCGATCTTCATACAATATTTCGCGAAGTGCACCAAACCAAAACCATCCTCGTTCGATTCTTGGTCGTTGAAGCATACACATCCTACAACGTCCTTCTAGGAAGGCCTTCACTAAACACACTAGGTGCAATAGTATCCATACCCCACCTAGCCATGAAGTTCCCCTCCTCATCCAGCGACATCATTACCATCCATGGTGACACACATTATACATGATCCCCTAACTAAAAAGCATACCATTGCAACATGCGCATACAAGATATCATCACATAAATTTTTAAAGAAAAAAGTGACATTAAGAAGCAATCGAAAATAAATGATATCCCACAACATACACATAAATATATGAAAATGGCCAATATATTAAACATAGCAACGCAAAGGGTCAAACAATGTTCGAAAGAGCAATAAATGTGCAAGTTATTACAGACTTGGGCTCACAAGCCAAAATAAAATCATTAAAAACAATTAAACGGCGTGATCGGTTTTCACATGCATCATTGCATCCTCTTCACTTGCAGGGTCCTTACCACCAATGGCAGGCACCTCTTCAACTTGCTCTAGACTTGAATCCACCTCTTCCACTAGGCAACCATCGACGACGTCTTTGTTGACATCATCCTTTGAATTCGTAGCGTCCACTTCTTTGCAAAAAAAGGTCGCCTGCCTCAAACCCTTGTGGAAGCCATATATGTGCTCCTGGATGATGTGATTCTTTAAGTCTTTGAGTTCACTCTCAAGGCCGTCATTTTTCTCCTTCAACTCTTCCTAGTCTTCCTCCAATTCATTGATCTTCACACTCATCTTTTTCTCTGAATCTAGGCACCGAACCTTCCAGGTACCAAGGTGTTTCCTTTCAGACACCCATTCCTCATGTTTGGCCGCCTGAAATTTCAGCTCTTCTTGAAGCTCCCCCACTTTGACCCTCCCTCCTTCTTTCAATTCCTTCTATAAAAGAGTGCCTACTCTACGACCCAGAATCAACGCCTTATTATTAAATTCAAGCAAGGTTTTAACCATGGCATTGGGCTCCATGTTGTCCATATAAGAAACCACCGATTCTGGGAGATGTATCTCAATATCACAACGCACGGTCGTTTCAGGCAACTCTATTAAGGAGGCCTTAGGCTTTTTCGTCCCAGAAGTAGATTCCTTTCCTAACAACACACTTCTGACCTTCTTTAGCTCCTTCCAACGCCATGCATAACAAGAACGGAGGCCTTCCTCTTAGACCCATTGTGAACGTGAACATCGACCAAAGACTCCTGCAAATTGGGAACTTCAGTATTCCCTGCATTCTTGGCCTTCTCGACTTGCTCTCTACGCAAAGTCCTGAACAAGTTCAAGTTTTTCTTTCCCAATTGGGCCATATGACCTAAAACACAAACATAAGCAATTATCTCTCTCACATAAAGCATAGCGGTAAAAATAAAATATGATACCTTCTAAATAAACAAGTCGGTGCACGGATAAATAAACTCTAACTAAAACCTTAGGGGGAAATTATTGCTAAATCTCCCCAAGATCTCCATAACTCCTCTATCACTCGCCGACAACTCCTCCTTCTTCATATCTTTATATCGCCAAGGATTGTCAGTCCAACTAAAGGGGAACTTCGTACTCCTATCCTTGTTATAAAAGTGTGAACGACCCGACTCCTTCACAACGACTTTAAAGAAGTCATCCTTAAAATGTTTGAACGATTGTGAAAAAGCATCCAACATGCTTATACCCGGACGACTTACTAGCAACAACTAGGTGAGTGGACTTTTCGAGCAAGTATCGTAAAATTATAAGAAGCTATACGGAGAAGGCTAGAGATATAGAGACTGGCATAATACACAAAAAGCTTGGAGATAGCCTCAGCTGTTAGGATGCAACTGAGTAGGTGCAACATTCAGTAACCAAAGCACCCCCATTGTAAAATCATCAAAAGGAATCCGCATATGTAATTGCAAGAAATGTCACATATACATATAAAAGAACCCCTCCCCCCCCCCCCCCTTAATCATGGCAGAGGCACTCCACTGCACTCACCCCACTTCAATGATTCTATATCTGGTGAAGTGCCTTTCTTGAGAACAGGTATGCAATTCAACCATGCATTCAATATTCAGGACCATCTAAAAAGTGAATATTGGGTTCTCACGTTTGCGGCCACCCACTTGTATCTCGCATTTATCGGCCAACTACTTTCGGCTACCTCCTCAACCGGATCCTCCCTAACATCAGGAATAACATCCATTTGAACCCCCCCCCCTCGCCGACCAAATGGCTACTACTCTCACTCCTTGACTCTCCACTCCTACTACCTACCTCCGATGTAGATGAACTATCATTATCACTATACATACCTTATGAATAATGAAAGTTTATCGCACAAATAAGAAATATATCGGATAAGACAAGCACAAATGATACAATTTCTCAAAACCAAGCAAATGAGATTGTACGTAAATCTTTTTTTCCAAAACCCTTATATAGAAGACAAAACCACATTCCCAAAATCTTTTCCCGCTCAAAAGTTAGAAAGACGAAGCGTCACAATTAATGGAGACCATGTAACTCCTTTTGATGTGACCCTTATCAACATAGAGTCTCTTCACCTGCTCTTATCACCTCTAACAAGTCTTATAGACATTTTCACTTCTAAGATTGGAGGACTACCATACCTCAAGGAATACCAAGAAAATAGTAATTTTTCTTGCCAAAACATTAATGTTGGAATAACATAGAAGCCTTTTGCATGATATATCCTGCCAAAGGCTAGGTGACTAGTGTATTATACCATGTGGCTAGGACGATATTTATAGGTATTCGGTCTCTACTACTAAACCATAATACTGCATAAGATAAGTCAACCATATAGAAGAACAAGACGTACATAGCAGCCAAAGTTGCAAGTAAAGGCCGACTACTTCAAATGAATACATACAAGTAAAAGCCACCTACTCCAAATTTAACAATTCAAACCCTCATAATCAAATCACAAGTGTAACGTCTAGGCCCTGGTCAGGCCCACATAAGTCCAAAAGAGGCTTAGTGAGCCCATCAAAGGCTCAACCCATTAATTTGCTAGGTAAGTTGTCATTAATGCTTTATAAATATAGGTGGAACCCAACAATTAAAGGTACACAATTCATTAAAGGTATACAATTCTTTAATATGGATTTTAATTATTAAAAAAATTAGGTCAAAATTAAATCAGAGACACATAAGTAGGAACCAAATTGAAACAAAAAGACATATATGGAGACTAAATCGAAATCAACACAATGGCATCTGATAGTGACACTAACATGTGGCATTGCAATGCCACGTGGCACTAACAATGTCAGGTGTCACACACAGGGACCTGACACGTGGTATTTTATATTTTTTTTCAAAAAATTTAAAAAGGTTTAAAAAAAACAAAAAAAAAACACATACTGACACGTGGCACGTCGTTAACAATGTTAGTCAACTTCGTCTGAAAGGGACCTAATTGAAGCACTTTTTCAAAAGTTGGGATTCAATTGACACTTTTTTAAAATCGGGTACCAAATTGACACATCTCTACCAAAATGGGTACGATCCGAGTAATTAAACTTAATATTTATCGAAAAAATTTAGTGTGATAACTAATTTAGAGTGATAACTAATTTATTACTATATATTAATAGAAAAAGTTATCGAAATAGTAATAGAAAAAATGATAGGGAGTAATTAATCGAAAAAATTTAGTGTGATAACTAAATTATTACTATATATTAATATAGCATTAGGTTTTTAAAATTTAAAGGCTCAATTATTTCTTTTGTCCCAAGTTTGGTTGGAAAGTTTCAAGTAGGTTCCTATTTAGTTTTTCTTTTTCAATTGAGTCCCAAAATTTATTAAAACATTTCTAGATCATAACTCGTCTTTAGGAGACAAAATGATACTTAGTTTAATTCTCAAAATGCAACAAACATTCCAACGTTGGAAAATTTATAGTTTCCAAGAGGAAGCTAAATAAATTTTCCCTAATGATGGAGAGGAGAGGATGTAGAAGACAAGTCGTCCAATACGATTTTGTATCATGTCGCTGAATACAATTCGTTCTCACCCAATGGTTGCACTCGTCTACCAAATGTCTCGTCTTGCACTTAACTCGCCCAATGACTTGCTTGTCATCTAGAACTGGTATCGTTTTGAGAGCCAAGCCTACACTTATCGTATGACGTGTTACGGACCCATTTAGATTATGAATTAGGAACTAAATTAGCATTAAATTTGAGCAACAACTATATCTAAGCGATTTCGTTCAATAAATTTGTGCAATATGATTATGGAAAGAAGTAATTATTGTGAGATTATGATTTGGATATTATTTGATTTATTTCCTTAAGTAGAAAATGGCAGATGCAATATGAAGAATTTTTAAGACTTTCCTTCAAGAGAGGTATATACACGCTTGATATTACAAATTTTGTAGAATTAATAGCTTGCTAGTTTAGAGCTTTAAATATACGTGATATATGTTATATGTTTGATGTAATACCTAGGATAAAAATAAATTAAATTGATAAAATAGATAAAATTACGTGTAGGCATACACTAAAAATATTATTATCATAATACGATTAAATGATATGGCAACTTAGTTGGCTATACCTTGTTAGTAGAAGAGATCTTGAGTTCAACTCTCACCTATTACACTATTATTAGTTATATTTTTAAAATCATTATAAAATTTTCTTCACCTGATATAATTTTGGTATGAAAATTACATTGTGTAAGCCATAACATAAAATCACTAGCATTGTTGTTATTGTGAGCTTCAGGTTCGCTAGTGTTGGGTGCATTGTTCCTACTACTATGCACTATTAAAATAGTGAAATTACTATCTCAAAACCACTAGATGTTAGGTATAAACCCTTGGGCATTGTTGTGACAATGAAGTCATTGTAACATAATTGCCAGCTATTGTAGGGGTGACGCTAGGTGCTAGGGAGGTACAACCATAAAGCGGTGCTAACCGCCATCTGACCTATGTGTTTTGCTACTTGCTAGAACTAAGCGCAGGGTAAGGGGTGCTAGGTTCCACTTGATTAATGATATTTGTGATCTTTATGAAATGTTTTAATATTGTTGATATGTTATACATTTTATGATAGGATGAAATACATGCATGTGTTGCGATATTTGGTTGAGAAGCATGTGTGTCTAAGCAAAAGGGAGGGCTCTAGAAAGGTCTAAGTGTGAGCATGAATTGACCTTATGAGCTCTAGTTGTAAGTCTCTATAGAAGAGTAGTGGAGACTGGTGGCCTCGGCGTAGCTATACCAGTTTTAGAATTTGCTCATAAGGCTCGTGAAGGAGTTGTAGGAAGTAGACTTTATAAAGAGATTACACATGGGTTTTGTTGTTATTGTGTGAGACAACAAACAAGGTGATTGGTTTATCTAATGCCAAGTGATTGATTGTAATATATTAAATGAGACAGTATATTTATATTATGTAATATTTTTTAAGATAGATGTTTTGTTTAAGTTAGCTTACTGTTACATGTGTGTTTTTCCTACGATGATCGTATATGTGTTATTGATATGCGAGAGTAGATGTTATTATAGATGTTGATTTCGATGCATAACAATGAGGAGCTTTAGGACTTCTTGGGGAAACAACTTGTTTTGTATTTGAACTTTTTTTAAACAAGGGTTATTTTGGAAATAATGTAAATTGTAGTTTAATAATGGATTTTTGTATATTAATTTTGAGTTTATTTGGATGAATAAATGAAAGTTTTAGTTTTTCATTATTTTGAATGGTGGTATCAAAGTTGTTAAATGAAATATTTTGAAATCTGTAAATTTTTTTCAAGTATTTTAATAGCATCATAGAAGGGGTGTTACATTTTAGTATCAAAGCCTGGCTTTCAAAAAAGAAAAGAAAAAGGGGGCTTTGGGGAGTGAACTTGTTGTTTTATTGTTGCGCATCTGGTTTATGTAAATTTTATGATTTTAACTTGTATTTTATGTTCATAATCTCTCATAGAGCTAGAATCGTTGGTCCTCACCAACTTGTTCATGATATCGCTAAGGTCATTAAAAGAATGGTCTATCTCATTCAACAACAAAATGGCACTAATGGACCTCGATATCAATCTAATTTAGGCTATTATATGTGGCAAACCCAACAAAATTAATAGGAAGGCTACTCCAGACCAGACTGATTCCTATGTTAGACGTTAAGGAAATGAAAGATATAGATGGTATAATCTTTGAGAATAACTTAGTAAGGAAACTTTTGTTTGTGCAAATGGATTTAAAAAGGGAGAGATTGAATACACCCTGGACTCTTTGGCTACCAGTCTAGCCTTATTTCTCACTACCTTACCTTATTCGTCCACTTTGTTTCTAAATACCCATTTAGCTCTAATGATGATTTTGTTTTGAGGAGAATTCACAAGTGTCCATGCTTCATTTTTCTCAAATTTATAGAGCTCCTCTAGCAAGTCCTTTATCATGTTTTCGTATTCCAAGGCTTCATTCACATTCTTTGGTTCCCCCTAGGTGATCATGACCATTTGTGTTCAAAGCCTTGATCTGATTGATGCTCCTCTATTAGGATATCTTGTTATAACATCAGTAGGATTATTTTTCTTAATACAACTTGCTCCCACTAATTCTCATTCTTCTGATGTAGTGTCTGGCTACAAAAACGTTAGACAATGCTTCACAAAATGAATTTCCTCCCTAGAAAATCTTGACAAGGTGTTTTCTGAAAGTGTAATTGACTTTGTGAAGGTCTTTTCTTTAGAAAGGAAAGTGGTTATAGTAGAACTCATAGAATTATGGGAGATACCATTAGAAAAATGAGAGTTAGTCATTAGACAACTATTGAGGTGCTTTTGAACTCAATCTAATGAAGGAAAGAAGGATGTAACCTTTTATGTGTTTGTGTGTCTGTGTATACTGACGGGTTGACTAGTGCTCGTGCTAGGATAGAAACTAGTAGAGTGCTTAGGCTAGTGGCTCAAGGGAACCTATAAGAATATGGTTCGAGGGTGTATACATATATATATGTAGTGTCTATATGTGTGATAGGCATCGTAGAGGTTGAATATACTTTTGTGTGATTGCATGGATGTTGCATTTTGTGACTACACAAGATAGTGTGCTAAAGAAGAATGACTAAGTGTAGTGTTAGAAAAATCATGGAATATGATGGTTGTACAAGGATTATCCAAACTCTAATACTTTCTTAGTACCCAGTCGAGAAAGGTATGAAAAAAGGATCGTGACATGACTCATCACACGGAATTAACCCTGTGAAGAGGGAAGTTAGGTTGGTGGCTCTCCCCATTTTGGTCTACTAGAACCATGGGTAAGGTTATTAGTTCGTAAATTTTTAGGTTGTGACTTTGTTAGGTGCATGGTCCTAATTGTCTAGTTCCCACTCTTAATCTTCTGGAAGAGAGTCTCACTTGCATGTAGTAGACGTGTTGACAAAAAGAAGAAGATGGACATCTTCCTTCAATAAGGAGTTTTGATGATGATAATAATGATGATGACTTATAAAGAAGTATGGAAGACTTAACAATGATGGAGGGAAAAATGTTGAAGACTTAAAGAATGTTTGTATTCAAGAGATACATTGAAGACTTAAGAGTTTAGTTTTTTAGGTCTTGTAATATGTTTATGTTATTTAAAATAGTTAAATTAGTATGCCAAGAATCCAAAGGCAAAACCCAAGCAGTAGAGCACAAAGAGAATTTTATTTATTTGTAAAACTCATTAAAATAATGAATTATTCTTAGTGATAATTGATTATCTCAGTTAAAAGTGATTTTTGAGAAAAACCTCTATGATAATCGATTATCACCTACTGATAATAGATTATCCCCACTGATAATAGATTACCACAACGAGAAAAATGTTTTTATAAAAGTTTTTATGATAATTGATTATCACTTATAATAATCGATTATCTATTACAGTTGTCACTTAACTTTTCATATTTTTAACATCATTTCTAAATAGGATTCTATAAGTGGTAGGCTTTCATTTGGAAAAAATAGAAGTTAGAGAAGCCTGAGTAATTGAGAGCTCTCTATAGGAAGGCTTTGAAAAACTTAATGTGGATAAAGCGATAACTTTCGTCAAGTGGGGTCTTAAGTGATTGAGTGTTGTTATTGTTACGAGGAGAAACCAATCATCCTTTGTTTGATTCAAAGGAGGTATTCTTTCCTTGTGTTACTCAAGGAAGGTGTTTTCATCCCTTTTGGATTTCAAGGGAGGTGTCTTCATCTCTTGTGGCTTCAAGAGAGGCATTTTCTAAACCCTAAACTTTCTTATTTGTGATTGTAAGTTTGGTTTATTATAGTGTTTTAAGTTAATCTTTGTTTGAGAGATTAACAACTGGATGTAGGGTCTTTTGAACTAAACCAATATAAATACCTTGTGCGATTTTCTCCTTCCTTACTCTCTTTATTTTATTGTGGTTATCAAAATAAAGAAAATAATTTTAATTGAACTTTGATGTTAAAAGGGAAAAATTTTTAAAGCACAATTTTTGTTAAGAACCTAATTCACCCTCCCTCTTGGTTTTGTCCATACGCGAATCATTCTAGTGCGTGATTTCTAACAAGACGCATGGTATGAGATGCATGGTATGAGTAGACACACGTGTGTATGACTTGTATGCATGATCATATGTATATTCGTATGATGAAGTATTGTTGTAAATATTATTTATTTGTTTGTTCTTTTCAAAGTTAGCTTACCATTCTCTTATGTGGATATGTGGTTTCCATATGCAATGATTGTTGTTGGCACACACAAGCAGACAAAACAGCAGGTGTTGTAGACACTCCTCATTAGTAGCAACAATAACAGAAGAATCCCTTATCATAGTTCGAAGATTTAGAATACTAGTTATATTTATTCCTCAAATTTGGATCGAATTACAAATTTACATGTTTTGTAAAATCTTTAATTGAAAAGAGGAATGAATGTAATTGTGCATGTTAAATTACCTATGCTTGCGATAATCGTGTGTGTGTGTGTGTGTATATATATATATATATATATATATATATATATATTATAGGATCGCAAAGAGAAGTAAGACACTATTCAGAATAGTAAAACAAGATAATGATGCAAATAATTAATGTGGAAATATAAAAGAACACCAGATTTATACGGCGGTAGTCCGCACAATACTAGTCAGAGGGAAAGGAGAAAAACATATAAAATAAAACCAACCAGATTAACGGAAATAAAAGAAAACCAGAACGGTAGTAGTCCGCGCTGAACTGCCTAGAGGGAGAGATAGAAAAATATGAAAAACATTGAAAACCTTTGTTGTTCTGAATGAGGAATACAAACAGATTTTGGAGAAAGAAAGAAAGAAAAAATCTTACAAACTCAGAGGCCTTCTCTCTAACTTCTCTCCCTAATGTTTTAGTAAATGAAAAAAGGGTGTCTCACAACATGGTCGGGCACTCTATTTATAATCATAATTTTTACTCTTCCAACAGTACCGGTATCATGACTGGAATTGTGGCTACAATGTAGGTTATTAATCTTCTGCTAGATTGATTCCTAAACAATCGTCTTCGTTCTAAAACATGTCATCTGAAGAGGCTGTCACGACTGAAGAGCTTGGTAATGATTTCTTCGAGGAGGTTCCTTCATCATCTTTTAATAGCTTGAGAATATTCTGCAGATTTTCTGCAAAACTTTCTTTAGATTTTGAAACTGCTAAGGCGACAGTAATTTGTGTTTTTTGGTTAAGGAACAGAGAAGTTTTTGGTTTTGCCAATTTCAGAAATTCTGAATTTGTCATAAACCAAAACATAGGAATTGCCTTAGAAGCGTCAAATTGAATCCACCACTTTACATAGGAATTCCTTTGTAATATTGGTAGTCAATTTGGATGTTCTTTCTTTCCGAACTTATACTGCCATGAGAATACCCATGCAAAGGAAAATTCGAAGTAGATCTTCAAATCTGCAGGAGTTATTGAATCCTGGTCATATTTGATTTTAAACAATTTAAATCCTTCTTTTGCTGGGGAGAGAAGGATTTCTTCGATTGGTCCACAAAAGTCCCACCATTGGAGGAACCAATTTGGAAAATTATACTTGTTATTTCTTTTGAAATAAATTAGCCATGAATGGCGATAGGTTTTATTTTGATACCAGAACACCCTGGTCCAAGCATCAATATAATCCCAATAATTATACCCAATGGCTAGGAGTTAAAACCTTTAAAATTTGGAATGTTGAATGAGTGAAATTTGAGGAATCTTTTGGATCACTATATTGTTTGATTGCTACAGAGTCTGTATCAACCAAAACAAACTCATAAAATTGTCTGGTTTTATTACAATCTAATGGTTTGAAATGAAAACCTTCAGGGAAGATTTTGGCTGTTATTTTGTTTCGGGTGTTGTCCCAATACTTTGGTTCCAATTGGATAATTGATGAAAACTTGTTCTTTGCTATATAATGTGTTTGGTCTTTTGAAACAGGTTTTTGGGTTGATTGGGTTTGGAGTTCTTGACTCATTCCTGGGTTGCAGATTGTTTTGTGGTTTTTTAGTTTTTTAATAAGGAGAGCTAGGTCAAGATTCTCTCCTTCTTGTTCTTCATCTGAGACAATGTCTGCCTAGGTTTTCTTGGAAAGTGTAGTTAATCCTTGATCTTGAAGAGCTAACAACGTTTGAAATGGGATGGCATAATCTAGTTTGGTTTGTTTGGCTGTTTAGTTGGAAGAGGTTGGTTGGGTTGATGACCTAATGATTTCTTTTGATTTTTTCTGGATTGATGACCCATATTAGTTTTGTTGGGTTGATGACCTAGTTTGTTTTGGGGTCTATGACCCTGATGATTTATTTGGGTCAGGTATGGCCAGTTTAATACCTCGACTTCTTGCCGAACCTAATGCTGCCTTTTTAGGCATGTTCGTCAGCTAACTTTTCCCTACAAGTATTCACGAGTGAGGTAATCAGGGAGAGAATTCGAGGTGCCTCTAAAGAGAATAATTTTTAATTCGTGTCGAGTGTTAATCTGCAAAAGACATTTTACAAAAAGACGTTAAAAACTTAGCATCAAAACAAATTTTTGCAAGATCACAAGCTATTTTAAGTGATTTTGAGTTTGAAATAGAATATCATTTAATATTGAAAAAGAGTTTTTGTAAAACCAGATTTATTGGATATATGGAAATTTAACATTGATAAATGATGCCTTATGAAACCAAATGAGGGTGAGATACCAGATATCATACAAAATGAGTAGTCTCCTTCGATCGATTTCCCATCGTCTTTTTCCCTCTAGCCAGTTCAGCACGAACTACTGCCATTCTGGTTTTCTTTTATTTCCGTTAATCTGGTTGGTTTTATTTTATATGCTTTTCTCCTCTCCCTCTAACTAGTATTGTGCAGACTACCACCATATAAATATGGTCTTCTTCTATATTTTCGCATTAATTATTTGCATCATTATCTTGTTTTACTATTCTGAATAGTGTCTTACTTCTCTTTGCGATCCTTTAATTTTTCCCCCTCTGCCGACCAAATTTCCCTCTGGTATCAGAATCTGATGGGGAAGTAAGATAATATTTATTAATGTTAAGTTAACATATATATATATATATATATATATATATATATATATATATATATATATATATATATATAACTAAGAAGATGTTACACTTTATTTTGCTCGTTAGGCACGTCTATTGAGTCTATGGTTCAGTAGATGAGTTTGCTAGATTGCTTATACATTCACTATAAGAAAAAAAAAAACATAGTAAGGTAACGAGTTACCTGGTTTAGGGGTGTTAAAATAATGACCATTTTGACCCATATTGACCGAAAATGGATTTTAGTCATTGAAATATCTTCACAATTTTAATCACAAGGTAATAAAAAAAAAAAAAAAAAAACCGTTCATCATCTTTGCAATTATGTTCAATATCCTTTAAGAGCTTTTATCTCAAGCTGAATGGAAAGGATTGAGGATACCTGTTCTATGCATGATACACGTAACTTTGCTCCAGAAACCTCAGCCATCTTTTCATCTAACAAGTCATTTACTTTATAGGTCACAGACCCTAAATGATCCACCGTATTTATCAAAGCTTTGATGGTATAATCCTTCAATGTTTCAATCACCCTGCTAATATGAGAGAAAAGAAATTAAAGAAGGGTATAAAGGATATAATAATGGTATATCAAAATAAATACTGTTTGGATAATTTTTAAATAAAAAAGTTAGTATAAATTTAATTTGTCACATAATTACTTTGATAAATTTAAATAAAAAAGTTAGTATAAATACTTTGATTCATAATTTTTTTTTTCATTTTCTACTCTTATAACATGGTAATTGCAAAATTCATCCGATTAGAACAGAAATATTAACTAATTGAAACAGAAAAGGTAACTTACATATGCTTTTGGTCATCATTGGCGTAAGAGAGTTCAAAATACTCAGCTGCTGAGTATAGTTGTGCTCTCAGATTTTTCAAATCCTTGTATTATGTATGGATATGTCAAAATACAACTTTGCTTAAGAGTTCTATGAGGTACAGAATATTAAAAAGAAGAAAAAAAAAACGAAGCACAGTGCATTGAAGTTACCTTTAGACTATCATCAAAAAGCAAGCTCTGGTGCATGAAAGCTTCATCGTAATTGGAAGGCTCTCGAGATAAAGGCTGCGTTGTGATCTTACCCATGAATGAAGATGCTGATCATATTAACGAGGCCTCAAAAGTGAAAAATCAACGTCGTACTTGGAGAAAACAAGAAGAAATTTTAATTTTTGGAAACCTTACCGCAGGTGTTTGGTTGGACGAACCAGACACGAAGCTTAGTTTGATGTTGAGCTCAGTTGGAAATGTAATGAGCGAGATGAAAGGAATTTGGCATTTGAAAATGTCAAAAAGAGTGAAAAAGAGCACGCTGTGGACCACTAGGATGGTTTGGTACCGTTGTTGACGAAAGTGACACGTCAGATATTTTAGCTACAAATGCGGAATCAAGAAAGGGAACGATAAAGACAACACTGTTAGAGCAAATCACGCTGGGACGAGGGATGTCAACCCCGGGAGTAAATTACCAGTAATAGTTTCTTCGTATTTTATTGGATAAATATATATTATGTATCCGTATCTATATTTGTCGGATATTTATTATGTGGGTATCCACCTAATTTTTTAATATCTATGGATATTTACAGGTACAGATACTATGATACTCATCCCGTTAACATACGGATATTACAAATACATGTACCCATTACTCGCGGGTATCCATTTACAATATTCATTTCTTATCCGTTGCGGGTTTTATCTATAAATACTTGCAGGTACGAATTTTTTTGACCTCCCTAACTAGGATACATGTTAGAAACAAGAATGTTTGTTCCATTTTCTTTAATAATTAATATGGTTAATTACGATTTACTTTTATATTCATCTTTTTTGAGTTTGCCTATAACCACTACAAAATATTTGATTTTGATGACATTTATTATTGGAGGTTATAATAACTTTAGTAAATGTTAGATATGGAGAATGCTAATTAGTAGCAGGTATAATTAATAATCTTTAATCTCATTTTTTTTATATTGAAAACTGAAATAATTAATTTTATTAATTAAAATAATATAAACTTATATAACATATCTTATAAAGACAAGAGTATCTTTTAGAATTTTTAAAAAATATTTTTGGCACAAAATAAACATTTTGAAATTTCTAAGACCTCTACTAAAATGCAAGAAAAAATATCTTATTGACACTTGAACAGTCTCTCGGTAGAAGCTTGAAATGTTTAAAAGGTGCAGTCTTTAATTTTTGCAAGAAAAAAGAAAAATCTCTTTGAAATTTGTAGTTTTTCTCAAATTATTTTATGATGAAAATATTGCACTTTCATGAAAAAAATTATCCTTTCTTCGTAATATTTTTTGTCGCTCTTTTAAATTAATTTTCTTTTTGTACATTTAATTATATTATGATTTTTAGCCATATTAAAATATAATTATTTAATTATTTTTTAATGTTTCATAGGTGTACATCAAATAAATTATTAATTACATTTTTGTCCTTTAAATAAAGTGAAGTTACATTTATAATAATTAGGTCAAAATTCATTTATTATTGCACTTAATTATATACTTTTATAAAATTTAAGGCATATTAATTATTTTTTTAATTAGTGTCGAGCACCTGTTAGTATGATCCGATAAACATTACGGAGATTTAAACTTTTATTAAGTTTCAAGAGTTTTTCAAAAAACCTTTTTTCACCAATTGAAATTTTTCACCTTAATTCCCACCTTAACCTTTCGGATTTCCCCTTTTCTTATATTTATAATGCTTTTCATATTCCTCTTCTTATAGTTATAATGTTTTTAATTTGGCATTCATCTATCTGTTCGCTACTCTTAAGCTTATTTTTGTTCTTTCTCTTGTAAGAAACTTTCTTTTTCTTTTTCTTTTCTTTCTTTCATATCTGGAGGTCTCTTTCTTCAACCTTTCCATCTTCATCTTCGTCTCCAAGATGTAAGTTTCACGAATCCCCTTTTTCCAAATCCCTAAAATAGGAAACCCTTGCTATGTCTAGTAGAGCCACCGCTTCTCCTTCTTTGACAAGCATTGCCACGACCAATTATCGCATCTGTCATCAAAGCGTCGTCGCCACGTTGGAGATTGAACCGTCATCATCACATTGCGTCACCATGACTAGAGGTATCAAGGGTGGCATTTCCTTCTTCGTGAAGCGACTCCTCCCATCCCTTGCGAAGGTCATTGTAACGAGCCCTTTACCAGCCATTGTCATAGGCATTGACAATTTGAGTTCGTTGCTGCCACGTCGTGTGGCACGTGGGATGTTAAAAAAATTCGTACTTGTGGGTATTTGCGAATAAAACTCGTAATTAGTAAGCAATAAATATTATAAATGGATATCCACAGATAATAGGTACGAATATATTTTATACCCGCATGTTAACGGGACTGGTATGACTATCGTATACAAGTATCCGCTATACTTTAATTTAAATAAAAAAAAAACATGATTAAAATATTAACATATTGATTTTGAAAGAGGAAGCCTATGGTAAGTTAGTTAATGTTATGCATTTACTAGGGACACCCTTTCATCCCTATTCTTTACTAGACTCACAGAGTCATGTAAGGGACGAGGTCTAGGTGGTAAAAAGTAAAGTATTGAGAATTTGCCTAGTCACGATGAGGGGAAAACCAAGTTCTATTACTGGTATGTAACACTTGAGGTTTGGGGAAACTAGGTTTTATGCGTGTAACAATTGAGGTTTAAGGATTTCAATTTCATTTGACAATAGGCGCACAACTTTTGGAGTCTGAGTCAATGCATAAATTCGGATATCATGTCTAGTATTATATTTTTCTTAGGTGTCTATGAATGGTGTGGTGACTAGATCATTAAAGGCTATGTTTTGAATTGGTTGAAATATTAAGTGATAAGTTGTATATGTATGTTAATGTGAGCATTAACTTACCCTTTTTTGTTTGTGATTTTGTGTTTTATTTTTCTTTGCGACGATTATCAATTTGACGTGAGCATAAGATGTTTCAAGAGCTAGTGGTGATAACTAGTAGGAGTAGATGCATTTCAAAGTACTGTTTCTTTTCTTGGTTTGATGGATGTAAATAATATAATTTTTTTTGTATAGCTCATAATTTAATGGTTGTTTTTGTAAAAATGAAGATGTTTTATATGACGCTTTGTAGAAACTTATTTGTGAAAGATTATTACTATTACTATGATTTTATATTTGTATATGTGTGAATCTCATCTCTATGAACATGTTTGTTTGTTCTATAGTCAATCATGTAATGACACTACAAGAAAATGTCTTATTAGTAATCAATTTTAGTGACTAAAAGTTGTTAGTCACTATAATGACCAATTTAGATACCAATTTACAAAATTAAAATTTATTGGTTACTAAAATAGTCACTAATATAAATAAAAAATTATAATTTGTCACTAAATTTGTCACTAATTAATTAGAAACCAATTTAGTAACTAAGTTATTCTGGTAGCCAAAACTTAGGTAGCTAATTTTTAGTAACCATATTTCTTTGGTAGCCAAAACTATGGTAGTTAATTTTAAAAATCAATTTAGTGACCAATTACAATTTTTTATTCATAATAGTAACTATTTTAGTAACCAATAATTTTTTTACTTTGTAAACTTGTATCTAAATTAGTAATTATAGTAACTAACAACTTTTGGTCATTAAAATTGGTTACTAATGAAGCATTTTCTTGTAGTGTGATTTGGAAGTCGTAATTGTTATTTTATCAATATATTTAAAGTTTTCCAATTGTTTTGTTTGTTAAATTCATTTTGTACATTTGATATTGTAACGTCCCATTTAATTATTAAACGAAATTAAAGGAAACGTCACGCAAACGATAGTGCAGTAGCGTAGTCTTGGGGTCCTTAACCCAACCTCTACAACTTGGGCACACCATGATGCCAACGGAAACCAGATACAAGTCTAACAAAGAGTGTAGGGTAGAAATACATAAAGCGATACATGGGCCATAGCCCTAAAGGAAACATGAAGAAAATAACTTCAGCCCAGATGGCTAAGTAGCAGAATCACCATTCCCTTGTTGGCCACGAGAACCTCGCCCATCTGCTCCCGTCAATCAAATTAATGATCATCGTAAGAAAGAACAGCCACATACAATACAACCATACAACAAAACGAGTAAGTTAGAGCCAATAACATATTCATCATACAGTCAATTATATTTTCACCATCCCATATCCATACAACAATCAAGCATGTCACGACTCTTCATTCAATACACTACGACTCGACTCAACTCATCTGAATACGTATAACCTGGTCGGATTCAGCGGATGCTTGCACTTGTGGTGGATACCTCTGCTCACCCCCGAGCTATGTGTTACAAGTGTTACAATGAATCAAGTTTCCCTCACCACAAGGTTAGCCCTTAATGAATTTCGGGCCTCCTGCTACTCTCACCACAGGAGTCAGTCCTCAGAGTGTCAGGATGCAACCTTACCTTGAATCCTTACCTAGCTATACAAATGAGGCACCACCATGAACACCCACTAACAGGGGCCATGGAATTACGTCCCGACCACTGAAGCGCGACCTAGAAAGTCTCACCTAGAGACTCCAAGGAACTATGCACTGACACATACCAATCATATTCACATAGTTAAAGAATGTTCACCATGCATAAGTATACATTAATCGTACCAACCTTTAAAGTCGAAGCCTTCCATGTTCCAGGCCCAACCCGTTTCAACTCATCATAAACCATCCATGCTCATAGGATTTCAATTCATCACATTTTCATGCCACTTTAACAATGACCAACTCACTTAGTTCTCATGCCAACTTTCATACCAACCCATCATTTATAATTCATGAATCATGCTACGTATAGATCATACTCCCTCATATACATGTCCCTCATCATACATTCATACCCCACCAAAACAGATTATCTAGAAATAAACAAACATCCAATCACAACACTGTCTCACCCAGCACCTCGCTCAGGCTGAGGGGTCTCGCTCAGGCGAGACAGTCTCGCTCAGGCGAGTCCCCCTCCGCCTAGGCGAGGGCTCAAAACGGAAGCAGGAAAGCAACGCAGGATCTCGCTTAGGCGAGACCCCTCTCGCTTGGGCGAGTTGTTTGCTCGCTCAAAATTTGAGCGGGTCGCCTGGGCGACCTTTCGCGCAAACTGGTGTGGGCGAGCCTTCGTCAGACTCGCTTAGGCGAGTTCGACTCGCCTGGGCGAGATTAACAGTCCTCGCCCTGATCTCACCTGCAACACATGTATATTCCGATCCAAACAAACACACAGGGTATTCCACGCACCAAAAACAATGATTTCACCATACAACATCAAGCAAACTCAAGAACAGACCAGAAATCAACTTAAACTCGAAACCCTAACTTCCCGTACCTGGAAAAAGGCTTGTACGAGACCTCGACACTGGACCACGGAGCACAGCAGCTCGAGAGGCGGACCTGGAAACTGTCGGACCAGCGATATAGTGGGAAGAATGAGGTTATTGACTAACCCTAAACGGTGGAATACAAAAAGGACCACAAGGAAGTAAGAACAGTAGGTTCAGGGTCACTTACATGGAGCAGAAAGTAGAACGTGAGCTTTGAGCGGACCAGTTCGAGACGGCAAAGCTAACCCTAGCAGAGCTCTAGTGCGGAAAAGGGAAGTGACGACTACTGAATCTTCTGCAAGAGTGCAAAGTGAGGATTAGCGCAACCTGAAAGGGTTTTATCAATTTGACCAGTCCTAAGTCCAAACACAAGAGGACAGCCCTTAACTTTAGGACTGAAATGGCCAGCCAAACTTTGATGGACCTTACATATATTCCTCTGGAAATTCTTTTATTATGTTTAGTATTATATACAGTATAGAATATCATGTCAATTTTTAGTTTAAAGCATGGAGAATTAGCAGAAGGGTTGTGATTAAAGGTGAAATGTTAGTCAAACATAAATTAATTTGATCACAGTTTCGGTGTGAGTTGAAAGTTGAGTTTTTTTTTTTTATTCTTCTTCTAAATTTTTAAAATATACTAATGTTAATATAT
This sequence comes from Vigna unguiculata, assembly GCF_037176805.1. NCBI lineage: Eukaryota > Viridiplantae > Streptophyta > Magnoliopsida > Fabales > Fabaceae > Vigna > Vigna unguiculata. The sequence continues at coordinate 22,032,467 of NC_140799.1, read as the reverse complement.
TAAAAGTGATTTTAATATATTTTAAAATATAAAATCGAAACCTCCGAAGGAAAAACAACATAATCTGAACTCATGCGAGCAGAAAAAGCGATATTAACCCGAAAAACCCCAACTGACCAAATAGTAGATACTATAATCACGGAGAAAATGAGAAACCAAACCGATCTCAATGAATAATAGAAAAAGTTCAATTAAGGAAAACAAATGGTTGTAATAATATAGGAAAAAAGCTGTCTCCCTCTCGAGAAACAAATGCTGGACACATGTAATCATTGTCGTCTTGTGCTTTTTTTGTTTTTTTTTTAAAATTGATTGCTTTATTCTGAAAAAGGAATGATTAGAAGCATAGACTAGTAGTATACCTCTAAAGAGGCTTTTGACTTTTCAAGAAGAAAATGAGGGGGGTAAAAGGGGCAAGAACCATCCAATTAAAACATTTATTATAAAAAGAAAACACCTTAAAATGTTTACCCGCGTTAGGTTTTGTACTTTCTTAAAATTAAGAAATATTTGTATTAAAAATGAAAACGATCGGAAGAAAATAAATAGGAAGAGTAAACTCCTAAGGGTTTGTTTACATTGAGTGAGGATAGAAAGGAAAAGGAAAAGAAAGTTAAAAATTATATATGGTTTGATTTAAGAAAGAAGTCACTAAATTTAAATAGAAGTTTCTACAAAAGAAAAAAATTACATGATAATATAATTCCTAATATATCTTTGGATTTATTTATTAAAAATGCGTATAAATTATATTTAAAAAGTAAATAATGTTGTGGAATGTAGGGGTGCCGACACGTTTTGACACAATCCTGGATTTATAGATTAGTTATAGTAAATTTAACTAAGGTAACTTCTCAATTAAACATTATTATATTTAATCATGTATTTCTTTTACCTCTTTTATATAGTAAAAAGCTAATTAATCAAAGTAACTTCTCAATTTTTAGCAAAAACTCATTCAATCATATGAAAGTTTCTAAATTTAACCAAAGTAATTTTTCAATTAAAATTTAAAAACACCTAGACTCATAATTGTTACGTTATGTAGATTTAACACTATGCTAACTTGCTACAATGTAAAAATAATTAATTTTATTAGATTAAGAACCAAAAGACATATATGAAAATAAATCACAACAAAAATTGAAAGAACAAACAAATTTATTAGTATAACCTCATAATCCAATTAAAAAATTACAGTGGAACTAATGCTTGACGTTTAACTCTTTATGAAATGCAAAATAAAACAAAAATAAAAGAAGAATTTGAAGAGAGAGAGAGAACGAATTTAGCCCCCCCCTAAGGGTTCCTAAACTCTGAAGTTTCGAGCTTCTCTTTTTTGTTTCTCCTTGGTCTCTTTATATAGGACTTGGACTCGACTTTTCTTTGCTAAAATCCTTGGTCGATCAGTTTTTTTAACTTAGTTTAGGGAAGTTCATTGAAACTTCCTACTAAGGACCTCGATTGGTTAAAGGGCAAGTTCTTTCAGAACCTCGGTTGATCGGTGATATATTTGATTAAATGATGAGTTACTTTAGAGCCCGAATAGATCGAATTTTAACTTAGTCAAATAAAAGATTGTTGAAACCCATCGTAATAATCTTGATTGGTTTGAGTTCTTCTAGAAAATTGATTAGTTATATCTTTCGCATGGGAAAAATTTATATCTATTTACTAACAGTTCTTCAAACAGTTAAAAGCGAGCTCGATGACAATTAAAATGAAGCAGAAAAATCTTTAAGGAACAACCAATGATTTTATTCATCAAAAGAAGGTTGATGAGTGCGTATTTTTGCCCCTATTTGATCCTTAATAATAGAATTTTAATTGATTTATGTGCTTAAAAGATTAATTTAATTGAAATTTATGATAATTAAGCTTATTGAGTTCCTGAGATAAAAATAGCTTAAAAAGTGTTTTTTAGTTGCATAAATCTTCTCAAGATATTTTACCACTTGTTGATGCA